>NC_077247.1:30029362-30678291 GCF_947179165.1 Solanum dulcamara | reverse complement strand
TTTCGTTTTCTAACAAAAACCCATTTATAACCAACTGGTTTTACACCTTCAGGGGTTTGGACTACAGGTCCAAAAACCTCACGTTTAGCAAGTGAGTCTAATTCTGATTGAATTGCCTTTTGCCATTCTGGCCAATCACATCTACGTCGACATTCTTCGACAGATTTAGGTTCAAGACTTTCACTATCTTGCATGAGGTTAATTGCAACATTATATGCAAAAACATTATCCACAGTAATTTTTGATCGATCTAAATTTATCTCATCACCGGTAGAACTTATTGAAAGTTCTTCATTCACTTGAGTCTCGGGTTCACTGATTTCTTCAGGAATATCAGGATTACTCAAATCTTGACCTTGTTCAGGAGTAACTATTGTAGTATCATCTTTATTATTTCTCACGCTTCTCTTTCTAGGATTTTTATCCTTTGAACCCAACGGTCTACCACGCTTCTGGCGTGTTTGGGATTCAGAAGCTATGATACTTGTAGATGGTCCTTTTGGGACATCAATCCGGATAGGTACATTCACTGCAGGGATATGTGACTTAGTTATCCGTTTCAAATCAATAAATGCATATGGCATTTGATTTGCTATTTTCTGCAAGTGGATGATCTTCTGGACCTCCTGCTCACATGTGCGGGTGCGTGGATCAAAATGTGATAGTGATGAAACTTTCCACGCAATTTCTTTTTCTTTTTCGGGTTCCTTTTTCTCTCCCCCTAATGGCGGGAAAATTGTTTCATCAAACCGACAATTTGCAAATCGAGCAGTGAATAAATCTCCAGTCAACGGTTCAAGGTATCGAATTATGGAGGGTGAGTCAAACCCAACATATATGCCCAACCTTGGTTGAGGGCCCATTTTTGTACGTTGTGGTGGTGCTACAGGCACGTATACCGCACAACCAAAAATTCTTAAATGGGCTATATTTGGTTCATGACCAAATACTAATTGTGACGGAGAGTATTTATTATAATGTGTCGGTCTTAGACGTACAAGTGCTGCTGCATGTAAGATAGCATAACCCCAAACAGTAATTGGCAATTTTGTTTTCATTAGTAAAGGTCTTGCTATTAATTGTAGGCGCTTAATAAATGACTCTGCAAGGCCATTTTGAGTATGAACATGAGCAACAAGATGTTCAATTTTTATCCCAATTGATAAGCAATAATCATTAAATGCTTAGGATGTAAATTCTCCAGCATTATCAAGGCGAATGGCCTTAATTGGATAATCTGGAAATTGCGCTCTCAATCTTATTATTTGTGCTAACAATTTCGCAAATGCCAGATTGCGAGATGATAATAAGCACACATGAGACCATCTAGATGATGCATCTATTAGGACCATAAAATATTTAAACAATCCACTAGGTGGATGAATAGGTCCACATATATCTCCATGTATACGCTCTAAAAAGCCAGGAGATTCGATGCCAACCTTCAGGGTCGATGGTCTGGCAATTAATTTGCCTTGATAACAAGCAGCACATGAAAATTCATCATTTGTAAGAATCTTCTGGTTCTTTAACGGATGTCCAGTTGAATTTTCAAGAATTCGTCTCATCATTATTGATCCAGGATGACCTATTCGATCATGCCATAACACAAATGTATTTGGATCAGTAAACTTTTGGTTTACGATCATATGTGCTTCAATTGCACTAATTTTTGCATAATATAGGCCAGATGACAAAGTTGGTAATTTTTCCAAAATATATTTCTGGCCTGAGACACTCTTGGTTATACCAAGATATTCAATATTTATTTCATTTAGTGTCTCAACATGATATCCATTTCTGCGGATATCTTTAAAACTTAACAAGTTTCTTGGGGATTTAGAAGAAAAAAGTGCATCTTCTATAACAATTTTTGTTCCCTTAGGCAGAATTATAGTAGCTCTTCCGGAGCCTTCTATCATTTTTGAATTACAAGAAATTGTAGTAACATTAGCTTTTCTTCTAAGTAAATTGGAAAAATATTTCTTGTCTTTAAATATAGCATGGGTTGTTCCACTATCAATTACACAAATATCCTCGTGATTTATCATTGATCCAAACAATATTTGAGGCATTTCCATATTTTCTTCACAAAGAAAGAAAGTAAATATTATAATTAATACATAATTTATTATACAAAATTTTATTTTATTACATGGATCTAGAAAAATACAAACATAATATTTAATACATACAACAACAAAGAGAATTGTTTAAATATTATCGGGCTTATCAACATTCATATTTACTTCTGGAAAATTAAAGAAATCAGCTACATCCAGATGCATGGGCTCAATATTGTCCTCAGAGTTCGGTAAAGCTTCTGGCTTTTTACCCTGCCTTTTATATTGCTGGTTATTTCTCGGTGCCAGCCGAGCATCATGATTAAAATTTCTTCTTTGACTACGACCACGACCACGACTGGGGCCATGGCCTCTTTCTCGTTGGTTAGAATTTGCCTGATTCACTTTAGGGAGTGGCAAAGAATCAATTGGCCGACTATCATGATTTTTCATTAATAGTTCATTATGTCTTTCAGCAATAAGAAGGTGAGAAAGTAATTCAGAATATTTTTTAAAGCCTTTTTCGCGATATTGCTGTTGCAGGAGCATATTCGCGGGTGGAAATGTGGAGTATGTTTTTTCAAGTTTATCTTATTTCGTGATTTCATCTCCGCATAAAATTAACTGAGCTATAATTCTAAATAAAGCAGAATTATATTCAGTTATATTTTTAAAGTCCATCAGTCTCAGATTTAATCAGTCATAACGTGCTTGTGGAAGCATGACCAACTTCAGGTGGTCATACCTTTCTTTTAAATTTTTCCACAATTTCAAGGGATCTTTTAATGTAAGATATTGTAATTTAAGACCCTCGTCAAGATGATGGCGGAGGAAAATCATAGCTTTTGCACGGTCTTGACTAGATATCGTGTTATCATCTTTGATGGTGTCTGCTAGACCCATCGATTCAAGATGAATTTCGGCATCTAGTGCCCATGAGGAGTAATCTTTTCCAGAGATATCCAAAGCAACAAATTCAATTTTTGAAATATTTGCCATTTTATGAAAAGAAAATTAAATAAAATTCTTACCGCTTTTTGTTACCTTCAAAAACAAATAGCCAGAGCCTCGTGCTGATAACGTGTTATGAAAATAACTAACTTAGCAAAATTAATTAGAGAAAGATAATGAGGGAAAGAGGAAAAGAGAAGAATTGTGCGTATTTTTGTGTGTCTCTTTTCCTCTGCCATTGTACATATATATATATAGGCAAAAATGATTGATTACATACCAAGTGGGCAAGTTGCCCACTTACAAGTGGGGCCCACTTGGAAAGCATCCATTACCTAACAAAAAGTTTATTGTATAGAGATGGACTTCTTTTTAGCATGGTGATATTTATTTCACTTCCCAAAAAATTAGAAAGTAATACTAGAAGTAAGAATATATAACTGAAATTGAGACAAGTTTGGAGTACTTTTATACCTTTATTCTTTTTATATTTTGAAAGACATTAAAATTCACATTCTCATTTTATCCTCGGTACTAGCACATACCATTTATAAGAATAACGTGTAAATATTAAGGTCACATTGTTTTAATAATATTTTTCATATATTATACATATGTATTAGTTTATGTCTTTCCTCTCTAAAACTTTGTGTTAAATTAAATATGTTATATAAATCAAAATGGAGGAAGTAATTGAACATATTTAGTTTATGTGCTAAACGTCTTTTCTTTCAAAAAATTTGGGTTAAATTAAGTAGACATTTGGATAAGCGATTTGAAATCATAATTTTAAATTAGTACTTGGATATGTGATTTGGGATTATGATTTTAAATTCCAAATTCTTCAAAAAAAAAAAGATTTGGGATTGTGATTTCAAATATCAAATACTCCAAAAAAAGGCTTAAGGATTCCAAATCATGTTTTCAGAAAAATTTAAATGTAAACTTGGCCCATAAGTTTATATGTTTTAAGAAGAAAGACTCATCATTTTAAATTTGTACCAAAAAAAAAGATTCATGCTTTTCATAAGGAGATTGTTTGTACGATGTCAAAAAATTATATTAAATAATAGAAATTTACTACTATTGTTGAAGTGGATCTTTATAAAATTATGGGTATTTAAAAGTGTATAATAAAAATTTATAAATATTTATTTATAATAAATAAATGGAGATACGTGATTTATTAATGCAACGCCTTATAATATTTCAATATCTTATTTATGAATTATGATTTGCTTATTTGGTAATATAGTATAATAATTGGAAAATTTTGATAGATTTCACAACTTGTGGGTTACGCTCTCTAGAAGATTTGCTCGGAGCTTTTTGGTCTCATGGTATCTTGAAACCTCTTTGCTTGCGGGGGCAGGAGTGGAAAGAGCGCTTCGCGAAAGAATCGTGTGGTGCGGTGTTTCATGTTTATAAGGAAAAAAATACAACTTGTGTGAAATTCAAATTGCATATCCAAATAAAACTTCAATTTTAAATCAACCTGATTTCAAATCACTATTTTCAAATTATGATTTCAAATCATGTCCAAACATGACCTAAATATGTCATAAAAATCGAAAATGGGAAGTGGTTGATTAGCTTCAAATACTGATCCAACTAGTGAACTTGTTCACGATTCGTACAATAATAAACAAATTAATCGTACAGTTGTAAACACATTAATCTTTTTTAAAAATTATTCACTAGATATATGTAAAAAATTAAATTCTCTAAACTAACTAGAATTTTCTAGGGGTTCTTAAATATTCAATTTTCTAGTTTTTTCGAGTTCTTGAGCATTATTGCGATAGAGAACGATATTCTGGATTGTGATCTTCGTTTGTTCAAGTAAAGACAATTTTTTGATTCTTGATTCTTTGTTTTGATCAATTTAAGAATGTATTCTTCTACTTTTAATTCAGTTTCTACATTTTTTATGAGTAATTAACCCATAGCTAGTGTGGAGCCCGAAAAGGAGAGTAACAATGAGATAATTGCATAGATAGAAATTATTGATTGTCATTCTTAGTGTATGATTAGTTTTTTCGTGTTTTGTGAATTCAAATGAAGGTATGCATTAGAACTCGCCCGTAGTTTTTACTTTACTGAAAAAAAGTTGAAATTAAAAACTCAGTGTATACCCGATATAGTTTGAAAGAACACTGAAAAACATGTGAAAGCTATTTGAGAAACTACGTCGAGTAATGAATATTCGAAAACTACAGAAAATTGAGGTTGCACGAGTTGAAGCTCATCATAGAATTGAGCTTGAAGATCACATAAGCATCGACAAAGTCATCTTTGTTGGTGCTATCAATCCGTCTCCACCTGTGAGAACTGCTACGTTACATATTAATGTAATCACGTGTCACTCCTCGAGAGAGTACCCTAGGCGTGTCCGGCACTTGGAGACCATTGCTGGCCCAAGCGAACCACTTAGTCTAATCACTCATTCAATAACTCAGCAGAAGACTTAGATAAATCCAAGAAGACACTCAAGTGGGCTAACAAATCAACAACTCAATAAAAGAATAGTTTAAATATACAGTTCAAATCAACTAAATATCATAAGAATAGTTTTTCAAAACAATTTTCAAAATGGTAACATCAGCTCTACTCTATCACTATCTATGAAACCTCTAAACTGAATCTGAATAGGTACGAGACAGATTCATGACTACCTCAAAATAATTACTCTAATAAAAGAAATCAACTAGAATGAAAAGATCCCTCCGAAAGCAAGGAGGTCTCACCAAAAGTTGGATGAAAAACTGATCTTCAACATGTGTTTGTTGAGGATCTCTATCATCTGTGTCTGCATCATAAAATGATGCATCACCAAATGAAGCCTGTACATGGAATGTACGTGGGGGGCTTATTTGCTATCCTATTTGCTTTAAGAGCATGTGATTCATGATTTTGCCAATGAGAGAGGCTTATAACACTATTTTACTTGTAATTCCCATGTGAGGGGTTGAGTTGGGAGTTATGATCACACTTGAGAAATGAAATGCTTTCAAAAAAGGTGAACACTTATTTCAATTTATTTCCTTCCCATTACTATCTATTTGAGGGTGTATGTCATGTGTGGTTTAAGTTTTGAGAACTTTGAATCTTATATTACATGTTGATTTGAATATTGCCTCCATGATATATGTGTTGTGATGAATTAATCTTCATTCATCATATCATTCATCTTGGGAAATTGAGAAATGTGAAAATTCTTTTTGAGAAAAAAATATGACACCTTTTATATCCTTGACCACGAGCTATGTGGAAAGTTGATGAGATATTGAGATAGTGATTTGGTATATGGACTTCGAGTCCCCCATGGGTCCTTGTCCAAAAGCCTTAGCTCGATAGGTATAAATGACAGATTGTGTGAAAACATTGATTTCATTGTACCACCACATCATTGCATCATCTCATTTTATTATATTTCATTGTATTGCATTGCTCTTTGAATTATTTGGCTTATATGATAATATGTGACATTGAGTTGATCTTATATGTTTACTTTACTCATGCCGTTATATATAAATTGGTGGCACCAATGTCGTGATGAGACTTTTCTGTATGCAGGTGGAACCAATCCTTAGTTTATTTCATAAGTTTGATTAGTTTCTTCTACTCAGTCGGTTAAACTTACTAAGTACATGTGGAGTGTACTCACCCCTATTTCAGTGCCTTTTTGATGCAAATCTTAGTCATAATATTCCATGTTGCAAGTGATTCCTCTAGCAGATAATGACATATTAGATTAGTGGTGACATCCTACGATTTGAATTGCCATTAGTTCTATTTTTTGCTTTCAGTATTTACTATTATTCAAAAACTTATGATGTCTATCGGATTATATTATTGTACTAGATATTCTTCACAATTACGAAATTAGATTTTGAGATATTTTCTTTGTTATACGTCTTTTTTTTTCTTTTGTGGATTGACTTTCCTTTTGAGAGTCTCTTATGAGTATTATTATTAGGCTTACACATCAGGTTGGGTTTTGGAATATGTGCCATCATGACTTCAATTTTTGAGTCATGACAAATTGGTATCAGAGCGCTAGGTTATCGTTCTCATAAGTTAATGAGCACGGTGTGTACTACAGTCTAGAGGATCGGTACATAGACATCCATACTTATCTTCAAGAGGCTACCAAATACTTAATAAGAGAATTTTTTTGATTTTTTTCATGCAATTTATTCATTTCAAGTGTTCTATACCTCTAATCTATTCCTTCTATGTAGATGGTTAGATCTAGATTCATTGAGAGTGAGGCTACACCTGCTGTTCGAGCCCTAGTTCATGGGCGGGGTAGAGGATGTGATGGAGTTAGGGGTCGAGCCCGAGCAAGAGGAGCTACACCTACTTGAGGATGAGTAAGAGCTATCTCTAGTGCCTATGTATGAGCATTTTGATTATTTTTAGTGGCACGATTCCTAAAAGCGCTCTGATTCTTTAGGAGCTACTTGTCCAATTATTAGCTAGATTGGATGGTGCCCCTACTCCTTGTGTTATTCTGGTTACTTTAGTCTCTCCTAATATAGTTGGTAATACATCACCAGTTCAAGGGCTTAGTGTGAGATTTCAGACTCATGGTTCTTCTTTAGGGCCCTCTAATGCACCTCCGAGATTTGTAGCTCTGCCAATTTTGGCTAATGCTGCCATGTCAGTATCTGAGCAGATTAGCACCACCCCGATTTGATGGTACGGCTTGAGAGAAGGACTATGACTTTTTGACTAAATGTTAGGACATGTTGTTCAACTTGGGTATTCTAGAGGCTACATTTTATACCAGTTTCATGAAGTAGACAAGGAGTGGTGGAGGTCAGTTCTTGCTCGTAGACCTACTGGTTCTCCTTTGATGAGTTGGGAGAAGTTTACTTAGGTTTTTTTAAGAGGTTCGTGCCTTATAGCCTTCATGATCATCGCAGGGCTGAGTTTGACAGATTAGAGCAGGGCTCCCTATCAATATCTAAGTATGAGGCTCATTTTCATGAGTTGTGTCATTATGTTATGTAGAGTATTTCTATAGAATTTGAGAGGATCCATAAGTTGGTTAAAGGGTTCGTCCGCTATCCTCAAGAGGCTACCACCTCTATTGTGTTATCAAGTGGTATATTTCAGAGTATTATTGATCATGTTAAATTGATTAAGAGTATCCAACATGCTAGATAGGATGGCGCCAAAAGGTTCCATCAGCAGGGTTAGTTCAACAACCATTTATCTAGAGGCAGGGAGTATTCGGTTCCAGGCACCCAAGGTTATCAGGGCAGGCCAGCACATGTGGTGATTCAGAGTACAGATAGTACAGGTGGATCTAGAGGACGTATTAACACTTTTGGTTATCCTCTATGATGTTCTGGTCCTTGAGGTTGTTTTGTTTGTGTGAAGTTTGGGCGTAAAGAAAGGGATTGCCCTAGACATGCTTCTTCTATTATTCAGCCAAGGACACCAACTTTTCTTTTACGCCTGGATTAGTAGTTCAAGTTGCTTCACAGAGTGCTAAAGGTTGCACCCGGGGTGCCAAGGATAGAGCTTGGGGTAGTGCTTTTAGTGGTTCACAGGCTAGTGGTGACTGTAGACTATGCTACACTATATTGGGTAGATCTGAAGTAGAGAATTTTGTTGCAGTGATTGCAGGTATCGTCCTAATTTTCCATGGTTCTAATTCAGTATTATTTGATCCAGGGTCTACCTACTCTTATGTGTTGACTTATTTTGATATGGTCATTGATTATATGTGTGAAGCCCTTGTTATTTCTATTTGTGTTTATATCCTGGTAGGTGAATCTTTAGTGTTGGATCGGGTATACCAGGGGTATGTGGTTATATTTTTAGATAGAGAGACTCGAGCAGATTTGATTTTATTAGAGATGCTTGACTTTGACGTGATATTAAGTATGCAGTGGTTATCTCTCTATCATATGATTCTAGATTGTTATGCAAAGACTGCAACCTTAGCTTATCTCAGATTCCCTTGTTTAGTGTGGAATGGTAATCCGAGTTTATATTTGAAGCGTGTGATATCTTATATCCGTGTTCGTCGTATGATGAATAAAGGTTTCTTGTCTTATTTGTCTCATATACATAATCTTACTAATGAGTCATCTCCTTTAGAGACCATAAGGGTGGTGAGAGAGTTTATGAATTTGTTTCCTACAGACTTGTCGGGTGTTCCTCTGAACCATGATATCGATTTTATGATTGATTTATAGCCTAGCACCAAACCCATCTCTATTTCTCTTTATCAGATAACTCTAACAAAATTGAAGAAACATTTGGAGGATTTATTGAAAAAAAGGTATATTCTGCTTAGTATTTTACCATAGGGTGCACCAATCTTATTTGTGAAAAAAAAGGATAATACTATGAGGATGTATATTGACTATCGACAGTTGAATAAAGTTATAATCAAGAACAATTATCCTCTTCCTTGCATTGATCTTCAGGATGCATCGGTGTTCTCTAAGATCAACTTGAGGTCGGCCTACCATCATTTGAGAGTTTGGGAATCTGATATCCTGAAGACTTCTTTCAGGACTCATTATATGCATTATGAGTTTATGGTTACATCCTTTTGGATGACTAATGTCCTGACTGCTTTTTTGGAATTAATGAACTGAGTATTTCAGTCGTATTTGGATTTTTTTATGATTGTATTTATTGATGATATCTTGGTTTACTACAAAAATGAGACTGACCATGTTAGACACTTGAGGGCCATACTACAGAGGTTGAGAGAGGAGAAGTTATATGCAAAATTCTCAAAATGTGAGTTTTGGCTTGAGTCAGTGACATTCTTGGGTCATGTGGTGACCAAGGTTTGTATTATGGTTGATCCATCTAAGATTGCAGAAGTTCCTGAATGGATTAGCCTACTTCAGTTATAGATATTCAGAGGTTTATTGGGTTGGCGAGATATTATCATCGATTTGTTCAAATTTTCTCTTCCATTGCAACTCTATTGACTACAATTATTCAAAAGACCATGGGAATTCAGTGGACTGATGAGTGTGAGGTAAGCTTTCAAAAGCTCCAGGTGGTTCTATGCAAAGGATTCTCATTCTTGTATGGAAGTAGGAGCGCATTACTATGTACTTTGTGATGGGGTTATCCTTGACTTTGAGTAACCATAATTTAGTTTGGGTGATTGTGGATCGATTGACAAAATTAGCTCTTTTTATTTCGGTGAAGACTAGCTATAATATGGAGTAGTTGGCTAGGATCTATATTCGTGAGACTGTTTGCTTACATGAAATTCCCATTTCTATTGTGTCTAGTAGAGGTTTGCACTTTACCTATCATTTTTGGAGTTTTATTCGGGAGCAGATAGGTAACAAGATTGATTTGAGCACAACTTTCCATTACTAGAATGATAGTCAGTCGGAGTAGACTATTCAGTTACTTGAGGACATGCTCCGAGCTTGTGTCATAGACTTTGTGGTAATTGAGAAAAGTCCTTTCCTCTTGCGGAGTTTGGATATAAAAACAGTTGTCATTCTAGCATTCAGATAGCATCATTTGAGACCTTATATGAGAGGATATATAAATCTCTTGTAGGGAGGTTTGACTCTTTTAGGGTATGAATTTGGGATACCAATTTTTTGAGAGATGTGATGAATAGGGTGAATTTTATTCAGTAGGGCCTTGTGACTGCCTAGAGTAGGCAGAAGAGTTATGTGGATAGGCATGTTTATGATGTGTCATTTGCTATTTATTAGTGAGTGTTGTTGAAGGTGTCACCAACTAAGGGTGTGATGAGGTTTGGGAGGAAAGAGCAGCTCATTCTAAGGTTTATTGGCCCTTTTAAGGTTTTTGGAGAAGCATGATGAGGTGTCCTATAAATTGGTTTTGCCTCTAAACCTTCAAGTTGTTAATAGTGTGTTTCATGTATCGATGTTTAAGTGATACTAGCATAATGATTCTCATGTGATTCAGTGAGACTCGGCTTCTTTGATCATGACTTTTCATTTGAGGAGGATCCTATTGTTATCTTGGATATGGAGACTAGCCAGTTGAGATCAAAGCATATTGATTCAGTAAAGCTGCAATGAAGGCACCAAACTATTGAGGATACAGTTGTAGATATCCTCAGTTTTTTGCTCCTACATGCACTTTACTTTTTATTTGAGGACGAACGTGTGTTTTAGTAGTGGATGATGCAATGTCTCAATTATTGAGAAATTACTTTTCTATTTGAAATAGCTATTTTTCCCTTCCCCTTAGAATTTTCTTACTTTTTGTATTATGGGGATGGTTGGCACAATTTTCGATGCAATCAGATGTGATTTTAGCAATTTGAGGCCTTGAGTGGAGTTTTATGAAGATAGTTGACTTTGGTAAACATATTGAGATCCAAGTGTTGGATAGGAATTCCGCTAGTTTCATTGCATCCAGAACGTCAATTTTTGTTTAATTGAGTGTTGACTTAGAACCCCGAGACCTTAGTTTTCATTTTGAAAATTTAGGCTAAAAGTTGAGTTTTAGGTCTAAAAGGGGTCTGGGAGGGTAATTTTATTATAACGACTTTGTTTTTGAAAATTTGACTATTCAATTGAGCCCGTAAATTCGAATTTAACATAGTACCATATCCAATTTATTTTATCGCCCCGAACAAATTCTGAGGGTCGGTTCGGAATTTTTTTTTTAACCTTGGACTACTATTCTAGTGCAGTGTCCCTTCTTCTTCGAGATCGCGGTGGTCAGTCTTGCTTTAGATGAGGGTCTTCTCAGTGTACTCCACGTTTGTGGCATGAAGCCTGCGTTCCTGAAGAAGAGCTCCAGTGTACCCCATGTTCGTGGCATAAAGACCACTTTCACGGAGAGTATTTCCAACGTGCTCAACATTCACGGTGGTAAGTTATCCCCGATCGCAGAGAAAAATTGCCTGAATAGTGTTATTACAGAAAAAGACCTCATTTCTTCACATTCCACAATTGATATTCATTTGGGAGCTTGGGAGAAGGGATTTTGAGTTATTTCTTGGAGAATCTTGTTTGGGTAAGTCCTTTTAACTATTATTTATCATTTTCCATCAATTTACATTCTAAAATCATTCCAAAATTAAGATTTCAAATGGATTTTTGGAGGCTTTCCAATTTTAATAGTGGCTAATCGTTTCAAAGTCGATGTTTGACTGTAGAGCTCCGATTCAGGTGTTTATGTGAAGTTTCGGCGTTCGAGGTAGGTTTGGCTATCCTTCTTTAAGACTGGGATTAGCTAATTAGTCATTTGTATATTATAGACTTTAGGATGGAGTCGTAATGTGATTTGGGACTCTTGATTATACTATGTTGCCCGTGTGGGGGATTATTTGTATGGTTTAGCCTGTGTGGGGGCTTTATTTGCTATAATATTTGCTTTGAGAGCAACTGATTCATGATTTTGCTAGTGAGAGAGGCTTGTAACACTATTTGACTTGTAATACCCATGTGAGGGATTGAGTTGGGGTTTTTGATCATAATGGAAAAGTAAAATGCATTCAAAAAAGGTGAACACTTATTTCAATGTATTTCCTTCCCATTACTATTTATTTGAGGGTGTATATCATATAAGGGTTGAGTTTTGAGAACTTTGAACCTTATATTATATGTTGAGTTGAATATTGCCTTCATCCCATATGTGTTGTGATACATTCATCCTCATTTATCATAGCATTGATCTTTGGAAGTTGAGAAATGAGAAAATTCTCTTTGAGAAAGAAAATGTGACACCTTTTTTATATTTTTGACCATGAGCTAGGTGACAAGTTTATGAGATATTGAGATTGTGATTTGGTATATGGACTGTGAGTCCCCCATGGGTCCTTGTCTGGAAGTTTTAGCTCGACAGGTGTATATGACAGATTTTACAACAGCCTTGATTCCACTGTATTATCATATCATTGCATCATCTCATTCCATTCCATTGCATTTCTCTTTGAATTATTTGGCTTATATGATAATATGTGATATTGAGTTGATCTTATGTGTTTACTTTACTAGCGTCGTTCTATATAAACTAGCAACATTGATGCCATAGTGAGACTATTTTGTATGCAGGTGGAAGTGTGCATTAGTTTATTTCATAAGTTTGATTAATGTCTTATACTCAGTTGGTCAAACCGAGTATATGTAGATTGTGCTCACCCCTACTTATATTCCCCTTTTGATGCAGATCCTAGTCAGAGCATTTCACGCGACAACTGATTCCTCTAGCAGATAGTGACTTATCAGATTAGTGTAGAGATTCTGTGATTCGGATCGCCGTTAGTTCTATCTTTTTCCTTCAGTCTTTACTATTATTCAAAGACTTATGATGTATATCGAATTCGATTTTTATACTAGTTGCTCTTTACACTTATGACACCAGATTTTGAGATATTTTTTTTGTTATATGTCTTTTCTTTTCTTTTATGGTCTGACATCCCTTTTGGGAGTCTCTTATGAATATTATTATTAGGCTTACCTGTCAGGTTGGATTTTGTGATGTGTTCCATCATGACTTTAATTTTTGGGTCATGACAAATTGGTATGAGAGTGCTAGGTTACCAGTCTTATAAGTTAAAGAGCAAGGTATCTAGTAAAGTCTAGCGGATCGGTATTAGAGCGCTAGGTTACTAAATCACTATATGGCTTGACACAGACACCAAAGTAATGTCATGAAAAGCTTAATTCTTTCATGATTGAAAATAATTTTAAAATAAGTGAGTGTGATAACTGCATATATCATAAATCTTAGAATAATTCACATATTATTATTCACATATATAGTGATGATTAATTGATTTTTGACTCTAACATGAATGTTATTAGTGAAGTTAGACATATTCTTAGAAGCCATTTTGACATGAAAGATCTTGGTGAGACAAATTTTATTCTTGGAATAAAAATTACCAGAACATGTGATAGAATTTTACTTGACCAGACACATTATGTTGAGAAAGTTTTGAAAAAATATAATTTTCTTAATTGCAAGCATATTTTAACTCCTTTTGATTCAAGTGTATACTTGTTTCCTATTTAAAAGGAAAATGATGTGATAAATTAAAAGAAATATGCTAGCTTAATTGAAAGTTTGAGATATGTGATAGAATGCACTAGGCCTGATATTGCATATGCTGTAGGTGTACTAATTAAGATTACAAGCAAGAAAGGTAATGAACAATGACATACTATAACAAGGGTTATGAGATATTTAATTAGGAAAAAAACTTATGGTTTGTTCTATAAAAAATATCCTGTTGCACTTGAAGGCTTTTCTGATACAGATTGGAATACTTTATCAGATGATTTTTGTTCTACCACTAGTTATATTTTTACTTTGGTTGGTGGGACTATTTATTGAAAATTAAAAAAGCAAATTATAATTGCTAACTCTACTATGGAGGCTAGTGAGGAAGAATATTGGTTGAGAGATTTATTATTTCAAATACCTCATTTTTAAAAATCAATTCCTCTTATTTTAATTTATTGTATAGCACCGCTGCAGTTTGTAGAGTTCAAAACTGTTACTACAATGATAAATCCAGACCTATAAAAAGGAAACACAGTAATGTGATATTAGATTTTACAAATGGTACCATTAATATTGATTATGTCAAATCTTATGATAATCTTACAGATCCTCTTACTAAGGCTTTAACAAAAGAAAAGTTCTAGAGCACATCGAGGAAAATGGAATTAAAGCCTATAAATCCATGAGTCATATATGAGGAAACCCAACCTGGAGACTAGAGATCCTATAACTAGGTTCAATGGAAAAATTGAATCATATGATAACTTGTTGTAAAAAATGCACTATTTTTTTATTCCCTCCCTATGATGTGAGTACATTGTTTCCTGTAGTGATTTGTGGAGGTTGAGTTTACAAAACTCTGAATAAAAATTTGTCGCCCGTATGAGTGGGGTGTTAAACTTACAAGAGCACCCTCGACAAATTCCACCTATGTGAGTGTGGAAGTAGGCCGCTTTCTATAAAAATTGGACTTATTCTCAGAAGCACTCATGAAATTGGGATAGAACAAGGCCTAATGTACTGGCAAATAAAGCTCAAGTCAACACCTTGATTATTTTGTATTAGTAGTGATATTTTATTTTCCTTAAGCAATCATAATTCAAGTTTGAGACCAATACGACTCTATAGTAAAAATTATTATTTTAGTAGGTGTAGGTTCAATACAGAGCACACCTTCATTATGTATAGTAGTCTTCCTTCAGCTGACAGACTCTTCTTTAATATTAAAAAATGAGTGAGGATTTTTAGTTTGGCATTTTAAAATTATTAAAATGTGCATCATTTTCATTGCCACATTGACGATTGTTTTTCTATCCGTTGGCAGAGAATTTTGGGAGTAATTGCTTGGAACCAACCAGAGCTACAATTCTTCAAATGGAATTTTGTCGATTCCATCAGCTCTAAAATGTAAAAAAAATTCTAGGGGAATTGACGAAATTAGATTTGGAGCTGTAACGAAGATTTGAGGTCCTAAGTTGAAAAATTCTTGAAATTTTGGTTATAGAGTTGACTTTGGTCAACATTTGGAGATTTGATACTCAGAATTGAATTCAGATGAATCCTTTGGATTTGAGGGATGATTTTTGATCTACGGGTGGTCTCGGTTGAATTTTTGGGGTCCCAAGCTCATTTGATGTTTTGAGGTTCAAGGTTAGTTTAGTTGCAACCTATGAAGTTCCGGGTCAAGGAGACCTCAAATTCTAATTATGATAGTTCCATTGAGTCTGAAATATCAAAATTAGTTTGATAACATATAGGGTTTGTATGCACAGGATTTTGAGCAAATCTCAAAGGTCCACTCGGGGTTTATGTAAACTTGGGAGATTGATGTCAATTGGTGCCAGTCCCTTATTTGCGTTCGTAGAGCACCCTAGTCATATTCGCGATGTTGACCATCAATTACCTTCACGTTCGTGAGGCACTAGCCACATTCGCGGAGGGTCTAGTTGTTTAGTCTCCGCGATCGTGATGGTTGTTGTCGCGATCGTGATGGAATAACTAATAATTAACCCCGCATTCATGGAGTAAGGTTTGTGATCACACAGGGTTAAGCGCCAAACCAGTAAGTTAATTTCCAAAATGTGGGAATAACACTCAAACCTCAATTTTTGAACCTTAAAAGCTCGGTGAGGGTGATTTCAAGGAGAATTTCTGAGGGTTTTCTGTTGGGTAAGTCATTTTACCATGGATTCTTCATTTCCCTCTAAGTTAATTTTGAATTTAGCCCTAAATCAGCATTTTGAATTCCAAATTTGGGGGATTTGTTCAAGAACTTGATTTTTAGATAATTGATGGTTTTGAGTTGAATACAACTCCATTTTTGAAATGGTTTTCATTGTTAGATTACTAATACTTCAAGAAACGTTTTCATGTAAAAAAAATCAAATTTGCCCTTCATTTGTGGAAATGGGCTTTTGGGTTGATTTTGACCCAATTTTCAAATATTATGATTTTGTTGTTGTTAGTTCCATAAATTAATTTTGAATCATTATTTAATTAAATTCTTATGATTCGAAGCGTTGATGAAAGGGAAAGGCTCAAATTTTAGAGTAGTCGAGGGCGATATTGAGGTAAGTGAAATTCTAAATCTTCCTAAGCATTGTAGAACCTTGTTACGTGCTATGTGTATTGATGTGATTTTGATAATTAGGTTGGTTATGAATCATGAAAACACCTAAGGTTGATTATTGGTGATATAAGAAGGAAATTTGATCTATAAATTGAGGCATTTAAATTAACAGACATTGTTGATTTATTGTGTAGATTACACTGTAACATTATTGAAATAAATTGCATATAGTATTGGACTTCATTTCATTCCTATCAATTGCATGAGCATTTTTATATGTATTTCGGTTGAAGCTTATCATTGAAGTTTAAATTGAGGATTGCGTCGATGTGAAATAGTTTTGACTAAGTTACGATAAAAAAGAAAAACAAGATTTGAGGGACGTGCCATGCACCATTGTTGTTACTTTATTGTATTCAAGGGACGTGCCACATTCCATGTTGGTTATTTTATTAGATTGAGGGACGTGTCACACGTCGTGGTTGATATTTTATTGTATTTGAAGGACATGTCACGTGCTATGGTTGTTATTTTAGCATCTCATTGGGAATTCATTGCATTGCATCAGTTTGACTATCGAATTATTTGCCCTTACTATGTGTAATTATAACTGAGATACGTGCAAATTGATGATTTCTAGCTGGACTGTTGAAAAATACTTGACATACGTACTACATGAGTTATATCTATAAATATATTGTTAGATTGAGTTATTCTACTCGTAGGTTGTAGTTATGGAGGTTTGAATGGTGTGTCAAGATTACTTATTTCTATTTAGCTTTACCAGCGTTTATTGTATTATTTGCTGAGTATCGTGTTGTTTGGTACTCATCCCTTGTTTTCTACACCTGTGTAGGTTCTGAGTCCCAGACAATGATATAGATTTATTTCTTCTTCATCCACGACTTTTGAGGATACTTAAGAGGTATTTGGGGATGCCGACGATCTTTTTTATTTCTTTTACATGCTTTGTTTTGTTTGAGAGACAAATGCATTGAGACTTGTACTTATATTCATTTTTACTGTAGTAGAGGCTTGTACATGTGACAACTAATTCTTTGGAATATTGTAGATGACTAAGACTTCCATTTTTATTTACTTATCTATATATTTAAACTTTTTTCGCTTTATTTTCGCATTTGTTTGGGTTTGGGCTGACTTATCTCAGTGGGTTCAGTCGAGTGCCATCACACTTAAATTTGAGTCATGACAAAATGGTATCAGATTCCCAGGTTCATAGGTCTCACGTGTACAAGTTAAGTCTAAGTAGAGTCTCAAGGATCAGTACGAAGACGTTTGTACTTATCTTCAAGAGGCTATGAAGACTGTAAAGAAACTTTCTTTATTCATTCTTCATAATATGCTGAGTTGTTATCGCTAGTTCTGAGTGTCATATGTTATTTTGGCATATGTTGAGGACCATAGCTATATCTATTGGTAGAGAAGAGGTATTCTCTGAGGCAGTTGTTAAGACCTTGGCTAAGGGTAGAGGTAGGGGTTGAGCCAGAGACCAAGGTCGTGGATTGGTTATTGGTAGAAGTCGTGCCCGAGGAGTGGCACCTGTCAGGGGTCATGCTAGAGAGGCCTTCCCAGAGCCATCTATTGAGGTTTCTAAGGACTAGGTTTCTCCGAGATATGCGGTACCATTATTTCAGGAGACCTTATTGAATGTTGGGTCTGTTAAAGAGTTTTACTCAGGGTGCTGCAGGCACACCATAGGGTTCACAAACTAGATTCGAGCACAAACCCAAGAGAAACATCATGTCCAATTGCCTAAGATCATGTGGGTCAGCCATTATTGCTTCCTGCACTAGTTGTCGATGCGTAGATTTCTCCAGATAGGTTCATGACTATAGCAGAACATCAATGCTATAAAAGGTTTCATATGATGAAACTACCCTAGTTCCAGGGTGGTAGACCAGGGATGCTCACAAGTTCTAGATGTTATTTCATGAGATATTAGAGGTGGTGAGCATCGTTGATGCCTGGGTGTTTGATTTGTTGTACTCTAGCTGTGTGGGTTATCTAGAGAGTGGTAGAGGACATTCATGAGGTCCAAACTAGGGCATTTGAGGATTGCTTCATCCCGTGAAGCATACGCAAGGAGAGTAGGTTGAGATTTGAGAGCTTAATTTAGGGTGGTATGTCTGTTGCCGAGTATGAGGCATGATTTTTTTAGTTATCATGGCATGCTATGACACTAATCCCAAATGAGGCAGAGAGAGTCTGTAGGTTTGTGAGAGGATTGACATTTTTTATTCGCTCGTATATATTTAGATCGATCAACCCATGAGGGGGCTTCCTTCCAGGCCATAGTAAGCTCCATCAAGGAGGTAAAGTTGATGGTCTGAGAGGAGTTTGAGGACCCCAAGAGGGTCCAAATCGGTGACCAATTTTTAGGCACCTCTCTAGGTAGTATAGGGTCGCACAGAGGTGGTAGTTCATTCTATCGACAAAGACCCATCCATGATTCTATGCCAGCGATCGAGGGAGGCCAGGTGATTTGAGGGTCCTACAGTTCTAACAAATATAGTTGTGGTACTTCTTCGGGGTCACCACAGTAGGATTTGACTCAAAGGCATTACTAACCTGTGGGGATACCGGTCATCTCATGTGGAGATATCCTGCTTAGAGTCGAGGTAAACCTCAGTCTATCCCACCAGCTCCAACTAGAGGACCAGTCTCACCGACCAGAGGTCAAGGTAAATATTAGGCTAGTAGGGATGGTCGTACTTCTGGTCGGGGTGCAGGTGGTGTTGTAGTTTCACAGAAAGGAGGCCAAGGTATTATACAGGGTGTAGGTGATAGAGGAGCACATTGTTATACTTTTCTAGGGAGGCTTGAGGATGTGTCTTTCAATGCAGTTATCACATGTATCGTCCCAGTTTGCCATCGACCTGCCTTCTTGTTATTTGATCTTGGATCTACTTTCTCTTATGTATCTACCTATTTTTCATTTAGATTTGATTTGACTTGTGATCTAATGTCCGTGCCTATTCATGTTTATACACCCATGGGTGAGCCTTTAGTGGTGGATCGAGTATATCGATCCTGTCTTGTTTCTTTAGCCGAGTATGATACTTAGGAAGACATGATTATTATGGGGTAGACTTCGATGTGATATTAGGTATGGATTGACTTATTCCTTATTGTGCTATTTTTTATTATTATGCTAAGACTGTGACTTAGTGATACATGGTGCTCTAAGGATCGAGTGGAAGGGCATTTCTTACCATAGTAAGGTCATCTCTTACATGAGTTCTTAGAGATTGATTGAGAAAAAGTGTATGTCCTATTTGTCTTTTATTTAGGATACTAGCGCTAAGTCACCTCCTTTGGAGTCTATTTCTGTGGTTAAGGAGTTTGCCTATGTATTCCCTACTTATCTTCTAGGGATTCCTCCGTAGAGGTATATTCACTTTTCCATTGACTTAGAGCTGGGCACTAAGCCCATTTCTTTTGCACCTTATCGCATGGCTCTGGAAGAGTTGGAGGAGTTGAAGGACTAATTGTAGGATTTGTTGAGTAAGGGGTCTATGAGAATGTGCATCGATTATAAGCAGTTGAACAAGGTGACAGTTAAGAAAAAATATCCTCTTCCTAGAATTGATTATTTATTTGATTAGCTTCATGGAGCAGCCTTGTTCTCTAAGATTAACTTGAGATTTGGATACCATCAGCTGAGGATTAGGATACCAGATATTCTCAAGATAGTTTTTCAAATCCGTTATGGCCACTATGAGTTTCTGTTTATGTCATTTGGGCTGACTAACGCCTTAGCAGCATTTATGGAGTTGATGAATGGGGTGTTTCGGCTTTATTTAGACTTTTTTGTGATTATTTTCCTTGATGATATCTTGATGCATTCCAAGACAGAGGAGAATCATGCTTGTCATTTCAGATCGGTGCTTTAGAGATTGAGAGAATAGAGTTATATGCAAAGTTCTCCAAATGTGAGTTTTGGCTTAATTATGTCGCATTTCTAGGATATGTGGTGTCCAAGGAGGGTATTAGCATGGATCCAACTAAGATTGAGGCAGTTAGAGGTTGTACCAAGCCTATTTCCCCCACTAAAATTCAGAGTTTTATCGATTTGGCTGGTTTTTACTGGCATTTTGTGCAAGGATTCTCTACTATTGCAGCTCCATTGACTACACTGAATCATAAAGTAGTTAATTTACATTTGTCCGATGAGTGTGAGTCGAGCTTCAAAAAGCTCAAGACTTTATTGACTACAACTCCTGTTTTGACCTTACTAGATGAGGGTATGGACTTCACCGTTTATTATGATGCTTTCAGGATTGGTTTAGATGGAGTTTTGATGCAGAAAGGGAAGGCAGTTGCTTATTCTTCTAGACAGTTGAAGGAACATGAGAAGAACTACCTCACCCATGACTTAGAGTTAGCAGTAGTGATATTTGTGTTGAATCTATGGCATAATTTCTTATATAGTGTGCATTGTGAGGTATTCACCGATCACCAAAGTCTTCAGTACATCTTTAGTCAGAGAGATTTGAAATTGAGACAACACAGATGGCTTAAGTTATTAAAGCAATATTACATGACTATCTTGTATCACTTGGGGAAGGCCAATATGGTAGCTGATGTTTTGAGTAGGAAGGCTCCTAGTATGGGGAATCTCACCATAATTATTATTGACATGAGGCCCTTGGCTTGAGATGTTCAGAGGTTAGCCAACAACTTCATCTGATTGTGGGTTTTTGAGAAGAGTGGAGGATTTATTGCTTTCATTGAGGCTCGTTCTTCATTCGTTGAGTAGATTTTGGAGAGATAGTTTGATGATGAGAAGTTATGTCTCATTTGACACAGGGTGTTGAGGGGTGAAGCCAAGGAGGCTAGACTTGATTCAGATGGTGTTTTGAGGATTAAGAGCGGGATTTGTGTTCTCGAGGTAGGTGATCTGATCATATTAATTCTAGAAGAGGCTTATTGTTCTCAATATTCTCTTCATCTAGGTGCAACAAAGATGTATAATAACTTTAGTCAGAATTATTGGTGGTGTGGAATGAAGAAGGACATCGCAAAATTAATGTCCAAGTATTTGACCTGCCAATAGGTCAAGTGTGAGCACCAACGACCTGGAGGTATGACTCAGAGGATGACCATTCCTACTTGGAAGTAGGAACGGATCACCATAGACTTTGTTGTAGGTTCTCCTCCCATCATAGGTGGTTATGACTCTATATGGGTTATTGACCGACTAACCAAGTCTGCCCATTTCATTCTAATTTGGGTGAAGTACATAGTGGAGAAACTAGCTTTGTTGTATATCAATCAGATAGTTCGGATTCATATCCCAGTATCCATCATTTTAGATTGGGATTCATTGTCTACTTCGCACTTCTGGCAGGCATTACAGCATGATTTGGGTACTAGGCTTGATATTATTATATTTTTTCACCTACAGACTAAAGGTCAGTCCGAGCGAATGATTCAGGAGTTGGAGGATATGCTTCGTCCCTGTGTTATTGATTCTAGTGCTAATTGGGATTAGTAATTTCCCTTAACGAAGTTTTTCAACAACAACAGTAATTACTCCGGCATTCAAATGGCCCCATTCAAGGCATTGTATGGTAGGCAGTGTCAATCTTTTATTGGGTGGTTTAATTCAGCAGAGATGGACTCTTTAGGCACGGATTTGCTAAGAGATGCCATAAAGCAGGTTTGCATGACTCAATGAAGGCTCTTGACAGCTAGAGTAAGAAAAAAAGTTATGCAGACAAGAGGGTTCGACCATTAGAGTTCATGGAGGGTGATCGTGTTTGGCTCTGAGTATCGCCCATGAAGGGCTTGATGCAGTTTAGGAAGAAAGGCAAGCTTAGCCGTCGGTTCATTAACCCATTTGAGATCCTGGGGTGAATGGGAGAGGTGGTTTATAGATTGGCCTTGCCACCTACCTTATTAACAGTGCATCATGTGCTTCATGCTTCTATGCTCTGGAAGTATGTTTTGGGCAAGTCTCATGCGATCTATCTTGATTCGATAGAGTTCGGTCTATATTTAACATTTGAGGAAGAGACTATAACCATTTTGGATAGGTAGTTCCGCAAGCTTAAGAACAAGGAGATTGCTTCAGTAAAGGTTCAGCGGAGGCACCATTCAGTCGGAGAGGCGACTTGGGAGTTGGAAGATGACATGCGTACCCGATATCCCTAGCTTTTTGAGGTTTCAAGTACTTCCTTTTACTTTATGTTCGAGGAGGAACATAATTTTTAGTGATGGATTATGTAATGATCCTGAAGTTCATTTCTGATAATTTTCACAAAATGATCATTTTACCCCTCTCGATAGTTTTCCTAATTCATTTTTAATCAGTTTTGGGTGGTGGTTTGGGAAATTCTTTCAAAAGTTGAGTTTTTGGAAGTTGATGAGTTTTAAAAGGCTTAAAGTGTTCAAAAATGATATTTTGGACCAATCGGAGCTATGAGTCTCAGAATAGAATTCTATCGATTTCATTAGCTCTGAAATATAAAATTTGGTCTAGGAGAGTTAACGGAATTAGAGTTGGATCTGTAACGAAGATTTGAGGTTCTAAGTTGGAAAACTCTTGAAAATTTGGTTATATGGTTGACTTTGGTCAATATTTGGAGATTTGATGCTGGAAAATAAATTTTGATGACTTCATTGGATTTGAGGGATGATTTTTGATCTATGGGTGGTCTTGGTTGAATTTTTGGGGGTCCCGAGCTCGTTTAGGTATTTTGAGGTTCAAAGTTAGTTTAGTTGTGACTTATCGGGTTCTGAGTCAAGGAAATCTCGAATTTGAATTATGATGGTTCCATTGAGTTCGAAACATTGAATTAGTATGATAGCATATAGGTTTTGCGTGCAGGAGATTGTTGTCAACTAGTGACAGTCCCTTATTCGCGTTCATGGAGCTTACCAACCATGTTCATGATGTTGATCATTAATTACCAACGCATTAGCGAGGCACTGGCCACATTCGCAGATGGTCTAGTTGTGTAGTCTCTGCGATTGCGATGGTCGTTGTGGTGATCGCGATGGAGTGAATAAGCTTTGACCCTGCGTTTGTGGAGTAGGGTCCGCAATCACGCAAGGTTAAGCACCAAACCAGTAAGTTAATTTCCAGAATTTAGGAATACCCTCAAACTTCCATTTTCGAACCTTAGAAGCTCAATGAGGGTGATTTCAAGGAGAAATTTTGAGGGTTTTCAATTAGGTAAGTCATTTTATCATGGATTCTTCGTTTTCCACTAACTTAACTTCAAATTTAGCCCTAAATCAGCGATTTTTTTTTTTTTTTTTTTTTTTTTTTTTTTTTACGGGAACAGACCCTACACGAGGCTCCCACCTCTCGTGCACAGTCAGGGGTTAAGCAACACCCCCAAGCCTTAACATAAATAATCAAATTAAAAATACAAGGAGGGGGACATAAACCTTACCTCCGATCCTATGGTGGTTCATAAGTCGGCTAACCAATTAAGGTCGGCTAACTCATCCCCGATACAAAAAAGAGACTAACTATAACTAGAAAGCAGTAAACCTGTGAGAGGACTCCTCCCGGTACAATTCAACTATGAAAGCATAAATGAGGGAGACTCTCCCCTTCCATGAGAAAAAAGAAAAGTAACCTACACTAGTCCTATTCCAACTATGCTACGTACCAGACATAGCTACATTGAAGAAGAACAAGTATACGAAACTTCTATCTCGCATGGGATGGGAAATTCTTTTCATCTTTGCTCTTCTTAGTCTTGTCGTACCAAGTAAATCCAGGTGAAATATGCCATTGCATCAGTATCATGATTATCTTCTATGGGGGCTGAAAAGAGAGGAAATATATGGATCTATAGTATCCAAAAACCTTGGAGTTGTTGTGGAGCATAGTGTAGTTACATGGACCTGCACCTACAAGTAGCCAAGGAAGAAAACCATGGTTGTTGTAGTGTAACCAGCTCCTTGCTGTCAGTATTAGATTCCTTTTTTGGATGGTGGTCAATTCCTTGGGACTCCTGCACAGGCAACCAAAAACCAGAACACATCTGGATGCTGCTGTACCAGGTATTAGTGACTTGTAGATGCTCATTGTGTGCTGCATATTGCTGCTGCTGTGCAGCTCCTTGAACTTGTTCAGCTTCTTGGTGTACCTGCACAGATAAACAAAACCAACAAACCACACAACCAAAGAAATTTGCAATCTGCAGGTAACTTGTAGCTGTTCCTTGTGTGCTGCTGGAATGCATCTCCTTGGTGCTCCCAAAGAAACATTGGTCAGCTTGTTAGAGTAAATATGTGCCTGCAGGGGGGTCCAACTGCACATGTCCACAAAAACAAGACAACTTGCTAACATCTGAGCTGCAGGGTGAATGGTTGCAACTTCTCTTGTAAGTTGTTGTTGCTTCCATTCAAATTCAGCTTCAGCATTCTTGTTGTTGTTTGTTCTTGGATGTTGTCTATGAGGATGTTGGAGTTCCTTTTGGGCTGTATCTCCAACAACCTGCACAAATAAGGAAGCAAACAAACAAGCAAGCATACAATTATAAGAACAATTCCAAGAATTCTGTTGCACAAATTCCTTGTTGCTGCCATTGTAATGCTTGTTGGTCCTTGCTTTGAAATGGTTCAGCCTGCACAGCCAAACAAGACCAACAAAACATACAACCAAAGAGCTGCTGTAGCTAGTGCTATTAGCTTGTATTTGTTCCTTGTCTGCTGCAAGTTGGTGGAGCTGTTGTAGATGTTGATGGAATGCATCTGGTATGCATGGAGAGGTGATCCATGCTTTAGTATCCAGTTGTTTACAATTCTGAGGATCTGCACCTGCACAGACAAACAAAAACAAAAACAACAAACCCAAGGCTGCTAATCTGCAGGTTCTGATGGCTGTAGTCTCCCTAGGCTGCTTGTTGGTCTTTGTTTTAAGGTGGTTGGATTTCTTGGAGTACCTGCACAGAACAACAAAACAAACAAAATTGTATATGTATCTTGTCTGCTGCAGGTGGATGGAGTTGTTGATGGGGTGTGTTGATAATGGAGAATGTGGTTGGCAAGCTGATTGTGTTGCTTCTTGGCAGCCCCAGGTTACTGCAACCTTTTTATCATTTCCAAAGGGGGGCTGCCAGTTGCAATGATGTAGCTGAGGATGATTGGAGCTCAATACAGGGGAGCTGCATCTGGGGTACCTGTATAGACAAACACAACCAACAAACCTCCCAAGCAAAGAGAGTTGCATGCTTCTGCATCTATGTTCCTTGTGTGTTGCAAGTTGGTGTAGTTGTTGCTGTGGAGTGTTGATAGAGGATGTGGCTGGAAAGCTGCTCCATAGGAGCCCCAAGACTTTGCAGCCCTCATAGCAGTTCCAAAGAGGGCCTGCATAAGTGGACAAAGGCCATGTCCAATAAGATGGAGGGGAACAAGGCCAAAAACTGGATTGGATGTTATGGGATTGTGTCTGTGAAATCCTGGTGATGAACTCCAACTTCTGATGTAATAGTTCTCCAGTTATTGATGTCCCTAAGCAAAAACAATCAGCCAAATGCAAACAACCAAACAAACACAAGAACCAGCTGGAAATTGCTGTTCTGCATAGTCCTTGTGGAGGCCTAGTGTACAGCTTCTTGTTGCTTCCTTTGTGATTATGGTGTTTGTTGGTATCAGTTACACAAGTGTCCTTTGTTGTGGTCAGGTTCAATTTGGAGTACCTGCACAGACAATCAGAACAAACAAGCCACACAACCAAAGATAGACAAGAACAGTCAACCAAAGCCAAGCAACAAAGCAAAAAGTTGTTGAACTGTTGCAGGTGTTGCAGGTGTTGGGCTGCTGCAGGTGTTGAGTTGATGCAGGTGTTGTCCTCTATGTATTTGATGTTAAGGCATGTTGGTGTAAGTCTCCAACAACCTGCAAATACACTGCAAATAACCAAACACAAGCAAAGACCTATACAGGTTAGTAGAGAGGAATGGTTCTCAAAAAGGATTTTGGAGCCTGTTAGCATTTTCCATGTCGCTCGACTAACGTCTCCACTTATCCGTTTGAGCTGAAACTTCATGAGATTAGCATATATATTCATTACTTTAGCCATGCAAAGTTTGAAGGCTTGTTTCCCAAGTTGGAGCTTCCATTTAGCAAAATTCTTCCTTTTTAAGGTTGAGACAGCTGATTGTTTCAAGCTCGCTCGCCTAACGTCTAAAATTATCCGTTTGGGTTGAAATTTCTTGGGCCTTATCAAAAACATATATGCTACCATCCTGCAAAGTTTGGGAGACTTTGGACAAGTCCACAAGTTACTCCCTACCCTGCACCTGCTGCCCTGCTGAGGCTTAGAGGTTGCAGGGTGTTTGGAAGATGTTGTTGTGCTCTTGTCTATGTATTTGTTGTTGAAGAATGCTAATATACTACTCCAGACACCTGCAATAATACAACAAACAATCCCAAACAAAACATAATATACACAGACTAGCAATAAAGAGGGGACCTCAGTAAGAGCTTTGGAGGGAGTTATCATTTTCCAAGCCGCTCGACTAACGTCTCCAATTATCCATTTGAGTTGAAACTTTATGGAGTTAGCATGTATATCCTCCCCTTTAGTCCTGCAAAGTTTGAAGACTTGTTTCCCAAGTTGGAGGGTCCAAATCACTAAAGACCCTCTCTTTAGGCTTAAAGCAGCTGAATGTTTCCATGTCGCTCGCCTAACGCCTCCAATTATCCGTTTGGGCTGAAACTTCTTGGGGTTTGTCAAAATAGTATATTCTAACATCCTGCAAAGTTTGGGGGGGATTGGACAAGTCCACATGCTACTCCACACCCTGCACCTGCTGCACTGCTGTAGCTTAGAGGTTGCAGGGTGTTTGGAAGTTGTTTTTGTGCTTTTGTCTATGTATTTGTTGTTGAGGAATGCTAATATATTACTCCAGACACCTGCAATAATACAACAAACAAGCCCAAACAAAAAATAATGTGCACAGACTAACAAAAAAGGAGGGGCCTCAGTAAGAGCTTTGGAGAGTGTTATCATTTTCCAAGTCGCTCGACTAACGTCTCCAATTGTCCATTTGAGTTGAAACTTTATGGAGTTAGCATATATATCCTCTCCTTTAGTCCTGCAAAGTTGGAAGACTTTTTTCCCAAGTTGGAGGGCCCAACTTACTAAAGACCCTCTCTTTAGGCTTAAGGCAGCTGAATGTTTCCATGTCGCTCGCCTAACGCCTCCAATTATCCGTTTGGGCTGAAACTTCTTGGGACTTGTCAAAAAAGTATATTCTACCCTCCTGCAAAGTTTGGGGGCCATTGGACAGGTCCTCATGTTATTCCACACCCTGCACCTGCTGCCCTGCATCATGTACTCCAGTGGTGCTCCAAGCTGAAGTGTAATCATGATAGCTGAAGATCTAGGACCCTGCAAAATCAGATTAGTGAAATAGAAAAAAGAATATATACTATTTCTTTCCTCAAGAGGTGAGTTGGTTATTGTGAGTAAGTAATATGTAGGGGAGACTCTCCCTTTTACAGTGGTTCTAACTGTGGTATCTTCAAAGTATTTGTATCTATGCATAAGTTGAAGATAGAGTTAGAACAGCAGTGCAGCAGATCAGGGAGGTTTCTTGATTCTCTTGAGCTTCCTTCTTCTGAAGCTAGCCATTCCCAACCTGTCCAGTTCCAGGTGGGCTTTGGCTTCTTTGGGGAGGTCCTGTTTGATGAAGTATAGCTCAGGGGAAGTACATTTATGGCTGTGTTTGGATAATGCATCAGCAATGGAGTTGGCCTCCCTAAAGGTGTGATTGCATTGAAAAGCCTGGAACTGACAGATGATATTGTGAAGGTTGTCCAGCAGTCCTTTGATGGTCCAGGGGGGCTTTGCTTGATGATGCAGCCACTTGGTGAGGAGTTCAGAATCCACTTCTAGTTCTACCTTGTAGTAACCAAGGTGGAGGCACCAGGAGAGGCCAAAGATAGCTGCTTTAATCTCAGCTTGATTATTAGTACCTGTACCTAAAGGGACAGCAAAGGCAAAAATGAGATCACCATAAGAATTTCTTAAGATTCCTCCTCCACCAATGTTGCCAGGGTTGTCAAGAGCACTGCCATCTGTATTTAGTTTCACCCTGTGGCCTGCTGGCTTTATCCATTTCACAGGAGTGATTTGGATAACATGAGAACACTGATCAATCCAAAGGACCAGTTCCTTCCAGCTGGTAGGCCACTTGATATAGGGGAAGGCTATGGTGAGCAAGTTGTGGATATCTTTGTAGATAGAGAATTTGACTCTAGCCAGAGTAGAATGTTTTCCACCATATTTAGATGCACATCTGTTTTTCCAAAGGTTCCAACAAATGGAAATAGGAGTAGCCTGCAGAATAAGCTTATGAGCATTATTTTTATACTTAGAATTCCACCACCTCATCAAAAGAGTTCTAAGAGGTGTGTACTCCTTAGTGATACCCAAGGAATCAGAGAAGACTTTCCAAATGTTGGTAGCAAAGGAACCTGCAACAAAAATGTGATCAATAGTGTCTTGGTCAGGTCTATGGCAGCAGTAGCACTGAGAGGGGGTATGACCAAATCTGATCAAGCTCTCATTGGTGGGCAACTTCCCTCTAAAAGCTCTCCAGACCAGGAAGGAGTATTTGAAAGGGATGAGGTTGTGCCATGTGGAAGAATTGAGCTTAGTCTTGGGTCTTTTGGCTCTGATGAGCTCCCATGCTGTGGAACAACTGAACTCCCCAGAGCTAGTGAGCTTCCAGCTTGGTTGATCTTGCTGGAGAGGCTGATAGTTGATGTAGGTAGCCAGGATGGTTGACACAAGTTGGGGAGGAGCCTTTTGTATGACAAGATCCACATTCCATTGACCATTGGTCAAGAAGGCAGAAACCTGAATGTTGTTGAACCTGCAACTGTTAGTGGTGAAGAGTGCTAGAGGTCCAACCCCCAGCCAGTTGTCCCACCAAAAGAGGCAAGTACCAGACAAGATTTGCCATTGAATATGAGGCTCCATGTGAGTCTTGTTGTGCATCAGGTGTTTCCAAGTAAGGGATTGGCCAGTATCCCATTTCTTGGTGATGATATTAGCCCTCTGACAATACTTGGCTTTAAGGAAGTCACCCCACAAGGTGTTCTTGGTTCTAAGAGTCCACCATTGCTTGTATTGAAAGGACTTAGCAACATCAGCAATTTGTCTGACCCCTATGCCCCCCTCATCATATGGGAAACTCAGGTTCTTCCAAGAAGACCAATGGTACTTCCTTTTGTCATTCTTCCACCCCCAAAAGAAGTTGGCAGTAATACTTTGGATTTGCTTGATGGTAGTGGAGGGTGGAGTGCTGGCTGCAAGCAAGTGAATAGGCATGGCTTGTATGACATGTTTGACAAGAGTAACTCTGCCCCCATAGCTCAGGATCTTTGCCTGCCATCCTGTGATCTTATTAACTACCTTTGCAATAAGCTCAGAGTAGTAGATAATTCTCTGCCTTCCAATGTAAATGGGGCATCCCAGGTAGGTGATGGGGCTGCTCGTTTGAGTGAAGCCAGTAATATCCTTGATTCTCTGCACAGTAGATTGGAAAGCATTGGAAGGAATCATGAAGTGGCTTTTATGTTTGTTGATCAGTTGTCCAGAGGTCTTTTCATAAGTATCCAAAGTCTCCATGATGAGAGTCAAGGTTTGCTTCCTTCCAGAAGCAAAAATAATGATATCATCAGCAAAGCTAAGGTGGTTAATCTGAGGACCCTTTTGAGACATGTAGAATCCATGGAACTGAGGATGATGATGAAGTTTGTTCATAAGTCTAGAGAGAACTTCAGCTCCAAGGATGAATAAGGCTGGGGATAGAGGGTCACCCTGCTTGAGGCCCCTTGTGGAGTGAAAGAAACCATGTCTAGATCCATTAACTATGACAGAATACCAATTATCAGCCATGATTCTCCATGCCATATCAATGAATCTTTCACCAAAGCCCATTCTTCTCAGAACCAGGCAAGTGTAGGACCAAGAGACCCTATCATAAGCTTTGGCCATGTCAAGTTTGATCACAACATTGCCTCCTATGTTAGGCTTTTTTATCTGGTGGATGATTTCTTGGGCCAGCATGATATTCTCAGAGATGCTCCTATTTTTAACAAAGCCTGATTGGTTAAGAGAGATGAGGTTAGGCAGAATAGGGGCTAATCTAAGACAAAGGAGTTTGGATATGATTTTGTTAGTAAAATTACTCAGACTTATGGGCCTGAATTCAGAAATTTTGGTAGGGTGCTTTACTTTGGGGAGGAGAACTAAGCAAGCATGAGAGAAGTATTTAGGCATAGTCTGACCACAGAAGAAGGAATTGACTACACTAAGGAGGTCTTCTTTGATGATATCCCAGCATACTTGGAAGAATTTGCCATTCATCCCATCAGGGCCAGCTGCTGAGTTGGGATTCATGGCAAAGACCACAGTTTTCAGCTCTTCCATAGATGGGGTGGCTTGGAGGGTCTCATTTTGCTGGTCAGTAACCATAGGGGGGATGCATTGAAGGTTATGCTGCTGGATGTAATTCTCTTCCCCAGTGAAGATCTGCTGGAAATGCTCACAGGCTGCCTCAGCTATTTCAGCATCACCCTGCACCCATGAGCCTTCCTCAGTCTGAATCCTGTGAATGTACAACTTCCTTCTTCTGCCTCTAATCAGGGCATGGAAGTAACTAGAATTCATATCACCTTCTTTAAACCACTGCAGCTGAGTCTTTTGCCTAAGGATAGTATTCTCCATTTTCATATACCTGATGTATTCAGCATTGATGGCATGAAGCTTGGATCTGTTTTCATTGGATTGCCTGTTAATCAGGTCCTCTTCAGCTTGTCTAACAGCTTCCTCATACTCTTTAACTTTAGCATGGATATCACCAAATTGGTTCCTAGACCAGTTACTAAGAGTATTAGCAAGCCTCTTCATCTTCATGTGAAAGATCCACATTGGATTACCCTCAATGGACCTGCTCCAGCAATTCTCAACAAGATCCATAAAGGAAGGTTGTTCAGGCCAACAGTTAAGGAACTTGAAGTATTTGATGGGATTATGATGTTGATCTATCATTTCCATAAGAAGAGGGCAATGATCAGAACCAACTGATGGAAGATGAGTTATGGAAGTAAGGGGCATGGTTTCCAGCCATTTATCATTAACCATTCCCCTATCAAGTCTCTTCCATACCCTGGACATGATGCCTCTTTGATTGCACCAGGTGTATTTCTGCCCTGTAAAGCCAAGGTCTTGCAGGCCACTAGCCTCTATAATACTAATGAACTCAAGGCTCTTTCTCATATTATACATGACCCCCCCAAGTTTTTCTTCAGGGTCAGTAATAACATTGAAGTCACCTACAGTACACCATGGAAGAGAGGTAGTGGACTGCTGCAGCATGCTATCCCATAGAGGCCTTCTGAGGTGGTCCTTACACTTGGCATACACAAAGGTAGTAATGAACTGATTAGGGCTCATAACATGGTTAATGTCACAAGTGATCAGCTGTTCCTCATTTTCCAAAATAGTGCAACTCACATCTTTTGTCCAGAAAATCCAAATTTTACCATTAGGGTTATGAGTAGCATAGTCCATGTTGAGAAGATTTCTGAAGTACTGCAGTTGAGTATTGTCAGAGAAAGGTTCTAAAATGGCAATGATAGAGATATGATGTATGTTTTTGAGAAGTTTAATTCTCTCCATAGCTCCTTGGGTATTAATACCCCTCACATTCCAACTAAGGATGCTAATCATTTAAAAGGTTTGAGAGTTTGGAGCCTGGTATTTGGCCTGCCAGTGAGGACAGATGTTGAAGAGGTTTTTGGTTTAGTGCTAAGTCTGGTCCTATGAATCCCTCTAGGAGATAATCCCTGTGAACTAGTTGCTTGCTTAATTTCATCTTCATAAACATTATCAGAAGAGGGACTGAAAATCTTGATCAATTGCTCACTCTCACTATTATTATCATCATCCTCATGGTCTTGCAGAGGTTGGTCATCAAAATCTTCCTCATTCTCAGACTCACACACAGCATACTCATCTGTAAGATCTTGTATGTTGGTGTTGAGGGTGCAGGTGAGCTGAGGTAGATCAGTAACTCTCTCAGGGATGATTTCAGCTGAATTTCTGGGAGATGTGGGAATGCAATGGGCTTGGAGAGGAGTGATATCCATCCCCACCTGGTCATCATCTAAGACAAATTGTTGGCACCCCTGCTCCCCTTGCTGTACTATCACCCTGTCCATTTTGGGAGTTTGACATTTCTCAGCTGAGTTCATTTCTTGTATTTTCTTTTTAATGGCTTCTCTTCTTTTCTTGCTTAGCTTATTCTTCTGAACAGTAGAACTTTTACCACTAGTACTAGGGTGAGATCCCAGGTTTTTGGCCATGGCACCTTTGCTAGCTTGCATGGTAAGTTCATCAATATGACTAGCTGCAGGGGTAGGGGGGTGTGTTGGAGTTTTTTGAACAGAGGTAGCAGGAGCTCTAGAGTCACTCCTAGGTTCAACAATACTCTCATGCATAGCATGAGGGGATACCCCTCCCTTATTGGTTTCCCCATCCTGCATGTTAGTGGGGTTCTCCTGTACACTTCCATCCTTTCCTCCTTCAACTACCAGATCAGCAGCAACAATATTAATCTTTGGGAGGTTCAGGGGTATTGGGAGTGATAAGTCAATACCTGAAGTCCTTGCAGCATTGGTCCCTTGCATAATACCTGTTAAGCTAGTACTTGTGCATGCAATATGGGGGGATGGGGTTTGTGGGAGAGATAAGTCAATACCTTGCCTCTCAGTTGTTGTGCTTGCCTGCCTTGTTGATGAACTCTTCAACAAAAGGTTCTTCTGGTTGTCTGTAGCTCCTGCAATTTGGTTAGTGGGTTGATCTTGCATAGCAAGATCAACATGAATATTTGGAATAGAGATAGAAGTAGTAGTCTTACCTGGATTTACTTTGGTTTGCTGCACTGCAACATACTTACCTTTGGTTAATACTCCTGCAGCTCTTGTTTCTTGGTTCAGCTGGCCATTAATATGTCCTTTGTTTTGTTTCCTTCTCTGAGTTTGCCAAGCATTGTCCTCCTTGCTAGCCTTATTGTTCTGTGATTGTTGTGGTATATTGGATGTCAAAGGATTTTGGTGCACCTGTGAGTTATCAGGTTGAGGTTGGTTGTGTTCTTTGTTCTCTCCCTGAGTTTGGCTTGTATTTTTTGTTGTATTTTCAGGGCTTTTCTTCTTCATCTGTTCTTCATCTCTTCTCTTGATATTACACACATGCACCATATGCCCCTGATGCTTGCAGTACATGCAGTACTCAGGCACACTGTCATACAAAAGTTCCTGCCACCTTCCTATTGTAGGATCACTTTTGTCATGCCCAAGCCATACATGATGGGGTCTCTCTTGTGTAAGGTTTACCTGTACTCTTACCTTAGCAGTGCTTCCCCTAGTCTTCTGAATAGAGGCTGCATCCATGAAGAGTACTTTCCCCACAGGAGCAAGGAGAGTGGTCAGGAACTCCTTATCATAACAGTGCCAGGGGAGTTCAGGAAGGGCAACCCAAACTGGTACAATGGGGGTCTCCTCTTCAGGCCTAAAAGTTGGAGTCCAGGTTTGGATCCTCATAGTTTGGCCTTCAATTGTCATTCTTTGTTTGGTCCACACAGTTGTGTAGTCCAAGTCATTGTCCAGATCAATGTACACATGCCTGGCATTGAAGTGGGCAATTTTGACACCCCCAACCAGTTGAGTTTGGAGAATGAAGCTTTTTCTTATTAGCTCCACTTTAGGCATTGTGCTGCTAAATTTTCCAACAAGTGTGTATTTGCATCTTTCAGCTAATTTCACCATGAAGTCCTCTTTGTCATAGATGACAGCTGGTAGGCCTTGTCTGGTAGTGTATATAGGAGTAGCTAAATTCAGAGGGACATCATTTTTAGCTTGGTTCAGCCTTAGTTTGGAGGCAAAGGTTTGTATAACAGTGTATGGTGCTGGATGAGGGACCTGTTCCTTTCTAATAGGGAACTGGTTCCTTGGAGGATTTATATTGTTGTTGTCAGTTTGTTGAGGTTGGCTACTAACTAATTTAGTGACTTGGTTGTTGGGACTAATCTTATCAAAGTTAGAGGAAATTTTGGGAAAATTATTCTGAGTATTTGTAATCTTATGGGTTTGCACCATGTTGTTGGTTTGTTTATCAGAATGAGAGTTAGGCTTGTTAATGACAGATTCATTCCCCTGCATAGAATTGTTAGGAGCAATACCAGGTAGAGCATCTACTTCATTGGATTTAAACAACTTATCAGCATCATTCAAAGAGACAGGAGTGTGTCCAGCTGCACTGTGCTTATGAATATGGTAATTATGCTCATCAGTATTAGGCAGCAAAATACTTTCCACACATTGCCTTTGATTATTAGGAAGCTCAATATGATTAGGATATAATAGAGTGTCATTAGGAGAGCAAATGTTCTGGCCCTGCATATTGAATTCAAGAGAGTTAGAAGACTTACCTTGTGCTCCTGTGATGGAACCACTGCTGTGAGGATGATTCAATCTTTTTTGCATTTGGTCATTGTAATTCTTTTGATTATTTTGGGATTGAATGCCATTGACAAAAAACTGAGATTGATCATTAGCCAAAGTAAGTTCCTCAGTTCGAGCCTCACTGTCCCTGTGACTAGCCTCTTCAAACAAGTCTTGACGACTTTTTGAATTTGAACTTTTCGGAGAGAATTTGGGGTCTGAGTTTTGTCTAAGAAGCCTCACAACAGCCTTAGGAACATTTTGACATTGATCCCTTGCCAGTTGGGTCGCCGGAGCTCCGTCGACATTTTTGTCGTCTTGACGACTTTTCAAATTTGAATCAATTGGTAGTGATTCGAGACTAACTATATGGCTAGGGACCCTCTCTACACTGTGAAGAACCTGTTGGGATTGGTTTTGTCTCAATTGGATCGCCGGAACTCCGGCAGTCCCACCATTGTTGTCGTCTTGACGACTTTTCAAATTTGATTCAATTAGTGGTGATTCGATACTAACCTTGTAGCTGGGGAGCTTCTCTACATTGCCACGAACCACTTGGGATTGAAATTGTATGAATTCGTTCGCCGGAGCTCCGGCGACTTCCATATGTGCAGAAGTCGAGTTGAAATTCGAGACTCCCTGGGATGATTCGAACTGCTGCGTGGTGATGAGGGGCTGCACATGAGGCTCAGGAGCATTTTGGCTATAGTTTTGAGCTGATATAGTGGCCGGAGGTCCGGCGCCGCCGCTGACTTTTTCGCCGGCGATTGATACGCCGGTGAAAATTAGTTCATCAGGTGCGCCTTGGCCTGAGGAACAAAACCCATATGGTCCGAGCTGTCGAATGTCGCCGGAGTTTGGTCGAATTTCTGATCGAAATTCCGGCGGCTGTATTTCTGCTCTTCTGTCGATTTGTATATCATTTTTTTTGGAATTTTTTGCTGCTGATTGTATATGAGTTGAGGAATCATTTACACAATTCGTTATTACATTTAACAATCCACTATTTCTCAACGCAATGATTCTTTCAGCATTCTGCAGCTCTTCACTAGAACATGTAACAGTGATCACTTTGGTTTTTTGTAAATTGGAAGAGCTGTAGTTGGAATCTGAAGGTGTGGTAACTCTCGTTGTGTTCGTATCGACGGAATCTACGATTCCGTCTTTCGAACGAAATTTTTCGAGGTCTGGAGGTGGGTCCCACCCCATTTCGTTTTTTTGACTAAAATGCCCTTCCTTGAGAGCTTTCTTTAGAGAGATGTTTTAGAGAGAAGTTGAAATCATGAAATGAGAAAGTGATTAAATCAGCGATTTGAATTTCAAATTTGGGGGTTTTGTTTAAGAACTTGATTTTTAGAAATTTGATGATTTTGAGTTGAATACAACTCCATTTTTGAAACGGTTTTCACTATTAGATTCCTAATACTTCAAGAAATATTTTCATGTAAAAAAATTCCAAATTTGCCCTTCGTTTTTGGAATCAGAATTTTGGGTTGATTTTGGTCCGGGTTTCAAAAATTATGATTTTGGTGTGGTTAGTTCCGTAATTTGATTGTGAATCATTATTTTATTAGTTTTTTATGATTTGGAGAGTCGATGAAAGAGAAAGGTTCAAGTTTTTGAGTAGTTGAGGGCGATATTGAGGCAAGTGAAACTCTAAACCTTTGTAAGCTTTGTAGAACCTTGTATTCTTATTACGTTCTATGTGTATTGATGTGAATTTGATAATTGGGTTGATTATGAATCATGAAAACACCTAAGGTTGATTATTGGTAATATAAGAAGGAAATTTGATCTATGAATTGAGGCATTTGAATTAATTGACATTGTTGATTCGTTATGGAGATTACACTTTGATATTATTGACACAAATTGCATATGTTATTGGACTTCATTTCATCCCATCGATTGCCTGAGCATTTTCATATGCATTTGGGTTAAAGCTTATCATTGAAGTTTAAATTGAGGATTGCACCGATGTGAAATAGTTCCAACTAAGTTACAATGAAAGAGAAAAACAAAGAGGATTCGAGGGACATTCCATGCGCTTTGGTTGTTACTTTATTGCATTCGAGGGTCATGCCACATATCGTAGTTATTATTTTATTGCATCAGGAATGTACCACGCACCGTATTTGTTATTTTATTTCATTCGAGGGTTCCACACGTCATAATTATTCTTTTTAGTATTTCATTGGCAGTCATTGCATTGCATTGCATCGGTTTGATTATCGGATTATTTGCCCTTACTATGTGTAATTGTGACTGAGATATGTGCAAATTGATAATTTCTAGCTACACTGTTGAAATATACTTGATCTACGTGCTACATAAGTTATATTTATGTATATATTGTTAGATTGAATTATTCTGCTTGCAGGTTGTAGTTATGGAGGTTTGGATGGTGTGTCAGAAGTACTTGTCTCTATTTAGCTTTACTTGCGTTTACTGTATTACTTGCTGAGTACCGTGTTGTTTTTTACTTACTCCTTGCTTTCTACACTTGTTTAGGTTCCGAGCCCAGACCGTGATACAGATTCATTTCTTCTTCATCCGCCGCTTTCGAGGATACTTGAGGGGTAGTTGTCCACGCCCGCAATCTCTCTCGTTTCTTTTACATGCTATGTTCTGTTTGAGAGACAAACGCATTAAGACTTGTACTTATTTTCATTTCTAGTGTAGTAAAGGTTTTTACATGTGACAACCAATCCTTTGGGGTATTGTAAATGACTAATACTTCCGTTTTCATTTACTTATCTATATATTTAGATTGTTTTCGCTTTATTTCCACTTATGTTTGAGTTCGAACTGACTTATCTCAGTGGGTTGAGACGAGTGTCATCCCACAATTTTTCTGTTGCTGACATCTAATGCCATCTTTACTCTCATTGTATTTAATGACAAAGGTCTTACAACAATTTTGCATTTGCACGTTGCCATGACACTTGTTGCCTTCATTTTATTTCCTCCATTACTCTATCATTATATCTAGTAACTTATGTAATCTCTAGGCTATTTATCTTCTCTATTTACTCTTCCATTATCTTCCTATTCATTACAAGGAAGACTTCCTCATCTATAAATAGTGATGATCTTCCTTTGTTTTGGGTATAAGAAAATAGAGAGTGCATAAAAGTTAGTCAAAAAGAGAATTCTTATTAGTTGAAGGGAGTGTTCTTTTTGTGGAACTTTGGACTTAACTCTTGTCCAGAGTTTGTTGAGTTACACTTTGTGATTGAACTATTGTATCATGGAGGGAACATGTCAAGAGGACTAATGCTGAACTGGTGAAAAAATTTGATGCGAGCTTAAATCTCCTTAAAGATAGCGAGATATCCACATCCCAACCTGAAAAGAATTTATTTTCTTCATTTTTATTTTTCAATTGTAATTTATAATTTTGTAATTTTCACCAACAACTCAATTATGACACATAAATAGAATAAATATTTAATAAAAATCATATCTTAAAATAAAAATAAAACTATAACAATCAAAATTCCTCTTAATTAATATTTTCTTGAAGGAACCTCTAGAAAAATACTATTTTGAGAAAGGGAAATAATAGATCAACGGATAATGCAGCCACAAAGGCTGCACGTACAATTGGAGACAAAGGGAATTTAACTTTGATTTAGTGGACTGTCAAATGATTGAGCTTGATTAGTTATTCTTTTCTCGCACGCGCGTATGATACCCCTTAATTAGTAATGCTTCTATCCATTTTTATATTGATTTCACACACTTCAGAATTAATAAATAAAATAATAATTTTATTAGATAATATTTTAAATATAATAAGTTAAATATTTTGAAATATATATTTAAAAATAATCATAATTAGTAATAAAATAAATTATAAATTAAGTGATAAATTACTTTTTAATTTCTTAAATTAAATAAATAAAAATGAATAAAGGGAGTTCTACTAAAACCAAAAAAAAATGATTACTATATTCCTCGTGCAAAATGGTCTTCATCACATTTAGTATGTTATGAGACTCCAAATTCCACTATTCATGTCCACTTTAATAAACAAAAAGAACCTCCACAACATATTGATGTTAATTTGTTTGTCTTATTTTTTTTTTTAATAGTTTTTCTAAAAAAATAGTTTTCTTTTTTTGATAATTTTTAATTTAAAAACTACAAATTCAAATTATTTTATTTTTTAATTTTTAAAATTTTATATCAAATTAGAAGCAACAAATAAATTGAAATGAAAGGAATATTATATTTTCATCAAAACCATAATCGTAACATTTAGCACTTCAGACAAAATGCATGTCAAGTCATGGACATACACTCGTCTTTCACTAATTCAACTTGTGAAATACCTAAAATTAAATGTCGTAAAGAAATGCTATTATACTATATTCAATAAAAAATTTCAAACATAAAAAATAAACTGCAATCACAAAATAAATAAAACAAAAACAATTTCATTTTTTAAGGCTATGTGTACAATTTCGTGTATTTCCATTCTTCTTTTTTGAATTTTCTCTTTAATATAAGGGTCGTTAATAACATACTTTTTGAACGTAGAATGATTTTGAATTTTTTTAAAATGTATTTGATCTTCAGAAACATATGTTGGACAACACTTCTAGTTAATCTTAAAGAAGAACGTCTTGATTATTCGTTCTAGTAATTAAACTTACCCATATATAGATGAAGTTGATGAGTATATATGAGTCATATAGATTGAATCCACAAATAAAAGCAAGAAAACAACTTGTTATCCGAAAATACAGGAGCAACATCATGTTGTGGTGTCGGTCTTTGGATCTAGTGTTAAGTTCCATGCATATATGGCTTCTTAAAGTTATCTATTTAAGTTGTAAAACTTTGTGGTCTCCAACTCATAAAAAATGAAAAGAAAAAATAATTGGTCCCCTCCCCCTTTTAAGGCTAAACCAAACATGTAACCGTGTGGCACCACAAATAACTCACCATAATAGTGATATATGTATAGAATGACCAATCAAGCACAACTACATTTGGTATTGTAGGCCATATCCTTTATTACCCACGCACCAAAAGACCAAAGAGGATATATGATTATTGTTACTTCCTTTATTTTGTTGGCCATTTCTTGAAGATACCATATGACTATATTCAATGTATTCTCCAAAGTTCGATAGATCAAATTATATACTTCAACTAAAGTGGAAATTGGAGTCACTGCATAACATGCTACGATTAACATTTTCTACAAAATAGATGAGTACCTTCCTAGAAAGAAAACTTAAGAGTTTAAACAAAAACATGCATTGTCAAATCATAACGTGATTTGAACATATTTTTATCATGGCCTTCACTTAAAAGTCCGAAGGTAACTGATCGATATCGACAATCCAATCCACGCCATCCACAATTGGTTGGGTGAGCTATTTTCTAAGATAATTATCTATAAGTAATTTATATGAAGTAAGAAGATGTAATGACCCTCTAGGTCATTTTCGTCCTTTTCGATCCTTTCAGCATTTAGAGCTTTCATGTAGCGACCCCAAGTCATTTATGACTTGCTGACACTGACAGTTCGATCGTCTGGTCGTTCATTTGGGTTTTATGCCCGTTTTCCTCTTTTGAAGCTCTTGGAGTTTGAATGGTTGACTTTGATCAAAACTCTAAAAAAACGACCTTAGAACGAAATTCTGACGATTCGATCAGCTCCGGAATGGCCAAATTAGGCTAGTAGCATGGTTGGTTCGAGCATCAAGCCTTACGGTGCGAGTTTGAGTCATTAGGCGTTTTAGCCTTTAAGCTTTAGCCTAAGGTTGACTTTGGTCAACATTCTTAGTAAAAGCGCTCGAATTGAATTTTGCCAGCGTGGTTAGCTCTAGAATATCGAGTTTGGTCTAGAATGATATTTTATTCATATTCCGAGTCTTTCGGTCTCATTTTGAGCCTCTTTGTAGAATTGACAAAAAAATATGCTTGGATGTGGGACCCACATTTTATCGAGACGACCTCGGATGGAAATTTTGACTGCACCATTGAGTCTGAAATATTAAATTTAGTGGGATAGCATAGTCCGTTTGCACGTACGAAATTTCAAACTAATCCCGAGCACTCCGTCGAAGAATTTGAACTTTGCCAAAATCTATGTTACAGCAAACATCTAGTGCAAGGCAAAAATGCCTTCGCGATCACGAGGCCCCTGGCCGCAATCGCGAAGAGTTTTCTGTGGGGGTGGACCAAGTGGTCATCGCGATCGCGAGGCTTGACCACCGCGATTGCGATGGTCATTCACCCTGGGTGTCGAGATGATCGCAACCCAATTTCCGGGATCGCGAAGGCCAATGTCGTCTGTTCTTTAAGTTAAAGACAGACTCGAACCAGCCCCGACCCTTATTTCTTTTCTTCGATTTTAGGAGCTAGAAAGTTCTAAATTGAGCGATTCCAAGTGCATTGGGTTCGTGTTGATAGTGGGTACGTGTTGGTATGTTCGAGGAAGTGTGAAGATCGTTGGTTTGAGGAATTTCTTGTCCAAAGGGGCTTTTCTAGCTTAGTTTAAGCTTTAATGGTATTTTTAAATGTTGGGCTGATTTAGATTGTTTTGAGCACTGATTTGTGACCCATTTTGGGGTATAAACTTAACAATGTGTCTTTTCACAGAGTCATTTTCAGGATTCCCATCACGGATTCCACAATTTTCTTTTTGACCCAATTTTGATCCATCTCCGAAAAATACAATTTGAGTGTCAAAACATTCGTATTGATGAGGTGATCAATATTTTGATAATGTGGAGGAATTTTAAATTTTTTTAGAGCAAAAACCTATCGGAAAGTGGACTTAGAGCGCGCGTGTTCGACTTCGAGGTAGGCTACGATCTCTTTTCTTCTGATTGAGCTTCATAATGTGTTGTTTAATATAAATAGCTTGTAGTTTGGATTGTATGTGATGGATTAGGCTTGATTCCTAGATTCTTGATTCTTTATCCCGGTGTGAGCCCTAAACGCCTTATGAGACCTTCAGACTAGTGGCTAAGATTATTGATTATGCCTTAGTTTGGCCTTTATTAGCCTATTTTAGGTTACTTAATTGATGTTTATGATGGTTGGCGGATTTGTGCCATAGACTTGACATGTGGTTTGATCCTTAGTTATTGTAGCCGTTGTTGGCGGAAGTTTATGAGGCTTAGTATTCTTCATTATTGTAGCATACTTATGTTGGAGCCATGGTGTAATGATTTTCTCCCAGTTAGGCTTGTAGATTTCTGTCGGATCCCATTTCTGGATTTAGAGCTAGAATTCTCTATGCTTTCTTGTTGCCGTTTGATGGGGCTAGCTGTGATTGTATTTTTGGGGTTGTATTTCTAGTTGGATTTGGAGGTTTTGATTGACTAGCTGAGTACCGTTTCCTCGCTTTTCCTCCTTCTTGTTACCCAGTTAGGATTGAGTTCCCTTTTGGACCTTGTTATTGAGTTAGAGGAGTAGATTTGAATCATAGGCCTTGGTTAGAGGTCGGTTACATGTGCTAGTCCTGTTTCTATGCTCTAAAGGGTAAGGTGCTTGTGGAGTCATTATTGTATGTGATTGTGCATGTATTTTAGGTGTTGTTGATGGCATGCATTGCATTAGATCATTGTTTTATCACGGATGTAGTCAACCCTGATGCATGCATTGATTCTTGGCATTGATTTGAGAAAGCTGGGTTGTAACCCAAACTATTTTATACTGATTTTTGAATGGGGGTCGTACTACCTTTATTACTACTATTTTCAGTGGACTTGGAGGCATCAAGGATGTGCTCATTTTATTATATTGATTCGAAGCATCGAGGATGCGCTCATTTCATGATACTAGCCCGACCATAAAAATTTCCGACCCTTTTTATACTGATTTGACTATTTACCTTCGGTCATCGCAACGGAGTAAATTTTATGATCGAACACAGATTGATATAAGACTTGGATCGGAATTAGGCAGGTATGTAGGGGCATTTTTGAGCCCCCATGGCGATCTCATAGGGCGTATGTGTCCTACTTTCTTGCCGGGACCAAAAGTAGGTATATATATCTTCGTATGAGGTACTTGGCATTGATGGTACTACTCGTTTTACTACATGACTTTCATTCATATATGCATTGCCTATCACCAACATAGTTGTTTGTACATGTCAATAGTATGGGATGTCGTACGAATTTACCTATTTGTGAGTGAACTTATTGGGCACACAGGGGTTCGGAAGGTATTGTCTTACTATTTGTGAACTTGTGGCGGTATAAAGGGTGGTCTCTTGTTTGAAGGTAGTTACTCCACTTGTTCTTATTTATCTATCTTTTTATGCAAGTAGTTAGTGATACGGTCCTTTGGGCCTTTATGTGATATCTGAGTTTACTTTTGTTAGTAGGGTGTCATTTAGTCGTTTCCCCTTCGTATGTGTCGTCGTTTTTAGGTCTTGGACTGGCGCCACCAGGTACGTCCTTGCTTGCTTCCTATTTTCTCTCTCTTCCTTATATCTAATGTTTCTTATTGCAAGTTTCTGTATTATTCCTGATAGTTACTTGTGATATATACTCCTTGCTTACATGTTCTTTTACTTGATTTATTTTTGGAGCTCAGTCCGCCGATGCCTACTGAGTGTCACTTGTTGGTACTCATACTATACTTCTGCACCTTGCAGATCATAGTTTGGGTTTCCACTATTGATTTGGATATCGTGCGGAGCAGCTCTTGGATTTTGGAGACTTGGGTGAGCTCTTGAAGTTATGAGTTACCTATCTCCTTCATTTTGGCTTGGACTAGTCTTTATTTGATATTCAGATACAGTCTTGGGTTTGGCTCAACTTCCGACTAATACCAGATTTTGGGAGTTATATTGTCATCATTATCATTATCATTATTATTATTATTATTATTATTATTATTATTATTATTATTATTATCATTATTATTATTATTATTATCATTATTATTATTATTATCATTATCATCATCATTATTATTATTATTTTCATTATCATCATCATTATTATCATCATCATCATCATCATCATCATCATCATCATCATCATCATCATCATCATCATCATCATCATCATCATCATCATCATCATCATCATCATCATCATCATCATCATCATCATCATCATCATCATCATCATCATCATCATCATCATCATCATCATCATCATCATCATCATCATCATCATCATCATCATCATCATCATCATCATCATCATCATCATCATCATCATCATCATCATCATCATCATCATCATCATCATCATCATCATCATCATCATCATCATCATCATCATCATCATCATCATCATCATCATCATCATCATCATCATCATCATCATCATCATCATCATCATCATCATCATCATTATTTTTATTATTATTATTATCTTCTTTCCTTCTGCTTATGATAGTCCGTTGTCTATGATTTCGGACTGTGGGGTTAGGCTTACCTACTGGTGGATTGATAGTAGGTGTCATGACCTGAGAAATCGGATCGTGACAAAAGAAGAATTCAAAATGGCTTGCAAAGGAAAAAGCAAGCCTTTTCAGCCAAAAATTAAAATAAATTAAAAAGTAAAAGTGAGGCAATTTCCAGGAACAAGCTAAGATTTATGATTAGACGATCAAATTGAAGACTATTTAACGTCTCGCATAGGGATTTTCTACGGACCATAATGTAAGGTGAGAAATTTGATGGATTCTTTATTAGCATTAAGATCTCTTAGCACGTTTTGTCCATCAAATATTTAATAAATCTGATTTTGATACTTGTGATTTCTATTTAAACACAATTAGCGTGCAATTAATCAATATGTGCAATGATTTGTCCTTATGTGAATCTTCACAACAACAATATTTCAATGAAATCCCATAAGTGGGGTCTGGGAGCGTAGAGTGTAGGCATATCTTACTTCTACATCGTGAAGGTTGAGAGACATGTTTTCAGAAGATCCTTGGCTCAAGTACAATATATAAAAGTAGGTATGCAAGGGAAAAACGATAGTGAAGAAAACATAGCAGCTAATCAAAAGAACAATAACAATAACAATAACAACAACAACAACAAAATAGTGTGATAGCTGAAGTAAAAATAAGCACATATGATAAGAAAATCAAAAGCAATATACTACAAGAATAAGGTTGTTACTACGACAAACAACACTTCACTACCCTCTCTCCTTCTAGTCTAATTTGCGACATCTACACCCTGATATTTAAGGTCATGTCCATGGTAAGCTGGAATTGTGTCATGTCACGTATAATCACATCTCCTCAATACTCTTTTGGCTTACCTATACCTCTAGGTACTATATCCAACCTCTCATACCTCCTCACAAAGGCCTTTACATTTCTCCTTATCACATTTTCAAATCATCCCAACCTCGCTTACCTCATTTTCTCCACCATAGAGTCAAGTCCTACTTTATTCTAGATATCCTCATTCAAGATCCTATCACTTCTAGTATGTCCATACATCTATATCAGCTCATTTTGATAACCTGCATCTTTTGGACATAGAAGTTCTTGATTGGAAAATACTCTGCCTCATATAACAAAGTCAGTCTAACCACTATTATGTAGAACTTATGTTTAAATTTTGGTGGTACCTTTATATCACATAAGACTCTAGAGGCAAGCCTCCACTTCATCTACACAACAACAATACAATATGTGATATCTCTCTCTCGCCTTCAAGCATGTACAACGTTTTGTCTCCACCTTTATCCCCTAGTTCAACATATTTGACGGTTATTGTCTTTGCCACCATAATTTCTAACTTAGCCTCCTTCTTCGGCGCCTTATACTTGACAAATTTAATGAATTATTAATAGTTAAACCATTCAATTATCGATATATTTTATGTGAAATGTATATTGTTACCCCATATTAAATATTTGAGGGTATGTAGTTCTTTATATAATAGTTAAGGATCATATATTTCCTATATAAAGGGATAAAGATATATATTTTAGTTAATTGAAGGTTAAATATACTTAACCAAATAGAGCAAAGTCAAAAAATCAGAATTCATTCATAACTTGGGGACCAAAAGTGTAAATTAAGTTTCAAAATTTTGAATCAGTTACATATCGCGGCTTCACCTACACTATTGTGTTAGTCTATTGCTTTTTGCACTAATAATCCAAATCTGAGCATGTTGTTAACTTTCTCAAACTTTTCATTTTTTAGTAAAAGGGATGGTTAGGGAAAGGGGGGGGGGGGGGGTGAGGGGTGTAAAAGAACAATTGTCCAACTATTGTTGTGGATGTGTGGCGAGAATCTCGGCGGCGACATACATTTTATTTGGAGAAGCTTATGCTAATAAAATTCTTGTTCGTTAGGTAACAATCAGCTAGCTGTAGTTGACTCTTATTTGTTCTTGCCAATCCAATCAATTAGTCTTCTAGTCTTTTTCTCAAAAGGGAAAGCTCACAACTCGATCCAATAATGACTAATGCCATCAATTACACAAATTAGTGTGGGCATACATACTCACATGTATTGCCCAAAATAAAGATTAACATATATTTACATTGAATTGCATGAATCCAAATTTGTTATAATGCTCCTTCCTCCATCACAACCGTTTGTTTTACTTTTCTTTTTAATCTGTTTTATAAAATATGTTTCTTTCTCTTTTTGTAACTCTTTAATTTTAATTTTTGATTTGACATATTTAAGACCCACAAAATTAAATAACATCTGGACATATTTACATATTTTTAGTTTAAGATTACAGAACTCAAAAGTTTATTATAAAAATTTTAAATTATGTATCAAATCAAAATCAGACAAACAAATTGAAGTGGAAAAAATATTTTTTTTTACCTCCTTCCCCAAGCTTATGAGTAATAACTAGTGTTTGAACAAGCTTTTAAAAGTACTTCTAAGTATATTTTTAAAAAAATTATTTTTTAAAAATGTACTTTTGGAAAAAAGCTATTTTATTGAATAGCTTTTGGGAGGTCAAAATTATATATTTTAAAAAGTAGGGTGTTTGGTTAAAGTTTTGAAAAAATAAATACTTATGAGAGTAGGAGAAACTATTTTTCAGAAGCTAAAATTTTTTTTTTTTTTCCAAAGTACTTTTTGGAATGCACCCTTGAAAAATATACTTCGAAACACTTTTATATAGCTTGACACAAAAGTGTTGTTAAATTCTTTAGGCCAAACACAAGTTGCTTCTCATCAAAAATATTTTAAAAAAAAAACACTTTTTAAAGTAACACAATTTTAGAAGTTTGATCAAACAAGAATTTTAGTGTAATATTAGATGCATATAGATTTTTCCGATTAAAGATATTTTTCCCTCCCAATTTAAGCATTATGCTCTAATTTCAATGATCAAATTGATTGAGCAAGTGATCCTCTTCATATTTACAAAAATAAACAACTTCTAAAATCTATTGTTAAAACTTTTGATAAGAAATTAAATAAAGAAAAAATTACGCGGATAAACAAATATATACTAGTTAATTAACTAACGTAGCTATAATTTGAATTAATTATGGCTCACGACAAACATCTAGCTGTAATTACAGTTTGAGTTCTGTATAATTCACGCGATTATACAGTTGAGTTTTGTATAATTCTCGCGATTTATACAAATAGGCGAATCGAATTGTATAGCGAAATATACAAATACTATAAATTATATAGTTAATTATATAAACGTTGTGCATAAGTTGTATAGTGAAATATACCAACGTTATACAAAAAATGCAAATTGTATAGCGAATTATACAAACGTATACAAATATTGCGCGAATTATACGAACGCTGCTATAACTATAGCTATGAATTGTAATTACCAAACTATAGTTATGAAGCATAGTTAAAATATTTTTGAGTGGCTATGTGCAAAAATTTCCCTTAAATAAACTAAAATATCTTTTGGGTCCAAAAATTAAAGTTAGCTTTGGCAATTATCACCCAAGATGTGGTACGGTCTAATGCTCAATAAAATGAGCTCAAACCTTAAAAATTATAATAAAAAACTTTAAATTGTTTTTTCTCATTTATTTAAATGAGAAAAAAAAAATCGCTTAATTTTTTTTTTTTTCTCATTTATTTAAGCATTAACAAGAAGGGGAGCCTTGGAGTAACTGGTAAAGTTGCTGCCATGTGACCAGGAGGTCACGGGTTCAAGCCTTGGAAACAGCCTCTGGCAGAAATGCAAGGTAAGGCTGCGTACAACAGACCCTTGTGGTCGGGCCCTTCCCCGGACCCTGCGCATAGCGGGAGCTTAAGTGCACCGGGCTGCCCCTTTTCTATTTAAGCATTAACAAATAAAGTACCTGATGATACAATGATACATGTGATGTGAGAGATATGATTATAATTGACATAATACATAAATATGAAGTTTAACTTTGTTTCAACTAGCAATTATGATCTCTAACTTTACTAGTACACAAGTCGGTAATTTAACTATTCAAAACTTGAACAGATAGACATATTCGTCCTACGTGGCATTCTACATGACTATTTTGTGTCATATGTGGAGTCCTATGTGTATTGTGTCATGTAAGACATGTGTGTCTATTTGTTTAATTTTATATAAGTTTAAGTGTCTACTTGTGCATACCCAAAATTGAAGGGCATAACTATGAAATGAGGTCAAATTAAGGACATATTTATATATCATGTCATTATAATTATATACAAATTCACGCTGCAAAGTATAGGCATGCAGTAACTTTTGTCTTCACTAAGAAGTATACAGTCTTCTAAATGGAGGTTTAGGTAGGGCCTTTATATAATTGAGAGAAATAAAGAATCTAGATTAGCATATATGAAGGATCTCAAAGGTATGTATTTTTTTTCTTCTCTTTTTGTGTGTGGAGGGGATTAATTAGGGTTAAGTTCCAAGATAGAAGTCCAATGAAGATAAATCAAATCAAGTCCTTAAATTTGATGTTGATATACATGTGGGATTCCTAACATCAAAATGGGACCCTTAATTCCACTGGCATCTTCTAAATTATTGAATAGTCATTAATTTCCTCTAGTTTTTAATGAGTGTTGGCTCATTCACCGGTTAGTTCTTGTTTGGTAAAGACCTAGACAACTTGTACTAGATTTTTTTTAGCTTCAACATAGGTAGAAGTACTAGCTTTTCCCTGTGCTTTTCCTTTTAAGTAGACTTATTTATATATTAAAAATTACGTAATTTACAATTAAGGAAAAATTATGGGTGTGTTTGGTATGAAGAAAAATGTTTTCCATTGAAAATGTTTTTTGGGAAAATAAGTTGATTTCTAACTTATTTACTCATGTTTGGTTGGTAAATGAAAAATATTTTCTAGTGTATGATTCATGAATGAAAAACATTTTTTAGAAAATATATTTTATATAATCTTACCCCGACACCAGACCCATGACCTGACCCGAGACCTTGGCCCAGACACCCAACCCTGACCTCAACTCCCGATCCGAGATTTTGACTCCCGACCCGAGACCTCGACCTTGACTCGAGATTCAAGACCCAATCGTGACCCCTACTCTCGACCTGAGACCGGACACTCGACCCCAACCCAAGATCTGAGACCAAAACCCCAACCCTGACACCCGACCCCGACTCCCGATACCAATTCTCGACTCAAGACCCGACCTGAGACCCCGACCCAAGATTAGAGACTCGATCCCGACCTCAACTCCCAACCTGAGACCCCGACCCTAATTCGAGATTCGAGACCCAACCTTAACCCCGATCCTGACATCCGAATTGAGACTCGACTTCGAACCTAGACCTGACATCATCACTCAACTTTCGACTCCTAACTCCTGCCCCGAGTGCCGACTCCGACACTCGATCCAAAAATCGACCTCTAATCCTAACTAGAGATCTGAATCCGACTTAATTCAGAATTCGATAGTTGGGTCTCTAATCGAGATCAAGAGTCGGGTCTCGAATTGAGAATTGGGAGTTGGATATAGAATTAGTATTGTAAATCAATATTTGAGACTTAAGTTAGGACGAAAAGTTGAGGTATGAGGTTCAAAATGGTTTTGGAAAATGTTTTCCTTACTTTTTTAAGGAAAGTCATTTTTCTTTAATTTGAGAAAAATAAATTAATTTTGAAAACATTTTCCAAAATATTTAAGCCAACCAAACATGAAAAAATTAAAAAATATTTTCCTTCATACCAAACACACCCTATGTTTTATGTCTATTGCGAAAATAGGTCATATTTTGAGGTTGAAACTTATCTATTGCGAAAATAGGTCATATTTTGAGGTTGTTACTCAGTTTAGTCTATATCTATGTATAAACACTTTTTATACATTGTTAAAAAAAATTATACAAAGTAAGTACATTAGGTATATTATTTTAATCCAATTATAATATTATATATTGGACGTAACATAATATTTTATATTGAACGGTATATTTTTAAAATTTCCAATAAATTAATGCTAGTTGGATTCATCATTACAAGATGGGACTTTTCTAGTCCTAAAAATAGTTCGAATCAAAAGGAGGTGGGGGTTAGTTGATGGATAGGCGGACTTAGAATTTCCACAAAATTCAGTAGTTTTGGTTTAAATTTAATTATTATATAAAAAATAATTTTTAATTATAATTAATTAATGAGAATAATTTAATTGTCGTTAAGTATGTTTTTAGAGGCAATTAAAACTTTTTGTAAATATCCCTAAAATTAATAACGACATTGGATCGAATAAAAATTAACTAATGCCGATAAAGATTTTTTAACACTCTTTGTTAATGTGCATATTTATTGTCGCGAATTGTTTTTGTTATGTATGTGTAATAATATGTTTTAAAAAATCATTTAATATATATAAATAATTTATCAATAGTATAATAAACTATGTTTTAAAATATATTTTTTAAAAATCTAAATCTATAAACTTAATTTTTTTGTTCTGCCTCTATTGATAAACCATTGCCATTTCAATTTCTTGTTATCGTGGAATTCATCAAGGCAGAAGGAAATTCATAAAGGTAGCTCACCCTTTACCTCAATGGAAAAAAACTAAGGAAAAAATATGATTTCTCCAAATTGTTCAACTTTCTACACCTTCTAGCAAGTAGGGAATGTGCATTTTCAAATCTATTGATGCATCATAAATGTCAATTACCAAACACGTGAAATCAAGTAACACGCTAATATGATACATGTAAAATCGGCTGAGCTATTCAAAAGTTCACACCTTTATATGTGAAAACCCCATGACATGAAAGATAATACCATAACATACTTGTTTTATTACTGACGTAATGATTCAGAAGGTTATTTTTGATATTTTTGATAAACTTACCATTTTATTCCTCTTATTAGTTTTTCCAGGTCACTTTTGTTTGGGTTTGAAAGCTAGTTTTTGAAAATCTTGTGAAAAGTTGAGGTTTTGCTTGGAAAATGGGTTCTAAAGTCTTGAGTTGTCAAAAAAATTGAGTTTCGGAGTCATTCAAAGTTTCGACTCTCGGAATAAAATTTCGTCGATTCCATCAGCTTCGGAATACAAAAATTTGTCTAGAAGAGTTGTCGGAATCAAATTTGGAGTTAAAATGTGGAATTTAGGTCTGAAGTTAGAAATTGAGTTAAAGTTGGTTCAAGATTGACTTTGGTCAACATTTGAAGTTCGGGTGTTCAGATTGGCTTTCTTATGGCTCCAATGGTTTCGGGAGGTGAAACTAACGCTTGAAATGGCTTCTTATAATTTTCAGAGGTCGCGAGGGTATTTTGGGTATTTCAAGTGTCGAAATTAGTTTGGTTGACTTATCGGGTTTCGGGTCAAGCAGGCCTCAAATTCGAATTCCGATAGTTCCATTGAATTCGAAACGTCGACTTTAGTATGGTTACATATATAGTTTGTGTATAAGGGATTTCGAACGAATCTCGAGGGTTCGGTTGGAGGATTGAATTGTGACTTAGCTCATTTTTGCTGGTGTTGATGCAGGAGCAGACCAGGTTCACTAAAGCAAACCTTCTCTTAATCGAAACCCATCGCGTAAGCGAAGGGACTCACTTAGGCAGGGTTCGCAAAAGTGAACCTCCTCTTAAGCGAAGATTATACCTCTTAAGCGACATCAGAAGGGGTTTAGACGAGGTTTAAGGTATTTTCACCATTTTTTACATTCCCAAGCTCAGTTTAGGCAATTTTTTTGAGATTTTTCACGAAAAGACTATTGGATAATGTATTTCTAACACTTTTCCTTAATTTTTATTGAATAATTTCATATTTTAACTTCAAATTGTGGATTTCAAATTGGAGATTTTGGGATTTCTTGAATATGAACTTTTGAAAGAGAAATGAAGATTTTGAACTCATTTTGAAATGGATTTCACCATTAGATTCCTAGTTACTTGGGGAACATTCTCAAAAATAATCAAATTTCGAGTTCGGTTTCAGATATGAGATTTTTGACCATTTTACCCTTTTCACCCGAAGTTCTTGATTTTAGTGTCAATAGATTCGAAATGTGATTATGAATCTATATTTGATTAGATTGTAGTGATTTGGAGTATCGTCGGAGAGGAAAAGCAAAGATTTCAAATTGTTCGTGACTTTTTGGCTAAGACAAGTGAAATTCTAACCTTTGTTAAGTATGTTGAACCTTGTATTTCCTATGTGAGGGGATTATGGTGTGTTGGACCATTAAATTGAATTGAATTATTTGAGTTGAAGGATGATAGTGAATTTGAATAGGGATTAATCGTCTAAGTGTTGTGGATTTCGGGATAGTGATCTATTGTGTGATTGTGGTTTATATGACATCACTGTGATTATTTATCTTGCTTCACTCTTTAATTGTGCATATATTGTATCCATGATGATTGAGAAATGATATGAGTAAGGTACTGAGTATTGGGACCGAGGTTTCTACCAGTCGAGGTGATTTGTCGAGGTTTCTTTCGACGGTCGAGGTCATTTTTGGCAGATATTCTGGTCGAGGTCTCTTCCGACAGATATTGGTCGAGGTCATTTTCGATGGATATATGGTCTATGTAAGGCCCTAATAGGTTTTGGTCTTAGGTAATCAATGAATATGTATCGTAGGACAGACATGCATCACGATATTTGACATTGCATTTGCATTCATTTATTCCTGTGATTGATTATGACCTGAAATTATATGTGTTTGCCTGAGTATTGTAGTGAGAATGTATTGGTGCCTTCTATTGTGGACTGTCTAGTATTTTTAGTGCCATTGTAATATAAATTGTATAGATTGAGTTTTCTGAGTGCAGGTGTGTAGTTATGAAAGATTGTGGTTGGGATATCAGGAGTACCCGTGTTCCGCATTGCTTTACTTAGAGTTTAGTTTCTATTTTGCTGAGTACCATGTTATTGGTGCTCACCCCTTGATTCTACATTTGTGTAGGATCTGATCCCGGCACCTCCTGCTCATAGTACTCTTTGACCGGTCCGAGCTTCTGAACGCTTGAGAGGTAGCAGCTTGTCTTCTTCGGCAGACTCTCGACGTTCATTACTTTATGTTTTGTTCTACTTGAGAATTGAGACATATATACTTGCATCTTTTTCATTTCTGTTGAAATGATGGCTTGTACACGTGACATCAAGTCTTGGATAGTTTAAAATCTGTTTTCTGCTTGTCCTTATTTATATTGTTTCAGACTTTATATTTCCGCTTTTATTTTTGCTTAATTAGAATTGTTCAGACTCTTAGGTTGACTCGTCTTGATGGGTTAGGCGAGTGTCATCACACCCGATTTTAGATCGTGACAACTAATCTAATTAATATATCGACTTAATAAACTTGATGAGATAGAAGATCACAATAAACTTTTATAAGATGTTATAAAAACTTTGTTTATAAATAAGGGTATTTTGATTCACAATTTCATTAAATAAGCAACAGATACAAAAATTAAAGACCATCATATTTCAGAATAAAAATTAAAGACTACAAAAATCTTACATAAATATACTATATTAAGAAAATATTTATCATTTATAGTAATAGTATTTTTTTTACTGAACACTTATAATACAATTATAATATAATTTTAATACATATTAGCGAGAATAATTTATAAAACTCATATAATACAAGTTTTATTCATAGATAATATATTTATCACATACTTTAATACACTTATAATACATTGTGTCAATTTCTTATCAAATAAGTATAATATGTTTTAAAACACTTATAATACATTTATATTGCATGCATAATTTACTTTTAATACATGACAAATATATCATAATATTGCTATGTATTGCTATAAATAATAATAAATAAAAAAATATTACTAAAATCAGTAATTATTTATTAAAAAGTATTCTCCCTGATAATTTTTCCTTAGAGGAAATCCGTGTAAAAACTTCATTGTGATAAGCGAGAACATCTTGGATTTATTGATCAAGAAAGCCAATACTATTATCAAGAAAGCCCAATAATGTAACTATCAAAAATTATATTGGCCCAAGTTGTAGAGGGTTCAGGGTTCTAAAGTAGAAATGGCATCAAGAAACCAAATTTAATTTTGTTGTTTAAAACATAGTCAAAGTTATAAAGTATTTAAAAATTAGTCACTTTCTGCTGCATTACTTCTTCCTCCTCTTGGGAAGAAAGAAGGATAAAGCGGTAATGGTGGAATGCATTGTTACTGAAATCTATTGTATACAAATTAACATTGCTTCTTCACGTCCATTTGATCTCATACAATATCAATTACTTCATGTGCTTTTGTCTAGACCGGTTAAACTTGTATTGGGTAAAGAATAACTTGTGTACATGACAAAATGTTGAATGAACGCGTGTCACTTAAGACAGTCAGACAATATTTAAGAAAGGATGATCGACTCAAAGATATATTTCGTAGGATAGATCCTGGATTGATACTAGGATCGCGAGATCAAAAAAAAAAGACGGAAACTTGTGGCCTAAAAATAGAAAAGGATTCGTATCCCGATGATGTAGCAAAAGAGGAAAAAGCATATACACCAAATATATTTGTACGTTATCATGTCAATGACTGAGGAATATTTGTTAACGCATTAAACGGTATTTCTATGTAAAATGCAGCTTTTGAATATAGTATTTTATGGTTTAAGTGGAGCTTTTCTATTAATTGATGTACTACATTTGTTACCTATAAATAGTAATTTTAACACAATTTTGAGCAATACCAAAGCATTATATTAATATTTTTGTGCTCCAAGACTTTCGATACTTGACATGAGACGAACAATACTTGAACATACCAGATCAAGTGCAAATACACATCATTAGACCTCTACTGCTTCCTTTAATTTGGATGTATTTATTTTCTATAATGTTTTAATTTCTTTATTTAACAAATATATTTAACTGCTAATAATAAAACCTAACGACACTGCAACAAATTTGACAATAGGCCACGCTAATTCTAGACAATACTTGAAAAATGTTATAAAAAATATATAAGGGCACGCTTTCAAGGTGTGAACTTTGTAGAGAGCTTTCGGCCACAAAAACTTTGGTAACGCTTTTAAAACATGCTCTTAAAATAATTGACAACACTTATTTATGCATATAACCATGCTTTTAATTGTGCTATATTTATAATTCTCCCTTTTAATTATTTTTAGCTAAAATTATAAGTTACCTCCGTATACATTTATTTTCCCCCCAATTTCTAAAAAGCAAGAGTATTGTGGCCGGTTTCTCCCCAAGATTTTGTGCCTCTCAACTCTTCAATGCCGCAGTATCACATTTCTCACAAATAGGATACATACAAAAGTTATAATCAAATTCCTGGCCTAAAAGCCACTACAATAGATAGAAGGTCATTTTTTGTGAAAATTTATAACATCGTCAGCGATGATCTTTTCCCTTTTACATTATCACAAGTCACTGCTTCAGCTAAGCTCTTTGTCAAATTTTCTTCAGCCGGAATCTCCTTCGCCACCATCATCTTGCTTCATCGACTGTTTCAGGTAGGGTTTCAGTATTTCTCACAAATTTTAGCAATCTCATAAATTTCTGCATCTTCACAGCCTTCTGTGTTAGTGTATGCGTGTGTGAGAGAGAAGAATTGTTCTCTTCCTGTATTGTTTCAGAGAATTTAAACATCTAGTCTAATTTCTGCTGAATTTTTAACGTATTTTGATAGATTTGTACATGAGTTGTTAGGTTCACCTCATTTCTATTTCTACTTATTTCCAATTTTATGGAACCGAAGCTTAAATTAAGAACCAATAGAGTCAATTCTAGTTCTACTTGTTTCTAAGTATTGTAATTGAGTTTGTATTTTGCTTCATATGAACAGTGCTATAGGAGCTCTGTGGCTCTGCCTTTCAGCAACTTGATTTCTTCTTCTTTTTCGAGTTTTGGGAGTAATTAGTTAGGAAATTTGAACTTTTGTATTTTGATAAGCTCTATCTTATGCATCTGGTTGTTTGTACTTGCATGTGGCAGGTCTAGATGCAGGTAGAATCTACTTTTTTGTAGGGCAAGCCAACTTTGATTGGATATGATCATGGTGAATCGCGCTGCTTAATTTATTAGAAGAAACATTTGGTTTCAGTCAGGAACTTGTATGAATTTAGATTGTGTTTCTTGTATTTACCTTGACAATGTTTTGGATGATTTGATCAAACTACCAAGTTTTGATGTTGCATCATACCAACAATGATCCTGTATGCTATGTTGCTCGGATTTGGGTGCGAGTGTCGGATACGAGTATGGATCTAGAGATCGGACTCGACATGATCTAAATTTTAAGATTCGTGGGTACGGATCCGGGTATGTAACCATGAATCTTATAACAGTGATTTGATAAAGTTGAATGTACTAAGCATTCCAACACGAATCTTAAAACAGTGATTTGACAAAGTTGAATGTACTAAGCATTCCAATTCTTGGCAACTCTTATGATAATTTTTTAATTTAAAAGTTCAATTGGGTATATGCAGGTCATTAGTGTTTTTTTTTTTTTAAAATAAGGGACAAAATTTAGATGAAATAATATTGTAAATAATGTGCACGTACCAGTGTTTCAAAATGCACCCCAAAAGCCAAAAACAACTCACTCTTGAAAGAATAAAAAGAAACGGAGTCATCTTCTCCGGCTGGTTGACCCAGTCATCTTCCCCAATTTCTTTAAACTCTCTTCTTCCCAGCAATCATGAAAATCGAAATAGGAAAAATTATGGACTGAATGCCCTTCCCACCTGCTGCATACATGCAAGGCAAGTCGACTACTCTGCTAAGCAAACAATGTTGAAGACATCTGAAACAGATAGAGAAACTAATTAAATTTTCTACATAATATTGAAGGTATGCCATTCCATGTCTTCAAATCTCTACTTTTTGTTATCTTGAGAAATCATAATCTCAAAAATTTTCTGTGTCGACACGACTACGGCAGGCAAAAGTGCTGGGTCCGAGCAACATAGCATGTATGTCAAAGCCCTAATGAAATCATTAAGATTCAAATTATGTAACTACTCAACGTCCACTTGATGCCCTGCCAATATAACATTTATTCAGCAAAAAAAAAATAAAAATCATTGAGCTTCAAATTAGTCAAGATCTAAGTTGCTCGGACTCTCCAACAATGTTGCCGCACTCATATCGGATCCTCTGAAAATGCACTGCTTTTGAAGGATCCGAAACGCAATTGACGACATTTTTGAGGAGTCCGATTAACATAGGTCAAGGTCAAGATTGTAAAATTTGTACTACTTGTTACTTGTTTTTTTTCTTACTTGGTAGAAATATTTCTCGACCCATTGAGTTCTTCTAACACTCAAACTCAATTTTTCAGATCTGATTTGCCAATAATCTAGACTGTCCGTTCAGCTTGTCCTAGTTCCATCTGTAATCTTCCATTTACAAAATTCTCTTTCATGTCTCTTGAATCTTTAATCTACTCTCTTTTTTATATTTTCTGGTATGCTTTGTGGATTTGTTGTTAAATTTCCTATTATTGTCACTCGTGTGTACATATTAGGGATACAGGTTCGGAGTAGTTGGTTGGAATAGCTAGGAATTTAACTTAACTTGCATCAGTTTAGGTTAACCCAATTATGAACCACTGCAGTAGTCTCCATTACAGTAGTTCAGGTATTATTTTCAACTTTCAAATGTTTACAAAGTTTGGCCTCATCTTCCTTTAATCTCCCTTTTTTTTATATTAAAATTGATTCTGTTGTTGGTTTCAACTTGAAAATTTGCTTTCTGGAGCCAATTCACTTGCTCTCCGTATGGAGTTGTACAATTTATTTCAATTACTCTTGAATATTGTTGCTATCTGACAATCCAGAATAGTATCCAGCCAAACGATGTAGCATAATAGAGGGGGTAAACAAATAGATGCATAAATGCTCTTATTAGGATGGTTGGCTACTGATAACTAATTGCAATATTGAGAACATTTTGTATGAAATTAGTTTAAGAATAATTTGTATATGGAAACTAGGTTGTCTTTCAACTTGTTTTTATATGCAACCTTTTTGTTACTTACCTAAATTATCAGGTATTTCTGCGACTTCATTTATTTAGTAGTTATTTTTGGTGACATAACTTTAGTCTATTGATGCAAAATAACTCTGGACCAAATGTTCAAGATATACCCAGATTTATCGGATCTAACCAACATTCTCCCGTTGATGCTACTAGTTCACAGGTTGTAAGAAGCTAAAATCTTTCATATTTTTCTGGATCAACTCACCTTTCAATTCTTAAAAAGGTATTTATACTCTTCATTCCCTTCAAACTTAAATGATTGATGGGATCAATTTTCATCAGTGGGCTTTACTATTGTACAGATTTCATCTTTAGGACCCAAATTGAATCTTAAGTTACTATCATTTTTAGTACTTGTAGTGTTCTGATCTTTTCATTATATGTATAAACTGCTACTGATGTTAGAATCATCATATTTTGCCAGTCAACATTAGAAAAGTAATCACAAATAAGTAATTGTATGTAGTCTTTGTTTGTTGTTTAATTAGTACCTGCTCTGTGGAATTAGTTAATGGAATTTGGTCCATGTATGTAAACTATAGATGACAGAAGTAACTATAGAGGCAAAAAAAGTATTTGAGTATGAAAAAAAATATTTTCTTCCTTAAAGGTATCACTCAAAATAAAGAACTCATTATTTTCATATTTTTATTCTCTTTGGAAAGCACCAGTTTTGAGGATATGGTGCTTGAGATTTTTGTACTTCATGTAAATCTGTTGTTGAATTCCTTAGGTAATTATTTGTTCAACTGGTTTGTGATGGGCTATTAATTTTCGTGAAATAGAAGTATACTTTTACGAATGATCAAAGTTTGGTTTCTATGGAATTACTAATTTCTTTGTATGTGTAGGAGAATGTGGGTGATGCAATTGACAATGGTGGAAGAAAGCCAATTTGACGGCGAAGAATTTTGGACAATTATAATGCCTATTATTCATGATATTAAATCGATACATTCAGTTTAGTTTGTAAAGTTTATTGCTAGTGGGAATTTTGATACGTATGTTTTATTAGTATATGTAGTATATGACCAAGTCAAAGTCCATTGCAAGTATATATGAATTTGAATTATTTTTTGGGATTTATTAGCTAATTTAATCCTTGATATCATCTAAATGTATAGTTTTAGAAGTGTGGCCAAATGGATTGTACATCTGGCATGTATATAGGCAAGATCTACGTTTTATAAGTGTTCCTTGAAAAGGCCACATTTAAAAAGTGTAGCCTACAAAATAACAGAGGGCACACTTTCAAAGTGTAGCTCTAGAATGTGAAAGTGTTGTCAAAGGATATGTAACGAACGTAGTCTTTGTTATAGTATAGGCCACGCTTTTAAGCGTGACTTGTAGGGCAACATTCAAAAAGTGTGGCCTTAGGTTAAAGGTTATGCCTATTTTGGCCACCCCTCAAAAGCGTTGCCTAAAGTCAAAAAGTGTCGCCTTTGATCAAAAGCAATTTAGACAACACTTTTCAGAGGTGGTTGAAGACGTAAAATGTTGTAGTGCGAGTTAAATCGAGGCGTACCATTTTTTGGGTAAACAGTTTGGTGCCCATCATGAAGCCAACACAATTGTGTGTTTGTATAATTCACTACTTTGCCTTCTTAATTATCTTGAATACTATTTGTTTTATAGGAATCACTTACGACAAACAAGAACCAAAACAACAAGGAAGTGGCTGATGCATAGCTCCCAAACAAGACGAAAAATTAGATAATCCTTTTGGATGAGTAGAACACCATCGAGAAAATCGAAATTGACGTTGAGAATCTAGATTTGACCAACGTGAATGTGCAAAGAAAAACGAGGAAGAGAATTCTCGAGGGAGTGGATACACAAAGAAATAAAGGTTGAACTGATATGGATGGCCTCAAAGAAGTTTTATTATTTCTCACCGCTCAAAGAAGTCCATAATGGACCATATGACAACATAAGATCTAAAAGTGGTGGACTTGCAAGATACACTGACCCAAATAACCACTAATAACTTAGGAGGCAATAGGCAAATGCAATCGGGGATGGCCACACACCAAGGAGTTATGACGATGAATTGGAAGTAAAAAATCGATTAGATAAACATCGAGCTAACACGATGGGAGCCAACTCCATATAACATTTTCCTCGATGGTCAAATTGATTAGGAAAAAGCTTAGATCTGACTTATTGGAGCTGAACATCCTAAAGAATTACATTCTAGGTGAATCGTCGATCCTAAAAGGCCCAGACTTCAGAGTTACTCGAAGTTGCATTACAAGGATAATGTGGCATTGAAGCCCACCCCGAAGAGGTGCAAGATGTTAAATACACCTAAGTATGATGGAACCACAGACCTATATGAGCACGTTCTCTTCACAATTTTTAACAAAGAGAACGGGTTGACTAAAGACAAGGTTGAATCGATAGTGGTCAAGAAGTTTGGAGAGACCCTATCCAGAGGTGCACTTTTATGGTATTATGTCACGATCTAAGATAGACCCTAGACGTGGCACGACGATTAGAATCCTGATAGACCCTAATCAAGCCTCTTAGCATACCTAGCATGACAGAAGATAACATGAAATCAAGAGTAATCTTAAATGCAGAATATAAACCTCAAAGTAGAAATCTCGATAAAAGATGATCCCAAAACTAACATGTGAAATGAACCAAAGCATACTAATCTAGTCTGACAATGCCTCTACTAACATAAACGGGGTCATAGGACAAGCCCTAGCTCACCAAAAAAACTTAAGAAAGTGCAATAAGTCTGAAAGTAAAGATGACATAGGTGGTTGCACCCTCAAATCATGAGGACTCACCAAAGTAAGCAATACCAATAAGAACCTGTACTAGCCATGAGGATGAGCAGAAGCATCGTGACCTATATTATGAAATAATATAGGAAATATAGTATGCATTACTACATGAAATGTACTGAATATAGAGAATATGCAATGCATGAGGTAAATCATAATAATGCAATGACCAAGCTAAACATAGGTAAAACCTTCAAAACATCATTTGAATCATAAGACATGGTCAATGCAAAATTTGTAAGAAATTCATAACCAAACATAGCATTTTAGAGTCATAAAACTTTGTGAGAGATATCGTTAACCGACATAAACCATGAGAGAGATATCATGGAGTCTAGTGTCTTCCGATCCCTACACCGAAAAGAGGTTGTCTCACTTGTCAAGATAAGGACCATTTACACTTGATAAGAATGATACATGGGAGATTATTGATTTACCTCCTAGAAAGAAGACTGTGGGATCTAAATGTAAATGGGTAAACACAGTGAACTTCCAGCCAAGTGGGCAGATTGAGAGATATAAAGTAAGGTAGTGGAAAAAGGATTCACACAAACAAAGGAATAGACTATGGTGATACTTTTTCAATAGAGGTAAAGGTTATTTCTATTAGAATCTTACTTTCCTTGGCTACATAGATATCATAACCATTGTATCAGTTAGATGTGAAAAATGCCTTCTTGTATGGGGACTCACACGAGGAGGTGTATATAGAGATAGCATCCGGATATGGAAGGAAAGGAGAGTCATATAAAGTACGCAGATTGAAGAAAGCCCTATATGGATTAAAACAATCCCTGAAGTCGAGGTTTGAGAAGTTCAGTAAGGCCATAGTTTAGTTTGGCTACAAAAGGTGTGCTTCTGATCACACACATTTCGTAATAAAGGGTGAGAAAGTGAGCTGGATCATAGTAAATGTTTAGAATGTTGTGGTCACTGGTGATGATATTGATGAGACTGCAAGATTGAAGGCTTACCTGAGCCGCACCTTCGACACAAACTTGGCATTTTAAGGTACTTCTTGGACATAGAGGTTTTCGAGATCTATAAGAAGTAGAGCCATCTCTCGAATTATGTCCTTAATTTGAAGAAAACAGGAATGTTAGGTTGCAAGGCTCAATTATCCCAATAGAAGAAAATCATAAGCTTGAAGAAAAGAGAAAAAAACCCTTGGATGATGCAAGCATCAGAGGCTTGTGGGAAAACTTAGATATCTTACTATCACTAGACCTGACATTACCTATGTTGTGGGGCTGGTAAGCTAGTATATGCATGCTCCTCGTCAAGCACACCTACATGTAGTATACATAATCTTAACGTACCTCAAAGGTTATCTTAGGAAAGGTATGATCTATACTAATCATGGCTATAGGAGAGTTGAAATCTATAGTAATGCTGATTGGGGTGGGTCAGTAGAGTACAGGAGATCAACTTCAGGCTGAGAAAAGATCGTTGAGAAAGCATCTTGGCAGAGATAAAAGAGTTTGACATCTGGCCGAATCAAAGCCCATATTCTTCCTAAACCTCTTATTCGTAGCATGACGAGTATTGAATAAAGGGAGGACCGATGGGTATTAATTTGAGGGAAGCATAAAGGAAGATGCCAAAAGGTTATGTTCAAAGAGATGACTATGAGACTAGTGTAAGTAATATGTTTAAATAGTTGATTTAGTAGTGTGCTTTCTTTCTCCGGATATGAACTCCTCCCTTAAGGAAGGTCCCTGTTGTGGAAATTCAACCCAGAGGGTATACTTACTATAACTAATAAGAAGCATAGTATAGTCAGTGTATAATAATTGAATTTCTTATTAGCTTATGAAGGAAGGAAGCTAGTATAGGTTTGAAAGCAGCAAATAGGCATTAAGGGAAACCTAGATTCAAGGTCCGAATAATCAGAAATAGACTAAAAAATGAAACCCTTTCTCTAGCGGCCTCTTGACTTCTTTCTTTATAATTAGTCCAGGCCAATAGCTGCTCCTGGATTTCGGACAATTAGAACACTGACAGATAGAGCGAAGAGTCCATAAGGAGAAGAGCCAAGTCTTGTCGTAGATAAGAATTGTATACGATAAGTTTGAGTCTTATATCTTATTTGTAAGAATTTTTTCTCTTCAGTCTTGTCTCCTTATTAAGTGGTTGTACACACCTGTCTTCCATATAGAGTCAAGTATGAGACAGGTATTTACTTGTTCTTTTTATCAGGTGCTATCTAAAGGGTATTTGCAGTTGAATTAGTTGCTTTGCTGGTTGGCTGAGGAAAATGCAAATGGTATTTGGAGGAAAGGCATGATTTTCGTCTTGATGAAGTGTGGATCTTTCTTTACAATCAGTCCATATCAGTAGCTGCTCTTGGATTTTGGAAATCTAGAGCATCGGCAGATAGATGAAGAGTCCATAAGGAGAAGACCTAAGGCTTGTCGTAGATAAGAGTTGTATATGATACGTTTGAGTCTTATATCTTATTTGCGAGAATTTCTTCTCTCCAATCTTGTCTCCTGACTAAGTAGCTGCACACACCTGTGTTACAAATAGAGTCAAGCATGAGATGAGTATTTACTTGTTCTTTTTAACATGTGCTAGCTAAAGGGTATTTGCGGTTGAATTTGTTGTTTTGCTGGTCGGCTGATGAAAAGGCAAATGGTATTTGGAGGAAAGGCATGAGTTTTGTATTGATGAAGTGTAGAACGGGGTTGTCTTTCTATTGAGCCCGGGAGACAATCTTTCCAAGCGCGGATTCAGTTGATTAACTATGCCACCTTCCTTCTACTAGTTAAACTATGCCACCTTGCTTCTACTTTTATCATAGATAGCTAATATGAGTAGGAAATATTTTTAATAAGTGAATGGAATTTTCCAATAGTAATAAGCTAATTGATTTAGTACGTTTAGCTTAGCTTGGAACTGTTAAACTTTATCCGATGACCTAAGAATAGACTAGACTTACCTTAGAATTTCTTCTCTGATATCTATATCTATCTTTTGCCTTTTTTGAAAGAGGAATTGAAACTCTTCTACTCTTTTTGAAAACTCTAATCCATTTGATGAAAAAAGTATATATACATTTTCTAAAATCATTTCAATAGAGGTTGCTTCTTGCAACTTAGCTAATTCAACATATGTGGATCCACTAGCTTAAACTTAGACTTAATCATTTAGGACATCCTACGGTGGCACATAGTTATGGGATTTAGGTGCTTGCTCCTAGTCCACTTGGTGCTTAGTAAACTCTCAACAAGAATATCAATCATAATCGTAACATAGTCATGAAAAATGATAATAAGCTTATAAGACCAAATTCATCACAGATACTTTGAAAATCATAAGAATAGCTTCTTAAACCATATCATGAACCACGACACAATCAAGCCAAAAGAGATACTTAAGTAAAAGAATATAGATCATGATAAGCTTTTCATATAAAATCACACTTAACTTTAAGTGGCTCAATCATGGAAAACCTTCATGATGAGATTGATTCCCTTCCGAAGCAAATCTTGATTTCAAAAAATCATATTGGTACTTTATCTAAAAGCATCATTAAAATCATTATTCATAAATTCATGATGCATGTAAATTTTAAATCATAGTTCATAGTCATAAAATAGGCATAATACATGAGTTCATGTAAAACTTCTTGAAAACATGTAATTAACATAGTTCTCATTTAATATGATCAATGAAGCTGAGTAAAAGCATAATTAAATATATTCAATGCTAAATCATCAAAAACCTAGAACCACTAGATTGAAATTTATAGAAAAGGAGATAAATCTTTGGGACTCGATGGATGGAAAGCATCCATGGATGAAATTCTCATATACCTCACTAAAACCTAGCTTGAAACTTGAGATGAGACTTGAGGAAAATCTAGCTTGTTGGAGAAGAAGATCCTTGGAGAGAATTCCTTAGAGTCTTAGATGATTTTAGGAAAATGAGAGGGAATGGGGAAGGTTTGAAGGTAAGGGTAGTTATAGGTCACCCAAATCTCCCTAAAATGATGTAGTTTAGAATTAAAAAATGGATAAAGGACAAATATACCCCCGAACTATTGTAAATGGTATACATATACCTTTCGTTATACTATTGAGACACCAAACCACTTACCGTCCAAAAAATGGAGCATTTGTTTCTTTCACACTAACGGACGGACATGTGTCCTCATCCTGTGAATCTACACAATTATTCACTTAAATTTAACCCATAAAAAAGACCACTCGGATTAAAGAAGACCGTAAGACCCCAAAAGCTGGAAAGTCAGAAAATGAGGATCAAAAAATGAATTCCTAAAAAACTCAACTTTTTGGCACCAGGTGGCCTTCAGGAGGCCCTATACGAACCGTGAAGCGGACCACGGGCTATAAAGGGCAACCATGGTCCAAGCCTGCAGACCTGAGTTCTGAAGTGGTGACCATGAAGGGTCACTGTTATATCGAAAAAAGATGGTTTAAAATTAATTTTAACTTTATACAGAAAAAATTAATTTAGAAAAAGAAGAGTTGCCACTTAATTTTTTAAAGAAATTAAGAAAACTTAATGTAAAAGATCCTAACAGATTTAAGTCTTAAAAATTCAGATAAAAAGGTACGAAGTTCTTATTTCCACTTTGAGAAGGTGTTAAGTATTCAAAGTGGCTGGTAACGCACGGTTATCCGACGATTTGAAAAATTATTTGACTAACTTTTGAAAATGTTAATTTAAAAGGAAATAAAGACTTTAAAACTATTTTTAAAAAAATGATAAAACTTAAACATTGAAAATAATATACATGTATATAAAAAGAAAGTAAAAGTTTATCAAGTGACTAAGTAAAGGGAGAAAATCATTTAAAGCGTAAATTAACATGAATTGATTTATCTTTAGGGGATCTAATTAAGTTAAAATAAATTAAAATTAATATCTAAGCAAGCATAAATAACATAAGCAAATAAATTATTATAATCCGAATTAATATAAATAAATAATAAATAACACATGAAAATATAGCCCGACACTTAGTTTCTGTATGCCTGGACTAAGGTGTTGGGTCATCTGCGTTTTGGGCCTTAATCACAATTTCACTGTATATTGTAGCTGTATATACAATATATATCAGATTATATATATACTGTATACAGTGTATATAATATTGTTTTCTTGCATATCAGACTGTATAGATACTGTATATCCCGTGTATACGACACTATTTTCCACATGTATTCCATGTATACATCCCAATAAAAAATCATGAATATTAGCTTCCTTTTTATGTATCAACTTTCCAACCATTTGAGCAAGATAATGGGAGACTCAAAACTCAACGATATACAAGGATGGAGTCCAAAAATGAACTCGAATTGATATCACATGCACCAAAATAAAATTACATAAGCATCTACTCATTTTAAACTAAACCAAGGAATATATCATGATATGTTAAGGTATCAAATTGATAGATATCCTAGAGGTGACTAACAACATATATTATATGTAAAAAAGAAAAGGAAAGAAGAAATATATCCAAGTAACTAAAATACACGGAATTAATATATACGCTATACTAACTCAAATTTTAAAGAAAGAATTAAATCAATTAGACCATGAAAGTTCTAACTAAATAATAACTTAACCATATTTTTATTATCTAAATCATGTTAAAAGAAGAAATTGAAAACATGAAAATCTATATTGTCAAACAAAACTACTTGAAAAAATAATGAACAAAACTAAGTGCTTTCATGAAATAATCTTAACATATGCTAGCTAATTAATCCTAACACATGCTAACTATAAGAAATTTCTATCATTAATCTAACTATTCTTAATACATGCTAAAAAAAACTATGAATCAACTAAATATAAACACATGAAATAATTAAATAAAACAAAGCTGAGAAAAGATTTTACCTCTTTTCTGGCAGCGATACTGAAGACGACGAGCTAAAGACGACTTCACCACCACCCAAGAGCTTGACTGAACTCCAATCCACAAAAATAAAAAATAAAAATTTAGACTCGAACCTTCGTGGATTCGATGTTATAAGAACACTTCTTTAGCCTGAATTTCGACTTCAATCTCCTATTTTTCTTGAAGAAAAATATAGATTGAAAGCTAGAAATTTTCACAACTTTTAGGCTGGGGACAAGAGTTTAAAATCCTAGCCAAATTAAGAAAAATTCTAACTTTGAGATGGCTAAAAAACCTCCCACTTCTTAATGAAAATATGAGCCTTTATATAGGCTCTAAGAACTCCAAATTCTTCATGAATTTTTGATGTGAGAGAATGGTTTTTTTTTTGGAAAAACATAAAAATTTCAAAAATACAAACTATAATTAAACTAATCTAACATTTTATTTAGTAAAAAATAAATTTTTTTGAGATGATTTTTGAATAACCACATAAATAGTAATCAAAGATATAGTTATATAGAAATATGTATATTATACTAAAATTTATAAGAAGATAAAAATAGTTAAAAATAACATGAAAATATCTTTATTTTTATAAAAGCTAATTATTTAAAAAATGTTCAAAATTTAAAGAAACTCGAGAGATAATTTGCGTTGTGGGAGATTAAAATTGGGTGTCAACAGTCACGACTAGGGGTGTACATGGACCGGGTTGGTTTGAATTTTTTACAAACCAAACCAAATCATTTGTGTCGGGTTATTAAATCTATAAACCAAACCAAACCAATAAAAGTTGGGTTTTTCAATATCAATTTTTCTCGGGTTTTTTGGTTTTTTTTGGGTTTTTAGGTTTTTCATAGTATCTAATAAAAAGTACAGAGCAGTGCTTCTTAAAAAGAGTTCTAGTACAAAATATCAACATATAAGATGGAGGCAGAACATTATTTGAAGTTTTAACTTTATAAGATGAGCTTTTTTTGTATATTATTTAGATGAGCTTCTCAAGTCCAAATCTAAATATAAGAAAGAAAACAAAAATTATGGAAAATTTTAAAAATATATTTATAAATTACATTTTATTAAATATTCTTATGTATAACATAATTTAAAAGTAATATAGCTATAATCGGATTGGTTTGGATTCGGTTTGACTTTTTTTAGTTAAAACCAAACCAACCCTATAATGGTCGGGTTTTTTCTCCAAACACCAAACCAAGTCAAACCAAACCACTAGTCGGGGTTTTTTCCGGTTTGATTCGGTTTGTCAGTTTGGTGCGGTTTATCGATTTGCCCTGTATAACCCTAGTCACGACAAGCAGTGATGCACACCATGAGCCGTGGTGGGTCCTCCGTGAAACCTAGTTTCCAATTTTTAATTAAGGATAGTTTGGTCTTGCCCTATATTTCATTAATGAATGTGGAAGGTTTTTGGGACTATATTATCACCTATTAGCTACTCTAAGTTCACCTAACCCTCTCATTCTCACCATAACTCCCCAATTACAAAATCTTCTCTTCTAATTTCCTCTCAAGAATCTTCTTCTACCCCAAGTAAAATCCAAAGGAAACCATCGTGGTCAAGCTTCAACTCTATTCAATATAGGGCTTCTAAGGATCAAGGTATGTGAGACTTCATTCATGAGCACCTTTCACCCATAGAATCTCAAATTTTCTCTCCAAATTCTTAATGATTTTCATACAAAAATTCCAAATTTTATGATAATGCACTGTGTTCTCTTATTCATGATATATTCTATGATTATTGATTAAATCATGCATTCAATTAATATTATTTTCATGAGTTAAGACTGTGTTGATATCAAGTATATGATCATTCATGTTTTCAATCCAATACCATGATTTCCATGCAAATTATTCATGTATTCATCTTTCTACCCTAATTTCAAGTATAAGCTATGATCATGAATTTCAAGTATAGAAGCAAGTTTATGAATGAGGGTGACTTAAGACTCTAATGATGTTTTATGAAAGGATTAGTAATGATGGAAGGCCTACACCCACATTACATGAATCACATGATAATGAGCTATTCTTATGAACAAGTTTTCTATGAAGTATGATTATGAAAGGCTTATGATTTATTCCAAGTACGATTTATAATTATGATATGATACGTATTCCGTGGGATGTTGACTTAGCTTCGAGAAGACTTTGAGGTGGGGGATCAACCTAAGCTTCAGTAACAACCTCTAGTCCCTTAAATTACATTGCCACAGTAGGTTTTCCTGGCCTAGATAGTGGATCCATATATAGCACATGTTTATGTTAATATTAGACGGAGTCTACCTTGGCAAGTAGTCTTCCCCCTTCTCGATGTGGGGATCATCGAATTCCATGTAATTCGCATGGTCTTATTGTTGGTTATGCTTATCTCCCACATATGTATGGTTCTCATGATAATGAAGTTTTGATGCATTGACCAATGATTATGATGTTTTAATATTTTCATGGTTTTACTCATGTTTTAAGATATTGGTCTTGCATCTCATGATCTATATTGATTATGTCATATTTATTGTTTATGCATACTTTTCACATACTTATTGCATTCCATATACTAAAACATACTTTTTGCCTATATTGTATCATAATGTAGGATCTGATAATTACGTTCATCCTCCTCTCGCTCGTGGCTAGAGTTTATATGTTGTACTATTGCTGAGTCCTCACAGTTCGAGGACATGACATTATTTCATTTTGATAGTTGACTTCTTCATTACTCTTATATTGTCATGGGTGCGCTAGAGACTTGTCTTATACCTCCATCGAGTTAGTAAAGGCATGTTAGATATTCATGGAGTCTATGTTGTCGCTTTTGCTCATTTTGAGACTTATGCTCCTTTTGTTAAAACTATGCTTTCATATCTTTGATCTAGCTTTATTTGATCTATTTACCTTGTGTATGCTCATGAATAATATATTAAGAGGCTTGGTTGGGGTCCCTCAGTATTCTAATCGATGTGTCACATCTAGGTTCTAGTTTGGGTTGTGACACACTTAGTATCAAAGCACTGATGAGTCGGGAATTTGTATTCATTTATAGCAAAAAATGTAAGAAATTAGTGTCCTCTTTGCCCTTGTTATGTCAAAAACTAACTTCAAAGTGATCATTTGCAAGTGCAAGGTGTTGAAGATCAAAAATGAGTTAAACGTTGAAGAAAAGAACTAAAAAAGGACAAAATTTAGCAAAATGGAAGCTGAAGCTCGCAAAGAGCTGATTGCGAATTGCCAAAGTCGTCAACAGCTTGCCAATTGCATTAGAACTCAAAGCTAAAATCTTGAGCAGTTCGGCAAGGAAAAAAGAATTCGATGATCCGCCGAATTGATATGGGAGAGTTGCATTGCAGTCGCCTAAATGCTATTGGAAGGAAAATATCAAAAGAACATCAGAATGGTGAGTGGCTGAGAAACTCGGCGATTTACAGATAAGAAGGGCGAGCTTGTTTGAGCTCTCCAAAAAGATTAGAGCCTCAGGGAAAGAAATCAACTGAAAAACTACGCAAGAGGCTAAAACGGCGACTCGCCAAACTTGTCGGTAAGAGATATCAAGCTCGCCTAATCAGAGATCATGAGTTGAAGGAGAAAATCTCCAAAAGGCAAGGAAAAAAACTAATCGGAGACCCGCTGACCACTTCGACGAGCGCGACTAACGTCGCCAAAGTAGTTCTAAGTGAAAAATTTTCCTAATGTTTTTCACTCATATAAATAGGGTTTTCAAAGGCAAATGAGGCATGTTTTTGACTGTTATGAATCAAAGACAAGAACCTTGAAGCTAACTTTGGGGTTTTGATTTTGTTTTGGAGATTTTGGCTTCAGGCTTTGGATTTTGGCTTTCAAACTTTGATAAATCAAATGGATGATAATTACTTTGGTATAATTCCTTTAATATATGTAATGTGTGGCTAAACTCTCTACTTTTAGGAGGTGATATTGAGTTAAATTGTTGTTCTAGATTTGGATTTTTGTTATAGCTCATAAATTGTTAATTTGAGATGGGTTTTGTTAATTTGGTGTGGAATCAATTATGAATTATGGTTTCAAACATATTTCTACGTTAGATCTTCATTATTAGCTTGAAATGGTAATGTGAAGTGACCAAAGTATCAAATAGATGTTGATTCTTGTTTATCAATAGTAACCTCTTTCGTAAGGGGAGGTTTTGCTAAGGATCAGGTTAGTGCTGCTAGATCGCATGTTTAGGTTCGAAAGTGCTTGAATGTAGAGACGAATAAAGATCGATAGATTCTATCTCATATGATTGATTAACCTTTGCCTATCCATTGAGGATTAATGATGTTGAGCTGCGCTTTACCCTTATTAGAACCTCAGTTTTAACTTTGCACCTCTCCTAGAAGCCTTTATTATCTTGTTACAACTCAAATTGGTGAAATCGTGTTAATATCGAATCTTGCTAACTCTCAGAACATTGATAATTAAATTTATAGATTTAATTTATATTACAATTTACTTGATTTTACCCTGCCATTAGTAGAAAGCAAGCACGCTAACTAAGGCTACAAGAGTTTAGAACACAGTCTTACTTTATAATTGAAGTCTATTCTTATTCGTTCCTTATGGGATTCTACCCCAACCTCATATGTTGGGTTTATATTGCTAACGATCACCTGCACTCTGAATCGTAAGAAGTGTAGTTTGAGCATTATAAAAAATGGCGCCTTTGCTAGGGAAGGGTGATTAGATTTCTTTTAGTGAAGTGGTTTGTGATATAGTTATTTGTAGTAAGACTAATTTACTATTGTTTATTTGTTTTTTGTCTTTGGTAGGTGAAGAAATGAGTGTTAATAGAAGTAACGTTGTAGACATAAATGATGACATCAAAAATTTGCACGATATGAATGTTGATCAAATGGGTAGTGCTGGAGCTATAAGGTTACCTCGTACTATGGGTAATGCCATGTCATTGGTACTATGTTGCAGCTGTTGCAAATGAAAAGAGATTTTTGGAGGTCTCGCTCATGAGGATCCTCATGATCATATTAGGTTTTTATGGATGTATGCAGCCCCTTTTCATTCAAAAACATATCGCAGGAGTCTATCCGACTACGTTGTTCCCTTTTTCTCTTATGGGGGAAGCAACCAAATAGCTATTGGAATTTCCACGGGATTTGATTACCACATCGATGAACTCACTGCAGCATTCTATGAGTGGTTTTTCCCACCGTCTAAGATGTTGAAACTAAGAGACAACATTCAGAACTTCAAAAGGATTGATGGAGAACTGCTACATGAAACATGGCTTAGGTTTCAAAAGTTGCTGCTGCAATGCCCAACACATTGGTTGCCTGACAATGTACTACTCCAAAATTTCTACTGTATTCTTGATATGGTAAATAAGGGGGTAGTGGAACAACTTATTAGGGGTGGCATTATGCGCCTACCTTTTGCCATTGCCTCAGCTTTGCTTGACGAAATAACATAGATTAATCATGCTTGGCACACCTGAGAAGATCATGTATCTCCTTTTCATGTTGGATGACTAAAGAGAAACTTGAGAAGGACCATGCAAGGGATGAAAACATGGCCAAAATGATAACCCAACTAGATTTGCTATCAAAATATGTTATGGATGAGGTTACAAAGAAGTGAATATAGTGGATGCAAATGTTGGAGTGAACCCAGAAGATGCTAAGTTCAATGTTATGTACAATGAGGAGGTACAATTCCTAAAAAATCAGCTGAGGGATTCCCGACCTACCTATCCAAGGCTAGATAGGAATCAAGGTTGGAACAAAGAACGCGAAAATAGTTGGAGAGATAGGGATTGGAGAGACAGAGGAAATGTTTGGAGGGATGGTCATGGTGATCGTGATAGATATATTCCTCCTTATCAAAAACCTAAAGAGGCGAGTTCTGATCCAAAAAGTTTTCGTATAGAGGATATGCTTGCTAGAATTTTGAATAAAGTTGAGGGATCGGATAAGGTGGTGAAGGAGATGAAATCTAATTTCTCTTACTTAAATCAAGAATTACTTCTAATTCTGTGTTAATTAAGAAATTAGACGCTCAAATGGGTCAAATCTCATCTCATCTTAACCCAAGACCAAAGAGAGGTCTCCTAAGTGATACCGTTGCTAATCCTAAGAATGAAAATGCACACTGTATGACTATTTTTACAAGAAGAGGCAAAGTTCTTGGTGAGGAAGTACCAACTAATGAAGCTACAAGTTCAGCCAAAGTGAAGACCAAGTTATTCAAAAGTGATGAGCTGGACAAAGAACTCAATATTGATTAGTTCGATCAAATAAAAGATGCACCAACGAAGATTGATTCTGGTCCATCTCCAAAGTCTAATGTGGGTGTTATCCCACCAGTGTTTCTATAAAGATGCTCCCAAAAGTAAAACTTCCTTTCCCTCAACGTTTCAAAAATAAAGACGAGGATATCAAGTTTTAAAAGTTCATCTTGGTCTTCAAAACTCTTTCCATAAATTTTCCTTTGGTTGAAGCACTGATGGAGATACCTGGGTATGCCAAGTTTATGAAAGAGCTTGTGACAAAAAATGGAATATGGACTTCAAGACTATCGAAATGTCTCACAACTGTAGTGCAATTATGTCAAGAAACATTATGGTGAAAAAGGATGATCCTGGGGCGTTCATAATTTCATGCACTAAAGGGCTGTACCAATTTGCTAAGGCACTTTGTGATCTGGGTGCAAGAATAAATTTGATCCCTTATTTTATTTTCAAATAACTCAGATTGGGTGAACCCAAACCAACTACTATGCGGTTACTCATAGCCGACCAAACAATCAAGTCTCCCATTGGTATTCTTTATGATATCTTGGTAAAGGTTGAAAAAATCATTTTTACTATGGATTTCATAATTCTTGATTATGAAATTGATGTGAAGGTGCCCATTATTCTTGGTAGGCCATTCCTGACTATTGGACGAGATTTGGTTGATGTTGAGAGTAGTGAATTGAAATTTTGAGTAAATAATGAGGAAGTCACTTTTAATGTTTCTAAGTCAATGAAACAACCAAGTGATCTTTATGTCATCTTCGTGGTCGATGCTGTGGATGAAGTTGTGGCAAATGTACAAGAAGTTTATAATGTTGGGGAGTCATTAGCAGCGGTGTTGCTGAATTATGATGGGGAATAAATCCCCGACTATGAAGAAGTGGTGGCAACGCTTACAGGTATTGGTTCCTACCCAAAAAACCCTGTGCAGTTAGAGATTGGTTTAAATAATAGGGACTCACCACCCGCCAAGCCTTCTATAGATGAACCACCCAATCTTGAGCTTAAGGTACTTCCATTTTATCTTAAATATGTGTCTTTGGGGGAAAATTCTAAATTTTCTGTCATAATAGTTGTTGATTTAGTCAAGGAACAAGTGCATGCTCTTGTGAGCGTATTACGGAAATTCATCAAAGCTATTAGATGGACAATTGCTGATATTGTAGACATTCCTCTCGGTGTATGTACTCATAAAATTCAGCTGACCAGCGATAACAAGTCTAGTATTGAGAACCAAAGGAGATTAAATCCTATAATGCAAGAAGTGGTGAAGAAAGAATTAATCAATTGGCTCGATGCAGGTGTTATGAATCACATTGCCTATAGAAAATGTGTAAGCCCGGTGCAATGTGTTTCTAAGAAGGGTGGTATAACGGTTGAACTGAATGAAAAGAATGAGCTTGTATTTATATGAACGGTAACCACTTGGAGAGTATGCATGGATTATCGAAAGTTGAATGCTTGCACAGAGAAAGACCATTTTCCTATGCCTTTCATGGATCAAATGTTGGATTATCTTGTGGGTTGGCGGTTGGTATTTCTTTTTAGATGGATACTCCAGGTATAATCTGATTTCTATTACCCCTGAGGATCAAGAGAAGACGACTTTCACGTGCCCGTATGGCACTTTTTCTTTTAGGCGGATGCCTTTTAGGCTATGCAATGCTCCCGTGACTTTTCAAAAGTGTATGCTATCTATTTTTGTCGACATGGTCGAAGATACCATGGAAGTCTTTATGGATGATTTCTCGGTGGTGGGGGACACATTAATGCATGCTAGAACATCTTAGTCTAGTACTGAAAAGATGTGTCGAAATGAGCCTTGTTCTGAATTGGCAGAAGTGCCACTTTATGGTAAAAGAAGGTATTGTATTGGGCCACAAAATTTCAGGACATGGTATTCAAGTAGTCCAAGTAAAAATGGAATTGATTGCATATTTGTATCCTGCTATATCGGTAAAGGGTGTCCAGAGTTTCTTGGGGCATGTCGAGTTCTATCGAAGGTTCATTAAGGATTTCTCTAAGGTGGCCTGTCCGTTATGCAAGTTGCTTGAGAAATATAGTGTGTTTGAGTTTGATGAAGCTTATATCAAGGCATTCTTGTGCTTGAAAGAGAAACTTATTTCTGCTCCTATCATTATGGTTCTGGATTGGAGCATTCCTTATGAACTCATGTGTGATGCAAGTGGTGTAGCATTAGGGGCTATTCTTGGACAGAGAAAGGCAAATTTATTTCACCCCATCTACTATGCTAGTAAGATGTTGAATGTAGCCCAAAAAAACTATGCCATTGCTGAGCAAGAGTTTTTAGCGATTGTTTATGCATTCGAAAGGTTTCATGCTTATCTCTTGGGTACAAAAGTAGTGGTTTACACCGATCATGCTGCATCCATTATTTAATGGAAAAGAACAATGCTAAACCCCAGTTAATCCATTAGGTGTTGTTGCAAGAATTTGACTTCGAGGTGAAAGATCGTAAAGGATTTGAAAAGCAGGTAGTTGATTATTTTTCAAGACTCAACTCGGAGGTGGTTGTGGCCGGAGACCAAGAGATTGAGGAAGCCTTCCTGGATGAATTGGTAATGAGGATATCCCATACGTTACTTCCATAGTATGTAGATTTTGCCAATTTCATTGCGTGTGGGATTATCCTGAATAATTTGAGTTCTTAACAACGAAAAAAGTTTATTTTTTATGTAAAGAAATAATATTGGGATGAACCTTAGTTGTCCAGAGAATGTGCAGATCACATGATTTGGAGATGTGTTCTGGAGGTGGAATATAAAGCAATCCTTCGTGCTTTTCATTCATCACCAGTCGGTGGCCACCATAGTGGGATCAGAACTATTGATAAAGTCTTGCAAATAATTTACTGTTGTCCCTCCTTGTACCACGATGCCAAAGAGTTTGTGAAAAATTGTGATCAGTGCCAAAGGCAAGGTGATGTGTCTAGACCGCATGAGTTGCCTCTTAATCCAATTTTACAAGTCAAATTATTTGACGTGTAGGGAATTGATTTTATGGGCCCTTTAGTGAGCTCATATGGGAATAAGTATATTCTCGTGGTGGTTGATTATGTGTCAAAGTGGGTAGAGGCGGTGGGCTTACCTAATAATGAGGGCCAAAACATGGTTCAATTTCTCAAGAGATGTCTTCACAAGATTTGGCACCCCACGTGCCATCATTAGTGATGGGGGTCTCACTTTTGCAACCGCATGTTTGCCTCTCTATTAATCAAGTATAGTGTCACTCACAAGGTTACCACAGCCTACCATCCGCAAACAAGTAGCCTAGTTGAAGTGTCTAATCGCGAGTCAAAGTAATCTTGGTAAAGACGGTAAATAGCAATAGATCGAATTGGTCCCAGAAGTTAGAGAATGCCTTATGGGCCTACCGAACTTCTTATAAGACATCGATTGGCATGTCCCCATATCAATTGGTGTTTGTAAAAGCTTATCACTTGACAGTTGAACTGGAACACAAAGCTCTATGGGCTTTAAAAGGCTTGAACTTGAACTGGGAGTCGGCATCCAAAGATCAAGTTGACCAAATTCATGCTTTAGAGGAGTTTCAGCTTCGAGCCTATGAAAGTTCAGCTATCTACAAGGAAAAAAAAATGAAGAAATAGCATGATTCTCACATCTTGAAATAGGATTTTAGAGTCAGTGACTTTGTATTACTTTTCAACTCCCGTATTCGATTATTTCCTGGGAAGTTGAAGTCTAAATGGTATGGGCCCTTTTAAGTGGTTCATTTGTTTGTAAATAGTGCTATCAAGGTTGAAAACAAATGTGGGTTAACATTCAAAGTTAATGAGAAGTGCCTCAAGTTGTATTTTGTTGAATGCCCTAGTTTAGGAATGATTTAAGTGGTGTATTTGGACAATACTTGAATGCATGTCCATGTCGTGCCATGACGTTAACTAAGGCAATTCTTGGGAGGAAACCCAAGTTTTAGTGTTTTTCAATACTTGTGTTTTCATTGTGTAGGTTGAAGTTGGACTCGATAGAAGTACCTCAGTGGGCGAGTAAAGAAAACTACTTGGCGTGCCGCTGAATCTGGTAGGCGAGCCCATTAGGGATCACCTTTTTAGGTGTCAAGGTGAATTATTATCCCTAGAGGTTCTGATCTTTTAGACGAGCCAAAGTCCTACTCGGTGACCCGTGCAAGTACTAAGGTGGACCCGCACAAGATCGTATTTCAGACCTCTGGAAGACCTTCAATCTTTTAAGAGTTCTGCAACTATTGGCGAGCTGGGGTACTTTTTGGTGACTCGCCTACATATGTTGGAGAGCTCCATCATCCTCAATGACTCACTCAACTAAGACCCTAAAGATTAGAGCACATTCAGCGAGCACCAGACTGATTGGCGACTCGCTGAACTTGTTGGCGATGTTATGTGCTTCTCGTTGATTTGAACAACCACTTGGAATTAAAAAAGGGCCCTCTTTCATTTAAATTCCCAACTCTTCAAATTTCGCTCCTTCATCTTCTTACACTATTCACATTCCCTATTTCCCTTATTTTAGTGTGTTTTCTATCATTTAATTTTCATTCTCTGTCATATTTATATGGATTGAACCTGTACTCTCAGCAATCTCTCTCTTTTACATTAGAGTAAAATTTATTAGTGTGCTTCCTTGGCTTATGCCCTACATTGTTTATATTAATTTGGCTTATATTTATATATTGTGAACCTCTTGTTATTTGAGCATGATTATGTGAGATTGGCCCTGTGTGGATTGTTAAAATTTATGACTGCGTGATATTCGCCCTGGTTGTTGAGAATTATATTGACACGTTTTGCCTTAGTTTTATGTGTGGTTCCTTGATTGATCATGATAGTGTGTCAAGTAGGATTGAGAATGTGTTTGAGGGTGAAGTCTGAGCAACCCTGATTTCTTGAATTTCTAATTTTGCCCAATGATAGATGGGTAACGTCATTCTTAAGGGTAAAATTTGTCGAATTCATGTTGAGTCAATTACATACAAAAGAGGTTTGAGTCCTTATGCTATTGGGTGATAGGTGAGATCTGTTATTTATGTGCAAATTATATAAGGGATGTTCTTTATGCCTGTGGGAAAGTTTATTACTCTGAACATTTGCAATATTTGTATTTGTGCCAATGGTTGAGTTTACTCTCCCTTTTTGATCTTAATTGTCAGTTCTCTCTGTATGATTCGGCAAGCTGCTGATGGCTCGCCAATACACCTCCGTGACTCACTGTTCTGCACTTTCCCTGCCTTTTTTCCCTAAGAAATTGAGTTTAAGTCCAAAATCTTTCTGATACTTTAGAAGAGATTCTCTTGCCCGCCGAAGTCATTCGGCGTCTCGCCAACATGGTTAATCCTCGCCCAAAGTACCTCTGTGAGGTCCATTTAAGATTGGTGAGCACAACTGAGCTCGCCTTTCCTATTTAGGCAATCCACCGATCCTTTCAGCGATATTCAACCTCTTTTGATCCTCTTATTTACTAATCTTCAAACTTCACTTGTTTTTGGGCTAACATATCATAGATTTATCTTTTGTGGTGTATATCCAATGTGCAAGAATGGCACGGAACAAGCATCTGACACATTATCTTATAGATGAAAGTGATCCACCACCTCAAAAGAGGGTTCGAGGTATCACTATCACTGAACCATACGAGCCTCACCGATCCACTCAATCTCCACCTCAGCATGTGAGTAAGAAATACAAAGGGAAAGGAAAATGCCAAGTGGTTGTTGAATCTACTTCTCATGACTCCTCATCTGATGATGAATTACCATGACGTCAAGGTGAGGGGTCCACAACCCCAGTGTATGTGCCTATTATTGAATCTCAGCCAACTCCTTTAGTTATAGAACAAGGCCATGAGTGCATTCATATTGAAATGTGCTCCAAAGTAGCTCATGACCCAGGAGTGAACATGGTAGTCCTTATGGTTGCACCTCATTCAATGAATAGATTAAAAGTTGGTAGTCTTCGTATAATCTTAGAGGAGAAATGACTCTCTACTGATGGAGTAGTCAACAGGTAACCAAACATTTGAAGAACTATTCAGTTCTACCAATTCGAGTGATTCATTAGAGCTCGAACTCCATATGTTCCTTCTTGGGTCCATGAATTTTATGAAGCCTATGCAAATGCCCTTCTAAAGGGCAAGAAAAAGGTAATTACAGCAATGCCGCTTGAAGTTGTAACTGTTCAGGGAATAGAGATAATATGCAGTCAAACCGATATCAATGATTCTTTGGGCTGCACTTACCAGTATCGCCATTCTCTAGAGGATAAACTCAAAACTTGCACTTTAGACTAATTTAAAGGATGGCTAGCACTGTTGATTTTGGATATTACTTCTTCTGGATTAAGTAAAGAGCTGTGATTGAGAAAAAGGACATCAATGTCTACTAGGTATTAGTTTGGCTTCATCAACAGTACATTAATACCTAGTCAAAATGAATACATCTTGTGATATCCCAAAACTGTGTTGTTGGGTAGTATCATTGCTATGAAAGGCCTGAACTTAGGTGTCATTATCGTTCTAGAGATTTTCTTGAGGGTTCGACAACAGCAAATTTCACTTTCATTCGTCGTCCTTATTATTGACTTGTGTGAGCATTCAAGCGTACCATTTATTAAGTATACAAATGTAAGGGTGGCACCTATATCGTCTAATGATATCCGCCTAATTAAGATGGATTATTTACGTGATGTTGAGTCTAGGAGAAGGCCTCCACCGATTGACATTATGCTGGTCTTTGACAGAGAGTCCTTGGAGGCTGGCACTATATCTCCTACCTCTGATATATCGGGTTGGTCATCTACCCCGTCTACTTCTACAGTCCCTCCAACTGGTTCTACACATCGGTCTCCATTGATACAGGCTATGATATATAAAATGGGCAATCTAGCCAATTCAGCTTATGTGAGAGCCTCTAGATTGGAGATGGTTGTCCCTTCTATGATATCCACTTCTATTGAGGCTGCTCTTGCATCGTTATGAGATGAGGTAGCGAGACAGCGGGTCACATTGACTGATGTAGCTGACAAGCTAGCCACTCTCACCACTTGAGTTGAGGAGTGTGAAAAAGTTAAGTGCCACTCTATTGATTTAGAGTCCATTTGGACTGATATTGTTGGGCTAAGAAAGGATGTTGAAAAACTAAGGTCCACGGATGTTTTGATGTTGTGGGGTGGGTTTGATGCCCCTAAGGGACCTAGTATGAGCTTCATTATTCACAAGGTATTGTTCGTTCTGCTATCATCTGGTTTCGTTGGTCGGACCTGTGCTTGTTGTTGGCGATGTTGTTCCTCCGGCTACTATGACCAGAGATGATTCTGTGGTTAGTGTGGATGATGAGGAGCTCTCTGAGACAAATGAGGAGGACTTGGGGTCGACTGAGTTGTGGGCCGAGGATACTTATGAAGGACTCCCCGATTTTGAGGATGTACAGTTGCAGACAATTGTGGAGTGTTCTCTCAATGATTCTATGTGGTCCCTTGCTGATCCTTCTCTTGAGGCACCTGATCCAGTTCCCTCGAGTGTGCCACCTCCATCATCTGCAGCCATGAGTAAGCCGCCGGGCATTGATGCCCCAGTTGAGGACGCTGCTGTGATCCAAAGATCTCCTCAGGCTTATCCTGACAGAGGGACACTTATCTTACTCTCCTTTACTTCTTGTTTTACTTTTCGTCTTGAGGACACTACTTATTTTTTTTGGTAGGGTGAGGGTACCTTAGGTACCTAAACCAAAAGTTTTGGGTTGTAAATAATATTTTGTTAATTAGGTCATTTATATATATTTGATTTTGGAAACTATTTATATAGTTGTGTCCAGTAGTCATTTGTATACTTGAGAATTAGTTTTGATCAATATCAATGACTTGAATAGTTCTCTTGATGAACGACATATTTTGTGCGATTCCAATGAGGCCAAAAAGAGAATGCATAAGTCTTATGTGAACTCTTGGCATCTCGGTGTGACTAATTGGAATTCAAGTGTAGTCTCATAATGATTGGTTCTTTTGAGCTAATATTGTAAAGTTATGTTCAATGTTCGTAATTGGAATGGAATGAGTGGTGAAGTCTACCTAAAAGACATGCATGGGGACACCTAGAACTTACCCCATTAGTCTAGTTGGTTGTGACCGGTGATTTAGAGAAATGATCTTAGGCATAATTTCAATGGGTGAGTCTGAAATAGCCTTAATTATTTGCGATTCCTTTATGAGTGTGTGAACCTAGCTCGGCACCATTTGAGCCTAACTTTTTCCTTGGTTACAAATCATACCTAGACTGCAAAATCAACCTTTGAAATTCCTTATTTCTACCTACCTATAAACTCCTTGAAACATTAGATATGTTGAATAGCCAACTCAGGTCAAAAGCCTAAGTTGGGGGTGTGGTAAGATTGAGAAGGAAGATAGTAAAGTAGTATGTGAAAGCCTACCCTTGGATGATCAATAGAATGAAATGGAACACCTCCACACACCTCTCCAAATGAGGCAAAGTGTTAGTCTTTCCAAATGAGTAATACAAAGAAAGAGAAACAAATGAGGCAAAGTGTTAGCCTTTTCAAATAAGTAATACAAAGGGAGGGGTCCAAATGAATAAGGCAAAAATACGAGAGTGACATGAATGAAAAAGGGTTATCCATGATTTCAAAAGAGGAAAATAAAGGAAAAAGGGAGATATTTAAAATTGATCCATGCTCCTAGGAAGCTAAGTCACTAAAACCGGCATTCTAATATGAGCATTCGGCATAAATTTGCATTTTAAATCGAACATTTGAAAGCATGAACTGCCATTGGGAATTGATTAGTCATTATTTGAAGCCTTGAGTGCACGATTGAACATTGCATGCTAATTTGATCCTCATCTGCACTTCTTGTGTTGAATATCATTGACCACTATTTGTAGTCCTTGGTTTTGAACTAATTGGCTTCTTGATTTACTTGAGGACAAGGAAAATTTTAAGTTGGAGGAGTTGATGAGTCAGGAATTTGGACTCATTTATAACTCAAAATGCAAGAAATTAGTGTCCTCTTTGCCCTTGTTATGTCCAAAACTAACTTCAAAGTGATCATTTGCAGGTGCAAGGTGTTGAGGATCAATCATGAGCTAAATGTTGAACAAAAGAACTAAAAAAGGACGAAATTTAGCAAAATGGAAGATGAAGCTTGCAAAGAGCTTATTGCGAGTCGCCAAAGGCGTCAAAAACTCGCCAATCACATCAGAACTCAAAGCTAAAAGCTTGAGCAGTTCGATGAGGAAAAAGGAAATCGACAATCCACCGAATTGATATGGGTGAGTTACTTTGGGATCTCCTAAATGCTATTAGAATAAAAGAATCAAAAGAACATTAGAAAGGCGAGCGGGTGAAAAACTCGATGATTCACCGATAAGAAGGGCGGCTAGTCTGAGCTCGCCCAAAAGATCCGAACCTTAGGAAAGAAAGGGACTGAAAAATACAAGAGTCTAAAACAGCAATTCGCTGAACCTATCGGCGAGAGATATCGAGCTCGCCTAATAAGAGATCGTGAATTCAAGGAGAAAAGCTCCAGGAGGCGAGGAGAAGAACTAATTGGCGACCCGCCGACCTTCGGCAGGCACAACTAACGTCGCCGAAGTGTCTCTAAGTGACAATTTTGCCTAACATTTTGCACTTGTAGAAATAGAGTTTGTAAAGGCAATGAGGCATATTTTTGACGCTAAGACTCAGAGACAAGAACCTTGAAGCTAACTTTGGGGTTTTGATTTTGTTTTGCAGATTTTGGCTTTGGGCTTTGTATTTTGGATTTCAAATTTTGCTGAATCAAATGGATGATAACTACTTTGGTATAATTCCTTTAATTTCTATAATGTGTGGCTAAACTCCCTACTTTTAGGGGGTGCTATTGAGTTAAATTGTTATTCTAGATTTGGGTTTTTGTTACAACTCATAAATTGTTAATTTGAGATGGATTTTATTAATTTGGTGTAGAATCAATTATGAATTATGGTTGCAAACATATTTCTATGTTAGATCTTCATTATTAGCTTGAAATGGTAATGTGAAGTGACCAAAGTATCAAATAGCCGTTTATTCTTGTTTATCAATTGTAACCTCTCTCGTGAGAGGATGTTTTGCTAAGGATCAGGTTAGTTCTGCTTGGTCACATGTTTAGGTTCGAAAGTGCTTGCACGTGGAGACAAATAGTGATTGATAGATGCTATCTCATATGATTGATTAACCTTTGTCTATCTATTGAGGATTAATAATGTTGAGCTGCGCATTTACCCTTATTGGAACCTCAGTCTTTACTTTGCACCTCCCCTAGAAGCCTTTATTATCTTGTTACATTTCAAATTGGTGAAATCATGTTAATATCGAATCTTTCCAACTCTCAAAACTTTGATAATTAATTTACAGATTTAATTTATGTTATAATTTACTTGATTTTTAGCTACAAGAGTCTAGAACACGTTCTTACTTTATAATTGAAGTCTATTCTTAACCATTACTTATGGTATTCGACCCTGACCTCACATTGGGTTTATATTGCTAACGACTACCTACACTATGAATTGTAAGAAGTGTAGTTTGAGTGTTATCAAGCACAAGGTTTAAAATGTCCTAGAGAGTCTAACTGTCATGACCCAAGATTAGGAACTAGACGTAACATAGCGAATGAAGCACCCGGAGGTACCTCATCCAAGCCTCTTAGGACTCATTAAGCTTTTCATAATTAATGATAACCAATAACAAGTGGAAATGTAAGATATAATGGGATTAATGGATTCCACATAGTATAAGAGTTAAGTCATTTGAACATCATATATTTTGTCAAACCATACTTTCTACTTCAAAGACTTGGCGGGAGCTAAGACATATCTCTATCTCACCCTCAAGATATAAGCCAAATGTACCTAAAGTAACCCAATAGTCTATACATAACACAAGCTAAAGCTAGAAAGATAGGAGTGTTGCTCCCGAAACATAAGAACTCACCAAAATAGTAATAGCCTTCAACGACTACACTTAGCCATGAGGAGGAGAGTGTGGAGCAACGCCAGTCCCTACATGGTGATATCATGTAGACAAAGGTATACGTTAGTACTTTGAAAGTACTAAGTATGCAAGCATGCTATACAATAAAGAATATTAAGGTATTTATAAGCAATATGCATGAATGAATGCATGCATGAGAAATCATCATATGTAACCTTAAATCATTAATTTGGTGGGAGATGACTGTAACCGATATTTCAGACCATGGGAGATATTATATAGAATCCAACATAACCCCCTATGTTGACACAGGGAGACTACTTTCCGGGTAGAACTCAGTCAATTTTAATCAGTTCTTTAACTCTAACTTTAATGGCTAATCGTGGATCCACTAGACTAAATGGACTCCTATGTTGGTGCATAGTTAATGCAATATGAGACTTTACTTAAGGACCCCTTAGGTCGATTCCTCATCCACATACTACATTCGGTGCTAGGTCAATCCCACAAAATAATAGTTATAACTCATAATAACATAAGCATTTATATAACCTTATACATCAAATCATCATTCGGTGGAATAGCTTATTAAAATATTCATTTGATTCAAATATGTGAGAATTTTCCTTTCACATTGAATCCTTTATTTGTCTAAGAAGCTCTTTCATCATCATTCAAATATTTCATAAGACTCTCTTAAACATAAACATTTGCTTTATAAACTTTTATTTGGAGTCAAAGATTTCAATTCAACTTTATTTTATCATAAGGGAACTAGGTGGGTTCATTTAATAAAACCTTCAAATACATTTTAAAACAATACTTGCCTGTATTAGGGTGATGGAAATACTTCAATTCAAAACATCTTAAAATGACACACCATTAATATTTTAAAGCTACTTTCTAGCCTTCATACAAGAACCTCTATAAATCATTCTTTTCATGAAATTGGAAGTCAATACATATCAATATAGGTAAATAAACTACAAGTAAGCCATAATCTATATATTTAGAACCATCATGTAAAATCCCATAAGATTTCATCATTTAAAATTAAAATACTAAGCTGAGAAAACATTAGCTTGGTCTTCTTATTTGGAGGCACACCCACGATAGCCATAATTTGGTACACCCCATAGATGAACTTCATAGGGTCCTCATCTATTTTAGAACCATCAAACTCGGGTGGGTTCATCCTTTGGAAATCCCGAATCCTAGAAGACGAATTTTGCACTTGAGGAGGAGGAACACCTTGGTTCCCTTGGTTGTCTACGGCTTGAGTCAACAACGTGATGATATTTCAGAATACGCATGGGTTACCCCTTCCTTATGATGCAGGACATCGAGAACCGGAGGAGCTTGGTCCTCATCATCAACCCTTGCTCTTGGAAGTAATCTTCCTCGAGTTATTATGCAGAGAACATAAAATTATTCATTAGTTAGATGAAGGATAAGGACACTCTAATGCACGACATGAGTCTGAAAAAAGTGAAAACTTTCCTAAATGTCCCATAGTCTCCTATTCTTACTTGTGGCTAACTTCACAACCATGAAGAAGACCCTATTTGATATGGTATGTTGGACTCTGAGAACCATTTCAAAAGCTCAAGCTCTGATAGAAAGTTTGTCACGACCCAAGCCTAGGGACTAGATATGACCGGCGAATGAAGTACCCGGAGGTACCTCATTCAAGCCTATTAGCACTCATTAAGCTTTTCATCGGTAATGATAACTAAAAATAAGTGAAAATGTAAGGGATAATGGGACTATAAGATTCCACATAGATTAAGAGTCAAGTCATTTGAACATCATATATTTTGTCCAACTATACCTTCTACTTCAAAGACTTAGCGGGCGCTAAGACATGTCCCTAGTTCACTCTCAAGATATAAGCCAAAAGTACCAAAAGTAACCCAATAGTCTATACATAACACAAACTAAAGCTAGAAAGATAGTAGTGTTGTTCCTGAAATATGGAAACTCACCAAAATAGTAGTAGCCTTGAACGATCGAACTTAGCTAGGGGGAGGAGAGTGTGGAGCAATGTTGGTCCCTACATGGTGATATCATGTAGGCAAAGGTATGTGTTAGTACTTTGAATGTACTAAGTATGCAAGCATGTTATACAATAAAGAACGTTAAGGCATTTATAAGCAATATGCATAAGTAAATGCATGCATGAAAAATCATCATATGTAACCTTAAATCATTCATTTTATGAGAGATGACCCGTATCCAACATTTCAGATCATGGGAGCTATTATATGGAATCCAACATAACCCCTTACATTGGTACGGAGAGACTACTTGTCGGGTAGAACTCCGTCAACTTTAATCATTTCTTCAACTTTAACTTTAATGGCTAATCGTGGATCCACTAGCCTAAATATCCTACAAGGACTCCTATATTGGCGCATAGTTAATGCAACATGAGACTTTACTTAAGGACCCCTTAGGTTGAGTCCCCATCCAACTGTTACATTTGGTGCTAGGTCAATCCCATAGAATAACATTTAGATATCATAATAACGTAAGTATTTATATAACCTTAGACATATAATCATCATTCGGTGAAATAGCTCATGAAAACATTTCATTTAATTCAAATATGTGAGAATTGTTCTTTCACATTAAATTCTTTATTTGGCTAATAAGCAATTTCATCATCATTTAATAATTTCATAAAACACCCTTAAACATAAACATTTGCTTCATTAACTTTCATTTGGAGTCAAAGCTTTCAATTCAACTTCATTTTATCATAAGGGAACTAGGTGGGTTCATTTCATAAAATCTATAAGTACATTTTAAAACAATACTTGCATGCATAAGGGTGATGGAAATATATCAATTCGAAATATCTTAAAATGACCCACCATTTACACTTTAAAGCTACTTTCAAGCCTTCATATAAAAACCTTAATAAATCATTCTTTTCATGAAATTGAAAGTCAATACGTATCAATATAGGTAAAGAAACTTCAAATAAGTCATAATCTATTCATTTAGAATCATCACATAAAAGCCCATAAGATTTCATCATTTAAAATTGATACTAAGTTGAGAAAATATTTGGACACCATGGGTGGAAGAACCCATGGATGAAACCCACATACCTTGGGGGGGGATCTCTAATGAAAGATTTAGAAGGAAAGGAGACTTGAAGATGCCTGGAGATGAAACCCTAGCTTAGCTTGAAACTCTTGAGAGAGGTTGAAAAGAGAGAATTTGTGAATCTTGAGTCTAAGTGTGAGAAATGAGGGTTTGGAAGGATTTAGGGTCTTTAAATGGGTGAATTTTGCCCTCAAAATGACTCCACTTTGATTTAAAATATAGGAAAAGAACAAAATGTACCTTTTAAAATCTGAGCGAAACTAGCTTCATGGGGATCCTTAACGGTTTGTGGTACCCACCACGGCTCATGGTGAGGACCCGTGATGATTGACTTAGGAAAATGTTTTTGAGAGTTTGCAAGGTAGGTCTTTAAAGTTTCTCTGCGGAGACCTTTCACGGCGGTCCGTGAAGGGAATCACGGCTCGTAGAATGTGGATATGGTGCAGGCTCTACACTATAGAGTGACCCCCACGGAAATATACCACGGTCCGCAGAGGGCTCCATGATCCGTGGTGGTCGTCCGTGGCCCTTGCCTTGGGAAGTTTTCCTAGGGCTTAAGGGAGGGGTCACCACGGAAAACTTCATGGCCCGAGGTGTTTACCATGGTCTGTGGTCCTCCATCGTGGTTCCTTCCCTGCAAGTCTGACCCTCTGAATCTTTACCATGGTTGCTCACTACATTCTGTGGTGCTTACCACAGGCCGTGATGGCTTATGTGGTCAGCTTATGGTAACAGTTTCTGAAATTTTTTGAGATCTCCTCCTTTGATCCTTGGTTTAGGACTTTCGAATTTCCAGGTCTTATAATATCTCCTCATTAGGAATATTCATCCTCGAATGAGAATCATTAGCATAGAAAAGGACACGGCACAAGGACTAGCAGCCCAACATGAATGCAATGATGCTTGAAATGCATCAACCATGCGATCTTTAAACTTTAGCATAAAACATAACTTTAACTCAACTTCATGAATATGCATGCATATGAAGGCTTTAGAAAATTGAAACATAAGAGTCTTAACTTGTGCAGGGATAACTTAGTACCTTAGGCTTGAGTAGAATGGAAGAGATGAGGTTAATGTTTCATCATATCCGTTTTCGCCCTGGTTGTTGAGAATTATATTGACACGTTTTGCCTTAGTTTTATGTGTGGTTCCTTGATTGATCATGATAGTGTGTCAAGTAGGATTGAGAATGTGTTTGAGGGTGAAGTCTGAGCAACTCTGATTTCTTGAATTTCTAATTTTGCCCAATGATAGATGGATAACGTCATTCTTAAGGGTAAAATTTGTCGAATTCATGTTGAGTCAATTACATACAAAAGAGGTTTGAGTCCTTATGCTATTGGGTGATAGGTGAGATCTGTTATTTATGTGCAAATTATATAAGGGATGTTCTTTATGCCTGTGGGAAAGTTTATTACTCTGAACATTTGCAATATTTGTATTTGTGCCAATGGTTGAGTTTACTCTCCCTTTTTGATCTTAATTGTCAGTTCTCTCTGTATGATTCGGCAAGCTGCTGATGGCTCGCCAATACACCTCCGTGACTCACTGTTCTGCACTTTCCCTGCCTTTTTTCCCTAAGAAATTGAGTTTAAGTCCAAAATCTTTCTGATACTTTAGAAGAGATTCTCTTGCCCGCCGAAGTCATTCGGCGTCTCGCCAACATGGTTAATCCTCGCCCAAAGTACCTCTGTGAGGTCCATTTAAGATTGGTGAGCACAACTGAGCTCGCCTTTCCTATTTAGGCAATCCACCGATCCTTTCAGCGATATTCAACCTCTTTTGATCCTCTTATTTACTAATCTTCAAACTTCACTTGTTTTTGGGCTAACATATCATAGATTTATCTTTTGTGGTGTATATCCAATGTGCAAGAATGGCACGGAACAAGCATCTGACACATTATCTTATAGATGAAAGTGATCCACCACCTCAAAAGAGGGTTCGAGGTATCACTATCACTGAACCATACGAGCCTCACCGATCCACTCAATCTCCACCTCAGCATGTGAGTAAGAAATACAAAGGGAAAGGAAAATGCCAAGTGGTTGTTGAATCTACTTCTCATGACTCCTCATCTGATGATGAATTACCATGACGTCAAGGTGAGGGGTCCACAACCCCAGTGTATGTGCCTATTATTGAATCTCAGCCAACTCCTTTAGTTATAGAACAAGGCCATGAGTGCATTCATATTGAAATGTGCTCCAAAGTAGCTCATGACCCAGGAGTGAACATGGTAGTCCTTATGGTTGCACCTCATTCAATGAATAGATTAAAAGTTGGTAGTCTTCGTATAATCTTAGAGGAGAAATGACTCTCTACTGATGGAGTAGTCAACAGGTAACCAAACATTTGAAGAACTATTCAGTTCTACCAATTCGAGTGATTCATTAGAGCTCGAACTCCATATGTTCCTTCTTGGGTCCATGAATTTTATGAAGCCTATGCAAATGCCCTTCTAAAGGGCAAGAAAAAGGCAATTACAGCAATGCCGCTTGAAGTTGTAACTGTTCAGGGAATAGAGATAATATGCAGTCAAACCGATATCAATGATTCTTTGGGCTGCACTTACCAGTATCGCCATTCTCTAGAGGATAAACTCAAAACTTGCACTTTAGACTAATTTAAAGGATGGCTAGCACTGTTGATTTTGGATATTGCTTCTTCTGGATTAAGTAAAGAGCTGTGATTGAGAAAAAGGACATCAATGTCTACTAGGTATTAGTTTGGCTTCATCAACAGTACATTAATGCCTAGTCAAAATGAATACATCTTGTGATATCCCAAAACTGTGTTGTTGGGTAGTATCATTGCTATGAAAGGCCTGAACTTAGGTGTCATTATCGTTCTAGAGATTTTCTTGAGGGTTCGACAACAGCAAATTTCACTTTCATTCGTCGTCCTTATTATTGACTTGTGTGAGCATTCAAGCGTACCATTTATTAAGTATACAAATGTAAGGGTGGCACCTATATCGTCTAATGATATCCGCCTAATTAAGATGGATTATTTACGTGATGTTGAGTCTAGGAGAAGGCCTCCACCGATTGACATTATGCTGGTCTTTGACAGAGAGTCCTTGGAGGCTGGCACTATATCTCCTACCTCTGATATATCGGGTTGGTCATCTACCCCGTCTACTTCTACAGTCCCTCCAACTGGTTCTACACATCGGTCTCCATTGATACAGGCTATGATATATAAAATGGGCAATCTAGCCAATTCAGCTTATGTGAGAGCCTCTAGATTGGAGATGGTTGTCCCTTCTATGATATCCACTTCTATTGAGGCTGCTCTTGCATCGTTATGAGATGAGGTAGCGAGACAGCGGGTCACATTGACTGATGTAGCTGACAAGCTAGCCACTCTCACCACTTGAGTTGAGGAGTGTGAAAAAGTTAAGTGCCACTCTATTGATTTAGAGTCCATTTGGACTGATATTGTTGGGCTAAGAAAGGATGTTGAAAAACTAAGGTCCACGGATGTTTTGATGTTGTGGGGTGGGTTTGATGCCCCTAAGGGACCTAGTATGAGCTTCATTATTCACAAGGTATTGTTCGTTCTGCTATCATCTGGTTTCGTTGGTCGGACCTGTGCTTGTTGTTGGCGATGTTGTTCCTCCGGCTACTATGACCAGAGATGATTCTGTGGTTAGTGTGGATGATGAGGAGCTCTCTGAGACAAATGAGGAGGACTTGGGGTCGACTGAGTTGTGGGCCGAGGATACTTATGAAGGACTCCCCGATTTTGAGGATGTACAGTTGCAGACAATTGTGGAGTGTTCTCTCAATGATTCTATGTGGTCCCTTGCTGATCCTTCTCTTGAGGCACCTGATCCAGTTCCCTCGAGTGTGCCACCTCCATCATCTGCAGCCATGAGTAAGCCGCCGGGCATTGATGCCCCAGTTGAGGACGCTGCTGTGATCCAAAGATCTCCTCAGGCTTATCCTGACAGAGGGACACTTATCTTACTCTCCTTTACTTCTTGTTTTACTTTTCGTCTTGAGGACACTACTTATTTTTTTTGGTAGGGTGAGGGTACCTTAGGTACCTAAACCAAAAGTTTTGGGTTGTAAATAATATTTTGTTAATTAGGTCATTTATATATATTTGATTTTGGAAACTATTTATATAGTTGTGTCCAGTAGTCATTTGTATACTTGAGAATTAGTTTTGATCAATATCAATGACTTGAATAGTTCTCTTGATGAACGACATATTTTGTGCGATTCCAATGAGGCCAAAAAGAGAATGCATAAGTCTTATGTGAACTCTTGGCATCTCGGTGTGACTAATTGGAATTCAAGTGTAGTCTCATAATGATTGGTTCTTTTGAGCTAATATTGTAAAGTTATGTTCAATGTTCGTAATTGGAATGGAATGAGTGGTGAAGTCTACCTAAAAGACATGCATGGGGACACCTAGAACTTACCCCATTAGTCTAGTTGGTTGTGACCGGTGATTTAGAGAAATGATCTTAGGCATAATTTCAATGGGTGAGTCTGAAATAGCCTTAATTATTTGCGATTCCTTTATGAGTGTGTGAACCTAGCTCGGCACCATTTGAGCCTAACTTTTTCCTTGGTTACAAATCATACCTAGACTGCAAAATCAACCTTTGAAATTCCTTATTTCTACCTACCTATAAACTCCTTGAAACATTAGATATGTTGAATAGCCAACTCAGGTCAAAAGCCTAAGTTGGGGGTGTGGTAAGATTGAGAAGGAAGATAGTAAAGTAGTATGTGAAAGCCTACCCTTGGATGATCAATAGAATGAAATGGAACACCTCCACACACCTCTCCAAATGAGGCAAAGTGTTAGTCTTTCCAAATGAGTAATACAAAGAAAGAGAAACAAATGAGGCAAAGTGTTAGCCTTTTCAAATAAGTAATACAAAGGGAGGGGTCCAAATGAATAAGGCAAAAATACGAGAGTGACATGAATGAAAAAGGGTTATCCATGATTTCAAAAGAGGAAAATAAAGGAAAAAGGGAGATATTTAAAATTGATCCATGCTCCTAGGAAGCTAAGTCACTAAAACCGGCATTCTAATATGAGCATTCGGCATAAATTTGCATTTTAAATCGAACATTTGAAAGCATGAACTGCCATTGGGAATTGATTAGTCATTATTTGAAGCCTTGAGTGCACGATTGAACATTGCATGCTAATTTGATCCTCATCTGCACTTCTTGTGTTGAATATCATTGACCACTATTTGTAGTCCTTGGTTTTGAACTAATTGGCTTCTTATTTACTTGAGGACAAGGAAAATTTTAAGTTGGAGGAGTTGATGAGTCAGGAATTTGGACTCATTTATAACTCAAAATGCAAGAAATTAGTGTCCTCTTTGCCCTTGTTATGTCCAAAACTAACTTCAAAGTGATCATTTGCAGGTGTAAGGTATTGAGGATCAATCATGAGCTAAATGTTGAACAAACGAACTAAAAAAGGACGAAATTTAGCAAAATGGAAGATGAAGCTTGCAAAGAGCTTATTGCGAGTCGCCAAAGGCGTCAAAAACTCGCCAATCACATCAGAACTCAAAGCTAAAAGCTTGAGCAATTCGATGAGGAAAAAGGAAATCGACAATCCACCGAATTGATATGGGTGAGTTACTTTGGGATCTCCTAAATGCTATTAGAATAAAAGAATCAAAAGAACATCAGAAAGGCGAGCGGGTGAAAAACTCGATGATTCACCGATAAGAAGGGCGGGTAGTCTGAGCTCGCCCAAAAGATCCAAACCTTAGGAAAGAAAGGGACTGAAAAATACAAGAGTCTAAAACAGCAATTCGCTGAACCTATCGGCGAGAGATATCGAGCTCGCCTAATAAGAGATCGTGAATTCAAGGAGAAAAGCTCCAGGAGGCGAGGAAAAGAACTAATTGGCGACCCGCCGACCTTCGGTAGGCACAACTAACGTCACCGAAGTGTCTCTAAGTGACAATTTTGCCTAACATTTTGCACTTATAGAAATAGAGTTTGTAAAGGCAATGAGGCATATTTTTGACGCTAAGACTCAGAGACAAGAACCTTGAAGCTAACTTTGGGGTTTTGATTTTGTTTTGCAGATTTTGGCTTTGGGCTTTGTATTTTGGATTTCAAATTTTGCTGAATCAAATGGATGATAACTACTTTGGTATAATTCCTTTAATTTCTATAATGTGTGGCTCAACTCCCTACTTCTAGGGGGTGCTATTGAGTTAAATTGTTATTCTAGATTTGGGTTTTTGTTACAACTCATAAATTGTTAATTTGAGATGGATTTTATTAATTTGGTGTAGAATCAATTATGAATTATGGTTGCAAACATATTTCTATGTTAGATCTTCATTATTAGCTTGAAATGGTAATGTGAAGTGACCAAAGTATCAAATAGCCGTTTATTCTTGTTTATCAATTGTAACCTCTCTCGTGAGAGGATGTTTTGCTAAGGATCAGGTTAGTTCTGCTTGGTCACATGTTTAGGTTCGAAAGTGCTTGCACGTGGAGACAAATAGTGATTGATAGATGCTATCTCATATGATTGATTAACCTTTGTCTATCTATTGAGGATTAATAATGTTGAGCTGCGCATTTACCCTTATTGGAACCTCAGTCTTAACTTTGCACCTCCCCTAGAAGCCTTTATTATCTTGTTACATTTCAAATTGGTGAAATCATGTTAATATCGAATCTTTCCAACTCTCAAAACTTTGATAATTAATTTACAGATTTAATTTATGTTATAATTTACTTGATTTTTAGCTACAAGAGTCTAGAACACGTTCTTACTTCATAATTGAAGTCTATTCTTAACCATTACTTATGGTATTCGACCCTGACCTCACATTGGGTTTATATTGCTAACGACTACCTACACTATGAATTGTAAGAAGTGTAGTTTGAGTGTTATCAAGCACAAGGTTTAAAATGTCCTAGAGAGTCTAACTGTCATGACCCAAGATTAGGAACTAGACGTAACATAGCGAATGAAGCACCCGGAGGTACCTCATCCAAGCCTCTTAGGACTCATTAAGCTTTTCATAATTAATGATAACCAATAACAAGTGGAAATGTAAGATATAATGGGATTAATGGATTCCACATAGTATAAGAGTTAAGTCATTTGAACATCATATATTTTGTCAAACCATACTTTCTACTTCAAAGACTTGGCGGGAGCTAAGACATATCTCTATCTCACCCTCAAGATATAAGCCAAATGTACCTAAAGTAACCCAATAGTCTATACATAACACAAGCTAAAGCTAGAAAGATAGGAGTGTTGCTCCCGAAACATAAGAACTCACCAAAATAGTAATAGCCTTCAACGACTACACTTAGCCATGAGGAGGAGAGTGTGGAGCAACGCCAGTCCCTACATGGTGATATCATGTAGACAAAGGTATACGTTAGTACTTTGAAAGTACTAAGTATGCAAGCATGCTATACAATAAAGAATATTAAGGTATTTATAAGAATTATGCATGAATGAATGCATGCATGAGAAATCATCATATGTAACCTTAAATCATTAATTTTGTGGGAGATGACTGTAACCGATATTTCAGACCATGGGAGATATTATATAGAATCCAACATAACCCCCTATGTTGACACAGGGAGACTACTTTCTGGGTAGAACTCAGTCAATTTTAATCAGTTCTTTAACTCTAACTTTAATGGCTAATCGTGGATCCACTAGACTAAATGGACTCCTATGTTGGTGCATAGTTAATGCAATATGAGACTTTACTTAAGGACCCCTTAGGTCGATTCCTCATCCACATACTACATTCGGTGGTAGGTCAATCCCACAAAATAATAGTTATAACTCATAATAACATAAGCATTTATATAACCTTATACATCAAATCATCATTCGGTGGAATAGCTTATTAAAATATTCATTTGATTCAAATATGTGAGAATTTTCCTTTCACATTGAATCCTTTATTTGTCTAAGAAGCTCTTTCATCATCATTCAAATATTTCATAAGACTCTCTTAAACATAAACATTTGCTTTATAAACTTTTATTTGGAGTCAAAGATTTCAATTCAACTTTATTTTATCATAAGGGAACTAGGTGGGTTCATTTAATAAAACCTTCAAATACATTTTAAAACAATACTTGCCTGTATTAGGGTGATGGAAATACTTCAATTCAAAACATCTTAAAATGACACACCATTAATATTTTAAAGCTACTTTCTAGCCTTCATACAAGAACCTCTATAAATCATTCTTTTCATGAAATTGGAAGTCAATACATATCAATATAGGTAAATAAACTACAAGTAAGCCATAATCTATATATTTAGAATCATCATGTAAAATCCCATAAGATTTCATCATTTAAAATTAAAATATTAAGCTGAGAAAACATTAGCTTGGTCTTCTTATTTGGAGGCACACCCACGATAGCCATAATTTGGTACACCCCATAGATGAACTTCATAGGGTCCTCATCTATTTTAGAACCATCAAACTCGGGTGGGTTCATCCTTTGGAAATCCCGAATCCTAGAAGACGAATTTTGCACTTGAGGAGGAGGAACACCTTGGTTCCCTTGGTTGTCTACGGCTTGAGTCAACAACGTGATGATATTTCAGAATACGCATGGGTTACCCCTTCCTTATGATGCAGGACATCGAGAACCGGAGGAGCTTGGTCCTCATCATCAACCCTTGCTCTTGGAAGTAATCTTCCTCGAGTTATTATGCAGAGAACATAAAATTGTTCGTTAGTTAGATGAAGGATAAGGACACTCTAATGCACGACATGAGTCTGAAAGAAGTGAAAACTTTCCTAAATGTCCCATAGTCTCCTATTCTTACTTGTGGCTAACTTCACAACCATGAAGAAGACCCTATTTGATATGGTATGTTGGACTCTGAGAACCATTTCAAAAGCTCAAGCTCTGATAGAAAGTTTGTCACGACCCAAGCCTATGGACTAGATATGACCGGCGAATGAAGTACCCGGAGGTACCTCATTCAAGCCTATTAGCACTCATTAAGCTTTTCATCGGTAATGATAACTAAAAATAAGTGAAAATGTAAGGGATAATGGGACTATAAGATTCCACATAGATTAAGAGTCAAGTCATTTGAACATCATATATTTTGTCCAACTATACCTTCTACTTCAAAGACTTAGCGGGCGCTAAGACATGTCCCTAGTTCACTCTCAAGATATAAGCCAAAAGTACCAAAAGTAACCCAATAGTCTATACATAACACAAACTAAAGCTAGAAAGATAGTAGTGTTGTTCCTGAAATATGGAAACTCACCAAAATAGTAGTAGCCTTGAACGATCGAACTTAGCTAGGGGGAGGAGAGTGTGGAGCAATGTTGGTCCCTACATGGTGATATCATGTAGGCAAAGGTATGTGTTAGTACTTTGAATGTACTAAGTATGCAAGCATGTTATACAATAAAGAACGTTAAGGCATTTATAAGCAATTTGCATAAGTAAATGCATGCATGAAAAATCATCATATGTAACCTTAAATCATTCATTTTATGAGAGATGGCCCGTATCCAACATTTCAGATCATGGGAGCTATTATATGGAATCCAACATAACCCCTTACATTGGTACAGAGAGACTACTTGTCGGGTAGAACTCCGTCAACTTTAATCATTTCTTCAACTTTAACTTTAATGGCTAATCGTGGATCCACTAGCCTAAATATCCTACAAGGACTCCTATATTGGCGCATAGTTAATGCAACATGAGACTTTACTTAAGGACCCCTTAGGTTGAGTCCCCATCCAACTGTTACATTTGGTGCTAGGTCAATCCCATAGAATAACATTTAGATATCATAATAATATAAGTATTTATATAACCTTAGACATATAATCATCATTCGGTGGAATAGCTCATGAAAACATTTCATTTAATTCAAATATGTGAGAATTGTTCTTTCACATTAAATTCTTTATTTGGCTAATAAGCAATTTCATCATCATTTAATAATTTCATAAAACACCCTTAAACATAAACATTTGCTTCATTAACTTTCATTTGTAGTCAAAGCTTTCAATTCAACTTCATTTTATCATAAGGGAACTAGGTGGGTTCATTTCATAAAATCTATAAGTACATTTTAAAACAATACTTGCATGCATAAGGGTGATGGAAATATATCAATTCGAAATATCTTAAAATGACCCACCATTTACACTTTAAAGCTACTTTCAAGCCTTCATATAAAAACCTTAATAAATCATTCTTTTCATGAAATTGAAAGTCAATACGTATCAATATAGGTAAAGAAACTTCAAATAAGTCATAATCTATTCATTTAGAATCATCACATAAAAGCCCATAAGATTTCATCATTTAAAATTGATACTAAGTTGAGAAAATATTTGGACACCATGGGTGGAAGAACCCATGGATGAAACCCACATACCTTGGGGGGGATCTCTAATGAAAGATTTAGAAGGAAAGGAGACTTGAAGATGCCTGGAGATGAAACCCTAGCTTAGCTTGAAACTCTTGAGAGAGGTTGAAAAGAGAGAATTTGTGAATCTTGAGTCTAAGTGTGAGAAATGAGGGTTTGGAAGGATTTAGGGTCTTTAAATGGGTGAATTTTGCCCTCAAAATGACTCCACTTTGATTTAAAATATAGGAAAAGAACAAAATGTACCTTTTAAAATCTGAGCGAAACTAGCTTCATGGGGATCCTTAACGGTTTGTGGTACCCACCACGGCTCATGGTGAGGACCCGTGATGATTGACTTAGGAAAATGTTTTTGAGAGTTTGCAAGGTAGGTCTTTAAAGTTTCTCTGCGGGGACCTTTCACGGCGGTCCGTGAAGGGAATCACGGCTCGTAGAATGTGGATATGGTGCAGGCTCTACACTATAGAGTGACCCCCACGGAAATATACCACGGTCCGCAGAGGGCTCCATGATCCGTGGTGGTCGTCCGTGGCCCTTGCCTTGGGAAGATTTCCTAGGGCTTAAGGGAGGGGTCACCACGGAAAACTTCATGGCCCGAGGTGTTTACCATGGTCTGTGGTCCTCCATCGTGGTTCCTTCCCTGCAAGTCTGACCCTCTGAATCTTTACCATGGTTGCTCACTACATTCTGTGGTGCTTACCACAGGCCGTGATGGCTTATGTGGTCAGCTTATGGTAACAGTTTCTGAAATTTTTTGAGATCTCCTCCTTTGATCCTTGGTTTAGGACTTTCGAATTTCCAGGTCTTATAATATCTCCTCATTAGGAATATTCATCCTCGAATGAGAATCATTAGCATAGAAAAGGACACGGCACAAGGACTAGCAGCCCAACATGAATGCAATGATGCTTGAAATGCATCAACCATGCGATCTTTAAACTTTAGCATAAAACATAACTTTAACTCAACTTCATGAATATGCATGCATATGAAGGCTTTAGAAAATTGAAACATAAGAGTCTTAAAAACTTGTGCAGGGATAACTTAGTACCTTAGGCTTGAGTAGAATGGAAGAGATGAGGTTAATGTTTCATCATATCCGTTTTTGCTTCCGATGTAGCACTTACAACTTGTTGATTCTTCCAAAAGACTTTAACAGATGCAACTTCTTTGTTCCTCAACCTTTTGACTTGCTGGTCCAGAATTTCAATCGAAACCTCTATATAGGTCAAGTTTTGTTCAACATTCACTATTTCTAAAGGCACAATCGAACTAGGATCACCCACACATTTTGTCAACATCAACACATGGAACACCGGATGAACCATGGCCATTTCCAAAGGCAATTTCATAAGCAACTTGCCAACACGTCTCCAGATTCTATAAGGCCCTACATACCTAGGGCTCAATTTCCCTTTCTTACCAAACCGAACCATACCCTTCATGGATGAAACCTTCAAGTACACCCAATCATCCTTATTAAACTCAAGATCCCTTCTTCTAGTATCGGAATAGGACTTTTGATGACTTTGAGTCATATTCAACCTTTCTATAATGAATCTCACCTTCTCTAAAGCATCAAGCACCATATCAGGGCCCAACAAGGTCATCTCACCTACTTCAAACCAACCAACTGGAGACTTACATCATCTCTCATACAAAGCCTCAAATGGTGTCATCTTAATACTTGAGTAGTAGCTATTATTATAGGCAAACTTGATGACCAGTAGGTTATCATTCCAACTCCATTTAAACTCTAACATACAAGCCCTTAACATATTCTCTAGTGTTTGAATTGTCATTTTGGCTTACCCATCGGTTTGAGGATGAAATGTGGTGCTTAACCTTACTTTAGTACCGAGGGCCCTTTGAAATGATTTCTAAAGGTGAGAGTGAATAGGGTACCACGATCCAAAATAATTGACAACGGCACCCCATGCAACCTTACCAACTCCTGAATATACAACTTAGCATAATTTTCGGCACTATAAGAGGTCTTGATCGGTAGGAAGTGAGTTGACTTAGTCATTCTATCAATAATTACCCAAATTGAATAATGACGTTTTCGAGTATGAGGGAAACCCATTACAAAGTCCATATTTACATCTTCCCACTTCCAAGTAGGTATTTTAATACCTTGTGCTAGGCCACCCAAACTTTGATGTTCGGCCTTCACTTGTTGGCAATTCGGACATTCAGACACGAACCTTGCTATGTCTCTTTTCATGTCACCCCACCAATAAATTTAGTCTCGGTACATTTTTGTCGAACCGGGATATATAGAGTATGAAGAATTATGGGCCTCCTTCAAATTTAAACTCCTTAGGCCATCAACATAAGGAACACATAACCGACCTTGGTAGTGTAATACCCCATCTCCCCCTTGTAAAAAGACTTCTACCTTATTTTCTTTAACCAACCTCTTTAACTCCATAATTGTTAGGTCAAGGTCTTGTTTTGACTTAACATCAACCACTAAATAAGATTCAGACCCATTATGAACCACCATCATTAGCACCACTCAACTTAACCCCTAATCTAGCCAACCGGTGAACATCCTTTACCAACTCTCTCTTCCCTTTATTGACAGGGGACACACTTCCCATAGACACTTTACTAAGTGCATCAGCAACCACATTGGCCTTACCCAGATGATAATGCACACACATGTTATAGTCCTTGAGGAATTCTAGACATCTCCATTGCCTTAGAAACAGGTCCTTTTGGGTGAACACATATTGGAGATTTTTATGGTCGGTATACACATTCACATGCACTCCATAGAGGTAATGCTGCTAAATTTTTAAAGCAAAAACAATGGCCTCCAACTCAAGATCATGGGTAGGGTAGTTGCATTCATTCACCTTAAATTGCCTAGAAGCATAGGCTATAACTTTGCCATTTTGCATCAAGACACAACCAAAACCAATCTTTGAAGCATCAAAATAAACCATAATCCCTTCTAATCCTTCCGGTAGAGTCAAAATAGGAGCAGAGGTAAGTCGATCTTTTAAAGTTTGAAAACTGTTTTCACACTCATCCGTCCATATGAATTTTGCCTTTTTTGGGTCAATTTCATCATAGGGGATGAGATGGAAGAGAACCCTTCAACGAACTTTCTATAATACCCGGATAGACCCAAGAAACTCCTAATGTTCGAAGGAGATAATGGTCTACGCCAAGTCTTGACCGCCTCCATTTTCTTAGGATTAACGTTGATCATATAACCGGATACTATGTGACCAAGAAAAGCCACCTCCTTCAACCAAAATTTGTACTTACTAAATTTTGCAAACAATTGCATATCCCTCAAGGTTTGAAGCACAACCCTCAATTGGTTCTTATGTTCTTCCTCACCCCATGAGTAAATCAAGATGTCATCAATGAAGACTACAATGAAAGTATCAAGGTAGGGTTTGAACACCCTATTCATTAGGTCTATAAACACCGCTAGTGCATTCGTCAACCCAAAACGACATTACCACAAAAGTGACCATACCTTACTTGGAATGCCATATTGGGAGAGTCATACTCTCTCACCCTTAGTTGGTGATAGTCGGACCGAAGATCGATCTTGGAGAAGTAACTTGACCCTTGCAATTGATCAAACAAATCATCTATTCTACAAATTGGGTACTTGTTCTCAATGGTCACCTTGTTCAATTAATGGTAGTATATGCATATTCGAAGTGACTTATCTTTCTTTCTTACAAATAACACGGGAGCACCCCATGGTGAAATACTTGTATTTATGAACCATTTTTCTAACAAATCCTTTAATTATTCCTTCAATTTCTTTAATTCTGTTGAGGCCATTCGGTAGGGAGGAATAGAGATAGGTTGGGTATCCAGGAGGATATCAATACCAAAATCAACTTTCTTTTTGGGAGGAATACCGAGAAGGTCATCGAGAAAGACATTGAGAAACTCATTTACTACGGGAACCAACTCAATGGAAGGACTTTCGGAGTCGACATCCCTGACCCTTACAATGTGGTAAATGCAACCCTTAGCAATCAACTTTTGGGTCTTAAGACAAGAGATGAACTTACCTTTCACCACTGAATCATGACCCTCCCATTCAAGAATAAACTCATTTAGGAATTGAAACTTGACTCGATGAGTCCCACAATCTATGAAAGCATAAGATGCATGTAACCAATAAATCTAAAGTATAAAATCAAAATATATTATGTCAAGCTCAATGAGATCACAGAGAACAACTTTATGCAATATAGACACGGGATATCTCTTATAAACCTTTCTAGCAACAACCGACTTACCGATGGGGGTAGGAACCAAATAAGCTCTACTAATATTTTGGGTAAAACATCAAACCTATTGGCTAAGAATGGAGTAACATATAAAAAGCTTGCACTCAGATCTAACAAAGTATACACATCAAAATAAAAGACCTTTAACTACCGGTAATAATATTTGGTGCTTCCTCAACCTCTTACCTCTCATTCAAGGCATAGAAGCGGTTGGTGCGTTGGCCACCTCCTTGAGCTTGTTAAACATGAGCAATTTGTCCTTGAAGCCTAACACCATCACCCCTACAATCCCAAGCATGATGACCCAATTTGCTATATTTGAAGCATGCATTGGAGCCAGCTATGCATTCTCTTTTGTGAGTCTTTCCACACTTCTTGCAAGTGTGGAAAGCTTGACACCAATATTTTCTCTTGGCACCATTGGGTTAGTACCTTTATCCTTGGTGAAACATGGAGGAGGAGTATTGGTGGAACCTTGTCTCATAAATCGTTGCCTACCTTGGCCCTTGCCATTATTACCATAATCGGACTTTTGAGGGTTGAACCCTCCACCATCCACTCTAGCCTTCTTGAACCCTCTCAACCTCTCCCTCAATTTCTCTTCTTCAATTTGCTCCGCATTGTGATTAGTCGCGAGATGTCCATCTTTTTGACAAATATGGCTATTTTCATTCTTTGGAAACTAAGTTTGTGACACCAAAAATGAACTTGCTCATCATTGCCCTTGGGTCGAAGACCATAAAAGGAGAATATTTGGATAATTTAGTGAATTAGAGGGTATACTCCCTCGCACTCATACTCCCTTGACAGATATTGATAAACTCTTGGATCTTGTCCTATCTTATTTCCAATAGAAAGAAGCAATTTAGGAAGGAACCTTTGAACTCTTCCTATACTATAGGCCCCATTTCTTTATCTCTCTCAACAACTCATTGTTCATACCAAACTCATGCCACACCTTTGAGTTGATAGGACACTAGATCGGTCTTCTCATTTGGAGGCATACCTATGATAGCCACAATCTAGTACACCTCATCGATGAACTCCATAGGGTCTTCATTTATTTTAGAACTATCAAAATTGGGCGGGTTCATCCTTTGGAAATCCCGAATCCTAGAAGATGAAATTTGCACTTGAGGAGGAGGAACACCTTGGTTCCCTTAGTTGGCTACAACTTAAGCTAAAAACGTGATGATATTTCAGAATACACATGGGTTACCCCTTTTTTATGATGTAGGACATCGGGAATCGGAGGAGCTTGGTCCTCATCATCAACCCATGCTCTAGGAAGTACTCTTCCTCGAGGCATTACATGGAAAAAATAAAATTGTTTGTTAGTTAGACAAAGGCTTAGGACACTCTAAGGGACGATATTAGTTTGAAAGAAGTGAAAACTTTTCTAAATGTCCCATAGTCTCCTATTCATAGTTGTGGCTAACTTCACAACCATGAACAAGACCCTATTTGACATGGTATGTTGGACTCTGAGAACCATTTCAAAAGCTCGAGCTCTGATAGAAAGTTTGTCACGACCCAAGCCTAGGTCCTAGACATGACACGGCGAATGAAGCACCCGGAGGTACCTCATCCAACCCTATTAGCACTCATTAAGCTTTTCATCGGTAATGATAACCAAAAATAAGAAAAAATGTAAGGGATAAAGGGACTAAGGGATTCCACATAGAATAAGAGTCAAGTCATTTGAACATCATATATTTTGTCCAACTATACCTTTTACTTCAAAGACTTGGCAGAGGCTAAGACATGTCCCTAGTTCACTCTCAAGATATAAGCCAAAAGTACCAAAAGTAACCCAATAATCTATACATAACATAAGCTAAAACTAGAAAGATAGTAGTATTGTTCCTGAAATATGGGAACTCACCAAAATAGTAGTAGCCTTCAATGATCTAACTTATCTAGGGGGAGGAGAGTGTGGAGCAACGTCAGTCACTACATGGTGATATCATATAGGCAAAGGTATGTGTTAGTACTTTAAATGTACTAAGTATGCAAGCATGTTATACAATAAAGAACGTTAAGGAATTTATAAGCAATATGCATAAGTGAATGCATGCATGACATCATATGTAACCTTAAATCATTCATTTTATGAGAGATGACCTGTAACCGATATTTCAGACCATGATAGCTATTATATGAAATCCAACATAACCTCCTACGTTGGCACAGAAAGACTACTTATCGGGTAGAACTCCGTCAACTTTAATCATTTTTTTAACTTTAACTTTAATGGCTAATCGTGGATCCACTAGCCTAAATATCCTACAAGGGATCCTATATTGGTGCATAGTTAAAGCAACATGAGACTTTACTTAAGGACCCCTTAGGTTGAGTCCCTATCCAATTGTTACATTCGGTGCTAGGTCAATCCCACGGAATAATATTTAGATATCATAATAACATAAGCATTTATATAACCTTAGACATATAATCATCATTTGGTGGAATAACTCATTAAAATATTTTATTTGATTCAAATATGTAAGAATTGTCCTTTCACATTAAATCATTTATTTGTCTAAGAAGCACTTTCATCATCATTCAATAATTTCATAAAACTCCCTTAAATATAAACATTTGCCTTATTAACTTTTATTTGGAGTCAAAGTTTTCAATTCAACTTTATTTTATCATAAGGGAACTAGGTGGGTTCATTTCATAAAATCTTTAAGTACATTTTAAAACAATACTTGCATGCATGAAGGTGATGGAAATATGTCAATTCAAAAATCTCAAAATGACCCACCAATACGTCAATTTGAAATATCTCAAAATGACCCACCAATACGTTAATTCGAAACATCTCAAAATGACCCACTATTTACACTTTAAAGCTCCTTCCAAGCCTTCATATAAGAACCTTGATAAAGTATTCTTTTCATGAAATTTCTAGTCAATACATATCAATATAGGTAAATAGTCTTCAAATAAGCCATATTTTATACATTTAGAATCATCATGTAAAAGCCCATAAGATTTCATCATTTAAAATTGAAATACTAAGTTGAGAAAATATTTGGACTCCATGGATAGAAGAACCCATGGATGAAACCCACATACCTTGGGGGGAATCTCTAATGAAAGTTTTGGAAGGAAAGGAGACTTGAAGATGCCTTGAGATGAAGCCCTAGCTTGGCTTGAAATTCTTGGGAGAGTTTGAAAAGAGAAAATTTATGAATCTTGAGTCTAAGTGTGAGAAAAGAGGGTTTGGAAGGATTTATGGTCTTTAGATTGGTGAATTCTACCCTCAAAACGACTCCACTTTACATTAAAATATAGAAAAAGACCAAAATGTACCTTTTAAAATCTGATCGAAACTTGCTTCACGGGGACCCTTAACGGTCTGTGGTATCTACCACAGCCCGTGGTGAGGGCCCGTGATGATTGACTTAGGAAAATATTTTTGAGAGTTTGCAGGGTAGGTCTTTAATATTTCTCCACGGGGACCTTTCACGGTCCATGAAGGGCATCACGCCTTATGGAACATGGATATGGTGCAGGCTCTACACTATAGAGTGACCAAAATGAAAATACATTGCAGTTCACGAAGGGCTCCACGATCCGTGGTGGTCATCTATGTCCCTTGCCTTGGGAAGTTTTCCTAGGCCTTAATGGAGGGGTCACCACGGAAAAATTCATGGCCCGTGGTGTTTACCACAATTCGTGGTCCTCCATCATGGTTTCTTCCCTACAAGTATGACCCTCTGAATCTTTACCATGGTTGCTCCCATATTTTGTGGTGCTTACATATGCTGTGATGGCTTTCTTGGTCAGCTCACGATGCCAGTTTCTGTAACTTTCTGAGATCTTCTCCTTTGATCCTTGGTTTTGGACTTTCTGAATTTCTGGGTCTTACACTAACATGTCGTGTCGAGTAGAGTCTTATTCATTAGTATGAAATATGTCACACCTATGAATAGAAAGATATGAGGCAATTTAGGAAAAACATCACATCTTTAATGATCTCATCGTGCTATAGAGTTGAACTCTAAGAATTCCCCTATCTAATGTTATCTCTTTGCGGACTTACAAAATCATACATCTAGAAAGAAACCCTTTCTAAAGGAATGTTAAAGAGGACAAGCTCCAAATGACCATTTGAATTAACAAGTGTCTCATGCAGAGTTTTGAGCTGCTTTTCAAGTTCTTGCTCAAGCCATGTCTACTCAAGTGAATTGAGGAGTAGTTACTACTCCAAATGTGTCTACTTCAGCTTTAAAGGTTAGATACTTTATAAGGATGAATCCTCCCGAGTTTTATGGATTTAAGGTTGATGAGAATCCCCAAGACTTTGTAAATAAAGTGTATAAGATTGTGGATATTATGGGAGTGTCTTCGGAGGAGAAGGCAGAATTGGTGTCCTACCAACTCAAAGGTATGACTAAGTGTGGTACAATCAATGAAAGGCCAATAGGGTTGAAGAGGGTCCTATAGGTTGGGAGGATTTCAAAGTTGCATTTCTTGACCACTTTCCCCCACTTGATTTGAGGGAGGCAAAAGTATTGGAATTTATCAATCTTAAGCAAAGAAACATGAGTGTGAGGGAATATGCCCTCATGTTCACAAAGTTATCCAAGTATGCTTCTTCTTTAGTGATCGACTCTCGTGCTCGAATGAGTAAGTTTATTTTGGGTATGTCAAACTTGGTAATGAAAGAGTGTCGAACCACTATGGTCATCAAGGAGATGGATATTTCTAGGGTCATGACATATGCCGAGCAAATTGAAGGGAAGAAGCTTAAGGAGAGGAAGGTAAGAGAGTCCAAGAGGGCTTGGCATAAATGTAGGTTTTCTCGATCTAAATCCGATGGTGGTAATGGCCATTTCCAATAAGGCTAAAGGTTTCAAGGCCAAGGTTCTTCACAAGCTCGGGTCAAAGATTTGATAAAGATAGGGAATCCAACCCTAAGGTTCAAGGTAGAAGTGCTAGGCCTACTTTTCCTAAGTGCACCAAGTCATGGAGGTAAATATTTGTTTAAAATGGGTGCATGCTTTGGATGCGGTAAAATAAGGCACAAGGTATCCGAATGCCCTAACAAGGGGATAGAAAGGCGTCCTCAAGGTCAAACTACTGAAGGAGGAAAAGCTCCACAAGGTGGTGGCCCATGCCAAAATAGGTTTTATACACTCAAGCTAGGCAAGAGGTTGAGGAGTCTCCCGATGTGGTCATGGGTATGTTGAAAGTCTTCGACTTTGATGCATATCCATTATTAGATTCGGGTGCTACTCTATTATTTATTACTCCTTATCTTCCTATAAGATTTATTATTAATCTCAAGATATTGCTAGAGCCTTTTACAATTTGTACTCTTGTTGGTGATTCAGTTATGGCTAAAGGAGTTTATAGAAATTATTCAGTTTTATTTTTTCAAAAAGTCACCTCAGTTGATCTTGTAGAGCTTGATATGACCGATTTTGATATTATTCTTGGTATGTATTGGCTTCATGCATGTTATGCCTCTATATATTGTAGGACCCGTGTGGTCAACTTTCAGTTTCCTAATGAGGCAGTCCTAGTATTAAAGGGTTGTAATTCTATGTTTAAGGGACAATTCATCTCATGCCTTAAAGCTCGAAAATTGATTACCAAGAATTGCATTTATCATCTAGTCCGAGTTAGAGATACTAATTCTGAAGCTCCTACTCTTGAGTTAGTTTCAGTTGTTAATGAGTTTTCAAAAGTTTTCCCCGATGACTTACCAGGAATTTCTCCCGAAAGGGAAATAGACTTTGGAATCAATCTTCTTTCCAATACTCAGCCTATCTCTATTCCTCCTAATCGAATGACCCCGGCAGAATTGAAAGAATTAAAAGATCAGTTGAAGGATTTGCTAGATAAGGGTTTTATTAGACCGAGTATCTCCCATTTGGGTACTCCGGTTCTCTTTGTTAGAAAGAAATATGGTTCTCTTCGTATGTGTATTGATTGCCGGCAAATAAACAAGGTCACAATTAAGAATAAGTATCCCATTCCAAGGATTGATGACTTGTTCGACCAACTTAGCCGGCTATTATAGATGGTTTGTGGAAGGTTTCTCTTTCATTGTATCGCTAGTGACTACCTTAACTTAAAAAAGGTGAAATTCTAATGGTCCAAGTCTTGTGATAAAAGCTTCCAAGAGTTGAAGGATAGGCTTACCTCCGCTCCGGTGTTGACCTTATTAGAAGGTTCCAATGGGTTCGTTGTATATTGTTATGCTTCACGAGTTGGTCTTGGTTGTGTTCTAATGAAAAATGGTAAAGTAATAACTTATGCTTTAAGACAACTCAAGGTTCATGAAAAAAATTATTTGACTCATGATTTGGATTTGGCGGCAGTGGTATTTGCTAAGAAGTTGTGGAGACACTATTTGTATGGCATCCACGTGGATGTATTCACTGATGACAAAAGCTTGCAATATATGTTCACTCAAAAGGATTTGAATCTTTGACAAATAAGGTGGCTTGAATTGTTGAAGGATTATGACATGAGTGTACTATACTACCTGGGAAAGGCAAATGTGGTTACCGACACTCTTAGAAGAATGTCCATGAACAGTGTTTCCCATATTGAGGATGACAAGAGGGATCTAGTTAAGGATGTTCATAGATTAGCCAGTTTGGGTCTTTGTTTGATTGACTCCGATAATGGTGGTGTCATTATGCAAAATAGTTCTGAGTCATCTCTTATGGCGGATGTTAAGGCAAAGAAAGGTAGTGATCCAACTTTGGTTGAGCTAAAGAAGGCGGTTTCCAAAATAGCTATTGAGGATTTTTGAGATATCAAGGCTGAATATGTGTTCCCGATGTTGATGGCTTGTGGGAAATGATATTGTTCGAGGCTCATAATTCGTGGTACACTATTCATTTGGGTTCCACAAAGATATATCGTGATTTGAGAGAAGTGTATTAGTGGAATGACATGGAGAGTGATATTGCAGAATTTGTGGCTAAGTGTCCAAATTGTCAACAAGTGGAAGTTGAGCATAAAAACCTGAGAGGTTTGGCTCAATACATTGAGATTTCTACTTGAAAGTGGGAAGCTTTGAATATGGACTTCATTACGAGTTTGCCTCGTACTCGTAGGCAACATGATTCTATTTGGGTGATTGTTGACTGAATGACTAAGTTGGCTCATTTTTTTTCTGGTAAGACTTCATATTCAACCAAGGACTATGCTAGATTATATATCTGAGAGTTGGTTAAACTTCATGGCATTCCATTGTCTATCATCTCTGATCGAGGTACTCAGTTTACATCTCAATTTTGAAGATCTTTCTAAAAGGGTCGTGGTACTCAAGTGAAGCTTAGTATAACTTTTCACCCATAGACGGATGGTCAGGCCGAGCGTACCATTCAGATATTAGAGGACATGTTGAGAGCATGTGTTATCCATTTTAAAGGTAATTCGAATGATTATTTACCATTGATAGAGTTTGCCTACAATAACATTTATCACTCTAGTATTGAGATGGATTCATTTGAGGCCTTATATGGTAGGAAGTGTAGATATCTATTTGATTGGTTTGAAGTTAGTGAGGTTGCTTTGATAGGACCCGAGTTAGTATTTGAGGCTATGGAGAAGGTCAGACTCATTAGACAGAGATTGAAAACAACTCAAAGTCGACAAAAATCTTATTCGAATATGAGAAGAAGGGAACTAATTCGAGGTTAATGATTGGGTTTATTTAAAAAATTCACCTATGAAGGGTGTGATGCATTTTGGTAAGAAAGGGAAGCTAAGTCCCTGTTATGTTGGTCCATATGAGATTTTGAGGTTGATTGGTAAGGTCACTTATGAGTTGGATTTGCCTTCTGATTTGGCATTGGTGCATCCGGTGTTTCATATGTCCTTATTGAGGAAGTTTGTTAGTGATTCTAGTTCCATTATGGAATTGGACAGCATTGAGGTAAGGGAGAGTCTCTCCTATGAGGAGATTACGGTTGAGATCTTAGACCGATAAGTTAGAAAGTTAAGAAACAAGGAAATAACTTCAGTCAAAGTGTTATGGAGGAACCACGAAGTTGAGGGTGCTATATGGGAAGCCGAAGCTGATATGATGTTACAATATTATCATCTCTTTCCTTTCGTGCCTAGTTGAGGTATTTAGTTTCTTCATTGTTCGTTTATCCCAAATCATGTGTTTCAGTCATTCTCATATTTTAATATGCATTCATAGTCATGAAACGAGTATTAAAGTCATGTTTTAGCTTAATATTGAGAATTTTGTATTTTATACATTTATGAGAGGTTTTGCATTCTTGTTGGGTTGCTATGTTTCTTTCCTATTTTATTCATGCCAGCTTGAGTCTCATTCGAGAACGAATATTCCCAATAGAGATATTGTAAAGACTCTAAAAGTTATAAAGTCAGAAAATAAGAATCAAAAGATGAATTCCTAGAAAACTCAGCTTTTTGTCACCAGGTGGCCTACACGAGGCCCTATATGGACTGTAAAGAGGACTACGAGCCGTGAAGGGACACCATGGTCCAAGCTTGCAGACCTGAGTTCTGAAGTGGTGACCATGAAGAGGCACCACGAACAGTGCCTACCAGGAGCCATGGTGGCCTCCGTGGTGACACCACCAGTAGGCCTCTGACAGGCCCTGCACCACGCCTTTTTTTCATGAACCGTATTGCCCTCCACGAATCGTGATGGTCTCCGTGGAGAAAGTCCTGAAACCCATCCTTTTTCCCAAGTTCAAGGCTAGGACCACAATCACCACCACGGGCCGTGGTGAAGTTCACGGACCGTGATGGATCCTCCGTGAAACCGGTTTCTAATTTTTAAGTGAGGGTATTTTGGTCTTTTCTTATATTTTATTAATGAATGTGGATGATTTTTGGGACTATATTCTCACCTATTAACAACCCTAAGTCCCCTTAACCATCTCATTATCACCATAACTCCCCAATTAGAAAATCTTCTCTTCTAAGTTTCCTCTCAAGAGTCTTCTTCTGCCCCAAGCAAATTTTAAGGAAACCTTCAAGGTCAAGCTTCAATATTTTTAAATCCAGGGATTCTAAGGATCAAGGTATGCGGGACTTCATTCATAGGCACCTTTCATCCATGGAATCTCAAGTTTTTTCTCCAAATTCTTTTATAATTTTCATACAAAAAGCCCTAATTTTATGATAATGCACTGGGTTCTTTTATTCATGATATATTCTATTATTGATTGATTAAATCATGCATTCAATTGATAATATTTTTATGAATTAAGTATGGGTTGATATAAAGTATATGATCGTGCATGTTTTCAATCCAATACCATGATTTCCACGCAAATTATTCATGTATTCATGTTTCTACCCTTATTTCAAGTATAAGCTATGATCATTAATTTCAAGTATGCAAGAAAGCTTATGAATGAGGGTGACTTAAGACCCTAATTATGTTTTATGAAAGGATTCGTAATGATGGAAGACCTACACCCACATAACATGAATAACATGATAATGATCTATTCTTATGAACAAGTTTTCTATGAAGTATGATTATGAAAAGCTAATGATTTATGCCAATTACGATTTATGATTATGACATGATAGTATTCCATGGGATGTTGACTTAGCATCGAGAGAAATTTAAGGTGGGGGCTCGATCTAAGCCTTAGTAACAACTTCTAGTCCCTTAAACTATGTCGCCACCATAGTTTTGCCGATATGGCCTAGCTAGTGGATCCACATATAGAACATGTTTATGTTAATGTTAGACGAAGTCTACCTTGGCAAGTAGCCTCCCCCTTCTCGATGTGGGGATCATCGAAATCCATTTAATAGCTTGCATGGTCTTATTGTCGGTTACGCTTATCTACCACATATGTGTGGTTCTCATGATGATGAAGTTTTGATACATTGACCAATGATTATGATGTTTTAATGTTTTCATGGTTTTACTCATGTTTTAAGATATTGGTCTTGCATCTCATGATCTATATTGATTATGTCCTATTTATTATTTATGCATACTTCTGACATACTTAGTGCATTCCATTTACTAAAGCATACTTTTTGTCTATACTGTATCATAATATAGGATCCGACGATTACGTTCATCCTCCTCCCGCTCGTGGCTAGAGTTTATATCTTGTACTGTTGGTGAGTCCTCACAGTTCGAGGACATGACATTATTTCATTTTGATAATTGACTTCTTCATTACTCTGATGTTGTCATGGGTGAGATAGGGACTTGTCTTATGCCCCTATCAATTTAGTAGAGGCATGTTAGATATTCATGGAGTCTATTTTGTCGCTTTTGCTCATTTTGAGACTTATGCTCCTTTATTGAGACTATGCTTTCGTATCTTTGATCTAGCTTTATTTGATCTATTTTTCTTATGTATGCTCATGAATGATATGCTAAGATGCTTGGTTGGGGTCCTTCAGTATTCTAATCGACGTGTCACTGCTAGGTCCTAGTTCGGATCGTGATAAAGACTCACCCAAATAATTATCTAATCCACCCACTCACTAACACCTTATATAATATACCCAAACAAGGTGATTTTTTTAATTTACCCAAAATAGAATCAAAATTAAAATGATTTTTTAACTATCAAACATACTCATATTAATCCCTAAGTTAGGTGATACCTTTCAGCTTTTAGTCTTACTATTAGTCAAACATGAGAGGAAACCAAACTTATATCAATATTTCTACATGTAGATTAGCTAAAATAAATAAAGGAAACATGTGAAGTTACATAGCCTCACTGTCAAAGACTAGAAGGAAAAAATTTCCCAACTTTTCTACTGTACTTTCATCTATCATCACCAAAAGAACTGAGAAGAACTTATAATTGAAAGAAAATCCCTTATGAGTAAAGATGACTCGATATAAACAATTATCACATGAAATCAGAAAAAAGATAGGTTCTGAACTTGAAATAGACTACCATGAATTCTCTTTTTTATGCCTTATAAAGAAGAACGATAACATTTTCTTTTCACAAATCACAATGTTGTATATGTTATTCACAGATCCATTTTATGAATTCATTCTCCCTTTCTCTCATGTATATGGTTTATTTAGGGTGATTTGGTTTGGGTATATTATTTAGGGTGTTAGTGAGTGGGTGGATTAGATAATTATTTGAGCTGGTCTTCTTTAATCCATATGGTCTTTTTTGAAGGGTTAAATTTAAGTGAATAATCGGGTAGATGCACAGGATATGGATACGTATCCATCCGTTAGTGTAAAGGATACAAATGCTCCACTTTTTGAATGGCAAGGGCTTTGGTGTCTCAATAGTATAATGATGGGTATAGCATACCATTTACGATAGTTCGGGGGGTATATTTGTCCTTTTTCCTTAAAAGAATGGAAATTATCCAAAATAATCCGAATTAAATTTGTCGGAGTGACCCTACAGACAGGACCTACGGTCTGTAAGATTTCTTTTGGTTTGTCAATAGGGTCTATAGAACCCATGTCCGAATTGAGAGCTATTGGAATTGCACTTCTGTCACGCTCTGAGTCTACTCCCTAGGTGTGGCCGACACTCAGAATTTTAGAAGAACCATCTTGAATCTCAAAAAAAGTCATCTCTTCACTAAATGTTTGTACTCTCTCTCAAACTTCAACTCAAAATTCAAAGGGGTAAATGTGAAACTACCTTTGAGCCCCAATTTACTATCCCAAAACAAGGCATTACTACTTTTCATTTGAGTTTTATCCGTTCTAAGTGATATTTGTATTTTGTAGTAGTTTTCTTTTTGATCCCACTATTAAATATCATGAAATAACAACTAATTTTGTTTTTTTTGTTTGCTTGCTATCATGTTTCGAGTAAGAAATTTTATTTCAAAATAATAGTTGACTATAAAACTGGAATTAAAATCTCTTTGAAAAATAAGAATCTCATTTTGGTGCATATTTAAAACTTTATGTACAATAAAAATCATGTTCAATTGATATGACTATAGAAAACACTTTAAGTTAAATATTATGTATTGTATGTTAAAAGGAGTCATGGAATTGGTTCCTCTCAAATACTTCATATCAACTGCAAAATTTATTTAGCTATAAGCATTTTTTGGTTTCTTATTTTAAAAAAATCTACTCTCTTTAGAAATTATATTACTAGGATTTTGGTATTGCTAAGAGTCATATTACAAGTTTTATTAGGTATTTCATTTAAAAATACTCATTTATTTTTAAAATGATTAAGAAAAAGAATAGTTTTGTGTCTAATAATAGTAGAAACTCTGATCTACTAATCTTGCTCTCAAAATAACAGAAATCATGTCCTTAAGCTTCTTGAAATCCAGAGTGATGACTTAGTTGAAACTTGATGCATGTCTTATTTATAAATGTGATTTTCTTTTACTTTGGTTATTCTATATTTTAAGTACTAAAGAATCAGATATTAATTCTAAACTTTTGTTTCTTTCTTATTTATCTTTGCACGTACACTTTTGGGGCAACACAAGTCTACCCTCATAGATTCATTATGGTATAGCTTAGGGGCAAGGATCAATAGAATGATCTTAAGACTTTGAGGTAATTGGAGATAGAGTCGTAAGGTACAGGTATTGATTTTGTGTTTATGGTGTTGTAGTACTTTGACAACAGATTATGGTGAAGGAACCTTATTCCGGTTATTCTATTCACCCAAGTTCGATAAAGATGTACTATGACATTAAGGAGATATATTGAGGGAACAAGATGAAAAAAGACATTGTCGAGCTTGCGGCTCAATGTCCAATTATAGCAGGTTAAGGTCGAGTATCTAAAGCCCAATTGGTTAGCTCAAGAGATAGCCATTCTCACGTGGAAACAAGAGACGATTAATATGAACTTCGTTACAATATTACCATTTGTGGAGTAAATTTTACTCTATTTGGGTGATTATTGTCAAGCTAACAAAATTATCCCATTTCTTGCTAGTCTTGACTTTTTTGCAACTGAGGAGTGTGTAGAGTTGTACATTGAGGAGAATCTTTAGGCTTCATAGTGTCCCATTATCCATCCAAAAGAGGGGCATAGTTTATAGAAGTTTGGAGGTTGTTCTAGAAGGGTTAGAGATGCAGGTTAATCTCAACACAACTTTTTTTCTTTCTCAAATAGATAAGAAGATCAAGCGCACAATTCAATTATTTGAGAATATATTACAGGTGTGCATGCTAGACTTCAAGAGAAGTAAGGATGATCACTTTCCACTTATTTAGTTTGCATATAAAAATATCTATCATTGCAATATTAGGATGGCGCCTTACGAGGCTTTGTGTAGACAAAGATACTAATCTCCTATTGGATAGTTTGAGGTGGGTGAGTCAAGTTGATTGGATTTGACTTAGTGCATCAAGTAGTGGAGCAGGTTAAGCTTATTCAGGAGCGATTGTTAATAGCCAGAGCCACTAAAAGTCATATTTCAATATGTTGTGATTAGACTTGAAGTCCTGTGTTGATTATTGAGTATTCCTGAAGGTCTCATTTATGAAGGACAATATGATATTTCGAAGAAAAGGCATGTTTCGTATGGGATTCGTTAGGCATACTGGATCTTCCGTAGGATAGGACGAATAGCTTACAAACTAGAGTTGCTTACAAGTCATATCAAATTTTATGGATAAGTATTTAAATTGCCAACAAGTGATGGTTGAGCATCAACAATCTAGGATTTTAGTTCAGAATATTAAAATTACACAATAAAAGTTGGAGATGGTAACTGCAGACTTTGTTGTGGGTTTACTTCTCACAAAAGCACAATATAATTTGATTTAAGTGATTGTGGATAGACTTACGGAGTCTACGCAAGCCTTTCTAGTGAAAACAATAGATACAACTCATTATGCTAAATTTTACTTAAATGAGATAGTGAAGTTTCATGGTATTCCGACTTCTATTATTTTCGAATGTTGTATGCAATTTACTACTCATTTTTGAAAGTCGTTCTAAGAGGTTTTGAGAACTAGTGTGAATTTGAGTATTGTTTTTTACCCCAAACGAACAGGAAAGCAAAGCGAATAACTCAAACTCTTGAGGATATGTTGAGAGAGTGTGCGATTAATTTCGAAAGAAATTGGGATGGACATTTTCCCTTTATGAAATTCTCTTACAATAATAGTTATCAAGCAAGAATCCATATGGCTCTCTATGAAGATCTTTGTGAACGACGTTATAAATCTATAATTGATGAGTTTGACCCTTCAAAAGTATTATTATTTAGTCCTAATTCAGTTCATGAATCTATTAAGAAAGTGAATCATATTGTGAGCCGGCTCAAAACTGCCTAAAATAGACAAAAGTCTTATATTGATATGAGGCATCGTGACTTAAAAATTCATTGTAGGTGATCGAGTGAGTCTGAAAGTTTCACCCATAAAGGATGTATTGTGTTTTGATAGGAAGGGTAAACTTAGTCCTCAATTCATTGTCCTTATAAGATCGTGTGAAGAGTTGAAAAAGTGTTGTCTGAGTTGAAATTATTGTCCGAGATACTCATGGTGCATCTCATCTTCCTTATGTCTATATTCAGATTGTATATTCATAGCAGTTTAGACTATTATTTTTAATAATGATATTTATGCTTTAAATTGTCCATTTGAGTTTGCTTTTGTTGTTGAGTTAAGTCTTCTGCTTAGTAATCAGTCAGGTCAAAGGTTCGCTTAGGGACCAACAAAAGAGTATTTATATTTATTATTTGTAAAAAGATATGGATCCTATTTTGTCATACTAGTTGTGTATGTTGATGAGATGAGTATTATTGAAACTCGTGTAGAGCTTCCAAAAGAAATGAACTTTTTGAACGAAAAATTAAAATGAAAGATCTTGAAAAATAAGCTAGTATCTTGGTATACAAATTGACCGCATGAAAAATATAACTTTTATCCATTAATCAACATATATCGAAAATATACTAAAATGATTTTACATGGTTAAAATACATTCATTGAGTACTCCAATAATTGTGAAATCGTTTAATATAAGTAAAGATCCATTTCAATCTCATGAAATGGTAAATAACTTCTTAGAGCTGAGGCATCATATCTTAGTGCAATTAGAAGCATTGATGTATCTTGCCAATGATATCAAATTATATATAACATTCTTTGTAAGCTTATTAGCAATATTTAGATCTTCCCAACACGAAGACACTAGAATGACATTAGTCATATATGTAGACGTCTAAATAACAATCAATTTGAATTTTTATAATTTAAATTAGTCTAATTTATCACTAATTGCCTATGCAGATGCATGTTATTTGTCTGACACACATAAGACTAGATTAAAAATATGTTATTTATCTATATATGGATGTACATTTTTGTGATGACAATCAACAAATCAGACTTTGATTGCTATTTCTTCAAATAATTTAGAGATAATTGTCATTTATGAAGCAAGTCGAGAATGTATTTGATTGAGATCGCTTAACACATTCAGAAAACTTGTGGTCTTCAACTAAACATGCATGTTCCAACAATATTGTATGAAGATGATGTTGTATACAACAACAATACCAAACCTAGTGAAATTTCATAACAATAACAACAAATCTAGTAAAATTTCACAAAGTGGGGTGTGGAAATAATAGAATGTACATAAACCTTACCACTACCTCTGCGAGGTAGAGAGACTATTTCTAAAAGACTCTCGACTCAAGTAAATCAAAGCAATAATTGAAAAAAAATGTGCCAGCTAATAGAAAATTAGTGTGGAGCATATATGCAAAAAATTTGTAACATTAACAACAAAGTGTAGTCACCTAAACACAGTAAGCCACATATGATAATCACAAATCCAAAATCAAAGTCTACATGAATATGCTAATACTACGACCGATGTATAACTCCACCCAGCCTAAGACTCGAATAGGCTGGTAATAAGAACAATTCTTAATTACCTACTAATCCCTTACACTTATATGCGGCTTCCATACCCTTCTATCTATGGCCATGTCCTCGATAAGATGTAGATGCGCCATATTCTTCCTAATCACATCTCCCCAATACTTTTTCGGCTTATCACCCATTATATCTATCCTCTTGCACCTCCTCACTGGGGCATTCATACATCTCCTCTTCACATTCTCAAACCATCTCATCTTCCTTTCCTTATCTTGTCCACCACGGAGGTATCTCATACTTTGTCCCGGATATCCTCATTCCTAATCCTATCGCTCCTAGTATGACCACTTGCATCTTCTAAACATGAGAGTTCTTGACCAGGCAACACTTCTCCACATACAACAAAGTTAATCTAATGACTACTCTATAAAACTTTTTAAAGCTTGGGTGATACCTTATTGTCACAAAAACGTTGGATGCAAGCCTCCACTTCATTCATGTCACACCAATACGGTGTGTGACATCATTGTTGATCTCCCAATTTTCTTGGATAAAAAACCCTAGATCCTATCTTTTTCTCTTGGGGATAACTTGAGTATCAAGTCTCACTTCCATGCTTGCCTCATGTGTCTCGTCCCTGAATTTGCACTCTAAATATTCAGGTTTGGTCCTGCTCAATCTAAAGCCTTTAAGTTCCAGAGTTTGTCTCCACGCCTCCAAAAATAAAACAAAACATACATAGCTCAATTAAAAGAAGGATACATTAAAGAGCCAAAACAAAAAAACATTCACCAAAATTTTGTTACTCTCATGATCTTCAAAAGAATGATGAAAGAGATGTTCAAGAGGTTGGCTCAAGCGAGAATTTGGCAAATCTATTCACCAAAGCATTATCACCCTCAATATTTGAAAGGCAGATATATAAATTTGAAACGTGTTGTCTTCGAAATATCAACTGATGACTTTATCAGGGAGAGCAAAATACACGATGTACCTTTTTTTTTCTTGATGAAAGATTTGTCCCAATTGGACTTTCATGATAAGGTTTTTACTGAGGCAATTAGGAATGTGTATTATAAAATGTATTATTTTTCCTTCTCTAGGATCTTTTTGTAATAAGATTTTAATGACACAGTATGCATTAATGAACATCCAAGAAGGAGTGTTATGAATACACTAAATTTTGGATGTCTATTCGGCTCCTAAAAATCCTTGTAGTAGCATCATGAGGCTTGCAATTAAGCATATAACTTACAAATAGTTCAAGCAAGCAACTTACAAATAGGTAAAGCAGACAATTTACAAGTCATATCTGATGATGGCGAATGACAATCACGCACACATGACACATGACAAACATGCTACAAGATGCACGGTGCTCATGCAAAAGGACATTTGGCAGTCATGCACCACGACACTTATCACAACACTTGACTTGCAGCGTGATACATATCATGCTTTTATAAATAGTTCATTATGACTTATACATGTATTAGTTATCATGCAATTTCTTTATTTCAAATATTTTTAACTTGAGCAAAAAGATCAAGCATATGAAAAATGGGAAGAAAGTGTATGAACCGACCGAACCTGGACTGGAACCACTACTGAATGAGCGAATTTAGGAATTATCAGGCGCGCCACGGAGAATTTCTACTATTTGCGGACCTGAGCCCCCAACTTACGCAGACTCGCACAGAAGAAAAGCTCCACCATTTCCACGGAGATTGCACTTCAATTATGGCGTCAATACGGCGCCTTGCCAGAGCTCTTCACTCTCATTACAGAACCCTAGCTTCTCCTTCCCTTTATCAATCTCCTAGCCTTCCGCACAATGGTATGCTATATGAATTCTGCTAGCACATTTTGTTCACATACGTAGGCGGCTGTTGATGTAGTTTGGCTTAATCTTCTCGTACTAGTTTTAGCTAAGCCGTTACGACAATTTTGTGTAATCTGGGTGAGTATACATGTGATCATGCATTTGGGACGGACACTGTTCAATTACGCCCATAGGCTTAACTGCACAAGTTCCTCTTCTTTTAAATTTCTTGATAACAAGAATTTCTCGTTTACTTATTAAGTAAAGTATGATAAGCTATGATGCTATAAATTGTGTATATTTAATTAGAGTTTGGTAGATTGTGATAGCTCTAATCCTGGCACTAAGACTGCTGTTGAATTTTGATCCTAAAGCCTAAACCCTAGACCTGAGGTTGTTAGAAATGGGGCATTTCAAATATGATTCTAGTGATTATCTCTTTCTCACTTTTATCTTTCCAAGTTTCCTCTCATTGCTCTTCATGCTAAAAGCAAAGAACATGGACATGTAAAGATGATTGTTAGTGGTTATAAGTATGGGTGTAAGAACACACATTTGAAACCAAGCTGGTTACATGGATAAGTGTGAAACTCAATAGGTATCAAAATCGAATCTGAAGGACGGAGGAAAAAAAAAGAAAAGTTCCTATGGACCTACTGATGCAAAAAGATGTGTTAAAACTATTCTGCATGGTCACATTACAAATCTTATGGATATAAGATATGACTAGCATTGCCAGTGGCAATTCACAAATATGACATAACTGAGGTAACCCCTGTTGAGTTGGGCTCATCATATGTTCTGTACCTTCTTTCTGATGAATTTTAGCTTGTAATTCACAATTACATTAGCATCATCTATGCTGAACGCGAGATACTGGATATTATGATAGACCTTAAGTGAAGTGTCAACAATGGAGAACACTATAACTACAAGAGGTGTAGTTAGGGTAAGGATAAGTGTGAAATTTGGAAATTCTCTAGTATTAGAAAATCCGTATCTGTCTTAGAAGATATATTAAGTATTGAAAAGAAGTGAACCGAATTAGAGTGGAATGGACATGGAGAATTCATATAGTCGAACTCAACTAATTTGCATTGAGGTGTAGTTATAATTATAGTAAATAGCCACTTGGCCTACATCTTAGGTCTGCAGACTATTGCTTGGGAATATGTATATATTATTATTTGTACTGAAAAGCGTATTTACTGTTTATATACATATCAATCTATTCTACCCTCTTTGTTGAGTGGTCAGAGTTTACTGTAATCTCTTTATTCAGGAAGAATGGAATATAGTGAGGCTTGGGGGAATCTCCGGTCTGTTTCGAAGTGCTACCGAGATTTGCAGATTTTAATATAGAATTTTTGTTACAGGAATTTTTGGGTGTCACCGACATACATGTTTTTCAAGATCGGTACCTTCAACTACTATTCCTGCCATTTTAGCTGGACTGCTTGGAGTTGGAGTCCTGAATGTAGCTTATGCAGATTCTGATGAGGTCAGCATGCATTATTGATGTTAATTTTTGTCATGGGTTCTTATATTTCCCGAAGGGGAGCCTTGGAGCAACGATAAAGTTGTCTCCGTGTGACCTATAGCTCACGGGTTCGGCTGTCTACATCACACCCCTTGGGGTGCAGCACTTACTGGTGATAATGCTGGATGCTTTGTGCACCGGGCTTCCCTTTTAGGTGTTTATATTGTCGTGAGGTCACTCTGTAATTATGATTAATCAAGCATACCTCACTAATATCATGTAGAACGCAGGAAATGCGGTAGTCACTAATGAGATATTTGGTGTTCTAAGTTGACAATTTAATAAAAATTTGAACCAGTACTGATTTAACTTGCTCTTCTATAGGCCAGTTCGAAAGTTCCGCCTTATGATTCTCCTCCAATTCCAAGCCACAATCCCCTTGAAGAAACAGCAAGAAGGGAGAGACTCAGATTAGAAAACTTGCTCAAGAGCAAAGGAGTGAAGTATGGTTCTTATCCTCGCTTTACTGTTGCCGTAAAGGGTCAAAAGGTTATTCTCTTGCTTTTCCTTCTAGATAGTAAAAGCTTAAAGTTTTGTTTGCTTTGAGCCATTGGCAATTTCTTTAAACTCTACTTTTTGAGAGGAATAGATTGATTGCGGAATATGGTTGGGTTTTCATTCTAGCAGGTCACTATCAAGTTTCAAGTTCTTCCAACCTGTGAAATTCCACTACTAATTGCAAGCCTTGTTTCACAACTAGGAGTAAAACTTGAAGATCCTAGTGCAGCATCAAATATGATGTTACGCGCTTGGGACAGGTTAGTTGAGCACTGCTTTGACGATGTTTGATCATTTTGCACCAATATTACAGTTCATGTCATTTGGAAAATCTAAGATGTGTTTTGATATTCATATCCTCTCTTGTTTGCTTCATCTATTGAATTTCCTTAGTCTCCTTAAAGTTTTTTTTTCCTGTCCGTTGCAGTGGGGTTGCCTGGAAACTGGCACTTAGCTGCCCCCAAACGAAAAATGGAACTGCAGGGGAGCAGGCTGGTGGAAGGGATACAAATTCTTATGACGAAGATTTATGCATTCTCATATTTCGTCCGCTCATAAGCGCCGACAAAGCTGTACATTTCCTGTAACTTTTGAACCACATTTTGTTGGAATCACTTGCATTACTGTGCTTCCTCTGGCTTACAAATTATACAACCTACCAAATATTGGAAAATAATGAGAGTTTCTGCAATTATGGGCAGGAGATTGAGTTTATGAAGCCCGTGAGCTTTACTGATGAGGAGCTTGATGCTTTGGCATCTGTGCTACAATTCGCAGGACAACAAAAAACATTGGACATGAGATCAAGAGGAGTTTCTTCTGCAGATAAAACAGTTACTACTCTAGAGGCTATGGGAGTAAAAATCTTTGGCATTGCTGTGTCTACTAGTGGTAATCCAAAAGCTAATATTGCCTGGGAGAATATTGCTGGATATAATCAACAGAAACGGTAACTGACTCTGCTTTGAATCATCACATTGTGCATTTTCTACAACCCTGGTTCAAGATAAAGCATTTATCTTCTTCTCCATTAACCTAATATTAAACTTATCATAAAATATGGGAGTTTGAATTGGTCTTTTCCCTGAAAGGTAGATAATATGTATTATGTAGACAATGGAGATGCGTCTTGCTATATAACCTTATGATTGGTTGGGGTGAAAAGATGAAGGGTGAGAGGAAAATAAGTAAAAGAGGAAACCTGATTTCGTTTTCTGAAAAAGTTGGAAGAATTGATGTCAAAAAAAACAAAAGCACTAGGAAAGTGCTGTGGTTACACCCAAAAAAATACAGAAAGAGAATAGAGGAAAAAATCTGACTGCTTATACAAAAGATTTAATGAACTTTAAGAGTGTTTCAGCTTCCTTTACCCATTCTAATCTACACCAAAAAGATAGCAACATAATCCACTCAGATTTTACTTTCATTATGGAGTTCTGTTCATCTTCAAAACATACTCTGTTTCGTTCTTTCCATATAAATCACCAACTGCAAGCAGGAATTGTATACAAAGTCTCCTTTAATTTCTTGTTGAAACACAAAAGAAAATCTTTAGTTGTTCTTGGCACGGTCCATTTCATGCCAAGAGGTCGAAAAACAGTTTCAAAATTTTAGAGGTGACAGAACAATGCAAAAACAATTGATTAGTGGATTCAGCTCCTTCTCCACACAAATGAAATCTGTTGACTAACTGTATACCCCTTCTTTGTGAATTATGTTGTGTCAGACATTTTGATACCAGCCACATAAAACACAACCTGAAACGAAGAAAGTGAGCTTCTAAGATTTGCTATATTTCCTAGTCATTGGAGTTTTCTTGAACCTGATATTCAACTGGTTATTGTCTTAGCTTAGTGCTAAAGCCTACTATGAGGTTGGCAATCTGTGTGATACTGTAGAGGAAGGAAATTCTTTGAGAGGGGAATGACCTGGCCAGTTGTCTTTTCAGAAGGAGATTCTTCTTCCGTTTCCTATTTTAAAATCAATATTCTAGGAGAAACTAGACCATAGTGATCTGGTGCTTTTCCAGACTACAATTCCCTGTGATCCAAAAGAGAAATATCAGTTATTTTCCTTGATTGATGAAGGAAGACCATTTAGGTGGCAGTTTGTCCATGAAACTCTTTTTGATCTCTTGCAAAAAAAATTTCAAAGATGTGTTCGATATAAATATTTCTAGAAGTTCTTCAGAAACAGTCTTTTTGATGAAGTGGTTTCAGGGTGGTTTTTCAAGAAAAAGTCTTCTTTCACCCACAATCACTAAAAAATGTTCAATAAAACTATGACTATCCAATATGTTTTCTTTTTGCACAAACCTTTTTTCAACATACTTTTTCACAACTTCTCCAGAAGTTTTCCGAATGGCAACTTAGTTTCCCCTTCCTTACCATAACCCTTTCTTTGATAAGTAGCAAACATGATCCAAAATAACGAATAGGAGTTAAAATCTTCTAGGATCACATGAGAACATCTTAAATGACATGGCTAGAATGCCTGTGGAAACTTCAACTCAAGCAATTGTCAAGCATTAGATGGATTTTCATATGGACTATTGGTGCATGTGATCCCAAGTTTGTGATATCAACATACTAGTAATGTGAAAATATCAAGCTTTCCTTTCTTTAAGTTGTAATTAATTTTGACAAAATATGTGTCCCTAAATCTAGTGTGGGAATTGTTTCTCTATCATGTTTGAGGCTGTATCAATCTAGACATTTGTTGCCTATATCATTTACTTCACCCTGAAACCATTTATGATACTGCACATCCATTGTTTGTTAGGATTGTCTGGATGACCAATTCATGAAACATTCGTATTAACTTGAATGTAGTTGTTTCATTATAGTATATCTGAAATCATGCAAGAGTCCAAGTGACATTGACTTCAATAATAGTATATACTTTATTGGTGAATGTGCATGTGCCAAGAATAGTACAAGTTTACTGGTGAATGGTACCTTTGTCAAGAATAGTATCTACATTGTCTTGAAGTGATCACCTTTAGTTGATTTTCTAATATCTAGGGAAATCGAAGATACAATACTGCTAGCTTTGCAAAGTCCTGAAGTATATGATGATATTGCTCGTGGGACCCGACGCAAATTTGAGACGAACAGGCCCCGGGCAGTCTTGTTTGAAGGTCCACCAGGTTTGACCCCTATGCCTGAATGTTGAAGACTTATTTCTACTCAGTGTGAAGACACTCATTCAAAGTCATATATTGTTCCGATGTATATATATATATATATTTGTATTTATGTAAACAGCCGTTCTACCTTGATAAGAGTAAGGTCTGCGTACACTTTACCCTCCTCAGATCCCCCATTGTGGGATTTCACTGGGTTGTTGTTGTTGTTGTTTATATTTACATGATGCTTCTGATCATGCTAACATAGCTTTGCCTACTAGTGCTGTTTAGTTTTCTTTGTTTAATTCAATGTACTTGGAATGACATTATTTGTGGAGAGCAAGGACGAGGAGAAAAAGTGGACGAATAAGGAAAGGTATAAGGCAATGAAGAAGGAGGCAAAGTTGGCAATAACGGCAGCAAAAATGGAAAGCTTTCCGATGTTCGTATGTTGAACTAGGGGACAAAGGCAAAGATAAGAAGTTATACAAGCACATTAAGGCGATAGAGAGGAAGGCTGGAGAAATCGGATGGTTGTATCAAGTAAGTGCATCAAAGACGAGGAAGGCAAAGTGCTGGTGGAAGAGATAATCATTAGTCGAAGATGGCACATACTTCCATAAACTCTTGAACGAAGAAGGGGCAAATACATTGTGCTAGATGATTTGGAGTTCTCCGAGAGACGTTGGGATTTTGGCTACGGTAGGTGTATTAAGGTTGAGGAGGTTAAGGATGCCATTTATAAGATGAGCAGGGGAAGAGCAATTGGATCAAATGAGATTCCGATGGAGTTTTGGAAGAGCATAGTTAGGACATGTATGGAGTGGCCGATTGGCTTTTTTAATGTCATTTGTAAGATGACAAAAATGCTCAAAGAGTGGATGTGAAGGACAATGATTCTGTTGTACAAGAACAAAAGTGATACCCAAAACTGCAATAATTACATAGGTATCAAGTTGCTACGTCACATTATGAAAGTTTAGAAAAGGGAGATGAGGATTGTGTCCATTTCTGAGAACCAATTCGGATTCATGTCGGGAGCGATCAACTATAGTAGCCATTCATCTTGGGAGATTAGTAGAGTAGGTTAAGGAAAAGGGACTTACATATGGTGTTCATTGACCTAAAAAAGTATATGACAAAGGCTTGAGTTAAGTCGTATGGAGATACCTGAAGGCTAGAGGTGTACCAATGACTTACATCAGGTCGATAAAGAACATATATGATAGTGCCAAGACTTAGGTAAGAACAACGGGAGGAGACTTAGAGCACTTTCCGATCGAGATAGGTTGCACCAGCTATCAATGCTTAACCCGTTTCTATTTTTCTTGGTGATAGATGAATTGACGCGGCATATTCAAGGTGAGGTGCCATGATGTATGTTATTTGTAGATGACATACAACTGATTGATGAGAGTCTACAAAATTAATGCTAGGTTGGAGCAGTGAAGACAAACTATGGAGTCTAATGGGTTCTGGTTGAGAAGAACCAAAACATAATGATTGGAGTTTAAATTCAATGATGCAACATATGAGATTGTTGTGGAAGTGATGCTTGATACACCGACTATCCCCAAGAGATTTTTAAGTATCTCAGATTTTTAATCCTTGGAAATGCAGAGATTAACAATGATGTTACACATCGTATTGACATGTGAACAGGAGATGTGTAGATGCCAAAGTGAGGAGGTGGATATAGTGGGCACTAGGGGTGGCAAACGGGCAGGTCGAGTCGGATATGGGCGTAAAAAATAAGTCAGGTGAAATGGATAAAATAATATCCATATTATCCCGTGCTTCTTATTATGTAAAGAAATAAGTACTTCCAGATTACAAGATTATTTTCCTATTTGTTTTCTCCTCTTAAGTGTGTTTGGTATGAAGGAAAATATTTTCATGTTTTCCTATAAAACATTTTTTTGATTCAAGGAAAATCTTGAATTTTTTTTCCTTACTTTTGGAAGTCATTTTTCTTAGATTAGGGGAAAATTAGTTCATTTGAAAAATATTTTTCAAAACATTTAAATCAACCAAACATGAGAAAATTGGATGAAAAATATTTTTCTTCATACCAAACATACACTTAATAAGTGTACTTTTTAGGGATTCCTACACCCTTACATACTTAAGGGGAGTGCAATTGGTGGATACCCATGGATTATCCATATTTTACGATGGATAATATGGGAGAAAATACATAAAGTCCCCCCCCCCCCCCCAACTTACCCCTTTTTGAAGTAGACACCTAAAGTTTGCGGTGGTCCTATTACCTCACAGAACCATTAAAATCCACAACAAATACACCCTTTTGACACCATTTGTATTCTCAATGCAAGTGCGTGTCTCTCACCCATTTAAAATATATTTATTAATTTTTTTTCCAGATCCATTTACATTAAATTACTTCTTTTTTACTTTATTAATTTTAATTTACTTTTTCAATTATCCCCCCACCACCCAACCCTTGCATCCCTCATCATATTATCTTCTTCGGTGCTTAGTGCTCACCATTCTCTCCTCTTCTTCTTCCTTTTTTTTTCTCTGTTATTTACTTCTTCAGTTTTTCTTCTTATCTTCTTTCTCCTCTATAAGTGATTTTTTTTGGAGTTATTATCTATTCTTTTTGGTTAAGAAGAACTATAAAGCTCCATTTTAATGGAGTTTCAATCCCATCATTAATATAATGATTTTGATTTTCAAATTTGAACATGACGATAACCTGATTTTGGCTATGGTTAGGATTAGAGTTTATGAAAATATAAAATAAAATAAAATAGTAATGGCTTCATCAGAGATTGGTCGGTGTCGGAGAACAAGCTTCCGGCAAGGAGCAAATTAAGGGGATGAAATTGAGGAAGAAGAATAAAAGAGGAGAGAGAGAAAATTGAAAAAGACAAAGCCAAAGAAATAAAATTCAAGAACATATAATTCAAATTGAGATTGCCTGGTTTGGGGCTGTATAAATATTCCTTCATGCGTCCATGTTTCGTGACAACATGGCTGTCGTAAAAATGGGTCAAAAGGGTGTATTTATTGTGGATTTAAATGGTTCTGTGGGCTAACAAGACCCTGCAAACTTTTGGTGTCTACTTCAAAAATGAATCTAAATTTAGGGACTTTATGTATTTTCTCATAACATGGGTCGATCCATATTTGATCCACTTTTAAATGTTTGGATAATCAATCCATTTAAAATGGGTTAGATCAAGCGAATAGCCATAAATTATATCCATTTTGCCACCCCTAGTGGGTACGAAGAGAGATAGAGGTAGGTCGAAGAAGTATCGGGGATGTGATTAAATAGGACATTACACAACTTCATCTTACCGAAGACATGACCTTAGATAAGGATTATGGAGTTTGCAGATTAGGGTAGAAGGTAAGTAGGTAGTGGAGCATTGTCTTGTTTTTTGATGGGCGTTGGCTCGATTTTGTTATAAAATTCTTTATAGTGTTTGTTTGTTTCTTTAAGTTGTTACTACTCGGTTAGGTGTTGGAAAATAATACTTGGATCTTATTGATACGTAAATAGAATATAAAAATTAAATACAAGCAAATAAAAAAATGCAAATGTTAAGAGGTGATGAAAGTGGGTGATATGGAATTGGTGTGGGGTATGGTGAAGGGTATGGGTTGGGGAAAACAGGAGTACGGTTTGGAGTAAACTCTCTAGATTTTTACTAATTTCAAGCGAAAAACAGGTCAGTTTGCATATTATATGTTTATATTACAATTAATGTTTTTCTTGAAGGAGGACTAAAGTTAATATATATTGTCTAATACTCGTAGCTAAAGGAGTTACATAAAGTATGTGTGCAACCTTGGGGACTAAAATTGTTGCATAGCCTCATGACCCATCTCTTTGACTATTTATTTCAGATTTCCCTGTACCTTCAAAAATAAAGAACTGAACATTTTAATTAATTTAGGGGAATTGAAGGGTTGCTTTGTTCCTGTAATAATATCCACGTCTGCAGAGGAGTTTATAATGCTCGTTGATCTATGTACTTCTTTCAGGAACTGGAAAGACATCTTGTGCACGTGTTATAGCTAATCAAGCGGTATGCCAGTTCTCTCTTTTGTAGCTTTTCATCCCACCATTTTGCTGGTTTGTGCTATTGTTATTTGTCATCACCTGTATATGTAGGCTAGTCATGAAGAGCACAATGACTCTATAATTATATTATGCCTACCGGTCTTGGATTATTTTTTCTTTCTGAAGATGTTATAACTAAGAACCCTTAATTCGCAAGAAATTACTGATTTATGTCCTAATATGAAATCATTTGTCTGCTACAATAAACCTATCTTATGAAGTGAACCAAGTACAGAATACAGATAGTGTAAGTATACAGAATAAGCATGGATCCAGTTTGTAGAATGAAAATGCAAGCTTATGCATCAGGTCATTGAATATATGTCAATTAATGAAGCAAAAAAATAATTGCTTCTATGACTGGAGATATATTAGTGTCTGCAGATATCACTTTCCTGAAACTCAAGTCCAATCTTTTGCATCTTAGCAAACTTTTCTCTGCTGGTGCACCACAAAAATCATCTTCATCCATTTATCCCAATGAGTACCCTAAAAGCTCATCCATCTATATCAAAGGAGGTCATATTTAACTCCATATGCATTTCACTTTAAAATGCAAGTGTTTGGACCATCTGTACAGAGAGGATTATCTAAGCAATTAAAAGGATTCATACTCGATCTTGACGGAGCTTGCAGGATTTTGTAGAATGCAACCAGGATGAATATAAGAGCTTGGATCTAGGCAGAGGTTGTAAGGAAATTGGGTGAGACCTTAGTCAGTGGTGTCACGGAAGTAATACCATGTGTTGTACACGCCAGTATGTAGAAAGTTTATACTTGTATTATTTTGTGATTCCTGTACTCGATGAGGTTCAATCTATATTCCTGATACCTTTAGGAAAATAGTTTTGAGTTCACTTGCATCCCTGAATCTTGAAATATGACGGTGCCCATCTAAATGAAACTTCGGTGGTGTGAATGTTCCCTACCTGGTCTGATGTCTTCATTGTCTTTCTTGTGCTTCAATAATTAAGAGATTCATACACCATCCCCAGAAGCAGGAGAAATTTAATTGACAGTGTGGCGTGTTCGCAGGGTTCATCGGGGTATCTTGGAATATTTGGCTTGAGCAGTAATTTTGAGGATTTGCAATATTTTGGTTGGTTTGATGAGCTTCTCTTCCGCTGTTGCAGGGTGTCCCATTGTTATATGTGCCATTGGAAATTATTATGTCAAAGTATTATGGTGAAAGTGAACGTCTGTTAGGGAAGGTGTTCTCACTTGCCAATGATCTCCCGGATGGTGCTATAGTTTTCCTCGATGAGGTAATCCTTGAAGATTGCAGCAACTTAATTCTTCTTTTTCAGTTCTCTATAACTGTCAAAATTGTCTTCCAACAAATCCACTATCCTTGTATCACTTTTTTTTGTGATGACTATGGTGTCCGGGTCAGCTTTAGCGCACCTTGACTAATTCCACGGGATACCTTCCACTTCCCACTAGCAATAGGTATCAGGTTACTCTGTCCACCAATGTCCTATGCTTAGGACAGATGGGAAGAAATCACCTAGTATTTTGTCTCTGCTGGGATTTAAATATGAGACCTCATGGTTCTCAACTCACTTCATTGACCACTAGGTCACACCCTTGGGTGCTATCCTTGTATCACTTTTTTGAACCACATATGGCAGGTTGATTCTTTTGCTACTGCTCGTGATGGCGAAACACATGAAGCAACACGCAGACTTTTATCAGTGCTATTACGACAGGTACGGTTGGAAATCCTATATTTGTTTAATCACGAGCATTAATATATGTAAATGATACGCGAAAGAATGTTCGGACATAGTCTAGTACCCTCGGGAACTTTTTAGTGTTCCATAATTCCCTCAAGAAAATTGTCAGTACAGTATTGTATAATACAGCAGGGTTTTTTACTCGAGTCACTCTGTGGAAGCAATCACATCTCCTAGCTTTATTATAATACTGCAGGGTTTTTTACTCTGCTGTATTGTATAATACAGCAGGGTTTTTTACTCGAGTCACTCTGTGGAAGCAATCACATCTCCTAGCTTTATTATAGTTTATATTTGACTCTAATTTCTCCCTGTATTGTTATAGACTCGTTGGGAAAGATTAAAGGCAAGATATAAGCTTCCACATGTGGGAAGTAAACAATAACTTCTCGGAGGTTGTCTTGGAGGATTTGGCTTGAAAAAATATGCTTATTTTGGTTTTATATTCATTTAGAAAGTGCATCTACTTCTACTATATATATATATATATATATATATATATATATATATATATATATATATATATATATATATATATATGTGTGATGAGTGATGGCATTAGCTGTATTCATATGGTGTCTTATTAAAAATTTACTTGGTGCAGATTGATGGATTCGAGCAAGAGAAGAAAGTAGTGGTAGTGGCTGCTACTAATAGAAAGCAAGACCTTGATCCTGCTTTAATTAGGTAAATGAGGTTTTAGTTGTCCAAATGATACCTTCTGAAACTTTGGCTCTCCCTGATTCATCATTTTCCTGTTGATTCCAGCCGATTTGATTCCATGATTACATTCCCCCTACCTGATCAACAGACTCGTCAGGAAATAGCCGCACAGTATGCAAAGCATTTGACAGACTCTGAATTATCTGAATTTGCAAGAGCCACGGAAGGGTAAGCATTTATTATCTGAATTTGCGAGAGCCATGGAAGGGTAAGCATTTCAAACCGCTTCACTCTTGGAACAAATTAAAGTGCTTACTTGTTGGTATTCTCTACTTCAGAAGATGAGTTGGGGGATGTGATTGGGAGCTATTGTGGTTTTCCAGTTTTAAATATTTTTTATTAGTTAATATTTTCCCTCTTATTTTTTGCTCCTGTTTTCTCACTTGGTATCGTTGTAATAGATAGTATTCCCTCTATCCAATTTAAATTTATGTGTCATATTTCCACTTTATGTCCACCAAAGAATGTCGTACTTCCTTATTTAGAAACAATTTAACTTAAACTTTCAATTTTACCCTTAATGAGATGATTTATAACCACATAAATGTCTCTGACTTGTTTTAGACCACGATTTTTATAAGTCCCTGTTTTAGAAAAAAAAAAAAAAAAACTATGAGCCCAGTCAAATATTGCTACATAAATGGGGCCAGAGAGAGTACTTGTTAACATGTGAGAGTTCTGCTGACCACTCTTGGGTTACTAACTACAGATTGTCTGGACGGGACATGAGGGATGTCTGTCAGCAGGCGGAGCGACATTGGGCATCAAAGGTGTCACTTATATATTTGGACTAGATTTGTTCTGCTTCTTCTCTTGACAGGATATTGACACCCTTCCTCCTTTTACTTTCTCTCTCTGGATGTTACAGATCATTCGTGGTCAAGCTCCTAAAGATGAAGGTAGTGGTGGTTCGCTTCCCCCTCTCCAAGATTACATTGATAGTGCTAGGAACAGGCAAAGAGCTCTGTTTGATATTGAAATTCAGAACCGAAGCATGAATCCTGCTGCAAAGAAGCCTCTGTTTGATTTTGCATAATATCATCGTTGGGTATGTCATCTCTTGTATGTGTGTGTAAAATCTACACTCATAACTGCCGTGATTACTCATCATTGGGTTCTATGCAATTAGTCAGTCTCTAAAGGCTTCCTTGTTTTACCTATGTGCTCTTTATGTATGATGCCCGCAAGAACACGATGTTTTCAATACCATATCCCATAATTTGTTCATTGGTCTATATTTCTGTCATTGGTGTTGTGAACCAGTTTATATATAGGAAATTAGTCTTGAATTGACCTGAAGTTTTAGTTGAAGTAATTCTTGTTCATTTTATTCAAAAGTTAGCTTGTGATTGCAAAGAAACACAAACTTCTTTTTCTTTCTAAAGTTGATGTTTGGTTTGGCTTTCTGAATTGACGAATTTAAATTGGCCAATCAGCAGATTCTCTTCTCGGGAAGCCAAATTTGCCGCAGAAAACATTCACAAAAGTTGGCTGCGTAGCACGAAGACAATATGCAGATGGGTGTAAGTAATAGCTAATTGTGGAATCAATGTCATTATAATTCTCAAATCATATAATGCAGTCAAATCCCAAAAACAATTTTGATCCAAAAATTCATCGCTAGAAGTAGGCATAGTGTGCAAGGACATATTCATACTTCATTGATAATGCTTATGCTGCAGTCTTTACATGAAGATCATTGGGATCAGAAATAAATAACAAAATTGTCATCTTGTTATTGGAATGTGTACATAGGGACTTTCACACTTTGAAGCTTGTTTCTTGCTATCCCTGCTTTGGGGGTCTTCATTAGCTGCTTCTTTTGTTTTCGTGTTTGCTATCTTATTATTTCCCTTTCACATGGAAGGATAATGGATTCTAAGAAATATTGAATGTGCAACTGTTTGGTGGGCAAGGACGGGAGCAAATCACTTCCATGAATGCATGATTAGGGAGAATGATGTTGGCATCAAAATAATCAGGCGTGATGCGAAAGCTAATAATTGTAAATTATGATGGTGATAAATTAGACACAATGAAAATTATACTTAAAAATATAATAATTTAATATTATTTGATCAATTGGCCTACATACGAGAAAACTTATTTAGAAGAAAAATTAAAACTATTGAGGGAGAATCCCTCCTCCCTCCCCCAATGACTCTTATTGTTGCTATCATGATTAAAAATGTAGTTAAAATTTTTATGGGTTAGAAATAGTTTTAAAATTATTTTATTTTTATTTGAAATAAGTATTAAAAACACACTTAAAACTATTCATATTTTTGAGCTTCATACCTAAACTATCACTTATTAGTTTGAGAAACACACCTCAGTGATGTGTGTAATACTCTCTACTCTCTCTATTTTTGGAAAAAATCTTGCCACATGACATTCCATATGAATAAAATATTTCATTGACAAAAATTAATAAACTATTAATAGTAGTTAAAAGTTAAAGACTAAAGTAATTCTATCTCCAAAAAAAGAAATTATATTTTTTATAAAAAAAATTATTTTTTTAAAAAATTAAAATTGAAAATATTTTGCTCACGCACTCCACCACCTCCTCTCCCCCCCTCCCCAATCCCCGTACTTTTATTTTTTTAATTTTTTTAAAGTTCTTTTATAAAATATTTTAAAAAATTCATCTTCACCCCTTCCCACTCCTTCCTAAAATCTGTTATTATTTTTATTTTTTTAAATTATACCCACCACATCTACCATCTAACCCTCGCTCTTAATTTATATATTATTTTTCTCTTTTTGTGTTAGATATGTGTATATATATATATATTTAAGAAAATATTTTTTTCTACTTGCATACCGAATATAACAAAAATTAAAAATTTTATTTTGAGAAAAGTCTTGCGACAAGTAAAAAAAAAAGCTTTCCTAAACTCATATGTATATATTTTACATAAAATGAGGGAAAAAATTGAAAGCGGAGGGTTAGGTGGGGTGGGGTATAATTTTTAAAAAAATAAAAATCCAAATTATTATTTGAAGGGGGGAGATGAAGTGGTAATTTTTTTGAAAACTTTTATAAAATAAATTTAATAAATAAAAATAAAAATAAAAAATTGGGGTGGGGCGGGAGTGGGGTTATGGTGAGAGAAAGCGGTGGAGTGAGGTAATAAAAATATTTTATATTTTATTTATTACTTTTTTGGGTGGAGATAGTAATACTTTATTCTTTATTTTCAACTAATTTTAATAATTTATTTAATTTTTATTAAAGTAGAATGTTTTGTCCATGTGGAGTGTGATATGACAATTATTTTTAAATGAAAGAAAGAGTGTAGTATACACACTATGATAAGAGCGGAATAAGAGAGAGAGAGGTGTGTTTCTCAAACTAATAAATGATAGTTTAGGTATGAAATTCACGATCCCAATAGTTAAGATGTGAAACTCAAAAAAGAGGGATAGTTTAAATGTGTTTTTGACACTTATCTTTTTTTATTTTAAAGAAATAGCAGCATAAATATTGAAAATATAACTAGAAATTCATCTTCACATGTAGTACTTTAGATATAGTTTGATTATTGTGAATAGGTTGCAACCAACTTTTGAATCTGCTTTAAAATTGTCTTCAACCTTATTAAATTATTCGCTCTAATATTACTTGTTGGGATCAAATAATAGGGCGGCATGCAAAAAAATAATTGCAAATCTCAAAGGATGATAAATTAGTGACAAAGAAAAATACACTAAAAGAAACACAATGTTTTATTATGATTTGGTCAAGTGGCCAAAATATTAGAAAAATAATATTTAAAATATAAAATCTATTGAAAGAATAATCTATCTCTAAATAAAACTCTTTAACGATTACATAATAGATCTCTGATGTTTTGTATGAGACGAAAATATTTTCTATTTGTAGAAGTCTAAAACTTCTCATCCAATAAAAGGTTAGATATAGAAGAGTCCTTTTCTATCAAATAATTTTTTTTACCAAGAATTTTTTTTGAAGTAAAACATAATTATGGTACAAAATCCAAATAAGATAAGAAATTCAAGACAAACTCTAACAAACGAGATATCTAGTAAAACATGTAAATTGATATATATATATATATATATATATATATATATATATATATATATATATATATATATATATATATATATATAAAGGTCTGATGTTCGAATATATATAGGTCACCTCAGCCAGATAACATTATCCACATTAAATCAATAACTCATGATAAATAGAAACATAGTTTAGAAACAACTAAAGTATTGAGTCCCCATAAACTCAATCCAATAGATAAAATAATTATAATCGTAAGTATAATATAGCTCGGACTCTCAATCTCAAGTCTTGACTAATAAGCACTTGAAATCACATTATGGACTTTAACATAATTTCAAGACCAAACCAAGTAATGCATAGACAAGAACTCAGTTTTGCATTATTTTAAATCAGTTATGAAACACATTAAGAAAATCTTTCATAACAACAAATCCCGCTATTAAACTACAATAGCCCTTTTTCACATAGTTTCCAATCAATTTCGATTGTCCTGAAATCAAAATTTTCCTACTGTCACCAATTATTTTTTTCCCTTACCATCTTTACCAACGATAAATCCTTGAACAATTAAGAGTTGCATTCCCTCACATAAGTATATCATTTAACACGTTAAAAATTCATTCATTAATCACATTGTAGTTTATCACTAGACCATTGCGCATAAATAAGTTATGACTCTCTTTCTGACCACATGTTTACAGAAATCCAAGCAATCATATCTCACATAATTTCAAGTATTCGGCAAATACATTTCACACACTGGTAGGTATTTCAAGCAACACTATGCACATAGTCACATCATATCACTCAGGCAAGTGCAATTCACTCACCAACAGTTATTTACGCAACACTATGCACATAATCACAATTTCAAGCTACATCACACAAGAAGGTCAAAATTATTAACTTAATTCGCTTCATGAATGACCATTAGTTGATCATCCATGCATTTACACATCCTCTAAGGCCAAGTACCAATTGGAACCTTTTCGGTTTCAATTTTCCTTGCTTGTGCCTCTTCAATCGCGACTACGACATGCAGTTCACTTTGTTGAGATACCAATTGAACTCAATCTATACCACAAGTGAGAAACCACACGAAATAAGAGAAGATATGGAACGACTTCCTAGAATGTTTCATAACTTTCCAAAGATTAGATGTGAACGTCAACACACCAATCCACAAGTGTCTATTTCACGTTTGCTCTTGTACTGAGAGATCGATAACCTGGGCTTTGATACTATATCAATAGCCTAATATTGGACCCCCTTATGAGTACTCATTTATTCCTAGGAATTACCTCACTAATTCCTTGAATAAATACTCTTTCTTGGTCATTTTGTTTCCCCTCAATTACCACAAGTCTTAAGATCTCAATATAACCCAGCAATTCTCTTACGCATAATCCTCACAAAAATCATCAATCATATCAACAAGAATTATTAAGGTTAACAATCAAGAACTAGACCATCACCACCAATCATAGAATAATCATAACCCAAATAGTACATTCCTTTCCTAAACAACAATAACAACATATTAGCCATCCAGACTCTATGCCAAAGGCCTAGACATGAATTCTCTCATTAATCTACAATATATACTATGCAATGAGGACAGATCTATAACTACTCGATTACGAAACCTATATTACCTGGTAACCAAGCTGCTACAATAAGTAAGGGTGGCAGCAGAATCGAGAGCTATCACTGTCGGTACCTGTTCGATATGCTCCGATTGGTAGCGGGTGGGTGGAGGGAGGGTCCGAGATAGGGAACAAGATGGAATTAGGGGGGAAAATTACTGTACCATCCCGATCCGATTTGTGCCGTACCGATCCAATTCGGTCTGGAGCGGGATTTTTTCATTTTTTTTAAATAAAAGGTACCTTTGGGGTAGCCATTAGGGAACGACTCTATTTCAGCCTTTACACCCCAAAACACTCCCTACCCCTAAACTTTTTTTAATACCCTAAACTTTATTAAAATACATTTAGGTCTTGTTTCTTAACTATAAAAATCCCCACCCCTTCATTATTTTTTCACACTAATTTTCTCTACTATTTTACTCTCTCAATTCTCAACTCTCTCAAGTGTTCTACTCTCAATTTTGTTAATTTAATTAGTTTGAAATTTTTGTGGATTATTTTGGAGCATCTTCAAAGCTTCAAGATTTTTCTATCAATTTTCGACTTTTACGTCTGCTTTTACGCAGTCGTTCGGTACATTCGTTTCAACTTTCAAATCTCTTTAGTCTTTACTAGTTTACTTATTTATTTGTTTGCATTTAATTTTCGTATTATATTTAATTTGCCTACTTCTAAAATTTTAATATAAATTTTGATGATAAAAATATTATAAAAAAGAATTAAAAAAATTAATTTTTGGTACTGTTGCTAATGCTATAAAAATAAATTTGGTGCTAGTTCTTCTAAATCTAAAACTAGACAACTACAATTACGAATTAATACAGATGATTATACACATATCGATGAAACTTATTTTGATATTGATAGTAATACTCAATTAGACCATGGCTATTTAGAAACAAGGTTTGGTAATTTTAATGAATCACTAGATGATAATGATATTGTAGATAATGATGATAATGATACTTTTGATGATGATGATGAAATTGAGCCACTTACGCCTACTAGTTCCGCTACTGAACTCACCATTTCTGCTTCCCCGTATATCCTATTAGGACTAAGTCTAAGCCTGAACGTAAAAAAAAAATCTATTGTGTGACAATTGATGACTTAAAGTGAAGATAAAACTCAAGCAATTTGTAATAAATGTAAACATATTATGAACCATAGAACTGCAGGAGTCAGGACATTTAAGAATACATTTGATGGGTTGTTGTAAAAGAGAATTTTTGGAAGCTGATGCAATAAAAAAATGGTACTCCCCTTCCTGATGAATCTCTAGGACTAGGGGGCTCTAACATGGTCCAATCGCAATTAAACCCTTTTAATATTTCTTGCCCTAGTACACATCGATCATATAGTAGAGAAAGAGATCTTGAAGAATTATCTAAAATGATTGTTGTTACAAGATTGCATTTTAGTTTTGGTGAAAATACTGATTTTATTCATTCTATTAAATTAGTGTATAGTCCATTTTAATGGTTTTTCAAGAAACACGATTACAAAACAGTTTTTGATTATCAAGGCCAATATTTTCATTATCTTCGTTGTTTATTTCATTATAATACTTATAAAATAGCTATCACTTCTAATATGGGCTATAGTGTTAATGGTAATGATTATTTCACAATTATTGGCCATTAGAGTGATGAAAATTGGAATATGCAAAAACGTATTTTGGGTTATAAAATTGTGAAATGAAGAAACAATTGGTGCTTACTGTTGTAAGTTCCAACCTAAGTTGTCCGCTTGGATTACCGGTCTTTTTTCGACATAACACTTACTTACATAGCTCAAGCTATTTTAGGGTTTACAAAATTTTATGGAATAACTAATAAAATAATTAGTGTCACCCTAGATAATGCTTCTAATAATACATTTGTTGTTGATACATTAAAAGGTGTACTTAGCTCTGTTTATGATGATGATTTTCATATTAGGTGTGTTGCACATATATATAATTTAATTGTAAGAGATGATATATCAATATATAATAATGATTGTATTAAATGTGAAATTGCGTGTCATTTTATATTTAAATGTCAATTAAAGTTAAGACGTAAAAAATTTAAAAATCGATGTCATGAATTTAATCTTCCACCTAGAAAAATTCCAAAAACAGTTTCTACTAGGTAGAATTTTTTATACCAAATGCTTAGAATAACTTATGAATATAGAAAGCCTTTACAAATGATTTGGAATGCTCATAATTCAGATATGGATTATAGCCTTAAAGAAAGTGATTGTAATGATGTAAAAAAATTTATAGAATTTTTAGAAGTTTTTTTCTTAGCTACAAAATAAATTTCTGGACTTTATTACCCAACTATTTGTTCAGTTTTATCAAAATATTTGTGCAATTTCCACAAATTTTTTTATTTTAGAAATAATCAAATATTTAAAGATTCCGTTAAGGCAATGATTGAAAAACTTAAAAAATATTTTTTCCTATTTCTAAAATTTATTTAACTGTTTGTTTATTAAATACAACATACAAAGAATTACGTGATCACTAATGGTTGAAAAAAAATATTTAAATTTCGATATTCAAGATGATGAAGAACCTAGTTTGGCAACGGTTAAAAATAACATAAAAACTGAAGCTAGAAAATTATATGACCTGTATAATTCTTGTAGATTAAACGAAGTAGTACGTCCTGAAGAACCTGAAACATCTAGGTGTAAATATTATGAAGATAATATTGATGATATGTTAGAAAGTTATCTTGGTCTTACTTCTGACGAAAATAATGCTTTTGATGAAGATCTTAATTGGGGAACGCAAAACATTAAGGACGTACAAGGCAAAGCTAATCTTTTGAATTGGTGGAAGAATCGCGGCAAGTCATTTTCAAAATTTCAATGGGTTGTTTCAGATGTGTTAACTATTCAAGAATCTTCAGTAACTTCGGAGGGAGCTTTTAATGCAGCCAGAGTTCAAATAGGAGAGCATAGGCATTTGTTAGCATCAGATAGCTTGGAGATATCGATATTGTTTATGGATTGCATCAATGCCAAGCGAAGAAATTTTGGGCGTCCAAGTTTACTTGCCCAATTTGAATATGATGTTGATAATATTTTGGTAGATTTTAGTGAAGACGAAATGGATGCATTGGAGGAACAAGAACTAGAACCTCTTCTGGATTATATTATTAAAGAAATGTTAGAAGATTTAAGATGAGACTATTTTCAAGGCTACAAATATTAATATGATAATTCGAGGTCTAATTAAAACGAAACCCTTCCTAGAAGGTAGCTGCATAGATTAGGTCCTCTTCTAATATTTGTAAATTGTAATACAATTTGTACTACTTAATTTTTCGCCTTAATTTTTTATGAATAAAATTATAATCTATTCGCTTTAATTTTTATGAATAAAATTATAGGCTACTTGCCTTAATTTTTTTTAATTATTGTCTTTAATTTAATTCAACTCTTTTTATGTATTTCAATTTTCAAATGTTTCAAACTATAAAAGTTTGAAACTTTTAAGTTCAAACTTAAGAAAGTAAGTTAGTAAAAGTTTGCAAAATTTTTAATCTTAAAAATTTTAAATTCAAACTCGAACTTAAACTTAAGTAAGTAAATTAGTAATAGTTTGTAAGGGATAGTTCTTTCTTTCTATTAATAGAAGTCTAACTGGAAAAAGACTCTCTCTATTACTTTGAGAAGAGAATCGTGGTTTGACCGATGAACTACATGAGAATATAGACCTTCTTTCTTTAATTTGAAGCAAAATTTTTTGAAAGTAACAATTCCATTCAGTTCACTTTCGGAAAACTTGCTGGTCGTGGATTAGTTCGTTCTGCGCCGCCAGCGGCCTCAACTCAAAGGCGCAGGTTGCTCTTTCTGGTTCCTTGATACCTAACATACACAATGCATGAAAGGATCCTTGAATAACCATAAGGTAAACTGAAAATCCTTAGCAAAGACTTCTACAAGACGTTCTATTTATCCATAGAAATCTATTCGTTCAAGAAGGGCTCCAAAAGATGTTGATCGTAAATGAAAAGATTGGTTCGGTAGAAAGACGAAAGTGGATTCACATTCACAACATAAGAATTATATAAGAAGAAGAATCTTTTTTTTTTTGAAAAAGAGTAACCGGGCTTCTTTGGAGTAATAAGACTATTCAAATTCCAATATTCGTGGAGAAAGAATCGTAATAAATGTAAAGAAGAGGCATCTTCCTGGCTTAGAAATAGATCAAAAATCCACCCTTCGACCATCTCTCCCTCAACGAGGAAATAGTAGTAGCAGCAGTCTACCTACTAATTCAAGGTTACAGTCTGGGTTGACCAGGCCAGATCATGAGTGAATAGAAAATAAAATGTACATAGCTGTTCTAGCTGAAATACTTGGAATAATTCTACCACTTCTACTAGGAGTAGCCTTTTTAGTTCTAGTGGAACGTAAAGTAATGGCTTTTGTGCAACATCGAAAGGGTCCAAGGATGAACAGTATAAAGATCTTTTTCATCGATAACAAGCCTTTCCTTTCTTCATAAAGGAAGAGAACCGGAAAGCTTTGATGCGAGGAAAGTCAATCTAAAAAGACAGACTAATTCTCTCTCTTCTACCTATTGCTTTATGTAAGCTCCAGTTAACCCAATGCAAGACAGAAGTGCGAAATAGACTGACTCTTCTCTTTCCAAAAGTGGAATGCTTTTTTTATGCCATTATCTTCCTGCCAAACCAACTAGTTTGATCCAACCCAGCGGACTTAGAGCAAGAAATGCATACTTTCAGAATAAGCCCAATTTTAAATTTGAACTTTTAACACTTAAGAGGTTCAATTTTAAACTTTAAAAATTTAAAATTGAAATTTAAACTTTAAAAAAAGTCTAACTTATTGAGTTATACTTTTGAAAGAAATATTAAATAAACTATATATTTTAGAATTTTTTCAATCATAAAATTTAAGTTAACTTAATTAATTTTTTAAAAAAATTAAAACAAAAATCCAAAATCCGGTCCCGTCCCAATATGTACAGGACAGGGACGGGCTTTATACATTTTACCGGTAAGCCCAGCACCGGTTCCGGACGGAACCACCAAATACAAGGCTAGTTCCGGAGGATTCCAATTCGGCCGTACCAGTTTAGCTCCCGCTGCCAAGCTTAGCAACAAGTAAGTTATGCCGCTAATGATCTTCTTTCTTCCTCATGTTTCCGAAGACTAATCGCCCCTTCCTTGCCCTAGCCTGACCTTAGTCGAGTTTTGGGAGTAAAATAATATTTTAGATCTGAAAATAACATTTAACTGCGAGTAGCCCGCTATAGCGGTCCCCATATGGCAGCCTAATCCCGCCATGGCGGCCTCAGCTCAAACAGTGTTCAGTAAAATGGTCATAATTTTTTACTACAAATTTTAAATGAGGAAAACTTAGTGGCATTGAAAAGAACACTCATAGACCTTTAATTTGATAGACCATGAGCCATCTAATTCATTATAGGCTGAAAGCTATGGTCGTTTGAAGTTAACCTTAGTTTAAACTAAGTCCGAAACTAAATCAGAAAGACACTTTTAACTTAACTTTAAGATAGGTGCACTATATAATCTTAATTCACAACTACTGCACTCATATACCAAGGAATTGATCCTAAGATTATGACGAATGAGTTCATATACCTTTACCGAAAATATTTTAGTAACAACAGAATAGGTCATTACAATAATAGGATGAAACAGATTCTCCATCATAGAAATTTGGTTGCAATTTCCACAAAAAAAATTAAATTCAATATCAATTAAAAAAAACTAATTCTATACAGGAATATTCCATAAATGAGAATCAAAGTTTCAAATACACATATATTCCAATAAACATATTTCTAATTTAAAATACGAACTCACTTGCTACATTATTAAATATGTACTCCTATTACTTACAAGAAAAAAAGATTCATAATTAAAAAAAACGAACTCACTCACTACATTATCATTAATTGGATCAAAAAAATACAAAAAAAACAAATAATTAAAAATAAAAATAACATGCACAGTTTCATCTACCATCGTGAAATTAATATTAAATACACATTGTTATTTCCACGATCGAATTACAAAAAAAGTTGTCCAGCAACACCAAAAAAGTGGATAATTTCAGAGACCTCCCTTCAGGTTTTGCTCTATAACACTCACCTCCCCTGTGATTATGATATTATGTCTATCTCCCTTATTTTGATTTTTTTGTAACCATTCTTTAAATTTATTAAAATAAATATAAATTAATTATGATTTGACAAGTTTGCCTCCTTTATATTAATTCTTTATATTAACGCATATTATAAAAACAAAATTATTTAATAAATAATTTAAAAATAATTTGACGCAAATAAATTAGTACTATTATATATTATATACAAATACACGTCTTCTTTTTACCAAATAAAAAATGAAAGTCTTTGCAAAGTAAAGTGAACTAATTCAACTTCATTCATGGTAACCCACTATTTTCACCAAGAAAAATGAAGAGAAATTGAAGTAAAAAGTGAAAGTTTGGAGTGAAGAGAACTTTCGATGCTTAATGATGACAATAATATTTATTTATTTTGGTTTATTTTTAAAGTATTTATTAAATAAGTTATTTTTAATAATATGCATTAATATGAAAAATGAGTACAAAGAAGGATAAATTTGTCAAAACGTAATTAATTTATACTTATTTTAAATAGATTTAAAAAATGATTACAAAAAATCGAAAGAAGGTGTCACGATCCCGATCTGTCGTGACTGGCACCCACATTAATCATCCGGTGGGAGAACCACTAGTACAACCCAAACTCACAATATGCACAAGATATAAGCAGTTTCAAGATACAGAAGCATGTTTAACCAATAAAAAATATCGAGTTTCCATAAACTCAGAAATGTCTAATTATCAATCCTAATATACGAAATTTAACTCCTAGTAACTGAAAGTCGAAGCTACCAAAACTCTAGCAAAACATCAAGTCTAGGAAAAAAAGGAATGCAATCCCAATGAGTCATAAAGTAAAACAGTGTTTAAGAGTCTAAGTCTTGAATGGAGGACTAAGATATGGAAAAACTCACGGTAGCCTGAAAGAACTGACTCACCTTCAAACTCTGACAACTAACGATCTTCTATGCAAAGTTTCTCCGCAGCCGGCTAAATATGCCCGGTACTCAACAAAGACAGAGCAAGTATAGTATCAGTGCACAAAACAACAGTGTATAGTAGGATCACGCGGCTAGCTAGTAAGCATCACATGAACAAGTAAATACAACACCATAAGCACATATATGCAGAACATACTTAACCAATATCATCTCCTAACCAATACTCAACATTATCAGTTCATCAGTCTCAATATCGTGCAATTTCACATAAGAGTCCTCTTATGGGACCTACAATGATTTATTTATGCGTCGGAACATGACACCTGATCCAAAGTTATGTCGGAACATGCATTCGATCCAAATGTGTATCAAAATGTAACACCCGATCTAAATATGTGTCGAAATGTAACACCCGATCCAAGCATACAAGTCAACCACAATCATAGTGAATAGTCAAACTATCATATCTATCAAGAATAGGTTCATTACAAGTCATGACTAGTAAGTAATCATTTCACATAAATCATTGCATTCTTCTCTATTCATATACACATATGCATATTGTGGAGTAATTTAGCAAGTATATGAGTCACATCTGGAAAACAAACCATCACCTACCTCGAAGTCAATATTTAACAACTCTAAAGTGCAGAAGCTTTCCCCTTTCGAATTCGTTCAACTTGTTCTTGGTCTTTGGCACAAACTATGGTGGAAACCAACAAGAATTTTCCTTAGGTCACTTATGATCTATTAAGAACGAAGTGGAAATGACTAAAACCATTTTTGGAATTCTTCTGAACTTTAAGTCACGTCTGCCCTGCCACAACGGGACCATCTTGCTATGACGGTCCCACCATGGCGGCAGTAATCCCACTCTAGTGGGATAGGTGGAGACAGAGAGCTTATAAAGAGTCTCAAGTCTCCCATTTCACAACATATCCTCATCCCAAGACGTCTTAATTTATACCTTTCATGCCAAATTCAATTTTGATAGTTTTACTTGTCCGAATGAGATTTCGTAAAGTCGTATATGATTCGTATCTTCTTGGCTATCAGCTAACTCAATCAAATTAAATATTAAATACCCCATCCATTTCAGGATCACCATAGACTTTTCCTGACTCATAATTTTTTCAAGTTTAGCCCAGGCTCAAATTTTCTGAAGTCTCTACCCAAGTTTTTCTGGACCAAATTCTTTACCTATTGGATTATTCATAACGTCGGGATCAACTCATTACAATAGATACCAATTTATCCATCACTCGTCCCCGAGTGACCAACTAGGAAAAATAGAGCTAAGACAGAGATGTAGTAGTACCTGAATTAACGAAAAGCTAGGGATACTTATCTCGCATGTCCTTCTCAATTTTCCAAGTATGTTTCTCTACCGGACAATTCTTCCATCAAAACTTCATATAATTAATTTCCTTGGTCCTCAATTTTCAGACATCAAGATCTAGGATTGCCATTGGCTCTTCCTCGTTCTAAAGGTCCTTGTCTAACAAAACAGAGTCCCACTTAAGGATGTAATTTCCATCTCAATGGTACTTCTTCAGCATGGAACATCGGAGGTACCCCAGATAGGCTAGGTGGCAAGGCCAATCTGTAAGCCACTAGCCCTACATGGTCATAAATTTCAAAAGGGCCACTATAGCAAGGATTGAGCTTGCCCTTCTTACCAAATCTCATTACCCCCTTAATGGGTGATACTTTTAGAAGCACTTGCTCACCAACTTGGAATGTCATATCCCTTACCTTACAGTCAGCATACTCTTTTTGATGACTTTGAGTTGCTAGAAACTTAGCTTGGATGCTCCTTACCTTATCCTGGGCATCCTTTACAAAGTCAACCCCCAAGGGCTCCACTTTTCCAGCCTCAAATCACCTTATAGGAGACCTGCATCCCCTCCCATGAAGGGCTTCAAATGGTTCCATCTCAATGTTGGTGTGATAATTATTGTTATAGGAGAATTCACACAAGGGCAAGAATTTGTCCCAATGACACCCAAAATCTATCACACATGCCCTCAACATAACTTGCAACACATAGATGGTCCTCTCTGACTGTCCATCTGTCTTTGGATGAAAGGTTGTGCTGCAGGTGACTTGATTTCCCAACTCCTCAAGTAGTTTTTCCTAAAATTTAGAGGTGAACTGCGTACCACGGTCTGAAATGATAGAAATGGGCACCCTGTACAGCCTCACTATCTCCTTCACATAAATCTTTGCCAACTGTTGTGCATTATAGTCCACTCTAACTGAAATGAATGGGGTTGACTTTTTCAATCTGTCAACCACCACCCAAATGGAATCATACTTCTTCAACGTCTTAGGGTGCCCCACCACGAAGTCTATAGCTATCATTTCCCACTTTCATTCAGGAATGGGTATCCTTTGGAGAAAACCTGCAGATCTTTGGTGCTTATATTTCACCTGCTGGCAATTTTGGCACTGAGCTACATATTTATCTATGTCTTTCTTTATACCCAACCGCCAATATAGATGCTTCAATTCTTGATACATCTTGGTCACTCCGGGATGAATAGAGTACCGCAAATCATGAGATTCTGATAAAACTTTCTAAATTATGCCATCTACAGGGGAACACAAATCTTTTCCCTAAAGTTGAGCAACCCTCCTGCATCAAGGACTACATCTTGGGCCTTTCCCATCAAAAGTATTTCTCTAATCTCATTCAAGTTCACATCCTCAAATTGTTTGGCCTTAATTTCTTTAACATAAGTGGGCCTTAGATCAACACTGGACATCACCCCACTCTTCTCTGAGATGCCTAAACTCGCGAATTTGGCCTTCAAGGCCTTAATCTCTCTAGCCAGAGGCCGCTTACAGGCTCCTAAATAGGCTACACTGCCCATGCTAATCAGTTTCTGACTAAATGCATCTGCTACCACATTATTCTTACCTGGATGACACTGGATGGTGACATCATAGTCTTTGAACAACTCCATCCATCTTCGTTGTCTCAAGTTCAAATCTTTCTGGGTGAATACATGTTTCAAACTACGATGGTCAGTAAATACCTCACACTTGACACAGTAAAGATAATGCCTCCATATTTTCAGAGCAAACACTACCACTTCCAACTCCAAGTCATGAGTCAGTAGTTCATCTCATACACTTTCAACTGTTGTGAGCATAGGGTATAACATTCTTATCCTGCATCAACACAGCACCCAAACCTGAATGTGAAGCATCACAATAAATAATAAAGTCTTTACCTCCAACTGGTAGGGTCAAGATAAGCGTCGTGGTCAGAAGAGTCTTAAGCTTTTAGAAGCTCTTTTCGCATTTGTCAGTCCACTTGAAGGGTACCTCCTTTTGAGTAAACCTTGTTAAATGGGTAGCGATAGAAGCAAATTTACTCACGAACCGGCGATAATAATTGAAAAGTCACACAAAACTCCTAACTTCTATCACGGAGCTAGGCCAAACCCAGTTCTTAACTGCTTCAATCTTTTGTGGGTCTACATTATCCCTTCCTTCGAAATAACATGACCCAAGAAGGCAACTAAAGGCAAGCAGAATTCTCACTTAGAAAATTTCGCATACAGTTTCTGTTTCCTCAAAACACCTAGAACAATGTGAAGATGGTTTGCATGTTCTTGTTCACTTGAATATACCAGGATATCATCTATAAACACAATTACAAAAGAATCTAAAAATGACTTGAAAACCCCATTCATCAAACTCATGAAGGCTGCAGGTGTATTGGTCAACCTAAAAGACATCACTAAAAACTCATAGTGCCCATATCTTGTTCTAATAGTTGTTTTGGGCACATCCTCATGCCTAATCTTTAATTTATGGTATCCATGCCTAAGATCAATTTTTTAAAAGACTGACACACCTTGAAATTGATAAAAAAAAGTCATCAATGTGCGACCACGGGTACTTATTTTGAATAGTGACCTTATTCAGTTGCTGGTAATCTATGCACATTCTTATGCTACCATTATTTTTCTTAACAAACAACACCAGAGCATCCAGGGAGAAGCACTAAGATGGATAAATCTCTTATCTAAAAGTTCTCGGATTTGAGCCTCTCTGCTAGAGCCATGTGGTAGGGAGGGATAGAAATTGGGCTAGTTCCCAGCTCCAAGTCAATGCAGAAATTTATATCTCTATCAGAAGGCATACCATGCAAGTCTATAGAAAATGCCTCTGAAAATTCACACATTACTGGAATTGCCTCAATAGAGGGAGACTCCATATCAACATTCCAAACATGGGCCAAATAGGCCAAACAACCCTGCCCCACCATTTTTTTAGCCTGGAGAAAAGATATGATCTTAGATGGATTAGGCTTGTACACCCCTTCCCACTCTAACCTTTCCTTTCCCAGGATCTCTAGAGCCATAATCTTAACATTACAGTTAAGTTCAACATAATAGGGGGACAACCAAGTCATGCCTAAGATCACATCAAAATTAGTCATGCCTAAAATAATATCAAAATCCATCATGACTAAAATCACTAAGTCAGCCCAAGTTTGGAATCCCATAAACATAACAGAACAATCACGATAAATATGAGTGACTATGATAGATTCTCCAACAGGGGTAGAAACATCGATGGAGGCATCAAGTAAATCACAAAGTACATTAAAACCAAAGGAATATCTCATTGACACATATGAATAAGTAGAACCCGAATCAAACATAATAGTAGCTATCCAGTCACAGATAAGAATAGTACTTGTGATTACGACCCAATTTCTTAGGTCATGATGACACCTACTATAATCCACCAGTAGGTAAGCTAACCCATCAATCCGGAACTTCAAGTAATGGATTTGAGTGCAGAAACTAAATAAGAGTGGCAAATTATAAAGATATGCAGAAAGAATAAGCGGAAGTAAACCAAAGCATGATATAAACAACTAAAGATCCCTCCCAAAACCTGGAAGTCACCAGTACAGAGCTGCTATAAAATAAAAGATGAGTACAAGTACCGAAAGTGGATCAAAAATATACACAATAATTGGCTAGTCTCAAAAGGCAAAAGATGGGTCACCCATACTGAAGAAAATAGGAATGATCCAAAAATGCCAAGTGCTCATTCAAGTCTCCGAAGTTGACTTCAACAGGATTGATCTATCCACGGCGGTAGCTGGTGCTCGGTCCTGCCTCACAAAAGTAGATGCAGAGTGTAGTATGAGTACCAAAATAATAGGTACCCAGTAGGCATCATAGGCCGAATGAGCAGAAAAGGTAAAAACAATATGAAAAAGAGGAATAGCTTAAATAGGAGTCAACATAAGCATCAAAAGGGAAAAGAGTACTATAACTAACTATACCCAATTGGGCCCCCATAAGCCCAGCCGAGACACTCGTGCGCAAGTTAAATAAAAACTCGGATGAACCCCCATAAGCCCGCCAAGTACACAAAATACCTACAACTACCAAGGGTAGGAACCAAGAATCTGCGATGTCATGAAAAAAAGTACTGTATCATTTCCAAATCCAAAATCTCTAAGAGTCAATCGATCTAGGGGTGACTTAGGGGTCGAGGCTGGGATTGAGACCCAGATGCTCGCCTGAATGTTTAAAGTGGCCAAGGTTGGGACTGGGTACTTTGATACTTGCCATAATACATAAGTGCGGTCGAGGCTGGGACTGGGTACCCGGATGCTCGCCGTAATACATTGGTATGATCTAGGCCGAGACTAGGTACCCGGATGCTCGTCATACTAGCAAGCAGATAGAGGCCGGGGTTGAGTATCCAGATGCTCCCCGATAATTCAGAACGGAGGCCGGGACTTGGTACTCGGATACTCACAGATAATTTATCCCATGATACCAAAATTCAACTTCTTAACTAGAATACAACAGTACCAAAAAAAATTTCCCAAATGAGTCAACCCATATGCGGCCAAAACTAGAACTGGAGCCAAAGTCAATGATCATGAAATCTAGTATTGCCGACACATCAAAAAAGTCACGATTATACCAATTTATGTATGAGGATATTTTTAAGAGCAAGGGTAACACCTAACTAAGGCTAAACTATCATACACTAGCATGCTACATCATTTCTATAAGGATCTAAGTCCACCGGAGCGACGCTGGAACATCTAAAATAAGTTTACATCCCATACTAAGGCCAACATACTCCACAGTATCAACAACATGCTCATTCAACTCTCCTTATAAAACTAACAAATAACGATAAGATACACATACTTCTAAATATCCGAAAAACCCGATAACAAGCCTAAAGCATGATTTCAACACCTAAAATATACAATCAAACTACCCAACCCAAATTCAAACTATTTTAACATGCTTTCACACATTCCAGCTCAATTTAAAGTGTTATACCCTGTACTTTTATACTTAGGAACATTTCCTTAAGGTTCTTAAAAGTTGTCACATAATCCATATTATCTATAATGTTATCAAATGACTCTAAGGAAGGAAGGATGTGATGCCCCATAATAGAGAAAGTTGGAAATAGAGTTATAAGGATTTGGAGGCCAAATAACAAGTCTTGGAACTAGACGTGTTTGTGTAAGCTACCGACTTGGATGTTTTGCATAATTAAGCTCATGGAGCACATGTCGAGCTTAAGTAGCGAGGACTACATAGGTTTTTAAAGTGAGACGAGATTACAAACCCACGAAAAAGGAAGCAAGTAGGTGACAAGTAGGTGATGCACCTACTTGGACCAAGTAGATGACTCATCTGCTTGGGGTGGACCCCCACCTACCATATGGCAGCATATAGGTGGTTGCATGGCATGAGATAGCACCCCTAGGGGCTGGACATGTGTCATCCTTAGGGGATTCCATGTGTCACTCCCTAAGAAGGAGAATATATATGTTCAACTATGAGTAATGTTTCATTTTCAGCATGTTTAAGCCTTAGAAAAGTGGAGAAAAGCGAAGAGAGAAAGAGAAGAGAGTTATGGCTCTAGCTCCTCCAAGGTAAGCCTCGAATTTTTATTCCATAAATTAATTATCTAAGGTATTCGTCGACTAAGTAACGGTGGTTAATAGCATAAATTACTCATTGGGGTAGAAAGAAAGTGAAGTGAGCAGCCCACCAATTTCTCAGCACGTTAAGGAGCTTTCGAGGGTAATTTTCAGCAAGGTATGGCTTGATTCTCTTCTCCCACACTTTAGTAAGGGTTTGGACACATTATGGATGTGTAAATATGGGTTGGGAATATGAAAATATGCACGTTACTTCTGAAGAAGATTGCAGGTCATGTAGGGACTGTTTTGGCATATTCTAGTTGGCTTAAAGTTTAACTAGTGTCGTTGTTATTGTGGTGTCGTATTTGGAGGTGGTTTGTAATCTTGCAGGGATGGAAACGTGTTGAAATAGGGGTATAAGTTCTGCTGATTGCAACCACTTTATGCTCCATTTCGTATGGTTAAGATTTTACGAAATAAAGATTAAAAACCGTATTTTAGAGTCGTAGTTTTGAGCGGGCTGTTTGGGACTTGTTTTGTGTAATGTTGAAGTGGTATAATTGTGTATTTTCTGCTGATTGTTTTGGTTGGTTGTATGTAATAATTGAATATGTAATTGGAAGTTCAGATAGGGCGAGTTATAGAGGAGATGTTGCCCGAATTCCGTTAACTTCTTAATTAACTAATAGACTAGTCGAGAAAGGCGAATAAGGAATTGATTCCTATGGGTGCTTTGTTGTGGATTTAGAATATGGAAATTTAAAGGTTATTAATATTAGTATTACCTTAGTGTTAAATAGGTTCGGAGGACGAAGAGAGAAGTCGGGTTAAAAGCAATCGATAAGAGATATGTAAAGCTATCCTTCTTTTCTTTTGGCATGTATTAGGTATAAGTTATGAATGGTTTGTATATGAAATGTGGGGATCATTCCACTCATGAAACTCCACGTATGATTCATAGACTTTATTCACTTTGTGATGTTAAAACTCCTGTAATAGTTGAGTTATTGCCTTTTAAGGCTCCTATATGATGAACAGTAGTATATGTAAAGCCTGTCTCTTCTTCCTTTCGGAATGTCTTACATGTAAATGAAATGGTATATGATATGGGTTGGAGGTATTTCCAATTATAAGCTCCGAGTATAACTCATGACTCATGTTCACTTTTGAATGTTAAAGTAATTGAACTACTACTCTCGAGTCTCCTATATAATGAATAGTATTTGAATGTATAAGCTCTTATTCCTAAGGACTCTACGACGACAAAAGTCTCTAATTCTATAAGTTATTTAGATTTGTCTCGATACACGTCTACAATTCCTGAGACTCTAGCTGATACGATTCCTAACGACATATAGAGGGTACCTAAGATAATTACTAATCTGGTCTTTAAGTGAGGTTCACTTGACTGTTTTATTTAGTCTCAGATGATGATTTAAATTGCATATGGTTTCTCACTACTCTACTCGTGCATACTGTAACCCATCTTCCTCTGAGTCCCATAAGGGGGCTGAGAACGTTATCGTGCACATCTTTAATACTTCTTTCACCGAGTCTCGGACCGGGCAGTGTATGTAAGGATAGTATTATGCCACATGTAATGACAAAATGTCGCATGTGATGATATGATGATAGAAAAACACGATAATATGATAATTCACTGTGTCCCGAGCCAAATATATATAATGATATATATGATGATATGATAAAAATATGAATTGGGTCGTACGTTCCTCGGCATTGTTTTAAATTATGTATTGGGCCGAACGTTTCTCGGTATATTTTACTATGTGATAATGGCACCGAGTCCCATAATAGGCCGGGTGCGGTATGATATGTACACTACTCTTTCACCGAGTCCCTCACTAAAGGGTCGGATATGATAGATAGGGATGCATATGAAAACATAATGATGTATTTATAATATATGAGATGATGTCGTATACGATGGTATGATGCCGTATATGATGATATGATAACACCGAGTCTCACAGCGGTCTGAGTACGGTATGGGAGGATGATATACATACTCTCATTTTACAAGATGCAGGTACAATGAATTGTTAAATATTATACTTGTTTCCTGCATCCCTATTTTAGTTGTTATCTCAGTTATGTTATGTTATGCTTTATATACTCAATACATATATCGTACTGACCCCCCGTTCTCCAGGGGGCTGTGTTTTATGCTCGCAGGTACAGATGTTCATTTCGAAGATCCGCCAGCTTAGGATTTCCACTCAGCTATGTTAGAAGTGCTTCACTGTTCTGAAGCCTAGCTTTTGGGTACTGATCCTCCTATGTATATATTTGTTTGTTCAGGGGTACGGCGGGGGCCCTGTCCCGCCATATGTTACCATTACTATTTTTAGAGGTCTGTAGACATGTGTATGTAGGTTGTTTGTAAGTTTGCTTCAATTGCGCCTATGCGACGCATTGTAAATGTTTTTATGTTAGGGCAGCCTTGTCGATTTGTGTTCCCTTCCATGATATAATACGAAGGAAAGAGGCTACATGTACATGAAAATGTTTTGACCCATTGGGGTTTTTATGTGTAGTATCACATTATACAGAGTTCAACTTAACTATAGCCGATAGATACATATATGAGGATCCAGGTCGAAATCCGATCGCAGCCTATGGGGTTGGGTCGTGACAAAAAGAAAGGTAAACCGTAGTCACCTATAGGCTAAACACGCAAGCTCTAAATCACTATACTGGAGCTTTTCCCTTCCGAACTACCTCGGAATGCTGTCACGCTTTCAAAAATAGAACCACGACGTCGATACGGTCGTTTAGACACTAATTTCATAATTTTTGGAGACAGACTAATTTCGGAGTCTAAAACGAAAAATATGGGACCCGCATATGAAATTCTGGATTTGACCCCCAAAACAGGTTCTAAACGTCACCCCAAACTCACAAATCAGATTTATAATATAATTCGAGATGGAAAACTACGCGGGATGAGCATGCAATGAAACTCATAAATTCCAACTAAAAGACCAAAAACCATCTCCTAAATCCAACAGAGTCGTCAAAATTCTATTCCGAGCATCGGAACTCCAAAAGTTAACCAAAGTCAAACCTTGGCTTAAATTTCTCAAATTCTCAACTCCAAGCCTCAAAACTTCATTACAACTCCAAAATTAATTCTGTAAAGTCTCCTAAGCCAATTTTGACATTTTAGAGCTGCTGGAATTAACGAAATTTTGTTCTGAGACCTATAGCTCCAATAGATCCCAAATACCACTTTTTAATACTTAAAACTTATGAAAATTCAAAATTTCTAAAGACTTAACTTTTCAAAGAATTTTCTAAAAATCAACACCCGGTACCAATCAGAAACGGCTCAAGACCGCTAAAGGGAGGGATAAAATGGTCATTTTATAAAAATTCCAAAATGACCTTGAGGGTCATTACAGGTATCATCTACTTGTTCAGCAGTTTCTTTTTCCTCAACCTCTAAGTTCTCCTCTGGCACATCTTGGGGCGCGGGAGGGGGCTCCTCTCCTGCTACTTCCTTAACTAGAGCCTCACCCCTGACGGATGCTACTCTTCCTCGGCCTCCGCCGTGTCTTCCTCTCTTGCCTTGGCCGCATCCTCTCACAACTGGCTCATCTTCTGGTTCAATAAGATCTATGCTAGACTCATTTTGGTACAACGAGATCAACGAACATAGGGCTCTGATACCACCTTTGTCATGACCTCGACCCACCATGACTGGCACCCACACTAACCCTCCGGTGGGAGAACCACTAGTACAACCCAAACTCACAACATTCATGAGATATAAGCAGTTTAAAAATACAGAAACAGGTTTAACCAATAAATAATACTGAGTTCCCACAAACTCAGAAATATCAAATTATCAACCTCAATATATACGGAAGTTAACTCCTAGAAACTGAAAGTCGAAGATACCAAAACTCTAGTAAAAAATCAAGTCTAGGAAAACAAAAGGGAATGCAATCCCAAGGAGTCATAAAGTAAAATAATGTTTAACAATCTAAGTCCTAAATGGAGGACTAAGATATGGAAGAGCTTACGGTAGCCTGAAAGAACCGTCTCACGCTCAAAATTTGACAACTAACGATCTTCTATGCGAGGTCTCTCTGCAGCCAGCTAAATATGTCTTGAACTCAAAAAAATAGAGCAACTGTAAGATTAGTACACAAAATAACAGTGTACTGGTAGGATCACGCGGCTAGCTAGTAAGCGAGACATGAACAAGTAAATACAACACCATAAACACATATATACAGAAAATACTTAACCAATATCATCTACTAACCAATACTCAATATTATCATAGTTCATCAGTCTCAATATCATGCAATTTCACATAAGGGTCCTCTCATGGGATCTGCAACCATTTATTTATGTGTCAGAACGTGACACCCGATCTAAGATTGTGTCTGAACATGACACCTAATCTAAATGTGTGTTGGAACATAACATCCGATCTAAAGTGTGTCGTAACGTGACACCGATCCAAGCATACAAGCCAGTCACAATCACAGTGAATAGTGAAACTATCATATCTACCAAGAACAGGTTCATTACAAGTCATGGCCAGTAAGTAATTATTTCACATAGATCATTGCATTCTTTCTTATTCATATACATATATGCATACAATGGAGTAATTTAGCAACTACATGAATCACATACAGAAAATAAACCATCACCTACCTCGAAGTCAAGCTTTGACAACTCTAAAATGCAGGAGCTTTCCCCTTTCGGGTTCATTCAGCTTGTTCTTGGTCTTTGGCATAAACTATGGTGGAAACCAACAAGAATTCGCCCTGGGTCACTTCTGGTCTCTTAAGAACGAAGTGGGAATGACCAAAACTATTTTTAGATTTTTTCCCGACTTTAAGTTGCATCTGCCCCACCACAGTGAGACTATCCCGCTCTGGCGGCCCTACCCTGGTGGTAGTAATCCTGCTCTGGCGGGATAAGATGAGACAGAGAGCTCGTAAAGAATCTCAAGTCTCCCATTTCAAAATATACCCTCATCCCAAGACTTCTTAATTTATACCTTTCATGCCAAGTCCAATTCCGAGAGTTTTACTTGCCCTAATGTGATTCTGTAAAGCCGTACATGCTCAGTATCGTCTTGGCTATTAGCTAACCCAATCAAATTAAGGATTCAATCCCCCATCCAATTTTGGTTCACCCTAGACTTCCCCTAACTCAGAATTCGTCCAAGTCTAGCTTATACTCAAACTTTCCGAAGTCACTACCCAAGCTTTTCTGGCCCGAATTTCATTCCTATTGACTTATTCGTAATGACGGGAGCTGATCATTACATAAGGGAGATAGGTGTAACGTCGTAAATCACAATAGAAGTGAGTATTATAGAGTGAAACCTAGAGAGAGGTCTTTGAAATTATCCCAAAAGAGAAAACAAAGAAACAAAGAACAAAGAAGAAACAAGAATATCATGTTTATGATAACAATCAAATGGGAAACAAACTGATTGAGAAAAAAATCAGGGAATGATAGATCTTGTCAGTTATAGAATACTATATTTATAGAAAGAATAATTGCTCAATAATTTCCTTAGGATTTTTTTTTTAATTTTCATTTTGTATATTAAATTTTTTAGGTATTGTTAGTACTCTAATGTTAGGTATTTTTTTTTTTTTTTTTTATATGGGAACAGACCCTACACGAGGCTCCCACCTCTCGTGCACAGTCAGGGGTTAAGCAACACCCCCAAGCCTTAACATAAATAATCAAAATAAAAATACAAGGAGGGGGACATAAACCTTACCTCCGATCTTATGGTGGTTCATAAGTCGGCTAACCTATTAAGGTCGGCTAACTCATCCCCGATACAAAAAGAGACTAACTATAACTAGAAAGCAGTAAACCTGTGAGAGGACTCCTCCCGGTACAATTCAACTATGAAAGCATAAATGAGGGAGACTCTCCCCTTCCATGAGAAAAAAGAAAAGTAACCTACACTAGTCCTATTCCAACTATGCTACGTACCAGACATAGCTACATTGAAGAAGAACAAGTATACGAAACTTCTATCTCGCATGGGATGGGAAATTCTTTTCATCTTTGCTCTTTTTAGTCTTGTCGTACCAAGAAAATCTGCACAGACAGACAAAACCAGCAACATGCACAAGCAACCAAGTCTGGAGGTTGTTGTACGTGGGTGTGTTGGTTTTGGCCTCTGTTGTTACTGATGCTGTTGAACTTCATCTTTCAATTCTGCACTTTCAGCTTCAGCTCTGTGGTTGAGTTGTTGTTTGGTGTGTGGCTGAGTAGTTGTTTGGTGTTGTGTTTCCACAGTATGTATATGGAGTTGATGGAGGTGTATCATTCTATAGCTACTCATGATATTGTTGTTGGTTCTTGGATGTTGTCTCTGAGGGTGTTGGAGTTCCTTCTGGGTTCCACTGTTGCCTGTATCTCCAACAACCATTAGCTTGTATTTGTTCCTTGTCTGCTTCAAGTTGGTGTAGTTGTTGCAGCTGTTGATGGAATGCATCCAAGGCTGCCAATCTGCAGGTTCTGATGGCTGCAGTCTCCCTAGGCTGCTTGTTGGTCTTTGTTATGAGGTGGTTAGACTTCTTGGAGTACCTGTACAGAAAAACAAAACAAACAAACTTGTATATGTTTCTTGTCTGCTGCAGGTGGATGGAGTTGTTGCTGGGGTGACTGCTCTTGGGGCTCAATGCAGCTTCAAGTAGGAAGCTGCAGCTGGGGTACCTGCATAAATCAAAACGACTGCACCTCACAACCAAGGGGATCTGCAGGCTGCTGTACCCATGTTCCTTGTGTGCTGCCAGTTGGTAGAGTGTTTGCTGTGGTGTGTTGATGTTAGAGAGTGTGGATGTCCCTAAGAAAAAAAAACAATCAGCCAAAGACAAACAGCCAAACAAACACAAAAACCAGAAGGAAGTTGCATTTCTGCATAGTCCTTGTGGAGGCCTCTTAGTAATTGTTTTGGTATTTGTTTTGGTGGTTGTAGTTGTGATGTGTTCTATGTAGGTGTTGGGAAGACATGTTGATGAGTCCATCCTGACATCTGCATCTACACAACAAACAAGAACCAGCAAGAAAGGAGCTGAGGTTAATAGAAAAGATCTCAAACAAGTGTGCATCTTCTTGTTGCTTCCTTTGTGATTAGGTTGCTTGTTGGTGTCAGTTACCCAAGAATGGATGTCCTTTGTTGTGATCAGGTTCAAATTCTTGGAGTACCTGCACAGACAATCAAAACCAACAAACCACACAACCCAAGAAATCTGCATGCTGCTGTAACCAATAGTAGTACTATTAGGTTGTATTTGTTCCTTGTCTGCTGCATGTTGGTGGAGTTGTTGCTGGGGTGTGTTGATAATAGAGAGTGTGGTTGACCAGCTAAGTGTGTTGCTCCATAGAAGCCCCAGGACATTGCATCCCTCATAGCAGTTCCAAAGAGGGCCTGCATAAGTGGACAAAGGCCATGTCCAAAAAGATGGAGAAGAACAAGGCCAAATACTGGATTGGATGTTATGGGATTGTGTCTGTGAATTCCTGGTGATCAACTCCAATTTCTGATGGAATAGCTCCCCAGTTTTTGATGTCCCTAAGCAAAAACTAACAGCCAAATACAAACAACCAAACAACCACAAAATCCAGAAGGAAGTTGCTGCTCTGCACAGTCCTTGTGTAGGACTCTTAGTGATGGCTGCAGGTTCCCTAGGCTGCTTGTTGGTCTTTGTTTTGAGGTGGTTAGACTTCTTGGAATAGCTCTCCAATTTCTGATGGAATAGCTCTCCAGTTGTTGATGTACCTGCAGCTACACAACAACCAGGAGCCAGCAGGACAGGGGTTGCACAATGGGCTGCTGCAAGTGTTGAGCTTTTAGAGAGTTCATGGATGGAGTGGAGAAACTGCTGAAGGTTTGTGTGCAGCTCCAATTTTGTGTTGGAGCATGCTTCACAGAACAGAGGATCCTCTCTTGTGATCTGGTTCAAGTTGCTTGTGTGTGGCTCCCCATTAGTTATTGCACCTAAACAAAAACAAACAAAGGAATACATAAAACCAAACAAGTACCAAAAACAATAGGGGGCTCCATTTCTGCACACTCCTTTTGTTTCAGTCATGGAGAGTCTTGTAGCAGTGTTGTCCTCCATGTATTTGTTGTTAGAGCATGCTGGTGTATATCTCCAACAACCTGCAATTACACAGCAAATAACCAAAGACAAGCAAGGACCTGTACAGGTTAATAGAAGAGAAAGGATCTCAAAGAGAGTTTTGGAGCCTGTTAGCATTTTCCATGTCGCTCGACTAACGTCTCCTCTTATCCGTTTGAGCTGGAACTTTCTGAAGTTTGCATATATATTCTCTCCTTTATCCATGCAAAGTTTGAAGGCTTGTTTCCCAAGATGGAGCTTCAATTTAGCAAAATTCTTCCTTTTTAATTTTAAGACAGCTGATTGTTTCAAGCTCGCTCGCCTAACGTTTCTAATTGTCCGTTTCGGCTGAAATTTCTTGGGCCTTGTCAAAAAAACATAAGCTACAATCCTGCAAATTTTGGGAGCCTTTGGACAGGCCCACATGATACCCCTCACCCTGCACCTGCTGCCCTGCTGAGGCTTAGAGGCTGCAGGGGGTTTGGAGGATGTATTTATGCTCTTCTCTATGTATTTGTTGTTGAAGAGTGCTGCTATATCACTCCAAACACCTGCAGTAATACAGCAAACAAACCCAAACAAGACATAATATACACAGACTAGCAATAGAGATAGGACCTCATTAAGAGCCTTGGAGACTGTTATCATTTTCCAAGTCGCTCGACTAACGTTTCCAATTCTCCGTTTGAGCTGAAACTTTATGAAGGTAGTATATATATCCTCTCCTTTAGTCCTGCAAAATGTGAAGGCTTGTTTCCCAAGTTGGAGGATCCAAATTACTAAAGACCCTCTCTTTATGCTTAAGGCAGCTGAATGTTTCCATGTCGCTCGCCTAACGCCTCCGATTATTCGTTTGGGCTGAAACTTTTTGGGACTTGTCAAAATATTATATTCTACCATCCTGCAAAGATTGGGGGCCATTGGACAGGTCCACATGTTACTCCTCACCCTGCACCTGCTGCCCTGCTGAAGCTTAGAGGTTGCAGGGTGTTTGGAAGTTGTTTTTGTGCTCTTGTCTATGTATTTGTTGTTGAGGAATGCTAATATATTAATCCATACACCTGCAATAATACAGCAAACAAGCCCAAACAAAACATAATATACACAGACTAGCAATAAAGAAGGGACCTCAGTAAGAGCTTTGGAGAGTGTTATCATTTTCCAAGTCGCTCGACTAACGTCTCCAATTATCCATTTGAGTTGAAACTTTATGGAGTTAGCATATATATCCTCTCCTTCAGTCCTGCAAAGTTTGAAGACTTTTTTCCCAAGTTGGAGGGTCCAAATTACTAAAGACCCTCTCTTTAGGCTTAAGGCAGCTGAATGTTTCCATGTCGCTCGCCTAACGCCTCCAATTATCCGTTTGGGCTGAAACTTCTTGGGACTTGTCAAAATAATATATTCTAACATCCTGCAAAGTTTGGGGGGCATTGGACAAGTCCACATGCTACTCCACACCCTGCACCTGCTGCCCTGTACCATCCTGCTAAATCCTAAATCTATTGGTAAGGAGATTATCCTATAAGAGCAGTAAATTAGGGGGACTCTCCCTTTTTCAATGGACCTAATTATCATTATTAATATCAGTTAATAACTCAATGTATGAAGAAGTTCCTTCAATGTGGTTGATTGATCTTCTTCATCTTGGTTCTCCTGAAGCTAGCCATGCCAGCTTTGTCCATTTTGTAATGTCCCTTGGTCTCTCTTGGAAGCTGCTGAAAGCTGTAGTAGTGTTGTGTATAGCTTTTCATGTGGCTTTCCTTTGAGAGTGAATCTGCAGTGTAATTAGCTTCCCTAAAGATATGACTGAACTGGAAATTCTCCAGTTTGCTAACCAATACCTGCAATTCAGTAGTATAAGCAACAATGTTCCATGGAGGTTTAGCCTCTTGTTTGAGCCACTTGATTAGAAGTTCAGAATCCACTTCAAGGGCTACCCTGCTGTATCCATGTTGTAGGCACCACTGAATACCAATAATTGCAGCCTGCACTTCAGCTTGGTTATTAGAACCACAACCTAGTGGAGATGCAAAAGCATATATTAACACTCCATTATGGTCCCTTAGAATGCCCCCTGCCCCTATCTTCCCTGGATTGTTAAGGGCACTCCCATCTGTGTTTAGTTTGATCATTGTAGGCTGTGGTTTAGTCCAGCATACTTTGGTTATTCTCAATTCATGTTGGCTTTTTTCAACCATGGTAACCAAATCTGCCCAATTACTTGGCAAATCAATATATGGATACACAGTGGAGATAAGCATATATAGATCTTTGGATATTGAGAATATTACTCTAGTTGCATTAGACTTCTTGCCCCCATACTTGCAGGCACATCTATTCTTCCATAGATTCCAACACACAAAAATGGGGGTGGCCTGCATTACTAACTTATGTAGCTCATTGTTAGTTTTGATTAGCCACCACCTCATCAATAGGTTTTTTAGATGAATGTTGCTGTGTTGCAGACCCCAGTACCCTGAGAAGTGCTTCCATATGTGTTGTGCAAAGTAACCTGATACAAAGATATGCTCTATATCATCAAGACCTGCTCTATAACAACAGGAGCATGCTGCAGGAGCATGTCCAAATGCTACTATTCTGTCATTTGTGGGGAGTTTAAGTCTGAAAGCTCTCCAAAGCAAAAAAGAGGCCTTGAAAGGAATACTATTGTGCCATATGTTGTTGTTAGTGAATGTTAGGTATTGAAAATTAGAAAATCCTATTAGAACTAGTAATATCATCTCTTAAACATGTTATTTATTAAATTTTCTTAAAATTTATTTACTTTGGAGAATGTTTCATGTTTTAAATTGGGTCTGAAAAGTGGCTATCTGTGCAGTTGTCCCGCAGTACTGGATTGGGCCTGAACGTTGTATGGGCTTATATAGTGATCTACTAATTCCTACCCATAACTTGGCACGTCGTCGTTTTGAGATTGCCGGGAATTTTTTCGGTTTAATGGCAACTGCTAAATCCAAATCATGGAAGAGACAATTTGATTTGTATATGTTACCAGAAAAAGTGTAGTGATGAACAAGAAAGGTCTCGCCATTCTTATGCGAACCAAAATGCGACCTCTTTCCCCTGCCTCTGCCTCTGCCTCTGTAAGCTTTACTCAACTCCTTTTTCCTTCTTTTTTTTTTTGGCCTAATTTGATTTATGATTGATTTAAGTCATTATTTTCGTTTTTTGGGTATTGAATTCAAAGCAGAGCAAGAACAAATTGAATCAAATGCAATTCTCTCAACCGGAAGGTGATAAAGTTTCTTCTCAGGATGTTTCACTTCTTCCAGAAAGGTTTTTAATACACTCATCTCTTTTTATCTCTCTATTTTAGTTATCCACCAGACCAGAACAATTTTAGTATCATTCCTTTGAAGATCCACATAAAGAAAAACAATTTTTATTGCACTTTATTAAGATTTGTAGTCTGACAAGCTCTAATTTCATTTTGAAGTCCTCTGGTCAAACATAGTTTGTTAATGTTAGGATCAACAATTTTCAATATGATGATGGTGTTTTACCTTATCGGTGTAGTTTACCCATATCAGGTTACGTAGCTTCTATTTTTTTGGAAACAACAATTGGTTTTAAGTGTGACTTGATGGTGAAAATGTCAAGTGTAGATTAAATCCATCAAAATCAGTATTGTAAGATTATTTTTCTCACAGAAATAACAAAGAAAAAAAAAGAATGATGTTTTGGGAATTAAATGTAATTGTAAAATTTTCAGAGAGTTTAGCCAAGTACGGGAGTCAATGCACTCAGCCATGTCAATGAACAAGACAGAAATTGTGGATATTGCTCTGGATGACTTTTCAGAGGTGAACTTTCACACAGCATGAAATACTATGTTGTTGCTACTGATATTCTGTTTGTTGTCAAGTCAGCAATTATTGAACGTTAACTTTGCAGGGATACGTTTTCCTTTCCCCAGAAAATCGTTATAAGATGCTTCTTTCACTAGCCAAAGAGTATGATCTCAATCGGAGCCAAGTTCGCGAGTTAATGAAGCAGCATCTTGATCTTCAGCTCCCAAGTGGTGGGTGTTTTCGTTCTTATGACAGTGTATTCTTCATTACATTATCTTGTTAGTTGGGCTTAGAAGCTTAGAGCTTTGGCAGATAAGGCTGAAGATAGTGGTCATGAAGAAGAAGGATTATTATCAGCTTTCTACAGGATTGAGCGGAATTTGAGGCAGGCTCTCAAGCCTATGTATGAAGTTCTTTTTGAGCGCCTCAATACACATCCTGGGGGATTGAAGTTCCTGTCTGATATTCGAGCTGATATTCTTTGTCTTCTCGAGTAAGGTTATGTCCCAATAAAGTGATCTGTCTTTTTTTCATTTGTGCAACACTGTGTCCTGATTATTAGATCAAGGAAAATCTCCAGATTCATTGGAAATGTGTTTTTAATTTCTGTATTACGTATACCTATGAAACAGGAACTTCATAGATGGTTATTCAATGAATTTGCAGAGACGTAAATATAGCATCTCTGCGAGCATTGGATTCCCACCTAAAGGAGAAACTGATTACATGGCTTAGTCCTGCTAATTTAGAGCTTCACAACATTACATGGGATGATCCTGCGTCTTTGTTGGAAAAAATTGTTGCATATGAGGTACTTTTTTTTCCCCCTACTTTGTGTTAATGTATTAAATCTGATATAGTACATTTTTATATAAATTTTTCTTGTACACAGGCTGTGCATCCAATAAGCAATCTTATAGATCTGAAAAGAAGGCTAGGAATTGGTCGCCGCTGCTTTGGGTACTTCCATCCAGCAATACCTGGTTAGTAAGCCCTGTCTTGGTCAAGGAGTTGAACTCTATTTACAGTTCTGTTTCCTATTGTCGCCCATGTGTTTCATAATTGAAAATGACACTTTATGTGAGTGAACTTGCTGAAATTACTAGATCAAGGGTTTGGATCCTTTCTTATGAGATATTCAGCATATGATCTTGTTTTTAGCCATGCTGGTCAAAGTTAATCAGGTGCAGATTTATGCATCACTTTTTGAAGCAGTGTATAGGAGGTGCACTTTTTCTAGAATCTGAATTGTGGATTTGTTAGTATCAGGAATAGGGGAAGAAGCTGGCCTTACGGCAGCTAGTTGAGTTTTTATATATCAACCCGTGCTTGTTAGTACTCAAAAGTGCCAAGAAATTTTACTTATGCAATATAAGATATATTTATCAAATCAAAAGTAAGAGTAACATCAGGAAGGCTTTGATGATTAGATCCAGAAACACTGAGAATGGTTGTCTTAGTTCAAGAAACATGCTGGACTTGTTTTCTTCAGATATGGTTCACCAATTCTCGAGATTTGGCATGAATGAAGCATTGCTCAAATCTGATCTTGTCATACTTGTCTATCCTTGTTGATAAAGCATCTCGTTACTTTCCTCTTAATAGAACAAATCAAGCCTAATGTTGTTGTTTTTTCTTCAGGTGAACCACTTATTTTTATTGAAGTTGCACTAATGAAGGATGTGGCAGCAATCATACAGGTGAAAATCTTGAATACATCAAGTTTAACTTTGCCATTGCTCACTTCCATTAAGGACTCTCTAATCATTGCAGGAGGTCTTATGGGACAATCCTCCAATTCCTGAACACGAGGCTTCTTGTGCAATTTTTTACTCTATTTCATCAACTCAGGTATGTTGACCATCTTAGGTTTGAAGAGCTCTACATTTCTAAGGTAACGTTTGAATGAGAAAATGTCTTGGGGGTTTTATACACCCTTTTCTTCTTTTTGAAGAATTAAAAATGAATAGTTGGATCTAGTTTTGGAAGAATTGGATTTGTGTTTGTTATTCACGGAAAATTTTCCAGAGAGATGGGGCTAGTCTCCTCTTCTCATCTCTTCCTTATTTAGTATGATTATTTAGTATCCGTGTAGTATCTTATTCTTCAATTTTACTACTACTTGTTACTTCATTTGCTTTGTTTATCTTGTTATTTTGCTATCACTATTTTCCTTTCAATCCTGCTTTGATTTCACTTCTTTTGAGCCGAGGGTCTAGAAAACAACCTCTTTACCCCACAAAGATAGGGGTAAGGTCTGTGTACATTCTACCCTCCCCAGACCCCACTTGTATGACTACATTGGGTATGTTGTTGTTGTTGTTGTTGTTGTTACTATATGAATGAAAGCAAATATTAAACGTATGCAGTGGAACTAAAAAATTCTTGGTGGAACAAAAAAGTTAACTCTTTTGGTCACTTTCCAGATGCAGTGCCCTTTTTCAGCCCAAAGGTACCATTGGAAGTATTTTTGGGTATCCATTTGTTTTGGGAAGCCAACTCCCATATTATTTCTGAAGACAACTTGTTACCAAAGTTGGATAGCTATTTATGCAAACTGGGACTGTTGAGTTTTAAGTGATGCAAGACAGAAACTTAGTGCAACTTGCTTTTCATTAACAAGCAAAACTAGAATTTGCTATGGCCTCCAAGGAACTGATACATGCAACGCTTTCCACCTGTCACCCCTTGGCTGGGGAAAACTATTTCCTTCTTTTAGAAAGACTAGTTTCTGAACACTTTTGTTGCACGTGTGTTTCAAGCAAGTAGTATATATGGTATAGGTTAAATTAAAAACATAGTGTAACCAATATTTTTAAAAAAAGTACAAGCTAAATTGATGGGCACTCATTCAATTTGAATGACTTTTTTGTTGAGTGATAAATGATTAATTATTGTCTGAGCTGCAAAATTGAATAACTAAATTTAGTTAGATAGGTAAAAAGTATAATGAGTTACTTTTTTATAGACAAAATCTTCTTGTAATATCCATATATGTTTCAAAATATTTCTCTATTATGATCATAACGTTTATAGTGGAAGCTAGCAATATGTACGACCATATTGCTTAATAATTTTAAACAAATAATTACAAAAGTGTAGAATGGTTACAAATTAAGTTTCGTAATACAATAATCCAAGTAATAATGACTTGTGATACCCATATCAAATAGTAAAACAATGAATCTGAAATATTTAAACAAAAAACTTGATATATAATATTTGAAATATTTTAAAGTTCTTGCTAAAAAGAACAAAATGCAAATAATATATGATAATTAAGAATTTAAAAGTAATTGTTACAGTCTAACAATTGTGCATGGAAACAATTGTTACATACTTCCATCTCTTTATTTATGCAAATTTTGGGAGGGCATAAAAAGAAAAGGGAAAGAATGAAAGCAAAGATTAAAGAATATGCATCCAAACGATTAGAAGTTACAAAGAGGGAGATGAGGAATTAGTAACCCCATCTTGCCTTTATATAATGTTCTTTCTTAGTCCTTTGAAATTTCCTTTCATACATTTACTAATTAATCTTCAATTCAACTTTTCAACTTCTTTGCACTTACTATAGCAATGAAAGATTGGCAATTGGTTAATGTAACAATCAATTTGAACCACCAACGTTTCATATAAACTTAATGGCCATTATCCTTATTAAAGACAAATATCTTGTGTTTTATTATATGAAATGTGTATATTTATATTTTGTATTAATCTTTTTTTGAAATAATAGTTGCTTGAAGGATAAAATGGTTGTTTTAACTTTCAATAGACGATTAGTAATTCAACTTTTCATTTGGAGGATTTCCACTTTTAGAATGAGTGTGATATATAATATAGTATGTATATGATATAATATGATATGATAGTGTAGTGGCAAAATGATATAATATGATGATGTTCAAAATTTTAATATAAAATTAATAAACCAGATAATAAGGAAGAAAGAAAGATAGAAACATTTTGGGTTACAAATGAAGGAGAATATGAATGCCCTACACCCTTATTAAATTTATTGAATTAAGTTTGAGCATTAAAGTACTAGTGCTCCACTTCCAAATCATCCATTCAATTCATATAATTTAAAACTAATTTAATTGATTTTTTTTACTTATGGTGCAAAATAATAATTATTTAATTAAATTTTGATTTAGTATAAGGGCAAAATGGTAAACCAACTTTGAAGATAGGAGCTTCCCACTTAATAATATATGATATATGATATGATATAGAAATGTAGTTCCTTATTTATCCGGAAAAGGATATATACATTGTTCTTCAGTTCTGGTCTGAGTAAGAAAATTGTCGTTTTCTTTAAGCACCATAATCAAATCAATGATAAAGTTGTTGGTAAAGTTGCTTCCATGTGACCAGGGGGTCACTGGTTCAAGCCTTGGAAACAGCCTCTGGCAGAATTACAAGGTAGGGCTATAAAGTAGGCCCTTGTTGTCGGGCTCTTCTCCGGACCCTGCGTATAGAGGGAGCTTTAGTGCACCGAGCTGCCCTTTGTTTTAATCAAATCAATGATGCTCACTGGAAGAGGAAAAGGAAGTACTCCATAAGAATTCTACTTTAACTGTTAAATACAATTTCTGCAGACATCTCCTTTCTTCATTTTTACTACTTGAGTAAGAAAACCTTGAGTACAATCTAGGTTTGGTTGTTTGATTATTTATACATTATTTGTTTGCGGAGAAAAAGAAACAGTGACTTAAATTGATTTAGAGCCTGTTTGGATGGGCTTATAACTTATGTTTTATGGCTTTTGGCGTATTTTTGTTAATTTGGATTTTAAAAAATTGCTTAAAAGCATTTTTTTTTATCTTACCCAAACACAAAATGTGCTTAAAAGCTATTTTGACTTAAAAGCACCTGAAATAAGCCAATCCAAACAGGCTCGTAGTACTGGCATGCAATTTTTTCTATTTTCTTCTTCCTCATATTCTATTGTTTTGATTATGTCCTTTGTCTAAGGGAGTACTTTATTCTTTTCAACATGCAGCCTGGCTTATCAGGAGTCAACCTGGGGAAGTTTCTAATCAAACGTGTGGTTGATGTGGTGAAAAAAGATATGCCCAATATCTGTGTAAGTTACGGTATTTCATCTAATGCAGGATTTTGAGCAACTAATATATAACCTTCCTCTGTGAGTTGGAGTTAACATGTTGAGAAGTGAATGCTTTTGTAGAACTCTTTAAAGTACTTGTACCAACTCTCTCTCCTTGAGATGCAAGTTCCAAACCTCTACTAGGAGAATACAATTTTAGTGGAATTAATAATTTAGTGAATATAAATAATTTTCTGTGACGGTGTTTAACTTGCCCTATTTGAACAAGACCCAGCCCTCAACTTCCACAGCACTTCAGTATGTAACTTTAAATGTCAAATTGATCTGTATGAATTCTATGGTGTTTTCAGGTTTCATAATCAAACATTTAGTTCTTTCTTGAACCATATGGCATGCTACTATGGTCTCGCCACCTGTTTACTCACATGTAAGGTTTCCTGTGAAATTAATATACAGAACTGGTCTGCAGGTATTTGCTACTCTTAGTCCTATCCCTGGTTTTAGGCAATGGATGTTATCAAAGTTGGCTGCATCAGAGATGACTGGTTCTTCCTTCAAAGAAATTTTTCTTAGACCGGAAGAAGAACAGGCACTTATGGATGCATCCAGGTAAGAGTGTATTTATGACATTGTCTGGCTTGAGAATATAAAGAGGATATATTATTTTAATTTGGGAACCAATGGCACGGTGTTTGTCACTCTTCTCTTTAGTAAACTTTCACTTGGATTTTCGGAATGTGTTCTGTCCTTTTTCCTGCTTAACTGTCAGCATGGTGAAGGATTTCAAAGGTTGAACCATGGAGCACATTACTATTGCATGTTTTTCTTCAGACTGAGAACAAATATAAAACAATTAACTTCATATTTAGTAGAGATTTCATTATAAAAATATAGCAAACTCTCTTCAATGCTAAACACATTTGTGATTTTAGTTCCCTGAGAATGTAACTTACCAAGGAACAAATATCTGTCATAATTCTCTCTTTTCTTGCAGAGGTTCTGACTTGAGAAGCAGTGGTATTGAAGTAATGTGGAACTTATTGACATCAAAGAACCATGAGTGGACCAATTCACCTAATCTGGTATCTGCATTGAGAACCCCTATGATGCGACTATGTGCCAGGTATGCTAAAGCTAAATTCTGGAAGCATTACAAAGCCTCTACGTAGAAGTGCAATCTGATTGTATAAACTTGCCATTCAACACAGATGTTTCTTTTATGTCAAGTATTATCTGCTTCACAATGATTAAAAGCCTGTTATTGCATTTATGGCTGTACAGCTTGTATCATGAAGTTGACATACTTTTCAATCACGTGAAAGTTTGCAGTATTGAGCTAATGGCATACATTGAGTTGCTATATTGTTGTTTGTTTGCTTGCAACAGGTACCTTATGAAAGAAAAAAAGAGAGGAAAAGCTCTAGATTCAGTTGCAAATTTCCACTTACAAAATGGAGCAGTATGTCGAGTTATCCACATTCTGCAGATTCAGTTATTACTTTGTTTTATTTTCAGTGAATAAAATTTAGGCACTTGCATTAAAAAGCAGATCCACTTTTTAAAAGTATTAAGAGCCAACAAGAGAGAAGACTTTTGACAAAGGTTGAGGGATTTGTGACTTGGGTCATAGGTTTGAGCCCTGCGCCATGCAAACTAAGCCTCTGGTATTTAAGTGGAAGTATAGAGGGACGGGTCTGTCATCCCCAAGTTCCGAAGGCTGAGGTTGGTCCTAAGGTTGGCCCTAGACGGATTTCTCGGTCATCAAAAATAAAGAGAAGATTTTTGACAACTACGTAAGGGATAAATCATATGGATTGCTTATTCCTTTCCAAACTACTGGTGAGAAAGGTTTCACATAATTTTGATTTAGACAGATATCAGGGTCTCTCTCTCTCTCTCTCTCTCTCTAATTTTGTACTAGGATAGAAGACTAATATGTAGATGCTGTCTGAATATCAAACACGTCCTGGACATTCAGCCTTTCCAAGACTCCAAGAACCTATTTTTACATGAACAGTAGGGTGGGAAAATTTCCATTTAAAAGAATGTGTATGCTTGGGACTTCAGGAGGTAAGATGAATGAACTGCACTGATGCTGACACTCTTTTTAGTGTCTGCTGTACCAAGCTGAAGCTGAATGAACTGCACTGATGCTGACACTCTTTTTAGTGTCTGCTCTACCAAGATGAAGCTGTAATATATGAAAACAACAACATTTGGATGCAAGTAATCTTGAGATGTTTAGCCAAAGCATAATACCTGAAACAGTGAAACCTAGTTATGAGAAGAAAAACATCTGAAGCACATCAGTTTATTCGATTATTAGAACTATAGATGCATTTACGTGGAATTTTGTGTAGTATAACGTCAGAACGATTGCTGATAACCAGATGGGTTTGCAAGTTAGTATCAGGAATTAGCTAGTGGACATAAGGTACTCCAAATGTGTGCAAACTGACTTTCTTCCGTTCAAATGCTTTGTTAAGATTAAAATTTGATATTTTGCTCATCTGTAGAAGCTTGTGTACATATTTTAGCTTAAATTATTTTCTACTTTACTTTTCCTATTTATTATTGGATAATCATCCTGATCTTTTAAATTGGGTGTTACTATTATTCCATGAGACGTGAGCATTTCTTTTTCCTGTTTTTGCATGGTATGAGAAAAGCACAGAAAGCCCCTCTGCATCTATTGTCAGTATTCCCCACTTTTATAACTTAAATTATCAATTTAGATGATTGGAAGGCTAAACTGGATGGCTGATCGGTCACAAAAGGGCCTTACTCAAAGTGGAGGCATAATGGTAAATTACATCTACAGGTAATACTCTATCCTGAACAATCTTTTTCTTTCAATTCTGCTGATTGTGATTTTGAAATACATCCTGTATTTGGACACCTGATTATCAATCTTAAGTTGAATAATTTTGTTCTTCCAGCTTGACAAGCGTTTTCCACATTACATATTAACATGAATGAATTGAAAAGTGACATATCTAATTGAATATATAATGAGATGGTTTATGATAGGAAACCAAAATGGCTATCGTATAATTAAGATACTGAATCGCTGATAGAAAATCATTTCAGGTTGGACAACATTGAAGATAGTGCTCAGGCATATCTGAATGAAGGGCACATCGAATCTTCTTATGATTTTAGAAGCTACATTGAGGTATGTTAGTGTTCCCTAAAGCTGTTACTGAGATGTAACAGTTAGATATATAGCCCATCTCTCTCTCTCTCTCTCACATGATCCACCAACTAGGCTGTGTTTTGCTGCCTCAGGATGATAATGGAGAAAAGGCAGATTAGGAGAGAATCATAACACTCTGAGTATACTATGAAATACACATGTCGAAATGTCCAGATCAACGATTCATATATATATATATATATATATGGCACTCGGCAGCTCGTATCGATTTAATTTAAGCTGTAAGCGCTACTCGGTCCTCTTATTCCTTTTCTGGAAAAAAAGTGTCTCCTATTGCCTTATTTCACATTGATGGTCGTTAATCGTTCTAATGGGTTATTTCCGGTGTGTACAACATAAAACTTAAAATGTATCACTATTTGTCTCTATTGGATTTCTCATCAAGTCAGCAATGTCTTATATATCTGCTGAATTTCTTCATGATGGTTATAGGATGTTTTAACTCCTTTCGAAAAGTTATCTTAATTTTCATTCTCAAATTTATACTCTTTTCTTTGTAATTGCAACTTGCAAAGAGAGCAAATTACGTTGTCAAACCTGGAAATGTCAATCCAGCAATTCATTCGGAAATGTTACAGAGAACAGCTCAACTTACTGAAAGAATTAGCAACAATGAAGACACTGTATTCTCTAATATATACTGCGACTCATTTTTCTGTTTCTTATTAGGAGGTCCTTATCCTCATTAACTGAATTCTTCGAGGACAATAAGTTTTGGCTTGAACACTTAATTTCTAGTAAAAGGGAATATCTGGAGTTGGGGTTTAATGATACAAGTTCAACAAATATGGAAAGCAAATAGCTGGAATTGCCCATGAACAGCGTGCTCTAGATTCAAATGGAATCAACAGTGTATAGAACTTTGTATACATTAAGGGCTATTCTGGCCACCTCCAAAAGTGTTAATTACACAAAAACAAAAGAAAATCAAAAATATTTTACAAAGCTCATATAAAATCTACTAGCTGAATTTATTTTTCTATAGTCATTTCTTTACACCAAAAACCTAAAGTGGTAATTACTTCCACTTAATCTTCTCTATTGTGCATTCTTTTCCTTCAAAAATTCTGTGATTTCTCTTCATCCATATAATCCACCAGATACGAGTTGGTACTGTCCTCCACCGCCTCTTCCAACTCTTGCTATCTCCCCTTTTGATCTAGCAGTTTAATAGGTTTGTTGTGTCTTATAGCATAATTCAATTGAGGCTAGCTAAATTGGTGAATAGAGTCCACACTTTTGTTGATTCCTTACTTTGTCTCCAATTTAATGCGATAAAGACTTTGTACTATCAGTTAACTTAAATTCCTGAATACGCCTCAACTTCTATCCGTGGCTTTGGACCCATGAGATTCCTTGGATAAAACTGAATAGTATATGTTCCTACTTGGCTTAAATTCTATCTGTATCACCTAATTGAGATCATTTCAAGTGTAGCCAGTTGAAAGCCGGTGAGAATCTGCTCCCTTCTGGTCCGATATGTGTCCTCAGAGATCTCCTCTTCCTCCTCATCAGGGCATGCTACTGTCGAGTTTGACCAATTTCCTGCAGCCAAGGATGTGATACTTTTCTAGTTTAACAATATTTTTTTAAGGGAAAATGCATAAATTTTCTCCTATCGAAAAGTTAGTTACACATTTAAACTATCATGACGATCTATTACATATTTAAACTACCTAAAAGTGAATTTTTTACCCCCTACAACTGAAGTGGAAATTTTTTTTAAAAAAAAGTGCATCAGAAAAGTGAAAAACAATTAAAAAACAAAATCACTCCACCCCACATCCTTTCCACTTCAAACGAAAGATATTCCCTCTTTTTTTTGAATTCGAAAGATTTCTTCACACCCACCTACCCTCTTCTTCTTCACATCTACCCCACCCTATTTTTGAACTGGTTGAAATAGTTCGCAACATAAAATGGCTACGCCTTTGATTTTGAAAAATGTTTAGAGTCACCACCAAATTTGAAGAAAAAGATTAGGAAAACCATTTTTTGAAAATTGTGAGTGTAAACTCTGTTTTGATTTGCGAAATCAGTGAGATTCTAAGTAAGGGTTTTAGTTACTCGAGGGGAAGGTGTTAAGCACCCTTCAGATAGACAATTAATTATTTCCCTAACATTTATGACTTTTAAATCAATTCAATTTTATTTATTACTGCTAAAGTATTGAAATTTCAAGGAAAATTGGGGGGATTTTGACTAATAGTCCTTTACAGGCTAAATCATTGGTACTTGATATGAATCTCTTGATTTAAAAAAATCTCAATCGTTTTCTTTTGGCGGATGAAATTGTAATTTTATGGACTCTGCCTAATATTATTTACCCTACAAAATTTCTATCTCTAAATATACACTTTTGGTTTGATTTAATCAAATAATATAATTTCTAATCATACAATAATTCTTTTTTCACTTATCATGAAAGATTAGATTTGGATCTCCAGAGTTGATAGCGATTTGAATAGGTGGCGTTATAAATATCTGCTATATATATCGACTGCAGTTATATTCTTGTGCACTTTTTTATCCACATTTTGTATGCCAATAATATGGTCACAACAATTAGCAATATTTTATGTAGTATTAGTTTTACATGTTGTTTTCCTTCTATTTTTTGGTTTTGGCTTAGTATTTGATTTTGAATCGCATTGTTTATTTAACTTTACTATGTATTATATATATACATGGTGAAGTTATATTCTTGTGCACTTTTTTACCCACATCTTGTATGTCAATAGTATGGTCACAACAATTAGCAATATTATATGTAATATTAGTTTTATGTTATAAATTAATTAACTTGACAATTAATAAAGGGAAGGAGAATAAGAGAATATAAAGAGAGTATAATTGATTTTCTTATTTTTCGTTTCTGTCTCCTCATTCATGCTAAAAATATGGCAATTTATAGAATGAAAAGGAGTTAGAAAGATGAGGAAAAACTAGTGGCAACATACCCACTATGTAGAACATACCCACTATGTAGAAAATGCCCATTATGTAGAAAATGACATCCATAACTTAACACTCCCCCTTGGATGTCCACGTATAATGAAAAATTCTAGTAAATGAATAAATATACATAGTTATCCTAAACATCTATAGATGTTGTGCCTCGTTAAAATCTTACTAAGAAAAATCCAGTGGAAAAAAGTCTAGTGAAGGAAAAAGAGTACACATATTTGGTAATACGCCTTGAGTGTTGCTTCATTAAAAACCTTATCAGGAAAACCCAGTGGGACAAAACCTTGGTTAAAGAAAAAAGAGTGCAGCGCGTATTTTATTCCTCTTGATGAAAACTTTATTTGATATTTTGAAGACGACGCATTCCAACCTTATATCTTTGTTTCTCAAAAGTTGATGTTGGTAATGCCTTTGTGAATAAATCTGCAAGATTATCACTTGAACGAACTTGTTGTACATCAATATCACCATTCTTCTGTAGATCATGTGTGAAGAATAATTTTGGTGAAATATGTTTCGTTCTGTCTCCTTCTATGAAGTCACCCTTCAATTGAGTTATGCACGCGACATTGTCTTCGAATATAATTGTGGGTACTTTAACATCATTTTTCAGACCACATCTTTCTTTGATGAACTGTATCATCGATCTCAACCACACACATTCTCTACTTGCTTCATGAATTGCTATTATTTCAGCATGATTTAAAGAAGTAGCAACAATAGACTGCTTTGTAGATTGTCATGATATAGCAGTTCCTCCGTGTGTAAATAGATGGCCTGTCTGAGATCGAGCTTTATGTGGGTCTGATAAATAACTTTCATCTGCATAACCAATAAGGTCTGCGCAATCTTTGTTAGTATAAAACAAACCCATATCAATAGTACTCTTCAGGTATCGCAAAATATGTTTGATACCGTTCCAATGCCTTCATGTTGGGGATGAACTATACCTTGGCAGCAAATTAACAGAGAATGTTATATCAGGCCTGGTTGCGTTAGCAAGGTACATAAGTGCACCAATAGCACTGAGATATGGTACTTCAGGACCAAGAATTTCTTCATCCTCTTCTGGAGGTCGAAATTGATCTTTTTCCACTTCAAGTGATCGAACAACCATTGGAGTACTTAATGGATGTGTTTTGTCCATGTAAAATCTTTTTAAGATTTTCTCAGTGTAGGCAGATTGGTGGACAAAAACTCCTTCTGCTAAATATTCAATTTGCAGACCTAGACAAAGTTTTATCTTTCCAAGGTCTTTCATCTCAAATTCTTTCTTTAGATACTCAATCGCCTTTTAGACCTCTTCAGGGGTTCTAATGAGATTTATGTCATCAACATACACGGCGAGTATAACAAACTCCGATTCCGTTTTCTTAATAAAAATACATGCACAAATAACAACATTTATATAGCCTTCATTTATTAAGTACTCACTAAGACGATTATACCACATACGCCCTAATTGTTTCAGACCATATAATGATCTTTGCAGTTTTATTGAGTACATTTTCTGAGACTTTTTACATGCTTCAGGCAATTTTAATCCTTCTAAAATTTTCATGTAAATGTCATTATCAAGTGAACCATAAAGGTAAGCTGTAACAACATCCATTAGATGTATATCAAGATTTTTATGTATAGCTAAACTGATGAGATATCGAAAAGTTATTCCATCCATAACAGGTGAATATGTTTCTTCATAGTTGACTCCGGGTCTTTGAGAGAATCCCTGTGCAACAAGGCGTGCCTTATATCTTACAATTTTATTTTTCTCATTTCATTTTCGCACAAAAATCCATTTGTAACCAACTGATTTTACACCTTCAGGGGTTTGGACTACTGGTCCAAAAAACTCACGTTTAGCAAGTGAGTCTAATTCTGATTGAATTGACTTTTTCCATTCTGGCCAATCACATCTACGTCGACATTCTTCGATGGATTTAGGCTCAAGACTTTCACTATTTTGCATGAGGTTAATTGCAACATTATATGCAAAAATATTATCCACTGTAATTTTCGAGCGATCTAGATTTATCTCATCACTGGTAGAACTTATTGAAAGTTCTTCATTCACTTGAGTCTCGAGCTCACTGATTTTTTCAGAAATATCAGGATTACTCAAATTTTAACCTCCTTCAAGAGGTTTTTGTGTAGTATCATCTTTATTATTTTTCACGCTTCTCTTTCTAGGATTTTTATCCTTTGAACCCAGTGGTCTACCACGCTTCTGGCGTGTTTGGGATTCAGAAGCTATGATCCCTGTAGATGATCCTTTTGGGACATCAATCCGGATAGGCATATTAACTGCAAGGATATGTGACTTAGTTGTCTGTTTCAAATCAGTAAATGCATCTGGCATTTGATTTGCTATTTTCTGTAAGTGGACGATCTTCTGGATCTCCTGCTCATATGTGCGGGTACGTGGATCAAAATGTGATGGTGATAAAACTTTCCACGTAATTTCTTTTTTTTGGTTCCTTTTTCTGTCCCTCTAATGGCGAGAAAATTATTTTATCAAACCGACAATCTGCAAATCGAGCAGTGAATAAGTCTTTAGTCAACGATTCAAGATATCGAATTATGGAGGGTGATTCAAACCCAACATATATGCCAACCTTCGTTGATGCCCCATCTTTGTACGTTGTGGTGGTGCTACAGGCACATATACTGCACAACTAAAAATGTTATAAATTAACTAACTTGACAATTAATAAAGGAAAGGAGAATAAGAGAATATAAAGAGAGTATAATTGATTTTCTTGTTTTTTGTTTCTGTCTCCTCATTCATGCCAAAAATATGGCAATTTATAGAATGAAAAGGAGTTAGAAAGATGAGGAAAAACTAGTGGCAACATACCCACTATGTAGAAAATGTCCACTATGTAGAAAATGACATCCATAACTTAACACTTTACATGTTGTTCTCTTTCTATTTTGTTGTTTTGATTTATTATTTGATTTTGAATTGCGTTGTTTACTTAACTTTACTGTGAATTTTCTTTTCTTGCCATTTATATTTTTTTTGTTATTTTCAATCAATTAATCGCATGGTGTCATGTAAACTATAATATGTGTGATGAGAAGGTCTAACTCCTTGATTAAATATACCTCTATAAAGGAGATCTGCAATAAACCTCACCAAAAGGAGATCTACACTAAACATTACAATTTGTTGATGCAAGTAGTGGTACTTTAGAGAATGGGGGAAAATATTACAATGAAAGTTGAATTGAATGATACAAGGGAAAATATTACAATAAAAGTTGAATTGAATGATACAACTCAAAGAGTGTTTAAAAGGTAAGCTCATAAATTATTATCTTCTATATTTGTGTCACTATAAAAACACAAATAACTTACTTTGATTATACATGTAATATCCACGTTCAAGTGAAATTGATAAGCCAACTAATAATAGAATTTCTTAAATCCACAAATAACGCGAATCAAGTTATAATGCCTAAAATATATGAGTTTGAAATCCACTAAAAAATTTCTTTCGGGTTCGAATTTTTTTTTCCTACCGCTACACATACCAAAAAAATAATCAAAAAAATACTTCTAACTACAAAATTCTCCACTAAATAGTTTGTGGCTAACAATTTTTATGCCCTTAAATATTTGTTTAATAAAACAAGTTATTATAGAATGCAAATGTTGTTCCGACTGATGAAAAACAAAAACGTAACACACTTGGAGTACTTTTAATTTGCAGTGAACCATTCAAATTACTCTTTTTTATTTTTCAAGGATCTGCTTATACTTCATACTATGTATACATTCAATATTATATGCAATTGAAGATTATTATTTTCAGTACGTATTTCTCATGCAACACACAAACATTAAAATTTATACTAAATGTATGTTTTGCGTCATTCATTATTGTGTCTTTCTACAGAATTGTGTATGCTTACAATAATACTCAAGTTTTGATTTTCAAACATTTATAATACTCAAGAGAATAATATTGACGTGTGTGATTTATAATACTCAAGAGAATAATATTGACATGACACACACGTGCAACACACGTACACTAAACTAGTATGCTTGAAATGTATGAAAATCTTATGTATTAAAATATAGATGTGCCAATTTATCAGGCTATGATAACGCCTACTACAACCCACCAGTAGGCAAGCCAACCCCTATCCCGAAACTGCGAGTAATGGGATGTCAGGGTAGAAAACTGCAATTCACTCTAAAATAGTAAAGAAATAATAGGAGCATACGGGCGGAAGCAATTAAATATATACAAATAAAAAGATCTCTCCTAGAACCTGAAAATCACATGTATAGAGCTACTAGTACAAAAAGTACAAGTTCCAAAAGTGGACCACAGAAATAGAGTTGTCTCAAAAAGCAAAACACAGGCAAAATTTATATACAGAGGGAGACGGATAAATCCAGGATGCTATGTGTTCACCCTCGCCTTCGATCACGACTGCAGCTGGCTCGAATCAACGCCGGTAGCTAGTACTCGGATCTGCATCACGAAAACAGATGCAGATTGTAGTGAGTACCAAAACAACAGGTATCCAGTAGACATCATAGGTCGACTGAGTAAGATAAGCAAAAGTAAACTGAAGTGCGAGTAAATTATCACAACCAAAGACAGGGTAGAGGTAAATGTAGGTCTGTACACAAGCATACTTAACAAACAAAAAGGCATAGTCTAACTAAATCTGTCGGGCTCTCATAAACCCGATGGGTACACTCGTGCACAAGTATAAGGTAACCACCTGCACAGACTCCCATAAGCTCGATAGGTGCAAGGAAAGCTGAAGCAAAATGAACAAAGCCAAAAGGATTTCAATAATATCACCATTTTCCGGACTTGAACCGAACCCTTCCCAAACTCTAATTCCTCAACCCAAAGCTGAGGGAAGATGAAGACTTCAAATGAATATTCATCAGGGAATCAGGAATTGAACCACGTATAAGCTGGACCACGGACTTCAACAAGGTAACTATAGCTAATGGGTCGACACGAGTAGGCTAGACCAAGGACATCAACCGGGTAACTATAGCCAAGGGGGCGAACACGGGTAAGCTAGACCACAGACTTCAAGCGAGTAAATGTAGCTAAGGAGCCTGAACACAATTAAGCGTGACCACGGACTTCAACCGGGAAACTGTAGCCAGGAGATCAAACCGAATTAGAATCAGCGACCAACCGAACATCACAGGGAGTACCCCAAAACCGAGTGCCATTAATACATCACTCCATCCCGGACCATCTATAACCAGAATCGTCATGAAGACCCCCAGAATCAAGAACCAAGCGATACAGGACCACTAGGAGAATAGGGCATTATGGAGGTAAGGTCACCAGCTGTGTTACTGCCTAGCTAAAGCTCAGACTATCAGACTCGAGTCTGCTATACCAGTCTACAAGGAGCTAATCGTTCGAACGACGTCGGAGAAGTTATAAGGCCCAATGACACCAAAATTGCGCAAGTCTAAGGCAATACTAGTCTAAGCCTAGACTAAGGCCAAACGTGCTTCCAAACATATAACCATAGGCAAAGCATACATCACAAGGCATGGACGATCAACAATAACAGGAATCATGCTTAAACAGTCCAATAATTTCTCAAAATAGTGCCTAGGACATGAATTCTAGGAATTAGCATGCTCGACACCCCGACCCATCCAACTCATACAATTCAATATACAATTTCCTATACATGCTTAGTCTAACAAGGGGAAAACCGAGTCTACCTATAGGCCGATCGCGTGCTCCAATTCACGGAATTAGAGCTTTTTCCTTTCGAGCAGCCTCTGAATGTTGTCAGGCTATCAACAAAAGAATCACAATGTTAATACGGTCGTTATGACACTAAAATTATCGAATTCAGAGATGGGCTAATTTCGGACTCAAAAATCAAGAATTGTGGGACCCGCTTTGTAATTTACGAAATTGACTCCGAGGATAGAATCTAAATACTACCCCCATCTCAGGTTCCACAAGGGAACACAATTCACACATCCAACCGATCCAAACCCAACATGCATAAATGATCAATTTCATGGCCTAAGAACTTAGAAACACATAAGGAAAAAGGGAATATTAGCTCAAAGGAAGCCTCAACTCCTAATTTTGAACACATCATTGGGTTTCCCTCGAAAATCTACGCAAGTAGCCCTTTAAATCACCCAAATCGCCCAAGAATTGAAGGAGAAAACAAGGTTTAAAGTTTGATATAAAATTTGGAAATTGGGTCTTAAGAACGATCCCCTCTAATGTCACTTTAGAGACCCCCTGGTGATCGCTTAAGCGACACCCACCTAAAAGGCGGGCATCGCTTTAGCGACACCTAGTTGGTTAAGTGACACTCGCACATGATCTCCTGGCCACTTTAGCGACCAGGGGTCTCTTAAGCGACGGCACCAGACACAACTGGTGCAAGAATGAACTTAGCATGCTAAATCCTCCGACGGGATGCTCGGGATTCATTCGGAATCCTGTGCGCGCAAATAAAATATGCTACCCTATCAAATTCGATGTTCCAGACTTAATGACGCATTCAAAATTCTCATACAAGGTCATTTTTAATAAAAAGTGGGTCCCACACCCAGTGCCATTTTGAGCCCATTTCCACAACAGGCCTCGAAATTAAATCGGAAGCCTCAGAAAGTGAACGAAGGGTCGCCCTAGACTAAACTCAACATTTCGGAGCTAACCACGCTATCAGAATTTTCATCCGGATGCATTTTCCAAGAATGTTGACCAAAGTCAACTATAGACCAAATTTCAAAGGCAAAAGCGCCAAATAGTTCTAAACTCGTACCGATTGCCTCGGTTCTCATACCGACCATACTATTAGCCTAATTTAGTCATTTCAGAGCTAATGAGACCGTTAACATTCTATTCTGAGGTCATTTTCCTAAAGTCAATAACAAAACCATCAAAATAGAGAAACGAGCCTAAAATCCAAACGAACGATTAGGCAACCGAACAGTCAGTGCCAGCAAGTCATAAATGACTTGGGGTCGCTAAAGGAACGCTATAAACGACGGAATGAATGCTGAAATTCAAAAATGACCTGGAGGGTCATTACAACATCCACTACTAAAAAAACTTTCGTCTGCGAAAATAAGAGTCAAGAAGTATCTGAAGGCTCAAATAAGCCAGAGAACTGTGCCCGCATCTCATGCTCGGTCTCCTAGGTAGCCTCCTCGACTAGACAATGCCTCCAACGGACCTTAACCATAGGAATGTCTATGGAATGCAACTGCCTGACATCTCTGGCCAAAATAGCAACTAGCTCATCAATATAGCTCAAACGATCATCCAAGTCAACCGCGTCATACTGAAGCACATGGGACTCATCCGGAACATACTTGCACAACATCGAAACATGAAAAACTAGATGAATAGGTGAAAAGGCCAGGGTAAAAGCTTACTCATATGCAACCTCGCCAAAGCAGTTCTGATCTCAAGCACCTATCACAGTTTTCGATCCCACTGAATTGAATTGGGTCCATGAATCTAAGAAATGGGGGCTCGCGTCTGATTAGCTAGTTGGTGAGGCAATAGCTTACCAAGACTACTGTTCTCAATATCTAGAAAGGGTCAATATACCTGGGGCTAAGCTTGCCCCGCCTCCCAAATCTCATCACGCCTTTTATGGGCGATAACGGAGGAATACTCTATCACCAAAAGCAAACCTCAACGGTCGATGCCTATGATCTGCATAGCTCCGGTGTCTACTTTAAGTTGTACTGAGCCTATCTTGAATCACCTCACATGATCTAACCTGCATCAAGTCTGTACCACGCGGCCTGGGTTCCGTAGACTCAAACCAACCAATTGGAGAGTGACAACACCTACCATATAAAGCCTCAAACGGGACCATCTGAATAATGGAATGGTAGCTATTGTTGAACGCAAACTCCGCCAAGGGGAAGAACTGGTCCCACTTACCTCCAAAATCCATAACACAAGCCCGCAACATAGCCTCAAGAACCTGTATAGTGCGCTCTGACTGACCATCAGTCTGCAAGTGGAAAGTTGCGCTAAGGTCGACATGGGTACCTAACTCCTCCTGAAAAGTCCTTCAAAAGCTAGATGTATACTGTGAGCCACGGTCTGAGATGATAAAAACAGGCACACCACGAAGGCGAACCACCTCCCGAATATAGATACAGGCTAACCTCTCAGCACTATAGGAAGTATAAACAGGAAAGAAGTGTGCTACTTGGTCAATCGATCCACAATGACCCAAATGCTATTAAGACCGTGGGAAGTGCGAGGCAACCCCACAATGAAATCTATGGTGATCCTCTCCCATTTCCACTCGAGAATGGGTAATCTCTGAAGCTCGCCAGCAGGCCTCAAATGCTCGGCCTTAACATGTTGATTACTCAAATAATGCGACACATAATCGTCAATATCTCTCCTCATGCCGCTCCACCAGTAATGCTACCTCAAGTCACGATACATCTTAGTGGTGCCCAGATGGATAGAATATCAAAAGTCATGGGCCTCGCTAAGGATCATCTTAATCAAACCCCTAACTCTCGGAACACAGTGACGGCCACCAAACCTCAAAACCCCATCTAAATCTAAGCTAGCTAGACTAGAGTTACCTCCCAAAATCCAATCTCAAAGTACAACTAACTCCTCATCCTCAAATTGATGCCTGCGAATCCAGTCTAACAGAGATGAATGAGCTCCCACATAAGCTAACACATACTGGGAATCAGAGATTTCAAGTCGAATCATCCGGTTAGCTAAGGACTGGATGTCTAAAGCTAATGATCGCTCCATAGTATAAAGAAAGGATAGACTACCCATACTCACCGCCTTCTGACTCAAGGCGTCCGCTACTACATTTGCCTTGCCCGGATGGTAGAGAATAGAGAGGTCATAGTCCTTCAGGAGCTCAATCCAGCGGCGCTGCCTCGAATTAAGATCCTTTTGGCTCATAATGTACTGAAGGCTCATATGATCAGTGTAAATCTTGCATCGAACTCCATATAGGTAGTGCCTCCAAATCTTAAGCGCAAATACTACCGCCACCAACTCTAAGTCATGAGTGGGGTAGTTGCGCTCGTGTAGCTTAAGTTGCCTCGACGCATAAGCAATAACTCGGCCCTGTTGCATCATTACACAACCCAAATCAATGCCGGATGCATCACAATAAACGGTGAATCCCTCGCTCTCAACTAAAAGAGTCAATATAGGAGCGGTAGTATGCAACTCCTTGAGGCTCAGAAAGTTCCTCTCACACTCCTCCAACCACACAAAGGGGACACCCTAGTGAGTCAATCGAGTCAGAGGTGCCGCTATAGTAAAAAAAAACCTTAACAAAGCGCCTGTAGTACCTTGCCAATCTGATGAAATTTATGAATTTCAATCATAGAGGTGGGTCTAGCCCAATCACGAATAGCATTAATTTTCGTCGAATCCACCATAATGCCATTCTTGGACACCACGTGCCCCAAGAATGCTACGGACTCAAGACAAAACTCGCACTTTGAGAACTTGGCATAAAGCCGCTAATCTCTCAAAGTCTGGAGCACTACTCTCAAATGCTGCTCATGCTTGTCCCAACTCTGCGAGTATAGTAGAATGTCATCGATGAAGACTATGACAAATGAGTGCAAGTACGGCCTAAACACCCAGGTCATCAAGTCCATGAATGCAGCAGGGGCGTTAGTCAATCCAAAAGACATCACTAGGAACTCATAGTGCCATAACGAGTCCTAAATGCAGTCTTAGGGATGTCCACTGCCTTAATCCTCAACTGGAGGTAGCTAAATCTCAAATTAATCTTAGAAAATACCACGGAAACCTGAAGCTGGTCGAATAGGTCATCAATCCTAGCATGGGGTAAGAGTTCTTCATTGTCACCTTGTTCAACTATCTGTAATCGATACACATTCGCATAGTACCATCCTTCTTCTTAACGAATAGGACTGGGGCACACCAAGGCGATATACTAGGCCGAATGAATCTCTTATCCAAGAGATCCTGAACCTGAATACTGAGCTCCTTGAGCTCTGCGGGGGACATACGTATAGTAGGATGGAAATAGGATGAGTACCCGGCTCTACATCAATGGTGAAGTTAATATCACGGTCAGGAAGAAGGCCCAACAGATCGACAGGAAACACATCTGCAAACTCTTGGACTATAGGTACTGAATCAACTATAGGGCCCTCCCTACTCACATATCTAACACAAGCCAAGTATGCCAAACATCCGCTAGCCACTAACTTTCGAGCCCAGAAAAAAAAGATCACTCCAACCGGCATGCGACTACAAGAGCCTTGCTATAACACCGACGGAATACCAGGCATGGATAAGATAATGGTCTTGGCATAGCAATCCAAGGCCGCACAGTGAGGGGATAACTAGGTCCATGCCCAGAATCAGATCAAAATCCACCATATCTAGCAAAATGAGATCAACCCTAGTGTCACACCCCTAAATAGTCACCACACAGGATCTAAAGACCTGATCCGCCACTAAAGAATCACCTACCGGGGTTAAAACACGCAATGGCTCAACTAATAGCTCCGAACTCAAATAAATATATAAGAATATATGGAGTCGGGATCAAAGAAAGTGGATGCGGGTTGATTACATAATAAAATCGTACTTGTGACTACATCTTCCGAGGCCTCAGCCTCTGCTCTAGCTGGAGCTACATAGAAGTGGGCCTAGGCTCCTCTACCCTATGCATCGACTCTACCTCCTAACCTGCCTCCCCGAGGACCTCCATGTGCACCCTGGTGACCACCCCTGTGATCTTGATCCTGGTCATGGCCTCCGCCTCTAATTGGAGGTGTTGGTGCTGGCACGGGTCTGGCTACTTGTGGAGCTGGTAGGGCTAGCCTACGGTGAAGGCACTCACAAGACCACTGATCTAGATCCCCGCACCCATAGCACTCATAGGACTGTTGGCTGAAAGTTGGAGGTCAGACACCGCGACCGAAAGAACCCATTTGCGGACCATCTCGACCTTGACTCGAATCGGCACTAGAGCCAACCTGATAGTTCTGATCACCCTCTGAAGTTTGAAGAGAGGCCTGGAAGGGGCGGCTAGACTGATCCGACTGAAATCTCTATCGAGATCTATCATAGGACTCCATGGGTTTAAAGCGGCGCCCATCATGGCTATCCTCCTGCCTTGCTCCCTTGCCATTACCCCCTTGGGCCTCGCAGCGAAGCTGCTCAAGCATGCGGGCATGATCTACTACCTCCAGTAATGGGCGACCTGCTGAGTCTTGATCCGTAATTGGAGCCTCAATCCTTTGACGAAGAACCGAACTCTCTCCTCCTCTGTGGGTAAGATCATGGTGGCATGTATGGAGAGCTCATGGAATCGGGCCTCGTATTCCGATACGGTCATGGAGCCCTTCTCCAACCGTGAAAATTGATATCGGAGCTGATCCCTAACGCTCCTAGGAATAAATCGAGCAAGAAGGCATTTGAAAACTCATCCCACGTCACCGGTGGAGACCCAACTGGCCTAGTCTCCAAATATGTACACCACCACTGTCGGGCGAGACCGTCTAGCTGATAAGCAGTGAAGTCGGCTCCTCTCGACTCTACTAGACCCAAGGCCTGCATCCGCTCGCGGCAAATGAGTAGAAACTCGTGGGTATCCTCACCCACAACCCCAGAAAACCTCGACGGTGATAGTTTGAGGAACACCCCAAGCATCTTCTTCTTTTCAAAGAGCATGACGTGGGCTAAATCATCCAGCTGAGCAGTGAGTGTCGGTGGCTGCTGAACATTTGGTACCTCTGGTGCAGGCTTATCCTACGGCACTAGAGAGACGGGAGATGGGGCCTGCTGTATACCCCCAATAGTATCTAGAATCTGGGCGAACATCACCCGTAAGTCCGGAGCTGCAACCGACTCAGGTGATGGCTGGGCTAGTCCTGGGCCCACCAGTTGTTGGTGTACTAGAGGTACTGATGGCTCCACATTTGACTCCAAATTCTGCTCTCGGTCCCGGGTTGGTATTGCAGCCCTGGCACAGCCCCGAGGTCGGCCTCTACCTCCCGTGCGCATGCCAGCCATCCTTTAAAAGAGTGGAACAAGTAAGAATTTCAAAAATCGATAAGACACACACTGCACGACAAGGATACAAAAAAGACACGTTCCTAAAGACATCTTATAGCCTCCCGAGGATAAGTCACGGACGTCTTTGCGCTGATCCACAGAACTCTACTAGACGTTAACTCTTTACAAGTGAGACCGGTGAACCTAGGCTTTGATACCAACTTGCCACGATCCGATTTCTCAAGCCATGATGGAGCCTACTACACCCACCAGTAGGCAAGCCAACCCCTATCCCGAAACTGCGAGTAATGAGATGTCACGGTAGAAGACTAGCAATTCATTCTAAAATAGTAAAGAAATAATATGAGCATACATGAACGAGCGAACTCAATATATACAAATAAAAATATTCCTTCCAAAACCTGAAAGTCAAATGTACAGAGCTACTAGTAAAAGAGTACAAGTCTGAAAAGTGGACCACGAAAACAGACCTGTCTCAGAAAGCAAAAGACAAGCAAAATGTATAAACAAAGGGAGACGGGTAAATTCAGGATGCGATGTGCTCACCCTTGCCTCCAATCACGACCGCAGCTAACTCAAATCAATACTGGTAGCTAGTACTCGGACCTGCATCAGGAAAACAAATGTAGAGTGTGGTATGAGTACAAAAACAACAGGTACCCTGTAGGCATCATAGGCCAATTGAGCAAGATAAGCAAACGTAAACTGAAGTGCGAGTAAATGATCACAACCAAAGACAGGGCAGAGGTAAATGTAGGTTTGTACACGAGTGTACTTAACAAACAAAAAGGCAGAGTCTAACTAAATTCATCAGGCTCCCATAAACCCGATAGGTACGCTCATGCAAGTATAAGGTAACCACCTGCACGGACTCCCATAAGCTCAACATGTGCAAGAAAAGTAGAAGTAAAATGAACGAAGCCAAAAGAATTCCAATAATATCACCATTTCCTGGACTTGAACCGAACCCTTCCCAAACTCTAATACCTCAACCCAAAGCTGAAGGCAAATGAAGACTTGAATCGGAGATTCATCAAGGAATCAAGAATTGAACCACGTGTAAGATAGACCACGAACTTTAATCGGGCAATTATAGCCAGGGGATCGAACCGAATTAGAATCAGCAACCAATCGAGCGTCACGTGGAGTACCCCAAATCGATTTCCATTAATACATCACTCCAGCTCGGACCATCTACAACCAGAATCATCGTGAAGACCCCTAGAATCACAAACCAAGCGATACAGGACCGATAGAAAAATAGAGCATTATGGTAGTAAGGTCACCAGCTGCGTTACCGTCGAGCGAAAGCTCAGACTATCAAACTTGAGTCTGCTACATCAGTCTACAAGGAGATAACCGTCCAAACGACGTAGGAGAAGTTCTAAGGCCCAACGACACCAAAATCACACAAGTCTAAGGCAACACTAGTCTAATCCTAGACTAAGGCCAAACGTGCTTCCAAACATATAACGTAGGCAAAGCATACATCACAAGGCATGGACGATCAACAATAACAGGAGTCATGCTAAAATAGTCCAACAATTTTCCGAAATAGTGCCTAAGACATGAATTCTAGAATTAGCATGCTCGACACCCCGACCCCTCCAACTTATACAATTTAATATACAATTGTCTATACATGCTTAGTCTCACAAGGGGAGAATCGTAGCCTACCTGTAGGCCGACCACACGCGCTCTAATTTACAAAACCAGAGTTTTTCCCTTTCGAATGGCCTTCAAATGTTGACACACTATCAATAATAGAATCGCAATGTTAATACGGCGTTATGACACTAAAATTATCGAATTTGGAGACGGGCCAATTTTGGAGTCAAAAATTAGGAATTGTAGGACCCGCTCCATAATTTACGAAATTAACTCTAAGAATAGGATTCAAATACTACCCCTAGCTCAAGTTCCACAAGGGAACACAATTCACACATCAAAACCGACCCAAACCCAACATGCATAAATGATCAATTTCATGGTCTAAGAACTTAAAAACGTAGGAGGAAAAAGGGGATATTACCTCGAACAAAGCCTGAACTCCTAATTATGAACACACCACTGGACCCCCTCGAAAATCTACGCAAGTTAGCCTTTTGAATCACCCAAATCGCCCAAGAATTTAAGGAGAAAACAAGGTTTAAGAATTTGGAAATTGAGTCTTAAGAACGACCCTCTGATATCGCTTTAGCGACCCTCCGGTGATCGCTTTAGCGACCCTCCGGTGATCTCTTAGAGACCCCCCTGTATCGCTTAAGCGACACCCACCTAAAAGGCGAGCATCGCTTTAGCGACACGTGATCGCTTAAGCGACCAGTCGCTTTAGCAATAGGGTTGTGGCTTAAGCGACACCCGCCCAAGAGGGTTGGTCGCTTTAGCGAGCTCTTGGCCTCTTTAGCGGCACTCGCTTTAGCGACCTGGGGTCGATTAAACGACTTCAACAGACACAATTGTTGCAAGAATGAGCTTAGCATGTTAAATCCTCCAACGGGATGCTCGAAAATCGTTTGAAATCACGTGCGCGCAAATGAGATATGCTACCCCACCAAAGTCGACGTTCCAGACTCAATGGCGCATTCGAAATACCCATAAAAGGTCATTTTAATGAAAAGTGAATCCCACACCCAAGTATCATTTTGAGCCCATTTCAACAACAGGCCTCGGAATTAGATTGAAAGCCTCGAAAAGTGAACAAAAGGTCGTTCTAGATCAAACTCGACATTCCAAAGCTAATTGCACTGTTAGAATATTCATCCGAATGCATTTTTCAAGAATGTTGACCAAAGTCAACTATAGGCCAAATTTCAAAGGAAAAGCGTCAAATGGTCTTAGACTCGTACCGATTGCCTCGATACTCGTACTGACCATGATACTAGCCTTATTTAACCATTCCAAAGCTGATGGGATCATCAAAATTCCATTCTGAGATCATTTTTCTAAAGTTATAACCGAAGTTGACTTTTCAAGTTATAAAAGCTTCAAAATAGGGAAACGGGCCTAAAATTCAAACGAACAACCAGGCGACCGAGCAGTCAATGCCAGCAAGTCATAAATGAATTGGCGCCGCTATAGGAATGCTCTAAACGAAGGAATGAATGCTAAAATTCAAAAATGACATGAAGGGTCATTACAACATATATGTTTAAAGTCGTGTGAATAAATAAGCTTATATAAATTTATAATAACTAATATGAATGTTGAGTATTAGAACTCGTTACTTTATTTATATACACGATATCAAAGGAAAATATATAAATGAGTAAATAAAATAATAGACAAGCATAGATATATATGTATGTAATATGTAATAAATATAATTTGGGTGAAACTTCAAATAAAACTAGTGATGCATAAAAATGATTAAGTTTTAAATTATTAAACTACCCCAAATCTATACAACTAAAACATTTAAAGGTCGACGGGATTAAAAATGTTTACACTCTAATGTTCTTATCTTCTTCGGATCAGTGCTAGCTTATTAATCGAAAGATAAGAATATAGCTTATTAATCAAAAGAAAAAAATATAGTGTTTTATCATTTTTCTGCTCGAGTCACCTTCCATCATTTCCGAAGGGTCTATCTACCCCTACCCCTCATAAGTTCATTTGTTATTATAATCATAAAGCGATCTAAAAGAAATAAAAACTAACGTTCTAAAAGATGTTTGTCGTCCCAACTTAATGTCCAAGAGGCATTGAATTTACTAATTGGATAGGTTCTAGACTAAAAGGAAATATAGGTTTCCTAATTAGACACATTGTCAAACAAAATAAATAGGACGAGCAATTAGCATATAAAATCTCAAATAAACCTCTAGATTAATTAATTAGCATGTTTCAAAACATGAATAAACCGTGAACAGTCTTGACATAACAAGTGTGTGTGTCACAGATCGTAAGTGTATTATTAAACATACAAGAATAATTCATAATTAATTAAAATAAAAAATTGTTAATTGTCTTGGAATGCTGAAATATTCATTTAGGCCACTAAATATGCTAAAATATTTATTAAATCCTATAGGCATGATTTCTATATGAATTATTATGTTGAAAATGAATGAAACTTTAGAGGCATGATTTTATGTGGCATGATATGATGCTGAAATTATTTTAATTTTCTATATATGTATAATTTCTAAAATACATAATACATCGCAAGTTATTTAAAGTCCAGACATAATTTTATATAAACTAATATGCTAAAATTTGATTGAAATTACATAGGTATGATGTCTATTATTAAACGTGCTAAAATCATCATTAGTCTTACAAAACATGATTTTTAAATGACATATTGAAAATGTTATTGATTTAAATATATAGACGTAATATATTGAAAATATAAAATTCTATGACCATGATTTCTAATTAGTGATATGCTAAAATTTATGAAAATATTATAGGCATGATAACATGACATGCTGAAAACTAATTAAAGTTGTAGGCATAGTTTCAAAAATGGAATGACATGATAAATATTTATTAGAATTCTATGGACATGATTTTTATATACAACATTATGCTAAAAACATTTATAAAGGCCTGTAGACATGATATCTACTTAATTGGCATGTTGGAATTAATTAGAGACAATGTCCGCAGATTTGACAACAACTGAACAGATTTTGGAAAAGGCAAAATGGAGTCCTCATATCCGCTCAGGCTTGAGACATTAAGTTTACTCATTCCAACAAAAAAATCATAATCCTGTAATTTGAGCGGCTCTTCAAATAGTTTTAAGTTTTAACACTAGAAACTCAAGTCTTGGGAAAAATATTGGTTTAGGAAGCTCATCAATTTTTTGTGCAACAATTGACATGTGACTATATGGCTCGTAAGAAGTTCTTCTTGGGAACTCTTCTGAGTTCACATTGTGACTTACCATAAAAACGTGATATACATAGCCACATCACGGACCACATCATGCATTTTGACATAATTTTTGCCTGAACCTTGGGATAACAAGAAACGATCCTTCAATGTTTCTAACAGATGACACACCCTCTTTCTTGCTTCTTCTAAATTTTCAATTTCTGAAAAGATGCCAAGCCCCATTCCGTATCTAATTAATTGTTCATGCCAGATATTACTATCTTCCTTGAACAAGGAACAAAGCAAAAACAGGTACCTGACTTCATCACTTTCCAACTGACCATAGCTTAGCTTGAGAGATTGATACACATTTTTAATCACTCCCAGGATACTTTTTGGTGTTGATTTTTGTAATTGTTTAAGGGCATCCTCCCATGAAGTCTTGCTTTTACATTTTACATGTAATTGGTATGAAGCAATTTCTTCTTAATACCATCAGAGTATAATATACTCTGATGGTATCAAAAAGAAAAAGACTGCTTCAGCAAAACTGCTTGATACCATCAGAGTATATTATATATTCTAATGGTATCAAATGCGCGAGATAACTAAAAACAAGGGGTATGAGAGTAATGGGGTATCCAATAGTAAATAGTTTCCTTTTTGGGGTATAACAATAATTATCTCTTTATCCTTTTTTAAAATCTTTTTCCTTTTAAAGAAAACAAAATAAATACAAAAAATTAAAATACTAACTAACTACTTTCAGATTAATAAAAATAAAATAACTAAATAACTAGACTAAAATAATAAATAAATAAACAAGAAAAATACAAAATTATGTGATTTTGAGTCTGCATAAACTACATATGACAATTAATATTTTTCTTTGAAAATACAGAATTATGTGACCGTCGTCGCTGCACTTTTCTTCCTACAGTAATCAGTATCCGAATTCTTCAATTTCCGTCTTTAATAATACCATGTCAGTATATGATATGTTGTGAAGGTATCATTGAGAAATGAGTTGGTTGTACATGAATGATTGTATGAAACCTTAATGATACCAGTGTAGTATATGAATATATGAAAACAATTCTTAATGATACCATGTCAGTATATAATATATTGTGATAGTATCATTCTATATGGTATCATCAAGAAATTAATTGATTGTACATGAATGTTTGTAGGAAACCTTAATGATACCATAATAGTATATTCATATATTGTTATGGTATCACTAATGAATGAGTAGTTTTGTAAATGAATGAATGAAGAAAATCTTAGTGCTACCCAACAGTATATTCATATACTGTGATGGTATCATATATGATCTGAGGAGTGTTATCAATATATGAGTTCCTCTCTTGAAGGACTTCTCATTAGTCAGTAATACCATGCTATTATATATAATGTGTTGGTATCATTGAGGAATGAGTTGGTTGTACTTTAATGAATGTAGGAAATCTTAATGATATCACAACAGTACATGAATATACTGTTACGGTATCATTAATGAATGAGTAGTTTTATGAATGAATTAATGAAACGTTAGTGCTACCACAACATTATATTCATATAATGTGATGGTATCATATATGATCTGAGGAGTGTTATCAATATATGAAAGATTAATGATATCATGTCAGTATATGATATGTTGTGATTGTATCTTTGAAAAATATGAGTTCTCCCTTGAAGGACTCTGTTGGTATCATTTAGGAATGATTTGGTTGTACATGAATGAAATGTAGAAAACATTAATGACACCATAGCAATATATGTATATACTGTTATGATATCATTAATGAATGAGTAATATTATGAATGAATGGAGGAAGGAAACATTAGTGCTACCACAATAATATATTCACATACTCTAATGGTATCATACATGATCTGAGGAGTTTTACTAACTATATGAAACAATCCTTAATAATACCATGCAAGCATATGATGGTATCATGGAGGTGTCGTTGAATGATTGAAGTATACATCAATGATACCATAATAATATATAGATATATTATGGAGGTATCATTACAGACTGAAGTAAATCTTCAATAATATCATGTCAATATATGATATGTTGTGATGGTATCATTGAGAAACTATGAGTCCCTCTCTCGAAAGACAGCTCATTAGTCAATGATACCGTGTTATTATATATATAATGTGGTGGTATCATTAAGAAATAAGTTGGTTGTACATGAATGATTGTAGGAAACCTTAATGATGCCCTATCAATATATGAGTAAATTTGTAAATGAATGAATGAATGAAACCTTAGTACTACCACAACAGTATATTCATATACTGTGATGGTATCATACATGATCTGAGGAGTGTTATCAATATATGAAATAGTCCTTAATGATATATATTGTTAATGTATCATTAAGGAATGAGTAATTTTGTAAATGAATGAATGAATGAAACCTTAGTACTACCACAACAGTATATTCATATACTGTGATGGTATCATACATGATCTGAAGAGTGTTATCAATATATGAAATAGTCCTTAATGATACCATATCGGTATAGGATAGGTTCTGATGGTATCATTGAGAAATATGAGTTCTCCCTTGAAGGACTGTATCGATATCATTGAGGAATGATTTGGTTATACATGAATGAAATGTAAGAAACCTTAATGATACCATAGTAGCATATATATATATATATATATATATATATATATATATATATATATTATTAATTATTAATGAATGAGTAGTATTATGAATGAATGGAGAAAGAAAACATTAGTGCTACCACAACAATATATTCACATACTCTAATAATATCATACATGATCTGAGGAGTATTACTGATTATATGAAATAATCCTTAATGATACCATGTTATCATATGATGGTATCATGGAGGTGTCACTGAATAAAATTTAGAAATAAAAAATGAAAAGAGAATTAACTAAAAGAAAAATAAAAAACAAAATATAGAATAACCAAAAATATGAAATTAATTCTGCTGAAAAAAATAAAGAATATTATGATTTGAGGAAAAAAAATGAATGAAAAAGAAAAAAAAATAAAGAATAAAGAAATAATCAGGAAAAAGGAGAAAAGAAAAGGAATATATAATAAAAAATAAAAGGAACTAATAAAATAGAAAAAAGGGAAAAAGGAGAAAAATAAAAGTAGGGAAAAATAGAGAAAATAAAGAAATATATGAGAAAAAATAAAAAAAAAATAGAAGAAAAAGAGTATATACAATAAAAATTGAGTATGAATTAGATTATGGTGTAAAAAGAAAATAAAGAATAAAATAATTTGAAAAAAATAAAGGAACAAAAATGTATAAAAAATAAAAAAAGAAAAGAAGAAGAGAAAAAAAAACAAATAAAGAAATAAATGATAAAAAGAAAAAAAAAGTATATGAAATAAATATTTAGTATAAATCAGATTATGATGTGAAAAGAAATAATGAATAAAATAATTTTAAAAAATTTAAATGAACAAAAAAACATAAAAAGAAAAAAAGAAGAATTAGAGAAATAAAAAACAAAAGAATTAAAAATGAGCTTAATAGCTAAAGCCAAAAGGAAAGGGGTATTTATTGTAATTAGTTAGGGGGCATAAATGTAAAGGGATATATGTTTGTAATTAAATTGCTTTTATGGGGATGCTTAATTTTCCCTTTTTTCGTCAGTTTGGTGAAGTTTTTCGGGTTGGTTTGGACACCCCTACGTTCACAATCAACTCTTCTACAGATATTTAGTGAATTTCCTATTACAAATACAGGTCCTAAGCAAAAGTAACTGGATTTACCTGAGCCCATAGGTTACAATGTACATCCACTTCTGCATGCTACCTCTTTCGGCATAGGTATGAGGTGATGTTTTTGACTATTTCATCAGTGCTTATTACCTTCCTAGCTTCAAATTCTTAGACAACACTAGCTTTTGCCATCACTAGCTTCGGCTTCGTTACCATCACAAGCTTCTTGTTCCTGGGAGCAGAGATTGCAAAAGAACAGAGATGACCACCTTTTGAAAGAAAACAAAGAGAACGCTGATCTTTTAGATTTCTAATTGGAAATATTATGGCTAGTAAAAAAAGTTGCTTCAAGTGACGAACATAAATAAGTCTCTGAATATTACTATTACTATTTAGTATTAGTTAAAATGGAAAGAGAGCACCAAAAGAGGTGTGTATTAATGCATAAGACAAATATAGTTAGTTATGGGATGGCGTACAAGACAAACCTTCAAAATTGAAGAGCTGTTGTATCGCTTTATTGAGATCATCTTTCACCTCAGCATAGTCCACAATTAGCCTTTCCAGACTCTGTGTACTCACAGATCCCAGGGAAAACATCTTCATTTCAGGGCAGCTGCTAATCCTCACTTCTCCGAGAAATGGAAATTCAAGAGCATGCTTCGTCAAAAAGAAAAGCCCCAGCTTTGGTAGCTCTTCGAGCACCAACTTTTCTAACCGGGGAAATAAGGGCTTAGTAGTCATTTCTTCTCCTAGTTGTTCATCTTCTGTGATCACTTCTTCCATTGATTGGCAGGCTTCTATGCTTAGAATTTGAAGATTCAGAACACTTCTAGCCACTGATGGAGACATCAAGTTTCTCAATTTGTCATAGTTCCATAGTAGCAATATTTTAAGTTTGCTGAAGTATTCAGATGGAAGTTGATGAGAGCATAGAGCAGTTATGCTGTTAGTAACCCCGTTAAGTTGTAGCTCTTCCAGGCTGGGACAAGAAACCTGCAAACGTTGAAGGTTTTGTATTTTTTATAAGGGATGAAAATACAATATAGCTTCAAGTACAAATCAAGAAATGGATTGTATCTCATCTTACATCAAGGTAACAGGAAGTGAAAACTAGGATTTTTTAATTCATGAAATTTACTCCAAGTACAAACTGACAAAAAAGTATCACGATTCATGGCTTTAACTAAGGCTAATCCGAGATTTGAAGTTAATGGGTTCCTATAACAACCCTCAAGTTAATATACAGTAATAATTGGATTCAGAGTTTACAGAGTTTAAAGTAAATATAGATATTTAGGAATTTCTCAATACAAATACATGGTAGGCAACAGTAAACTACTGGGTTCACATGAACCCAGTGCTTTAAGCTAGATCTGCCTCTGCTTTAAGTATTAACGTAATATTTTAATTTATAAAACTCCAAGTACAAACTGAAAAAGATTGTTTTTCATGATACGTCACATGTAGAATAGTAGAAGCACACCTTTTCATCAAAAAGAGGATTTGAGTCGATGATAGAGTTATTGGCTATAGGCCAGAAATTTTGGAACTCCGGTAGGTCCCAGAAGCGCATGATTTGTAAATAAGGAAAATCAATGCCCTCAACGGTGTCACTGCAAAAGTGAGTAAAGCATTCCAGGAAATGAAGGTCCAGGTAATATAAATTGGGGAACTTCATTACTTGGACCATCTTCCCTTCTGGTCCAATATGTGTCCTCCGAGAGATCTCCTCATCCTCATCATTAGTGCAAGCTACTGTCGAGTTTGACGAACTCCCCACAGCCAAGGACGGGCAAAAAAGATTGTGTAGACTACAAAATCTAATTACCTCCAGTCTTTCAAGTTTGGGGAACGGAATATTATTCTGACAGTGGATACTCAAGAGATGTGTAAGTGAATCACAATCAGCTAGGAGGAGATCTTTCACGTTCTGAACTCCATCGCCCAGCAACTCGGTCAGCACATTCTTGGAGCCATTTCCTCTTGAATGTACAAGTTTGCTCTTCTTCAACATGCGGCAGATCCAATTACCCAATGGGGTGGTCTCAGTGACCTCGAGAACCATACTCCTGTTGTAATTATCCATGAGGGAACTATCGAGGTAACTAGGAACTTGTTGGCCCATATTTAGATAATACCGTGTCAACTTGGAGGAAAGGTCCAAGTTACTGTAAATTACATCTCCAGAACATTCAACTAATGTCAGTTCCTCTAATCGAACTAGTCTTGATAAGACCCCAGGTGAAATATTTTCAAGCGCGACTCTCTCATTCCATCATTCCAATACTCAAACAAAATTAGATTGGTCAATTTTCCTATCTCCACTGGAAGCACCTCTACAGTAGAATCTCTAATAATGAGAATCTCTAAAGTGACAAGATCGCCAATAATGGATATGTCATCCAACCTTAAATTAATCAGAGACAGCGTCCGCAGATTTGACAACAACTGAACAGATTTTGGAAAAGGCAAAATGGAGTCCTCATATCCGCTCAGGCTTAAGACCTTAAGTTTACTCATTCCAGCAAAAAAATTATCCTGTAATTTGAGCGGCTCTTCAAATAGTTTTAACATTAGAAACTCAAGTCTTGGGAAAAATATTGGTTTAGGAAGCTCATCAAATTTCTGTGCAACAATTGACATGTGACTGTATGGCTCGTAAGAAGTTCTTCTTGGGAACTCTTCTGAGTTCACATTGTGACTTACCATAAAAATGCGATATACATAGCCACATCACGGACCACATCATGCATTTTGACATAATTTCTGCCTGAACCTTGGGATAACAAGAAACGATCCTTCAATGTTTCTAACAGATGACACACCCTCTTTCTTGCTTCTTCTAAATTTTCAATTTCTGAAAAGATGCCAAGCCCCGTTCCGTATCTAAGTAATTGTTCATGCCAGATATTACTATCTTCCTCGAATAAGGAACAAAGCAAAAACAGGTACCTGACTTCATCACTTTCCAACTGACCATAGCTTAGCTTGAGAGATTGATACACATATTTAATCACTCCTGGGATATTTTTTGGTGTTGATTTTTGTAATTGTTTAAGGGCATCCTCCCAGAAGTCTTGCTTTTACATTTTAGCGCTCCTGCAACTGTAATAATTGCAAGTGGCAACCCCTTGCATTCTTTCACAACGTCCTTTGCTGTGTGATGAAGAGAAAGATCAGCTACCGAACCACTAGTTTTCTGCCGGAAAAGGACCCATGCTTCCTTTTCAGATAAGATTCCAACTTCTACTATCTTTCGAGCCTCCATTGTTTCACAAACATCTCGGAGTCGCGTTGTCAATATTACTTTGCACCTATGGTTACCACTGGTAATTCCAAGCTTGTTGAGATCAAGAGCCTCCCAGACATCATCCAAGATTACAAGGATACTGTCCTGACCCATTAACCTTGCACGCAACTGATCTCCACGATTCCACAAATTGTCCCCTTGTAATATTAGACCGATTCCTCCCGCAATCTCACCTTGAATTCTTTTCAAGTCTGATTTTTGACTGACAGTTACCATGACAACCTTATCAACGAACATTTCTTTTTTCGCCCTTGCTCTTATTCTGTCAGCCAGTGTAGTCTTACCTACACCACCCATACCACATATCCCAATAATTGTGACCCCAGGATCATCTCTCAAAGCTTCCATGACCTCTTCCTTTCTGGAGTTAAACTCCTCACTCATAGCTTCAATTTCAACTGCAGGTGGTGCAGGATAAGAGAAATCAACATAATCTTTTCCATCATTTCGAAGTTCAATCACCTCCAGTGTAATTCTCTTAGCTCTCTTACTTCGCGAGTAACGTGACTTTAAGTTTGGACACCAACCATAGAAGCAACCTCTTTCAACCTCAACTCTTCCTCGCATTACAACATCCACATTTTCAGTAATCTTATTAACACCATTTAACCAAGCCTCAACTTCTTGTGAAATGAATTGCAAGTTTCACCGGGAAGCCTCCGCTCTTTCCTGCACCCCGCTTCTAATACTGTCTAGCTTCTGAGATTCATTACCCAAAGATGTAATGTTGTTGTTGTAGTAAAAGAAATACCCAATCTGTCGCGCAACTGGCTGCATCAAGCAATCTGTAACTCTTCCCACATACATAGATAAGATTTCCATCCTCAACTAATTCCCAAATGGTTGCGGTAGAAAATAGGTTGAGAGTGAATGTAGTTACTATCTTTGTTGAAAGGCAATATGAAAAGGGAAAGGAGTTTGACTGACTTTTATGTGTTTTCCCTTCCCCCTTTCTTCCCTTCTCGTCAGTTGGGTGAATTGTGTAAATGAGTATCATACACCAAGGAAAACACCAAATTGAGGTATAGTTGAATCAAAACATGAATACTTCACATCATACTTACCTTCTTTCACAATCGCAATCAATTCCGGCGCCGGGCACTTTATCCCCATTTTGACCGTTGTTTTCTGTTTTTTTTTTAAATTTAAAAAAAAAAAAAAATAGGCGTTCCTTTCCCTATTATAATTGAGAAAAAAACATTAAAAGTAGAGTTTTATTATGAATAAAATGATAAACTAAATTAAGAAGAGGGAATAGAGAGCAACTGAATATTCTATATATATTTTTTCTCTTTTCTATTATGGTTTATCATTTTATTCATAATATGTTATCAGCACGAAACTCTAATTTTTTCTGAATAAATTAACTTCTATATCAAGTATGATGAACACATAAATTATATTTTTATATCTAGTGGATATATTGAAGAAATTTAATTTTAGTTGTTTTTGTTATTTTTAAATTAATTTATATCTCAGTTTTCATCATGTCAAATTTATTAAAGCTTGAATTGGTGGCACTTGACATTATTTGTCATGGATCCTTGATGCTGAAATTCACTTTGACGCTAAAGGTATTGGTGATACTATTAAACAAGGAAATAAAGCATCAAGCCAAAATAAAGCAAATGACATGATTTTTCTCCGTAATCATATTCATGAAGAATTAAAAGCTGAATATTTGACTGTAAAAGACACTCTTGAATTATGGACTAATTTGAAGGATCGGTATGACCATCTAAAATTTACTGTGTTACCAAAAGCTCGATATGAGTGAATACACCTTCGATTTCAAGATTTTAAAACTATGACAGAGTATAATTCTGTTATTCACAAAGTAAGTTCCATATTAAAATTATGTGAAGAAACTATCATTGATGATGACTTACTTGAGAAATTTTTTTCACTTTTCATGGTTCAAATGTGTTGCTACAACAACAATATCGTGAAAAAAAGGTTTAAAAAATATTCTGAATTAATTACATATCTAATTGTGGTTGAGCAAAATAATACTTTGCTGATGAAAATCATGAAGCCCGTCCCACTGAGTCTGCTCCATTTCGCGAATGTTGTAGCAACACATAATCAGCCTGAATCAAGACAAAATAATTATCGTGGCCGTGGTCATGAACGTGGTAAAGGACTAATTAATTATCGTCATCATGGTGGAAATAAACATGAGAACAATAAAGTTTCTCAAAATAATTCTTCTAGAGGTAAAATCATTATTTGTCATCGGTGTGGTATGAAGGATCATTGGGCACGTGATTGTCGTACACTCGATCATTTTGTGAAACTTTATCAAGCCTCTCTCAAAAGAAAAGATAATAATATGGAGGCACACTTGAATTTTCGGAATGATGATAATGAAGCAACTCCCTCAAATAAATATGAAGATATTGAGATAAATCTTGCTTATAAAGATGATGATTTTGAAGGTCTCTCAAATATTACTCATTTGTAAGTTGAAGACTTTTATGAGAATATTGACTGAAGAACTGATTATTTAACTGGGATAAAAATTATAAAAATAATTATTGTTTTCCTATTATGTTTGCTATTATGTTGTCCTTCTTAAATGTTTTTCTTAAGGCATTATGTATTACTAATTTCTACATTTTTAGTGCAAATTTTTAAGATTTTTTATGATATTAGTTTTTCACGTTCTTATATTGTATCTTTTTTTTAAATAAAAAATATGGAAATTCTCTAGTCATCAGTTGGATTCAAAATCAATTATGATGATATATGTCTTCTAGATAATGCCACAACACACACTATTTTAAGAGATAAGAAATATTTCTCTAATTTGATTATGAAAGAAATTAATGTTAATACAACATCTGGTAGTACAAGATTAATTGAAAGCTCCAAAAAAGCTAAAGTAGTACTTATCGGAGGAACAAATTTAATAATTAAATATTATATTGTAGTAAGTATCAAAGAAACTTATTAAGTTTCAAAAACATTTGTCCAAATGACTATCATATTGAGATTACAAATGATAAACCAAATTAAGAAGAGGGAAATGAGAGCAAGTGAGTAATCTAAATGTTTTCTTCTCTTTTCTATATTTGGTTTATCATTTTATTCATAATAAGTTTTTCATTATTTATTTGTTCAATTTTCCTTCACTATATTAAAAATAGATGTATATTTTCTAATCAAATTTAAAAATCATCATATGATTTATTAGTTCATTCCAAGTTTATTCTTATAACTAAATATAATTATTTTTATTTATTATTTTATTAATTACTTTTTAAGAATATGCCAACTCAGACATGTTAGAAGAAAAAATTGGACCGAGGGAGTAACTTCTTAATAGTCTAATTCAAAAATTGGAAAAGAATACTACATATCGGCCGTAGGAATAATAACAAAAACGTTTATTTTTGTTCAAGCACAATAAAATATATTGGAGACAAAGAAGAATATTCTTTCTGTTCAAGCACGCCTGTTTTTGGTCACAAATATTATTGGGAAGTAATATTTAACCATATAACTTGACAAATATATTTGACAACATCTCAAGTTTTCAAATTTTAGAAAAAATTAGTATTTAGATCAAGTTTTAGTATTTGGTAAGTTTTAAATATTTAAAAATTATCCCAAAATTTTATATTTTATAAAAAAACACTCGTCATTTATTTATTCGAACTAATATTTATCTACCTCCTTCGAAAAACTTTGAGTTATAATTTGAGTTACAAAATTGAGAAAAAAAGAACAATTTATTTTTAATGAATTATAATTCCAACTGAATCAGTGACATGTTGGAGTATGTGATTAATGTATTGTTCTTGCCTATATCGTTATTTGTTGTTGTTGATTGCTATCAATTATGTTATAAAGTTATTTTATAACGGAACATGTTCATTATAAAATGATAATACATACTTATGGGTATAAATTATATTTTTTGAAATAATCAAATATTCTTTGGAAAATTTATGGCCAAACGTATGCTGAAATTTCACTTAAACTTCACCCAAAAATAATTTGCCAAGAATATTTAGAAATTTAAGGTCAAACGCTAGCTAAGGATAAGTATGATAATATGGTACGATATTAATTGGGAAATATATTTTTTATTTTTTTAAAATATTATATTATACTAAAGTAATTCAATGTGATTTGATGTTTAAAGTTTTGTTTTGATATATTATTGTACAATAAATTTATTTATACGATAGTTTGTTCATCATATGAGTCATCATATATCAGAACTTATTCCCAAGCAACCATCATGACTTTTGAAGAAGCCCTTTTCCTCTATACTAGTTATGATAAGTTCGTGTTGTGTAAATACTTAATAATATTAATTTTTATAATAATTTGTTATGTTTTTATAATATCTGAAATAATATTTATTTTTTAATATATTGCTATTTTAAAAGTAAGTTAGAAAAGAAACTATAAGTTATTTTCAAATTTGAAACATAACTTCAAATTAAAGTTTGAATTTTCACAGTTAAATATTGATTTTTAGATAAATTTGAATTGTAATTTTTATAGTCTAATGGGTAACTTAGAAGTAAACGAAAATGAGTGATCAGACAAGGAATTTTTACCTTTTCTATGTCAATAAAAAGAACACAGAGTTGCTACAACAAAATTTTCTTTATTCCTTGAATTTTTTTGGGTAAATCTTACCTTGACAAATAGTAGAAAATGGTCAAATACTCTCTTCGTTCATTTTTATTTATTCATAATATTAAAAATATATTTTTATTTTTACTTTTCACTTTAGCATATCAAGAGTTTATTTTGTTTTTTTTCCATATATTTTATCCCCAACATTAATTATCTCTTTCAAATCATTTTAGAAAATCTAAAATTATACATCAAATAATATGAATAATATGATAAAATACTCATATTAATTATAATTTAAAAGGCATGCCAAATTTAAAATGGAGAAATATAAAATGAACGTAATAAGTACACATATCAACGAACCAAACAATTGCATAGATGAGCAATTCAAGTGGGCCCCAAAATATTTTACTATGTAATAAACGAGGATAAGCAAGCAAGCGCATTAATGAAGTGTTGCTTGCTTATTCACATTTATTAGATAGATAACTTAAAAGTGAAAAGAAATGAACGATCACACAAATAATTTTGTATTTTCATGTCAACAAATAGACCACATAATTGTTATATCAAAATTCCTCTTATCCTTTGAATTTTTGGGTTACATTGAAAAATAGTAGAAATTTGTTAAATACTCCCTCCGTTCACTTTTATTTATCCGCTATGTAAAAAAATATTATTTTTATTTTTATTTTTCACTTTTAGCGTATCAAGATATATTTTTTTCATGTCTTACCCTCAACATTAATTACTTATTCATTAAATTATTTTTCAAACTTAAGATTATATATCAATTAATATAAAAATTATGATAAATTGTGAGCCTATTTTTTAAAAAATTAAGATTGGATTGGTAATTTTAACCGAAAATGATTATAATATAATAAAGAGAATTAAAAGGTGATTTTATTCTCTTATTCTTGCAGCTGCGTACGTTCTGCTTGGAGTAGTAAGTATGATTTTACAAGGGTTCTATTTTGGTACCCAGCTTCTACGAGGGGTCTTCTACGGCCCGTAGAACGTTCTAGGGTCAGTAGGAAGACCCGTAGACTATCCAATTCAATTTTAAATGAAGGGTAGTTTGGTCTTTTTCCATTTTTTTCAAATTAAAATTATAACATTTTGAGACTAAAATAAGTCCCTTATCAGTACGTGTCTTTTCTTCTCATTAGCACTTAGAAGATTTGAGAGCAAGAATCGGAGAGGAAAAAAGCTAGGGTTCGGACATTTCAACCAAGTTCTTCGAGTTTTGTTTAGAACAACAATCTTTCATGTATTAAGACTATTCATTGCGTTGGGCTGAGTTCGTTCTTGGGTCCTCTCAATCCCGTAATCAAAGAGTTCGAGTTTGAGTTTCTATCCCAATGAATTGAGTTTGAGTTAGTTATGTAATTCCTTACTGAGTTCTTTGTATATTTAATTCTATCGTGATGATTCCCATGACTTGAGTTCTTGAATTGTTGTTCATGTTTACATTCACATGAACCCTAATTTAGTACTTATTGCTACTTATTATGCATTGTTTGAGTTGAAGCATTGATATGTTTTCATGTCTTAATTGAGAAAGGAGTTTCAAACATGTTATATCACTTGAATTTTGAGGTCTTTTACTACTGATTTTGAGCATGATCCTTATCAAGTCTAATGAGTTAGAGTGTTATGCATTTATTTTGAGTCTGAGTTGAGAAATCAAAAAACTATATTTTATTCATTTACTTAGTTTGAGAAGTATAACTCTTTTGAAGAGAATGTAGTGACTTTGAAAAGAGCTAAGTTAAACTGGGTAAAGTTCAATGAGACAAAATGAGTTATATTTTGAGTATTTTCACTCACCTGAGTATATGAGCATAATATGTGATTTTGGGGGTAGCATTGAGCACTGATTTGAGTAAGAGTTTAGACAACTCAAACCCCACAAACCAAGTAGGCAGCGTAGGATAGAATTGTATCGTTGGTTCGGGCGACTTCTCATTTCAGTCCCTGATAAAGAATTTTATTGGATCCATGAGTTGAACTTGCGTTCCTTATCCTAGCAAGGTATTGGACGGCTCTGACAACGAGAGCAGTTCTTTATATCATTACGAGGATCATAGTGATGATTGCCAGTTAGAGAAACTCCCCAAAGAGAAAATATTATTTTATAATGAGTTGCATTCACTTGCTTATATTTTGTAAAGCATTGACTTATTTTATATTTGCATGCTTTATTTGAGTTTGAGTTATTTCAGTATTCATTCCATTAAGTATTCTTTGAGTATGTTTTCTTTCAGCTATTTCACATACTGTACATTTCATGTACTGACATCATTCGATGCTGCATTATTTTATGATGCAGATACAGATATTAGAGATCCTCAACAGGCGCATCATTGAAGATCATAGTCATTCAGCTTTTGATAAGACCTCCTTACATTCGAATAAGCTTTTTTAGTCATTATTTCATTCAATATTTACTTCTTAGTTCTTTTGAGGCAGTCGTAGGCCTGTTTCGGTACCTATCTAGAGTCATTAGAGGCTTCATCAATATAGACAGAGTATAGAGTTTATTTCAGAGTTTATGGTTTTAAACAACTTTTATCTATTTAAAGTATTTGAGATGTATTTTGAGAAGTATTATTTATATTCTTTTGCATGCCCATATGAGTTATTAGTCGTGATTAAGTTTTTCACTGAGTAGTTAGCCAGGTCAAGGGTTCACTTGGTAACCATTAATGATTTTTGAGTGTCGATCACACCTAGAGAGTAAACTCGGACGTGATAGGTAGGATCATACAACTAATTTCAGGATATGAAATATGAACAAGCAACCTCGGCTCAGTAAAACAAATAATATACAATTAACATCACAATTATAGTAAATTTAGAATTTCAGTCCTTACTTTGAATTCTTATACAATCACGAAAAAATCACAGCATAATAGACAACTCGATTCTCTCATGAAATCCACACACAGATTGTTAGTGTACCAGCGTGGTACCCGCCCCAATTATTAGTTAGTTTACGGGCGTGGTACCCGATTCAACTATAAATATGTATCGTGTGGTACCCGATCTACTATAAATATGTACTAGTGTGGTGCTCTCTCTACTATAAATATATACTAGCATGGTATCCGATCCAATCATCACACACATCACAATCACAACCACAATTAATAGCAAACATACTTGTATACTCAAGTAAATACATTCGTTGCATATGATTAACAACATCTATCATTTCAAGTCATGTTATTTCCTTTTCCCTAACCATATATTTTTGCAGCAATACTAATGAAGCAGTTAACAAGCATATATATAATATAATGGGAAAATAAAACTTCCATCACCTATCTCGAAACAAGCCTGAATGCTCTAAAGAACTAGAGTTTTTCCCTTTCTTAATGTTCTTGGTCTAAAATAACAAATAAATGACACAATCAATGATCAATGGCCTAATTATACTTGGATTATACTCAAATTCTAATCACAGGCCAAATCCATGATCATTCCACCCGAACTAGGGCATTTCTCATCATTAATTCAAGTTAAAAACCCTTTCTAAGGTTTTCATCATAAATTCGACGGTCCAAGAATCAATATACAAGTTAGAGGAGTAATTAACTTACCTTTACCGCAAGAATTGATGGAAAACTGAAGAAAATAGCCTTAAGTTGCCTTTTCTTCTCCTAAAATGAATTTGCAGAATAAAGAAAGATTTTGAGACTTTTTGTATTAAATCTGCAACTGACCAGCTATAGTGACTATCAACCCACTATAGCCACTCAGTTATAGCAGGATTCCAACTGCGATGGCGTCTTGCACGGTGATAGAAACTCGAAATTTCTCCCCTAAAATCCTATTTTGCAACATATCCTCGAACCTTGACGTTTTAAAATAATCCTTTCACACCAAAGTTCGACATCGAGAGTTCTACTTACTCTACTTCAGTTTCAAAAATTCTTAAAGACTCCTCATCGGCTTAGCTATTAGAAAAAACAATAATCTATGCTTAGATATTCCATTTTCGAATTGTCCTATACCTCACCTTACTCAAATTTCGTCTAATACTGTTTAGTCTAAAAATTTTAAGTTACTACCCCAAAAAATTTCTGGCCTAATTTTTTTACCATTGGCTATTTCATAACGACCAGAGGGATCGCTACAATGAATCTTTGTACACTATTTTGGATGGTAAGTTGCAAATATTGGAATCAAATTTGTCTTTACAGTGATATATTATGATACTTCAAAGTAATAGAAAAAAGATTATAATCTCTACCCTTATAATGATAGACCATTGAGTTAAGGGCAAGATAGCTGATGGGTTAGTGGAATTGATCGTGAAATCTTCTATGGAAACAAAATAACAATAAAAGAACTTTTTTTCTACTCTTTCATTTTTTGATGATTATTATATGATTAAAGTTTGATCTGAAGGTGAATTATTTAATAATGGGATAATAGATTTGATTAGCTTGACAAATCAGCTTTCTGCACATCTGATATGTCGCTAAAATACGATACTTATGACTCTCAAAACATGGAATTATTGTAAGTTCTAACCACGTTTTGTTAGTTTGATATGTGCTTTTGTTTAATTTTCAGGGAAATTGAAGTGCGCTTGAGTTGATGGTATTTAGATTGGTTTATGTGGAAATTTGACTTAGCTTGAACTAAGGTGGAATGATGGTGTTGAGGAGATAGCACAAGGAAAGCAAAATTCACAAGAAAGTGCTTAAGTTTGTGATGTCGTTAAGGTTTTGCGACAACTTGAAAGGAGAAAGCGACAAATGAACTTCATCATGCCATGAAGTACCTTGTACTGGATATAAGGAGGTTAAAGCATCACATTTTGATCAAGTGTGCACACCATGACAACCATTACTGGCTGTGGTGTGCAATACACCCCGTGAATAATGGTCTCCATTCGTGAAGAAGGCTCCTAGAAAAGCTGCTAAGAAATTGGCTAAGGCTCACACCAAGGAAGTGTTATACCCCACACTTTTGTACATGAGAATATTTATTTGGTTCCCTAAAAGTTTCCATGTTATCCATGACGTTACCAAATGATCCGAAGGAGGGGAGGATGTAATGCCCCATAATTTGCATAGACTACTTTTATGTAAGTAGTGATGGTTGGAAATAGGTTTGGAAGGATTTAAAAAGAGTTGAAAGCCAAATAATGAGTCATGGTAATCGATCTACGTGCTTAAGCTACCGGTTTGGATGTTTTACATAATTAAGCTACTTGAGTACATGTCGAACTTAAGTAGCAAGGATCACATAGGTTCTTAAAGTGAGACTAGATTACGAACCTACGAATGTCTTGGACATAAATTATATGAGCTTTGGGAGTAATTCCATTCATAAGCTCCGAGTATGATTCATGACTCTTATTCACTTCTTGACGGTAAAACTCTTAAAGTAGTTGAGCTATTGCCCTCAAGCCTTCTATATGTTGAATAGTAAATAGATGTATAAGCTCATATTCCTAAGGACTCTACGATGACAAATGTTTATGATTCCGTAAGCTGTTTACCATTATCTTGAAACATGTCTATGATTCCTGAGGCTCCATTTGATATGGTTCATAAGGACATTCAGAGGGTACTTGAGATGATTACTATCTTGATCTTCAAATGATAGTTCATTATAATTGTTCTATTGAGTCTCAGATGATGATCTAATTGTATATGGTTGTTCATGATATTCTACTTGTGCATACCGTTAATACTTCTTTCACCGAGTCTCAGACCGGATATGTTATCGTGCAAAACTTTACTACATTTTTATCGAGTCCCTTACTAGAGGGCCGGGTACGATATAATATATGTATATGATGATGCAATGATATGGTTATGGCACCGAGTCTCATAATGGGTCGGGTACGGTATAAGTGTACACTACTCTATTCACCGAGTCCCTTGTTAGAGGGTCAGGTATGGTATATATATACATATGATGATATAATGATATAATTGTAACACCGAGTTCTAAAATGGGCCGGATACGATATATGATGATGATATGCACGACTTTATTTCATAAGATACAGATATAGTGATTTATTAATTATTATACTTGTCTCTTGACCCCTTATTTCAGATGTAATCTCCTTTGTAGTATTTTATGTTTTATATACTCAGTACGTATTCCGTGCTGACCTCCTCTCTCTGGGAGGCTGCATTTAATGTTCGTAGGTACAGACATGTATTTCAAGGATCCGCTAGCTTGGGATTTTTCACTTAGCTATTTTGGAGTGTTCCATTGTACCGGAGCCTAGATTTTTGGTATTGATCTTTTTGATGTATATTTGTTTATTCAGGAGTACGGCGGGGCGGGGGCCCTGTCCCGCCATATGATACCGTTGACACTCTTAGAAGTCTGTAGACATATGCGTGTGGGTTGTGTGTAAGTTTTGTTCAGCTGCGTCTATGCGATGTGTTGTGAATATTAATATGAAATGACAGTCTTGACGGCTTGCATGTCCTTTCATGATTTGATTAGTGGAGACTCCTCAGGAGACAAATGATAGGGATATATTTATATGAAGACGTTATGACCCATTGGAGTTCTTATGTAAGTTATCATATTGTTCGTAGGTACGCATACGGGTGTCTGTATCGGACCCCAATCACGACCTACGGGGTTAGATCGTGATAGAAAGCTCCACCACGAGCCGTGGTGCTCACTACTGGCCGTTGTGGTTTGGACCACTACCAAAATACTAAGGCATGAAATAACATGGACAAGGCAACCACCAGGAGCCAAGGCAAGAAGCAACATGGCCAAGACAACCACCAAGGGCCTCACCACGACTGGCCGTGGTGGGTATCGTGGTAGGGTGGCCAGCCATCAAAGGACAAGTAAAGGACCACGGAGCACCACCACAAGCCACTGGCCGTGGTGGCTCCCATCCAGTGCAATTCTAAGACCATCAAGTCTTTTCTCCTAGTTAGTTTAGGATTAGGTTTCAACTTCTATAAATATTCTATTTTATTTTAGGTTTAATGGATTCCTTTTTGATGTTTTCCCTATTATTTTGGGGCTATATTGCATGACTAAAAATATTATTTTTGAGAGTTTTCCATCATCAAAACGCTGTTGGATAATAGCACAAGAACACACACGATAACTTGTTTCTTGGCTAGTTTGGAAGACTTAAATCAAGTTTTGATTGTTTGGTTCTTATGTTGATTTTCTATATCTTTGTAAGTATTGTTTCATGATTTGTAGACAAATTCTTGTTGATTTACTTATAATTATGCATACCTAATCCCACAACTAGGGTTGTGGGAATCCTGGCGACATAACTAGATAGGCAAACGTAGGATTGACTTTCGTGATTTATTTTTACATGTATTGTGATTTCTTCATTCAAAAGTCTTTCTTAGTGAGTTCACACATTAAGAACTTGCCCGTATTCATTTCTTTCTTGGGAGGGAGGTAGTGATTGGGAAAAGTCTATCACAACAGAAATTCGGAGAGTACTTTGTCTAAGTTACTTGAGACCAGGAGAAGATAATACTCTGAGATCCAAGGCGAGGTTAGTAAAGTATACATTCTGATATTGGGAGGAGATGAATGAGATACATATAATAAAGGCTGGGAGGTGAATTAGATGTTACCTAACTCGCTAGATTTTGCATGCAATACATTGATCGATATCATGAGTACGAGTTGTCTATCAAGTTATATGTCATGAGGATCATAACCCTAGTCTAGTCTTCATACTGTTTACAACTTTAATCTTGTTTACTTGTCAATACATTGTCGTTTGCTCTTAAATCAAGATCATAACCCCTATTTTTACTTTATGCATCTTTATTTTCGGGAAGTAGCTACTACAACTGAATAAGTAATAGCTAATAGTTATGTTTCAACCTATTCCCAGTGGAATCGGCCCCGACTCGTAGTTGGGTAAAATATACTGCTAACTATCGTCTACATTTCTTTCCAGAGGTATACTTGAGCGTTATCAACAAATAATATTGTAGGATTTTTAGTCTATTTGTAGAAGGCATTGTATGACTAATACATAGTGTGATTAGTTAGAATGAGAAGTTAGAATATGATTTTTTGACTTGATCTAAATATTTAGATTATGTCTAGCTAAAGTGTTTTGACTATTTTAAATCCGTTTTGATGTAGTTTAAGGTAAGTCAGACTTTAAGCTTTAGAGCTTACTTTTCAGAACTACTTTAAAAATGTATTTTATCTGCTTGGTCCATGTGATGGGACAAATGTGTGCTTGACAGAATCGGTGGAGTATGATCAGCCATAAATATGTTACTTTGCGAAGAATACTGAAAAATATTTAATAAGTGATATGTGGTGTGCTATTGGGCATTGAATATCTTTCCTTCACTGCGGTGATATAGTTACTAAGATCATACATATCTTCTGCAATATGTTAGGGGCATACATATGTTGTCGTAATATATTAGGGACGTACTTGTTGTTGTAGTATACTCTAGGGCATTATATATGTTGTCGTGGACTTATCAGGATGCTAGGCTGATCTCCTTTCACTGTCGTTCATGACAAGTTTTAAGTGTGGATTGAGTTGAGGCATGCCGTGTCCTTTTAGATCATTTGTTTGAACTTGTTGAGTATTATATTATGAAATATATTTTCGTGCATATTATCTATGTGTTCGTTGTATTTTCTAACACTGTTTTAGGGTGTTAAAGTAGAGTGTCGAGAATCTTAATACATTATATATATATATATATATATATATATATATATATATATATATATATATATATATATATATATAAAACACTTACTCTTTATCTGCATGCCTATGTAAATACTAACGTAGAGGGTGAGACTAGTGGCAGACGAGTTCATTCACATAGATTTTGTTGCTAAGGTGAGCTTTCGCATTGTTCGTGGAGGCTATATATATATATATAAAACACTTACTCTTTACCTGCATGCCTATGTAAATACCGACGCAGAGGGTGAGACTAGTGGCAGACGAGTTCATTCACATAGATTTTGTTGCTAAGGTGAGCTTTTGCATTATTCGTGGAGGCTACTATTTAAGTTCTGTCTAATCATAACTTATATCTTCTTTTCTTGGGGTTTGCATGCCCGACAGTTAAACTCATGTAACTCTATTAAACTCATGTAATTCTATTAGATGCTTCGGGGTCTTATTGTGGGATTTGAGTTAGAGAACTGGTTTTGATGATCATTGAATCAATGAGTTGATTATGGATTTCGTTGGATTATTATTCTCCTTTTATTGATTATTACTGATATGTTTAGATTTTCGTGTAATGCTCAAGTGCTTAGATAGTTGAATAAGTGTTTGGACATTTGGTTCGCCCGATGAGTGGTGTTAGCAAATGCCAATCATCTGTAGAAAATATTTTGGAATGTGACAAAAATATTCATATTAATCATTAATTTAAAAGATATATAAATTTAAAATAGACAAATAAAAATAAATAATTTAATACGAATAATTAATGAGGCCCATAAAATAAACAGAAGAAGCGCAAGAGGAGGATAAGCAGTAACACAAGCATGTTGATGATATAAATTTTTACATAAATAAACTATTTTAGATTAATAATTATCCTTTGTTAGGGTACTTTTTTTTATTACGGTCTATATCATATTTAACTTAATTAGTAACTAAAATACCCCATTAGCCCTCTCTCTCTCTCCCTTCCCCCTCCCCCTCGCCCCCCCCCCCTTCTGCGTGCTTCTTTTTTTTCTATCTACTTTTTCTCTTTCTCTTTCTCCCTTCTTTTTTAAATAATAATTAATTATCCTAATTCAAATAGTACCTAAATATTTAAAATTCACATATAATATTTATAATATATTTATATTAAAAATATTTTAATTATGTATTCACCGCATTTATTGAAAGATGCATATAATATGTATCATAAATTAATTTCAAAATGTATTATAATTATTATTTATATTTTTTCTCTTATTAATGGTGCTAAAATATATTATTGTATTATAAATATTTTAGTTATATATTCACCACATATATTGAAACATGCCTATAATATATTGAATTCAAAATCTATTATAATTATTTTTTATTTTTTCTCTTATTAATGGAATATATTATTATATTAAAAATATTTTAGTTATATATTCACCACGTGCATTGAAACATGCTTATAATATATTGAATTCAAAATCTATTATATTTATTTTTTATTTTTTCTCTTATTAACTGAATATATATTGTATTAAAAATATTTTAGTCATATATTCACCATGTGCATTGAAACATCTCTATAATATGTATAATAGATTGAATTCTAAATATATTACAATTAGAATTTAATATTATACATTGTTATGAATTCAATTGTTGTTATTTCAACAAATATAATACATTTCTAATAGCGTAAATTAATTTGAATAGTACTAGAATGTTTGAAATTCACACATACAACAACAACAACAACCCAGTGAAATCCCACAACGTGGGGTCTGGGGAGGGTATAGTGTACGCAGGCCTTACTCCTATCAAGGTAGGATGGCTGTTTTCGAGAGACCCTCGGCTCAAAAGAAGCATAAAAAGAGGTCAGATAAGGCTAAGAAATTCAAAGCGTTATGGAAAAGCAAATAATGAATAACGCAAATAACTAAAGCGACACAGATAAAATAGAGTAATCAAAGTACAGAAAGTAATAGAGAGATAATAACAGAAGTCAGAGCATAAAAAATTATAGTGCACTAATGCGCCTACTAATACGGAAGAATAACGAGACTATGTACTGGCCTTTTACCCTAATATGGGTCATCGACACCCTCCTATCTAAGGTCATGTCCTCATTAAGCTGTAAATGCGTCATTCACACATAATACTTATAATACATATGAATTAAAAATATTTTAGTTAAATATTCACTACGTACATTGAAACAGACCTATAATATGTATAATATATTAAATTCAAAATGTATTATATTTATCGTTTATATTCATTTTTTTTATTGTATTAAAAATACATTATATATGTATTTATACAAAAAAATTATTTAATTTAAAAAATAGTAAAAATATCATTTCTATAGTGTTTAATTTAAAATTAAATTTTAAATTAGAATAATTAATTATTATTTTTTTAAAAAAGAAAGAGAAAGAGAAAAAAATGAATAGAAAAAAAGGAGGAAAAACAAACAAAAAAAAGAGAAGAAGGAGAGAGAGGAAAGAGAAAGAGCAAGAAAGAGAGAGAGAAAAGGACGGAAGAAAAAGGAAGAAAGAGAGGGAGAAAAAGATGGAAGTAAAAGAAGAAGGAGAGAGAGAAAATGATTGAAAAAAAGAGAGAGAGAAATAAAAAGAAAAAAGTGTATTTATTATCTTTTATTTTTGACTAACAAAATTAATACTATTTTTAATAATTATAATTCATAATTAATATAATATAATATAATGAGCCCGTTTGGATGGGCTTAAAAAAAGTAACTTTTATGTATGAAGTGCTTTTAGAACTTTGAAGTGCTGGAAGTTATTTTTATAAATAAGCAGTTGAGTGTTTGGATAAAAGTGCTTATGATGTGAATTTTAGGATTAAAAGAATAAAAAAGGTAGTTTGGGAATTTAGTTAAAATATAAGGGATATAAAAGTAATTTCTATGGTCAAAGAAAATGACTTTAAGCACTTTGGAAAAAAAAGTTAGGAATCCTAACTTTTCATTTTTTACTGACTTTAAGAACTTTATGGCTTAAAGTCAGCATTAGACAAACACATCCAAAAGCTAAAAAGGGGCTTTAAATTGGTTTTGACCAACTTAAAGCCAATCCAAACGGGCTCAATATATTATTTATGTAAATGGCCTAGTTGTTATGCTGCCTTCTTATTCTCTTCTGTTCTACTATACTAGAAGAGTCAGTTGGAAATTGGTATCAACATGTCTGTTTAAGGGCAATTCATTTTTATTTAAGGATATTTTAGACTTTATAGGTAAGACCTAATTGCTACGTGTCATGTACCCAAAAAACCTGCATTTGGCCATTGTATCTTTGGAAATTTCTCCACTTCTTCTCTCTCGCGGTCATAGAACCTGCTACTCATCATCTTGATTATTTTTTCCCCATCTTTTTGGGCCTTTATCAGATCTGCAAATAATTGTTGCACTAAGAGCTGTCACTCATCATCTTGCTAGCAGAGATCCGTTCAAGAGAAATTAAAGAGAGCAAAGTTAATAGTTGCATATGTATAGTAAATCTTTCATTTTCTCTTAATTTAAGAAGTAAAAATTGATTTTATCCTCCATTTAATTTAATTTTCAGGAATGAACTACTCTTTCTTGTGGCATCAACAACTAGCTCGATTCTTATCCTACAATGAAGTTTCAATTTTGGGCAAGCTAACAATTGACGACAACTCATTAAGTATCATTATGATTGTAAAATTTAGTTATTTTTGTAGCAACAACTCATTTAGTATCTAGAGATGTTAAGCTCCACATAAAAAGAATTTATTACTATTATTTAATATAACTGAGGTATAAGGGTGTAGAAAAATTTCATGCTTTAATGCTCAAGCAATACGAAGTGTAGTGAATTTTTTTTTTCTTGAGCTTTGTAAAGGAGCTGAAGAAAAAATTCACGTTATTTTTAGTATGTTCATAGGTTTAATACTCTTTTAATTGTGTTTAATGATTTAATAATTGGTTATCTATAGCTTAAAGTGCTTGCAAATGTGTTCAATAATAGGCTATTTACAACTATTGAAAGCAGATGTGAAAGAACAAAGCTCTTCAATATCGATCGATTGGAGTAGACTGTGCTTCCTAATTCAAGCAAACCTCCAACATGATAATGAAAATGTATGCTTAGAAAGCTACTTTCTGCCTAGAGAAAGTTGAAACTATCATTGAAAGAAGTAAAGAAATTTGCATCGGGTAATATTCACATACATGTACCATTGATTCTATTTTTAATTATGTGAGCTGAGTTCATGAAATTTATACTAGAGAATTTTTTCATGACATTATGTAAATCTATCTTCACATTCTATACTGATTGGGAGTGAAATGATATTACTCTCTATGTTACTCTTGACTATCTTTTTTTGTGATATTGGAAGAGTGACCCAGCAAGAAACGATCATTAAGACTTGATATTCATCTGTTTTTACACAACATACACTTTTTGTTATGTAGTGAAAACATTTTCTATTAGATTATGATTTATAATATTGACAGATAATCATTTTATGGAAGTGCGGGTATGTTGAGTATAAGCATTCTTTAAGTGATTTGTTCAATGGTTTTGCTGCCAATTAGATCCTCTGAATTAACAATATGTCAAAGCCCGTGGCTTCTGTAAAGAGTTGAACCACATTTGCTATCTGTTCATAAAATGCAGAGAAGTATTGACTTGCCGTACTCAAATCTGATGCCTGAGTTTTTGCTTTCTTCCTCTTAATTCTAAAGGAGGATTTGTAAAAGCTGTGGAATCTATTTATGACTTTATGTAGAGATCAGTAGTTATAGTCGTAATCATTTAAAATTTATAAAATGATTCAATTTAAGATATATTAGTCTAAATAAATATTATGGATTAATAAAATTGGGTCAATTATTTAAATCCAACAAATGTGGATTTAATTAAAAATCCAAATCTATTGATTTGGGCTACAAAGATGAACCCACTTTGTTAAGTCCAATATCATCTCATTTTAGAGGCTCATTTTGATGCCGCGTATCAAGTGACGTGTCATGCCAAGTCAAACAAATAAGCCAATAGGATCATGTCATGTGTCAAAATGACAAGCCTATTCGCTAAAGTCCATTATGCTATATCACTTAAATTTGATTGGTCCAAGGACACCTGTTTTCATCATAACTCGTCCATCCTATAACTATAAATAAGAGTCCTCATAATTTAGAAATAAGACATCAGAATTCTAACAAGAAGTCAGAGAGAGCTCGTGGATCAAACACCGCAGATTTCTCTACAAGCTACAAGTTCAAGAACAACTCAAGATCAAGACCACCAGATTCAAGAACAAGTTCAAAAACCCTTAAATTCAAGAACAAGTGAAGATCAAGATCGTCAAGTTCAAGAACAAGTGAAGTTCAAGATGATCAAATCAACAAATCAAGATCAAGACCACAAGATTCAAGATCAAGTCCAAAAGTCCTTAAATTGAAGTAATAAGTCAAGATCAAATCCATCAAGTTCAACCAAATTCAAGATCAAGCTCAAGAGTCCTTAAATTTATATTCGAAAAGATGAATCAGAGGATACATAAAGATTGTAACACTCATATTCAAAAATCAAATATTACAATTATTGTGATATTTTTCGTTCTTGATTATTATTTTCTCGACGCGAATTTTATTGTGGACCTATCACGTCTAGTTAGATAGTAAAACATAAATAAATAAAAGGCGTGGCAGTAAATAATAATACGTTATTTTTCAAACAATCTAGACTTTTTTTTTATTTATAAATATCAACATAATTTTAATGTAACGATTTTACTATCAAATAAGTGAGTAATAACTTTTATTTTTATATATTCTTTACCATTTAATTAATTTAACATATTGCATGATCAGACAAATACTATAATATTGAATGAACTAATCATGTTTAATTAATATCATATTTATATATTTTATTTGTCTCAATTTATGAGAAGAAATCCTCAAGGGTCAAAATATTTAAACTATAAATTTGGGTATAGATTTTTTTTTTTAAAAAAATATTTAAATAAAATTTACATATATAAAAACAACCCATAAAGAACTATAAGTAAACATAACTAATAATATAAATATTTTTAAAAAATTATAAAAATTATAGTCAATAAAAAATTATTTGACTCCAAATAATAACATCTTGGCATAAAATGGGATCGGAAGAAAAATATTACGTATAACAAAATTTAAACAAGAAAAAATTCCATATGGGTTCTCAAAAGGTCCATTCCAAACTTGAAACTTCCTGTACTTTCTTACTCTCTTCTAATAGTTTTCCTCTAAACAGATCAATTATTCAATGCGTGTAATATAAAAAATATTTATAGTAGAGATATATTTTATAATATTTATTATATATGCTTAAAAATTATGTTCAATTATTTTAAATTACACTATTATATTATTATTTTTCTTTTTTATTTTATAAATAAGATTTTTTTTCTTATAATTAAGTCTATAATATAGATAAAAATACAAAAAAAGTATCATAATATTTAAAAAGCAAAAAACCATAAAGGTTAATAAATTAGAGGTTAAAATAGACCTTTTGAGTGATATATGTAAGTGACTTTTTTTTGTTACTAACAAATAAAAGAACTATGATTTGGCAATAAAAAGGGTACACACTAATACAAAAGAAAATTCTATGAATTCTCTCATCCTTTTGCTATCTCTTTTTCTTATTAAATTTATAAGTTAGTTTATTTCATAGCACATTATCAACACACATCTCTATCACTTCAAGCTATTTTAAAAAGGTAATAAAAGAATAAAAATTTTATTTTCTTAAAATATCGAATATATCTAAACTTGAATTTGTTGCTCTTAATATATCTGGAAAAGGCTACTCATGATGGGCACTAGATGCCGAAATACATCTAGAATCGATGGGTCTGGTAGACATCATCAAAGATGTCAATACGACATCTAGTCAAGACAGTGCCAAAACCATGATATTTCTCCGCCACCATCTTGACGAGGGGTTAAAATTACAGTACCTCACATTAAAAGACTCCCTTAAACTATGGAAGAATCTAAAAGAGAGCTATGACCATCTGAAGTTGGTCATACTTCTACAGGCATGTCATGATTGATTTAATTTGAGATTAATGGATTTTAAAAATATAATTGAATATAATTCTGCCTTATTTAGAATTATAGCACAGTTAACTTTATGCAGAGAAGAAATCACTGAGCAAGACAAATTTAAAAAAACATACTCCAAATTTTCACCTGCGGATATGCTCCTACAGCAGCAATATCGCGAAAAGAGGTTTAAAAAATATTCTAAATTACTTTCTCACCTTCTTATTATTGAACGCCATAACGAACTGTTAATGAAAAATCATGATCGTCGGCCCGTTGGTTTTTTGACACTCTCTGAAGTGAATCAGACAAACTATAACCAACGAGAAAGAGGTCATGGCCCAAGTCGTGGTCGAAGAAGAAATTATAATCATGATGTTCGTCTAACATTGAGAAATAATCAGTAATTTAAAAAGAAGAATGAAAAGCAAGATGCAATACCAAAGAAAAATTCAGAAAGTATATGTCATAGTTGTAGAGGTATGGGGCATTGGTCACGGACTTAACAGTCATCAAAACGTCTGATTCAGTTATATCAGGCATCCTTGAACAACAACAACAACAACAACCTAGTGAAATCCCACAACGTGGGGTCTGGGAAGGGTAAAGTGTACACAGACCTTACTCTTACCAAGGTAGGACGACTGTTTTCGAAAGACTCTCGGCTTAATAAAAGCATAAAAAGAGGTCAGATATGGCTAAGAAGTTCAAAGAGATATGGAAAAATAAATAACGAAAGCGACACAGATAAGATAGGGTAATCAAAGTACAGAAAGTTATAGATAATAATAGAAATCAGAGAACAAGAAATTATAGTGTGCTAATGCGCCTACTAATAAGGAAGAATAACGAGGCTATGTACTAGCTTTCTACCCTAATGTAGGTCCTTCACACCCTCCTATCTAAGGTCATGTCCTTGGTAAGCTGTAACTGCGTCATGTTCTGTCTAATCACTTCTCCCCAATATTTTTTTGGCCTACCTCTACCTCTTCTAAAACCATCCATGGTCAACCTCTCACACCTCCGCACTGGGGCATCTGTGTCTCTCCTCTTCACATGCCTAAACCATCTCAGTCGCATTTTCCGCATCTTGTCTTTCACCGAGGCCACTTCTACCTTGTCCCGAATAAAATCATTTCTAATCCTGTTGCTCCTGGTATGCCCACACATCTATCTCAACATTCTCATTTCAGCAACTTTCATCTTTTGAACGTGAGAGACCTTAACCGGTTAACACTCCGCCCCATATAATATAGTCGGTCTAACCACCATTTTGTAGAACTTGCACTTAAGTTGTGGTGGTACATTCTTGTCACATAGCACACCGGAAGTGAGCCTCCATTTCATCCACTCTGCCCCAATACGATGTGTGACATCATCTTCAATCTCCCCGCTGCCTTACATGATAGACCCAAGGTACTTGAAACTACTTTTCCTTTGGATGGCCTGGTCACCATGCCTAACTTCCGTGCCAACCTTCTGAGGTGTCTCACTGAACTTGCACTCTAAGTATTCTGTCTTGGTCTTACTCAACTTAAACCCTTTAGACTCTAAGGTATGTCTCCAATCCTCCAGCTTAGCGTTAACTCCGCTACGTGTCTTATCGATCAAGACTATGTCATCCGCGAAAAGCATACACCATGACACCTCATCTTGAATTTGTTACGTCAATCCATCCATCACCAAAGCAAATAAAAATGGACTAAGAGCTAATCCTTGATGTAACTCCATCATAACCGGGAAGTGCTCTGAGTCCCCTCCTATTGTGCTTACCCTAGTTTTGGCACCCTCATACATGTCCTTGATCACCCTAATGTAAGACACAAGTACATATTTAGCCTCCAAACATCTCCATATTATCTCTCATGAAACTTTATCATAAGCCTTTTCTAGGTCGATGAATACCATATGCAAGTCCTTCTTCCTCTCCTTATACTGCTCCACCAATTTCCTCATAGGGTGGATGGCTTCTGTAGTTGAGCGTCCCACTATAAATTCGAACTGGTTCTCTAAAATAGACACACCTCTCATCAGCCTCATCTCAACCACTCTTTCCCACACTTTCATAGTATGACTTAAAAGCTTGATACCTCTATAGTTATTGCAGCTCTGGATATCCCCCTTGTTTTTGTATAAAGGGATCATTACGCTCGACCTCCATTCTTCGAAAATCGTTTCTGTCTTAAATATGATATTAAATAACCTAGTTAGCCACTCCAAACCTACCAAGCTCGCACTCTTCCAAAATTCCAAAGAATCTTGTCAGGTAAGATCACTCTTCCCCAGCGCATCCTACAAACAACACCCTTAACCTCCTCTACCGTAATACTCCTGCAATACCCAAAATCGTGATGCCTCCCTGTATGTTCCAAATCTCCCAATACAATCTCTCTATCCTCTTCTTCATTCAAGAGTTTATGGAAGTATAACTGTCATCTCTGTTTAATAAGGGTCTTCTCTACCAATACTTTTCCATGCTCGTCCTTAATGCACTTCACTTGATCCACATTGCGGGCCCTTCTCTCCCGCATCCTGGCTAGCCTGAACAATTTCCTATCCCCGTCTTTCTCTTCTAGTTCCGCATAAAGGCGTTCAAAAGCTATCATTTTTGCCGTCGAAATAGCAGACTTCGCCTCCTTTCTCGCTATCTTATAAAGTTTCTTATTCGTCCACTTCTCCACCTCATCCTTGCTTTCTATCAACTTTGCATACTCCATCTTCTTTGCTTCCACCTTCCCTTGCATTTCTCCATTGCACCACCAGTCCCCTCTATGCCGACTACGACTACCTGTCGAGACTCCCAACACTTTCCTTGCTACAACCCTAATACAACTAGCCATCCTATCCCACTTCGCATCCCCACTACTATCCTAGGACCCCATATCCTTTAATTTCTCTCCCATCTCTAGGGCACTAGCCGTGGTCAAACTCCCCCATATGATCCTAGGTCGGTCATCCCCGACTCTCTTCTTCTTCTTCATCTTGATCCCTAAATCCATCACCAAAAGCTTATGTCGGGTTGTAAGATTGTCGATCGGAATGACCTTACAGTCTTTGCACAGACCTTTATCATCCTTCCTAAGGAGTAAAAAATCTATTTGAGTCTTAGCCACTGAATACAGAAGGTTACCAAGTGGTCCTCCTTCTTTGGGAAACTCAAATTGGCTATCACCAACCCAAAAACTCTTGCGAAATTCAAAAGTGAGACTCCTCCTCCATTTCTGTCTCCGAAGACAAAGTCTCCATGCACATCATCATACCCTCCCTAAATATATCTGATGTGCCTATTGAAATCCCCTTCCACGAAAACCTTCTCAATAGTCGGTATGTCTCCCACTAACTCATCTAAATCCTCTCATAAGCGCCTCTTATCCTCCTCACCTAAGCTCACTTGTGGTGCATACACACTAATAATATTCAATGTGATTCTTTCAACGACCATCTTAATCGACATCATCCTGTCAGTGACTCTCCTAACCTCCACCACCTGATCCCTTAAATCACTGTCTACTAAAATGCTTATCCCATTCCTATACTTCGATCTACCAGAGAACCAAAGCTTATACTCGTCTATCTCCTTAGCTTTAGAACCTACCCATTTGGTCTCTTGGACACAAGCTATATTAATCTTCCTCTTTTTTAGAATCTTAACTAGCTCTATAGATTTTTCCGTTAACGTCCCAATGTTTTAAGAACCTACTCTCAATCTAGACGCTCCTTTAACCCACTTACTCCTTGAAGAGGGTAAAAAATAATTCAAAGATAAATTTTATCTCTGAAGATAATATTGAGCCTATGCATCTGGATGTAGTTGATTTTCTTTAATTTTTAGAAGAAAATATGAATATTGATAAGCCTAATAATATTTAAATAATTTTCTTTAAATTTGTTTGTATTAAATAATATATTTATATTTTTTTAATTCATGTAAATCAAATTTGTATAATGAGCCATGTATTAATTATAATATTTACTTTATTTCGTTTTGAAGAAAAAAATGAATATGCCTCAAATTTTATTTGGATCAATGTTCAATCACGAAGATATTTGTGTAATTTATAGTGGAACGACGAATCATGCCATTTTTAAAGACGAAAAATATTTTTCCTACTTGCTTAGAAGAAAAGCAAATGTTACTACTATTTCTGGTAATTCAAAAATTATTGAAGACTCCGAAAAAGCTACTATATTTCTGCCTAAGGGGACAAAGATTGTTATGGAAGATGCACTATTCTCTTCTAAATTCCCAAGAAACTTATTAAGTTTTAAAGATATCAGCAGAAATGAGTATCATGTTGAGACACTAAATGAAATAAATATTAAATACCTTAGTATAACCAAGAGTGTCTCATGCCAGAAATATATTTTGGAAAAATTACCAACTTTGTCATCTGGCCTATACTATGCAAAAATTAGTGCAATTGAAGCATATTTGATCATAAACCAGAAGTTTACTAATCTAAATACATTTGTGCTATGACATGATCGAATAGGTCTTCCTGGATCAATAATGATAAGACGAATTCTTGAAAATTCAACTGGACATCCGTTAAAGAACCTGAAGATTCTTATGAATGATGAATTTTCATATGTTGCTTGTTATCAAGGCAAATTAATTGCCATACCATCAACCCTGAAAGTTGGTATCGAATCTCCTACCTTTCTAGAGCGTATACATGGGGATATATGTGAACATATTTATCCACCCAGTGGATTTCTTAGATATTTTATGGTTCTAATAGATGCACCATCTAGATGGTCTCATGTGTTTCTCTTATCATCTCGCAACCTGGTGTTTGCGAAGTTGTTAGCACAAATAATAAGATTAAGAGCGCAATTCTCAAACTATCCAATTAAGGCTATTCGCCTTGATAATGTTGAAGAATTTACATCCCAAGCTTTTGATGATTATTGTTTATCAATTGGGATAAAAATTGAACATCCCATTGCTCATGTTCATACACAAAATGGCCTAGCAGAGTCATTTATTAAACGCCTACAATTGATAGCAAAACCTCTACTTATGAAAACAAAATTGCCAATTACTGTTTGGAGTCATGCTATCTTACATGTAACAACATTTGTACGTCTCTGACCAACAAATTATAATAAATACTCTTCGTCACAATTAGTATTTGGTCATGAGCCAAATATAGTCCATCTATAAATTTTTGATTGTACGATATACGTACCTATAGCACCATCACAACGTACAAATATGGACCCTCAATGAAGGTTGGACATATATGTTGGGTTTGACTCACCCTCCATAATTCGCTACCTTAAACCGTTGGCAGGAGACTTAATTATTGCTCGATTTGCAGATTGTCGGTTTGATGAAACAACTTTTTCGCAATTAGGGAGAGGGAAAAAGGAACCTGAAAGAGAGATTGCGTGGAAAGTTTCATCACTATCTCATTTTGATCCACGTACCTGCATATGTGAGTAGGAGATCCAGAAGATCATCCACTTATAGAAAATAGAAAATCAAATGCGAGATGCATTTATTGATTTAAAACGGATAGCTAAGTCACATATCCCTGCAGTGAATGTGCCTATTCGGATTGATGTCCCAAAAGGACCATCTACTAGTATCATAGCTTGTGAATCCCAAACATGCCCAAAACATGGTAGACCATTGGGTTCAAAGGATAAAAATCCTAGAAAGAGAAATAATAAAGATGATACTACAAAAGAACCTCCTGAAGAAGGTCAAGATTTGAGTAATCCTGATAGCCTATGGAACAGAGGGTTTTGTGATCTATTGTGATGCATCCAGAATTGGTTTGGGTTGTGTGTTGATGCAAATGGGGAAGGTGATAGCCTATGCTTCAAGACAGCTTAAGCTTCATGAGAGGAATTACCCAACTCATGACCTTGAGCTGGCAGCTGTGGTGTTTGTGCTTAAAATTTGGCGCCACTACCTGTATGGAGTGCATATCGATGTATTCACCGATCACAAGAGCTTGCAATACGTCTTTAGCCAGAAGGAACTCAACCTGAGGCAAAGAAGATGGCTTGAGCTACTCAAGGACTATGATATGAGCATCCTCTACCATCCAGGTAAAGCTAATGTTGTTGCTGATGCTCTTAGAAGGTTGTCTATGGGTAGCACTGCCCACGTGGAGGAAGGAAGGAGAGAATTGGCGAAGGAGGTCCACAGATTAGCCCGATTGGGAGTTCATCTAGAAGAGAATAATGAAGGTGGAGTTACTGTTCAGGATGGGTCTACGTCCTCACTTGTGGCAGAGGTAAAGGAGAAGCAAGACCAAGATCCCATCATTCTCCAATTGAAGGGAGTTGTTCACAAACAAGAGGTAATGGTTTTCACCAAAGGGGGAGATGGTGTGTTGAGGTACCAAAATAGATTGTGTGTGCCGGATGTCGATGATGTTCGAGAGAGGATTATGGCCGAAGCGCATAGTTCCAGGTACTCCATTCATCCAGGCTCCACAAAAATGTATCATGACTTGAGGGAAATCTATTGGTAGAGTGGAATGAAGAGGGATATTGCAGAATTTGTTTCCAAGTGCCCGAATTGCCAACAGGTGAAGGTTGAGCATCAAAGGCCATGTGGTTTAGCCCAAAACATAGAAATTCCAGAATGGAAGTGGGAGATGATCAACATGGACTTTATTACAGGCTTGCCGAAGTCCCCAAAACAACATAATTCCATTTGGGTGATTGTGGATAGAATGACGAAATCAGCTCACTTCTTGGCGGTTAAGACTACTGATACCGCAGAAGATTATGCAAAGTTGTATATACAGGAGGTCGTCAGATTGCATGGGGTCCCTTTGTCTATCATCTCAGACAGAGGAGCTCAATTCACTTCCCAATTTTGGAAATCCTTTCAGAAGGGATTAGGTTCGAGGGTGAACTTGAGTACAGCCTTCCATCCCCAGACAGATGGCCAAGCAGAGCGCACCATCCAGACATTGGAAGATATGTTGAGGGCATGTGTGCTTGACTTCAAGGGAAATTGGGATGATCACTTACCTCTCATAGAGTTTGCGTACAACAATAGCTATCATGCAAGCATTCAAATGGCTCTTTATGAAGCTTTGTATGGGAGGAGGTGTAGATCCCCCATTGGGTGGTTTGAAGTTGGTGAAACCGAGTTGATTGGGCCTGACCTTGTTCATCAAGCCATGGAGAAGGTGCGAGTTATTCGAGAGAGGCTAAAGACATCCCAAAGCCGCCAAAAATCTTACACCGATGTGAGGAGAAGAGACTTAGAGTTTGAGGTGAATGATTGGGTGTATTTGAAAGTGTCACCCATGAAAGGTGTCATGAGGTTTGGAAAGAAGGGGAAGCTTAGTCCTCGATATATTGGTCCTTACCAGATCTTGAGGTGGATTGGGAGTGTTGCTTATAAGTTGGAGTTGCCTTCGGAGCTAGCCTCTATTCATCCGGTATTCCACGTTTCGATGTTGAAAAAGTGCTTGGGCGATCCCTCATTGGTAGTCCCCATTGATAGCATTGGAATTAAGGATAGCTTGTCTTACGAAGAGGTTCCGATCCAAATTCTTGATCGCCAAGTTCGCAAACTAAGGAACAAAGAAGTCGCCTCAGTCAAAGTCCTGTGGAGAAACCAATTTGTTGAGGAAGCCACATGGGAAGCGGAGGAAGCCATGAAATCTAAATATCCACATCTATTCGTGCCTACCGAGGAGGATGTCGAAGGTAATGTCCCTTTCCTTAACATTGAATTCATTTGTGCATTTTGAGTCTTGATTGATAATTGATTGAGGATTTGATTGATTGAATGACTGAGTTTTGATTGTGATTTGCACCCCGAGTCTATTCTTGACTTCTCGTCATTCGAGGATGAATGATCCCAAGGGGGAGATAATGTAACACCCCTCAAAAGTTTTCCCTAAGATTTGGACCCTTCTTGTGTTCGGGGAGGGTCGGACTCGAGTATTGTGGAGCCTTCGCGTGAGTAAGACGAGTTGTTGAGAAATGTTGCAGCATTAGAGGTGATGTGGGGTCATGAGGACCCCTAGGACCAAATTTAACCCAAGGATTCATCGTGACTAAGTTCGAGGAGGAGTTCGCTTGAGGGGTTAACTTCTAACGACCCTATCTTTTGATAGATGATGATCTGGGTGGCCCACGATCTATTAAATCAAAGGTCGTCGAGTCGTTTTTCCAACGCCACCAAGAATGCGAATTTTGGAGTTCGGAGTCGAAAGATATGACGCTCCTAAGACGAACTAGCGCGGCAGAAATTTCATTTTTTGGCCTGGGTTGCAACTGCTGGGGAAATGGCCTTGGCGCTGTAAGGGCGCGACGCGCCACTATCGTGCCAGAAACATGCCTCAGTAGTTTGGTCCTTGGCGCGACGCGCCACTAAAAGTTGTGCAGGGTTTTCTGGCCAATTTTCCAGAATCCAGAAACTTTGGCCTTGGCGTTGTAAGGGCGCGACACGCCATTATCGCGCCAGAAACATGCCTCAGTAGTTTGGTCTCTGGCGCGGCACGCCACTGCGAGGTGTGCAGGTTTTTTTAGGCGTAATTGGCCTGGCGCTGCAATGGCGCGACGCGCCACTATCGCGCCAGGTGCATTTTTGCCTATTTTTCAGAACTTTGAGAAGGGGCAATTCCCAAATTGCCCCAATTATATATGTATCACCCTAGACTATTTTGGGATCATTTCTTCAGCCCCCACTCTCTCTCTAAAAAGCCCTAGGAGCTTCTCTCTCTCTCTCTCTTCTTCTTCTTCTTCTCCATTTCCAACAAAAAGAGTCTAAGAGCTTCAAGATTTGAGTCCTCCATTGAAGACCCAACCACAAGGTTTTCTTCAAGTCTTCACTAAGATATGTAAGGCTATCCAAAACATGGGTTGAGTCCACCCATGTGCCCTATTCTTGCTTTGAGGTTTGATGTTCTTGAAAATGGAGTTTCTTGGTATGGTTTATGTTTGTATGAGTTTTGTGCCCTACTTAATAAATGCTAGATGTGTTGATGTTGTTGAGCTAAGAAGTTCCTAAAACCTTCATGTTAGTATGAATTGACGGAGATGATTTGTTGTTATGTTTTATTGATATCTTTAGCCATGTGATTATGTTGCTTAAGTCAACTTCCTTAAATGTGTTATTCTACTTGAATTGTTGAGCTAAAGTCATAGAGTCGTGATGAGTCTTGAGGAGGTGTCATAAATGCTTATCTAAATGAGGCTTGATTGAGTTGATTTGAGGATGGAATTGATCAGTGGACAAGGTCCTAAATGAGACTTGCCATTATGACTTAATTGAGTTGAAATGAGAACTGAGTCGATGAGGTGGCAATGTACCACATGAAACTAGCCGTGAGGGCTTGTTTGAGATGATTGGATGAAGTCTTATGAGCATAGAGTTATGGGAGGAGTATCGAGCACTGAGGCGGGCGAGAGTATAGTCCGTACTCGAACCCCCGAAACTACGCCGCCAACGTAGGTAGGGATGGAACCGTTAAAGTCGGATGCTTCCCATGGGATCGAACCGTTAAAGTCGGATATTTCCCACTTATTTGTCCTGAAATGATAGGACTTGACTAATCGATGGAATCCATGATTAGGGAGCGTTCATGCCTTGGCAAGGTATGGAAGGACATGGCAACGACATCTGATTGTTGTACTATCACTGGCTCATAAGTGATGGTTGTCGGATAAGAGAAACTCCCATTTAGGTCTTGATAGTACTCCGAGTCAGTTGGGTTGAGTGGCATGAGATTTGGTCCGGTCTAAATCACTTCTTGTTAGACTTAGGGCACTTGAGTTAGTTGTTATGCATATATATATATATGATTTGAGATCCTGAGTCGATATTGATGCTTTCTTGATGTTTGTTTCCTCCGGCCATTTTACATACTTGTACATTCCATGTACTGACGCCATTTGGCCTGCATCGTTTCATGATGCAGCGACAGGTACTAGAGATCATCAACCGGCGCTCCGTTGAAGATCCACTTACACTCCCAACTAGTTGGTGAGTCCTCCTAGTTTCCGGAGGATGTTGAGATTCCTTGTATAGCTTTATTGTTGTTGTTTCCTTCATCTTGATTGTTGGTAGCCATGGGCTTGTCATTGGCACCCTCTAAACTTTGATAGAGGCTTCATAGACTAGAGTGTGGGGAGATTGGACTATTATTTTGAGGAGTCCTATTATACTTATTTTTGTTGAGTTAAACATGTTTGGCCTTCGGCCCTTATATTATGAATAGTATGTCATGATTGAGGCTTCCTTTGAGCGTTTATGACCGTTTGATAAAGTGATTGAATCAGGTGGTTCGCTTGAGGGCCAGAAATGGCTTTCAAGTGCCGGTCACGTCTAGGGTACCCTCTCGGGGCGTGACATGGATGTAGTTACAACTTACCTTTATGGTTCACTTGATAATAAAATTTACATGAAAATCCAGAAGGATTAAAATTGCCTGAAGCATTCTCGAGAGATGTACTCAATGAAATTGCAAAGATCATTATATGATCTGAAATAATCAAGGCGTATGTGGTATAATCACCTTAGTGAGTAATTGATAAATAAAAGTTATATAAATGATGTCATTTGTCCATGTATTTTTATTAAGAAAACAGAATCAAAGTTTGTTATATTCGTCGTTTATGTTGATGACATAAATCTCATTGGAACCCCTGAAGAGGTCCAAAAGGCGATTGAATAACTAAAGAAGGAATTTGAGATGAAAGACCTTAGAAAGATAAAATTTTGTCTGGGTCTGCAAATTGAAAATTTAGCAGAAGGGGTCTTTGTCCACCAATCTGCCTACACTGAGAAAATCTTAAAATGATTTTACATGGACAAAGCACATCCATTAAGTACTCCAAGATCCATTTCGACCTCCATAAGAGAATGAAGAACTTCTTGGTCCTAAAGTATTATATCTCAGTGCTATTGGTGCACTTATGTATCTTGCTAATGCAATGAGGCCTGATATAACATTTTCTATTAATTTGCTGGCAAGGTATAGTTCATCCCCAACGTGAAGACATTGGAACAGTATTAAGCATATTTTGCGATACCTAAAGGGTACCATTGATATGTGTTTGTTTTATACTAACAAAGGCGATGCAGACCTTATTGGTTATGCAGATGCAAGTTATTTATCACGCCCACATAAAGCTCGATCTCAATCAGGCTATCTATTTACACACGGAGGAACTGCTATATCATGGCAATCTACAAAATATTCTATTGTTGCTACTTCTTTAAATCATGCTGAAATAATAGCAATTCATGAAGCAAGTTGAAAATGTGTGTGGTTGAGATCGATGATACAGTTCATCAAAGAAAGATGCGGCCTGAAAAATGATGTCAAAGTACCCATAGTTATATTCAAAGACAATGTCACGTGCATAGCTCAATTGAAATGTGACTTCATAAAAGGAGACAGAACGAAATATATTTAACCAAAATTATTCTTCACACATGATCTCCTGAAGAATGGTAATATTGATGTACAACAAGTTCGTTCGAGTGATAATCTTGCAGATTTATTCACAAAAGCATTACCAACACCAACTTTTAAGAAGCTAAGATATAAGATTGGAATGCGTCGTCTACAAAATATCTAATGAAGTTTTCATCAGGGGGAGTAAAATACGTGCTGTACTCTTTTTCCCTTAACTAAGGATTTGTCCCATTGGGTTTTCCTCCCATTGGATTTTTCTGGTAAGATTTTTAATGAGGCAACACTCAAGGTGTATTACCAGATATGTGTACTCTTTTTTCTTCACTATGCTTTTTCCCACTGGATTTTTTTAGTAAAATTTTTAACGAGTCACAATATCTATGGATATTCAAGATAATTATGTATATTGTTTCTTGTAAAATTATTTTTTTATTACACGTGAATATTTAAGGGGGAGTGTTCTAAAAGTGGATGTTCCACTAGGGCAAGTTGCCCACCATCTTTTCCCTTTTCTTGCCATATTTTGGCAATGAAAAGGGCACACACAAATACAAAAGAAAATTCTCTCAATTCTCTCATCCTTTTACTATCTCTCTTCTTATTAAATTGCTAAGTTAGTTTATTTTATAACAGCATCATGTTTTTCATTTTCCCCCAGAAAACTTTAGAAGGAAAGATACGTTAATTAAATTAAGAGAAACTACATATATTAAACTCATTAGGTAAAATATTTATCTAAATTGAATTCAAATTAAATTATTTATTCGAGTTGGACCTATAGCCCAAAATGTTTACTTATGTGTAGGGCTGTTCACAGTTTTAGTTAAAACCAACCAAACCAAAAATTTAACCAAATCGAATAAAAAAACTGATATTTGGTTTGGTTTGGTTTTAAATTTGAAAAACCGATAATATTTGGTTTGGTTATGGTTATAGTAAAAAATAACCGAATAAATAACCGAACCAAACCGATAATTATATATATAAAATTTATAATTATTTATATGTATAATATTAGCTTTTCATAAATAATTAAAGATATTTTATACCTTTTAATTATTAATTTAATTTTGATCTACTTATTTTTAAGGCCCATGTCTTAAAAGAATATGTCCAAGTCCAACAATTCAAGCCCAACTCTAAATTTTAATAAATCGTAAGCACTAAGCAGCATATGTCCAAGTCCAACAATCCAAGCCCACTTTTGATTATCTTATGGATTATCTAGTTAATTTAGTTTAAATATGTAATTTTTTCATTTTAATTGACAAAGTTGTTTGTATTTTGGAACCTCTGTTTGCCTTGTTCTTTTAAATCTAAACTGCGTTGCAAGTTTAGTCCACTTGATTTTCCATCAATATGTCTTTCCCTCAATATGCAGCAATGTTCGCTCTTGTGGGTCGTGAGGAAAAAAAAGATTCATAAGAAATTTGAAGAATGTAGAGAGAGAATATTTGAATTGTCCCGGCTAGTCATAAATCGAATAACCGAACCAAACCAAACCAAACCGACAATAACCAAATCGGTGATTATTATTTTACTTGGTTTGGTTATGATTTTAGACATTTAAAAATCGATTAAATTGGTTTGATTATGATTTTAATCAATAATCGACCCAAACCGAACCATGAACACCCCTACTTATGTGCCCCCTTGTTCTATTCATTCTACTTCTTCATGCTTGATATATATATATATATACTATGATGGTATTTATATACTTTGATAGTATCAATCAGTAATTAAATATTAGCAGTTAAAAATAAAAGGCATAATACATAAATTGACCCTTAAATATGGCTTCAAATTTTAAGTACGACCTCCAACTTTCATAGTGCACAAATATGTTCTTTAACTATTCATTTCTTAAACAAAAAAATACACAAAACCAACAGCCTTATTGCGTTATATACAAACACTCCTACATGGATCTTTTAGCCACTCAGTGATTGCCACATAATTACAAACTTTACACGTATTTTATAATTAAAAAAAAATAAAAAAATAAAGAAAACAAAAGAAAATTCTGCCCCACCCCTTCAGCACTAGCCTAGCTCAGCCCAATCACCCTACCCCTCCCCCACCTCACCCAAAAATATGTTAATTTTTGCTTTGAAGTAAAAGTTTTGAATTTTTTTGTTTCTTTGCGCTATCCCTCCCTCCCCCTCCCCGTCCTCCTCTCCCCCCACCCCCCAAAAAAATAATTATTTTGATAAAAAAAGTTTTGAATATTTTTTTTTGCATCACCCCACCCCAGCACACCCCCCTCCCAAAAATATTAATTTGTCTTGAAATAAAAGTTTTGATTTTTTTTTGTTTTTTTTGCACCCTCCATCCCCACCCCATGCACCCCCCCCCCCCAAGTTTTGAATTTTTTTTGGTGTTTTGCACCACCCACTCTTGCCCCAACCCCACCCCTTCCAAACAAGAAAAAATAACCACCTAGAGTTGTCTTTTCCGTTTTTTTTTACTGTTGTCAGCTTCAAAAATTACACCTAACGCGTCTGAATTACGTCTCGATCACGCGTTATGTCAGGTTTGATTCGCGTGTTTTCTTGTTTAAGAAATGGATAGTTAAAGTATCTATTTGTGCACTATAATAGTTGAAGGTCATACTTAAAATTTGAAATCAAGTTTAGAGGCCAATTTATGTATTATTCCAAAATAAAAGTATGAAAATAATGAGAGCTAGTGATAAATGGAGTATCAAGTATTAAATGTCAATTAGCAGTTAAAAATAAAAGTATGAAAGTAATGAGATAATTACAGGTGGTAAATAATTTTGCTTTTTGGGTACAAATGTTTTTTTTACCTTAAATTAACATATTTGTAAACAAGTGAATTGACAAGGATTTGGCTTGTGGTTTAGTTAAAGTGCAAAGCTGAAGAATAAAGAAAGAAAGAGATAAATACATATGAGGAATGTTCTTGCCTTTTCTTGAGGTACCAAGTTATCTTTATATTCTTCGGTCGGCAACTTATTACGAATTGGATTTCCTCTTCCTTTTTCTACTTTCGAATTTCCCTACGCAGAAGCAGCCAACTAATCACAAGCTGTATGATTTTTTGCTCCCATGCATTTCAATTTTCATGAGTCTCTTTTACATTTATGATTTTGTTTAGTGTTTCAGTATATATATATGATCAAATAATGTATTTTTACTTGATTTTTTTTTAGAGTTGTATTGTTTAGTTCGAAATACTTATCTCCTTTTGTGTTTCTTTAATGAATTCCATTGAAAAATCAGTTCAATTTTCTTAATTGATATGCATGTAATGCTTCGCTATTATAAGTTGTTCTCTTTTTCCAACGGTTAATTAAGTCGTCTTTTTGTTAAATACATAAAGAGCGAGCTATTTTCGCCAACTTAATTATTATCTACTTGTGCTGAATTAATTCTTGAATACTCTCTTAACATACATACATGCATATATAGTGAAAGATTTTCAGACTTCTTTAATGAAGTCAATGGAATTTCAACTTGGTCTCAACTAAACACTCCAACTCATCTCCAGCGTGTTTCATGGACATAAGATGATGCTGACGTGACAAATAAATTTTAGAGGTGTCTAGATCATCATTTTGTAAGTTGGAGTGTTCAACTAGAACAGTGGATAGTGGATATGAGTTGAGGTGTATAGACGTGTATACTCAAAATAGAAATATTTACTTGCCGTTGAGTTCATGAGATTGAGTGTATGTTTATATATTATGCCGATTTCACTTTATCATTAGCCAATTAGGATTGAGCTATAGTTGATTGAGAGAAATTTGATCATCCAAGTTGAAGATATATATGTATGTTTTATTTACAGGTAGAAGATGGCAACACTGGAAGATATAGGAGTTTCTGCAGCTATAAATATTCTGTCTGCACTCATCTTCCTTTTGGCATTTGCAATTCTGCGGCTTCAACCACTCAATGACAGAGTGTACTTTCCAAAATGGTATCTTGCGGGTCTGAGAAACGATCCATTGCAGTCGGGTGGATTTGTTAAGAAAGTTGTTAATTTGGACTGGAAGGCATATATAAGGTTTCTGGATTGGGTACCGGCTGCACTGAAAATGCCTGAACTTGAACTCATTGACCATGCAGGATTGGACTCTGCTGTTTATTTACGGATCTACTTGCTAGGGTATCCCTGAATCTCTAATTATTTACTAGTCTATGATTTGTTTCAACATATCTGTGTCGTTGTTGCAATATCAATTACTCCATCCGTTTCAATTTGTTATCTTACTTTCCTTTTAAGTTTGTTTCAAAAAGAATGTCACTTTTTGTATCTTAGGAGTAACTCAAGTTGGATTGGAGCGCATAATTAGAGCACAAGATTGAAAGGACATTTTGACATTACACACATCTTTAGTTTAATATCACAAGATTCAAAATTTCTTTATTTTCTTAAACTCCGTGTCGAGTCAAACTAAGACGAATGATTTGAAATGGAGGGAGTACATGCTTGGTGACTTTTAATTCGTCTTTCAGTAGTGGGAAAGACACATCATGTTATGAAAGGGAAGCACTGAATTCTTTTTTATCTTAGTTTCTATTATGTCACATAACCGTATTAACTAAGAGACTGCTATTGATATTATAGGCGATAATGGGAATAGATTGAGTTTTTTGAACTGATGTGTTGCTTAAGTACAGCATAATTGATGCTTGTGAAGCTGCCTTTTGTTAATACAGGATGTTTCTGTTTTTTTCCATTAAATTCCATCCAATATTAGCTCAGCATTTTGAGCATTCAATGTCTATGGTCTTTTACAAATGTAAATCATGTAATTTAGCATGCAATAGAACAAACTATAGAAGTTTTTTTTTTCAAAGATGGAACTTCACTAGCAATGACTTTGAACAAATCCATGTATCAAAATGCAAAAATAGTTTCTTCTCCTTTACACTATGGAGTTAGATTAATCTTTTATAATTTATACTATCCATATCTTCCCTTTTTCTATTGCAAAGAGTATTTCCTTAGCTGAAGTTTTGAGTTACACTTAGGAACTGAATATCTGATGACATTTATGGCTTCTGATATGCAGGCTAAAAATATTTGTTCCTATTACATTGCTTGCTTTTGCTGTTCTAGTACCTGTTCATTGGACAAATAGCACTCTTATGAAGTCTGGACTTACTTACAGTGACATTGATAAGCTTTCCGTTTCAAATGTTCCACTCGGATCACAGAGGTTACACAATTTTCCTTTTCTTCAAGTATTTGATGTAATAAACTCATCGTTACCAAGTTCTTTCTGATACCTACTTATATAATATAACATTATTTTTCGTTTTACGTTTTAAACCTGTAGCCTTTTATGTCCACACCACTTTAGGAAAAAATGTATTTTTTTATATCTGTCTAATTATTTTACAAGGCTATTGTTATGATTCCAAAAAACTAGAAGCTGTTTTGAGCATTTATGGACTTCGGTGCAATAGAATCAAGTTTATCAAATTGTTATTCCAATATCTTATTATGTTATACATCACCAAGTCTTGTGTTCTTCCTGTATTTTAAGCTCAAACTTTTTACGTCATATCACGCTTCTGTAATAAAAATTCTTCTTTCATGTCTAATTTTGCTAGGCTATGGAAAGCCAGGCGAGGGAGCTAATCTTTTCATTGTTTCAAAATGGATGTTCCTTTTTATTGCTTTACTGTGTTTTGTGATGTTTATTCTTTATCCTTCTGATTAATCAAACTCTGTTTCTCCTGGCTTCTTAGAAGCCTTCACTTCATGTTAAGTCAGCTTCATGTCAATCGAGTCACCTTTTTTTGGTGTCAACTGGATCACATCTCCTGCTTCCTTTGTAAACAAGAAAATCATAGTTGGTGTTCGAAGTTGTTTTCTCTTCTTGGGTCAGGGAACTTGTCAACAAGACACTGTGACATTATGAGGATCCATTGATATGACTTTATCAAGGCAAAAAAAGGAAAGGAGGCTCATTCATGTGTGGATTGGAGTCCAGATTTAATATAAAAAATTCATTATTAACCTTATTTACAGTACATTGTGATATGTTTCTGGTTGCTTTATCTTCACAAGCTATATAAACTGTTTTCTGCAATGACTTGTATTGAACGGGATCTTTTCAGGTTTTGGGCTCATATCATTATGACCTATGCCTCAACAGTTTGGACATGCTATGTCTTACAAAAAGAGTATGCAAAAGTTGCAGATATGAGGTTGCAGTTTCTTGCATCTGAGAAACGTCGCCCCGATCAATTCACAGTATGTGAAACAGAAATATGAAATTATTCAGTAATAACAATTTATAAGTTTCCATTCTGATTGTAGTGTTTAAAAAAATAGAAATATAATCTTATCTGATAAATATAGTAATTGATGCATAGAGAGATTTGTAATGGGAAGCCTTTTTATTAAAAAAAAAAAAACAGAGAGAACTATTGAAAATACTCCTGAACTGGGCGCAAATTATTAGTTTCGTCCCCGAACTATTGACATGCTTAAAAACACCTCTTTACTTGTTCCTTAGCATCATTTACTTTTGCAATTATTTTTTTCTTAGTATCACTAAGTGTAGGAGCACTGTTAGATCTCTTGACATATAATGGGTCTGACTCCCTCTCTTTAGGAACATCTCCGAAATGATCATTGATTCTCATAATTCAAATACAACCATCGCTAATGTCTTTTCACCAGTGTAACTAGGTAGTGTTAATATCAACTTCCAGTTTCAATCTTGAACAATGTCTGACAGAAAACTTTTTACATCATTTATTGAGCTAAAATTAGAAAACTTTGTTACATCATTTATTGAGCTAAAATTAGAAAACTTTGCTACATCATTTATTGAGCTAAAATTTGATTGTTCTCAGGTCCTTGTCAGAAACGTTCCACCTGACACTGATGAATCAGTCAGTGAATGTGTCGAGCACTTTTTCCTGGTTAATCATACAGATCATTACCTCACAAATCAGGTTTGTACTTGATGTAATACACACGCTATATGCTTCTTGGGAGCTAAATCATTGATAAAGAGATATATCCTTTAATTGTCTCGTGGACACACTCATTTACGTAAGAACAACTTAGCTGTGAACAGAACTGTGTTTTTTTTAATATATAAATGGACTTAAGATTCTTTTGAGTTGTTAGCGTCTTTCCTGTACATGTTTAGCTTCTCCTTTCAAATATTGGGTATCATTTACTGCATCTTGTGAATTACTTGATACTTGTCATCTTGAGATTTTATCGCTAATAAACACGTCGAAGAATAACAGGTTTACTATTTGAAGACATTAATGTGGTCTTTTAAAAGAAAAAAGATAGATATAGTTCATAAATGGAGGACTAATAGAAGCTAAGATGGAATGATTCCTTTGTTACAGATGAATGTACAAGAGAGTAAAAAATCAGCTCTTCTGGACCCTCTCTTCCTGTTCTCATGCACAACCACAGATTAGTCTAGTGAGGATATTTTAGGTGAGGTTATGGTTGAAATACATTCCAAGAAGAAGATACTAGATAAAAATGTTCATCTCTTTTGGATCTAAAGACAGACGTGGCTGGTGGGTAAGAACTTATCTATCCAGGCATGGAGCACATAAGTAGTTCTGTGTTGGAATATGTTGTGCTCTGATTGCTATTACAGAAATTGTGTGCCATTGGATCGGGGGGAATATGCGCTGGGAACAAAATAAATTGTTAAAACGTGTATCTTCATGGATCTAGATGTATTTATAACCTGTAAAGGCAAGGAAAAAACAAATGTTGAACCATCCAATAAGGATGGAATATGCTTAAACAATGATCTATATTACTTCTGGAAATGTCATTTATCACAAGTTGTTGAGTTCTTTAAACAATGATTCTCAGAAACACTTTTTGCTTGAAAAACTAACTTTTCAATGATCATGCTTGCGGTGTATGGTCATTAATGTAATATCTCTTCGCTCCTTGACTCTTGAGGATTCACTTTTATGTCAGATATTACAATTAATTAATAGGATAATTTGTTTCAAATTGTAAATTGCAGTTCAAATTTTTTTAAAGTCAAACTTAATTATCTTTATTCATGTAATTGGGTTCTACTGCAGGTTGTTTACAATGCCAATAAACTCGTAAAATTAGTCAAGGAGAAGAACAAGAAGCAAAATTGGCTTGATTATTACAATCTAAAGTATTCTAGAAATCCATCACAACGGCCCATGATGAAGGTATGGATGTAGAGTCGAGTTAGTCCATCGCTTTGGAGATTGTTTATTTCTCTATAAGGATATCTTAAAGCATACTATGATACTTTGAGATTTAAATTGTTTCCCTTTCAGGATATCTTAAAATATTCTAGGATGCTCCACTAATTATCTGTCTACCTCAATCCTAACTAGTACTTGAAAATTCCTTCTCGAACTTGCAGACTCGTTTCCTTGGCCTTTGTGGAAATAAAGTGGATGCTATCAACTATCAGACTGCTGAAGTTGAAAGACTATCAAAAGAGGTAACAGATCTTGAATAAACTTTTCTAACTGGCTGGCATGTTGATTGACCTGAACATCTTTCTCAAAGTACACCTGAAAGTGTCTTCAATAGTCCTCTTTCCACTTCTTTTTACATCATATGGTCCATAGATACAAAATGCGACTCGAAGCTTTAAGAAGATTGTCGCTTTCAGCCATCCATGTCTTTCTGTTTACTGCATCCAAAAAAAAAGGAAAAAGAAGAAAGAATCTTTCAATCAATCATTTAACTTAGAGCTTGTTATCTTTATTCTTTATATTACTATTACTGTAGATTAGTTTTCATTTACCAATGTCATAAGTTCTGCTTTATTTGTAGATAGCTGAAGAGAGAGAGCGGGTTAAAAATGACCCAAAATCTATCATGTCAGCGGCATTTGTCTCATTCAAAACACGGTGGGGTGCTGCTGTTTGTGCTCAAACTCAGCAGTCAAGAAATCCGACTTTGTGGTTAACTGAATGGGCTCCAGAGCCACGTGATGTATATTGGAAAAACCTGGCGATTCCCTATGTGTATCTAACAATTAGGAGGCTCATAATGGGTGTTGCATTCTTTTTCCTGACATTCTTCTTCATGATTCCCATCACATTTGTCCAAACCCTTGCAAGCATCGAGGGGATCAGGAAAAGAGCACCATTCCTAAAAGTTATTATTGATATGTGAGTATGCCACGTTATAGACTTATTCCGGAGTCAGCATCATCCCATTATCTCCCATTTTTAACATTTGTTCTGCCTTCTATCAGCCTATGTTTAAGGCTCTGTGCTATTTTTGTTCATCTATTTTCATAAATTTCTCAAAATGGTGGAAAAGCTAGTTCAGTTAGTAAACCAAATGATCTGGTATCTTAGGGTATGCTTTGTAATGATGCATAGGACAATCAGGCTTAATAGTGCACATTGCCTTTACTGTACATTTAAGAGAGTAGTAGTCTCTTCTGTAGCAAAAATGGAGTGTCACTTCTGTTGATAGTTCCATTATTAACAAAAGTGTTGCTTGATAGAAGTCTAGCAACCTAAGACATGCTAAATGACATTTCCTTTCTAGAGAGAATATATACAATTCAATAAGTCAGATAAGAATGAATATAATATATGCAACAGTATACACACGTACTCCAATGTGGGTGTCTGGGAGCCGTGACACATGTTCATCTGGGGGGGGGGGGGGCAGTTTACCATATAGGTGAGGTGATGAGCAGTTATGGAGCTACAGGTGACATGTATGGGTAATTAGCCGATTCTTTAGCTGGTATATGTATATATCTGACATTGTCTGATATTATCTGTGAATTCTGAAACATGATATGACTGAGTTGGAGAAATGATTATCCTATTAATTGATTGCTTATTGATACATCACTCCGGATATTTCTTGGCTAGATGTATTTTCTGCACAATGTCATTATTGGAGATTGATAGGTCCCCGGATTGGGTGGGAGATTGACTTAACAGAGGAGAATGATATGTGATATGTTGGCAATTCAATATCCTGACCCCAAATTTTTTGAAAAACAAAACTGTTCTGGCATTGTAGGTTATCAGTTACCTATCATAGCCATGAAGATTGACATGGCATGGCATAGATCAAACGTGAAGTAGTAATTAATGAATGGTCTTCGAAGTAGATCTCTTTGTCCTTATCTCTCACCATTCTATGTGATAGTTATGCAAATGAATATTATGTTGTCTGAGTTGTTTCTTTGTGAAAGCATGATTGTTAGACTTGTGCTACCACACCCCACACCCCTCTTCCACACTGCATATATGGTTATCCGTTTTATGCTTAGATCTTTGTATCAAAAATTCCACCCAATATATTGTGCAGACCTTTTATCAAGTCATTCATCCAAGGGTTTCTACCTGGGATTGCTTTGAAGATCTTTCTCATATTCTTACCAACTATACTGATGCTGATGTCCAAATTTGAGGGCTGGGGAAGTATATCAGCTCTGGAAAGAAGATCTGCATCTAAATACTACATCTTTAACTTTGTGAATGTGTTTCTTGGGAGCATAATTGCAGGAGCTGCATTTGATCAGCTAAATACTTTTATTCATCAGTCAGCAAATGAGTAAGTTGAAGTGGCATTACTGCATTTTTTTATTACTCTTGATTTTTTCAAACAATCAATTGGAAAATGGATATTACTTACAGACAGCCTGCTTCAGATGCAGGTTCAATGATCTCCAAAATAGGATTATAATCTTCTTCCATTTCTGTTATAGTTAGTTTCATGAGATTAGAAGAAACTGCATAAGGTCTGAGGTCGAATGTTAGCTCTGTTATAACATCCACCCAATGAAATAGATTAAAAATACCAATATGAATCCCTACCATTCATAAGGTAGTTGCTTCCATTACAATTCATATGGTAATTTTGTAAAAATGAAGATGGACCCACTTAGGATTAGCAACCTTTGGAAGGAATTTGTACCCCATATTAATATTAATACAATAGTTTCTTTCTTGCTTGATGAAAGGCGAATCACTATTATGGAAGCTCAGTCCTCGAGTTTTCCTTAGTCCTTGTGAGGTGTGTCTTAATTGAAGACAAATGATATTGTGCTAGGTTTCTGTGTTTTTCCTGTTGAGGAGATTCTTACCTATTGACTTTTTGAGCATGCCTGCCACATGCATTTTAGCTCTTCCTATTTTCCCAATCACCACTCCAGTTCATGAGATTATCCGTGACCAGCATGACCTGAAGTGCAGTTCAGTTTCTAGCACTAGAAGTATGTTACATAGGCGTGTATATGGACATAGGCAGTTTGGAGCTACCTGTCTAAGGGGAGTCATTGACAGTACTTCTCCAGATATTGCACTGCATAGATGGATCAATTTTTTTTCTTTTGTGTATATATACTATATTTGATCCCCAGGACACTTTTGTATGCATATTTTCTTTCTTTATATTTTGACTCCCTCTATAACAATCTTGGTTCTGCCACTGGGCATAGGTTCGACATAGGTGAGGTTCAACTTTTAGGAGTTTTGAGTACTTGATAGATTATTTAGTAAGAATACATATCCATCTTCTACCGGTCTGGCAGTGGCCTGTCAAAGCAAATGTAATGGTCCTGATAATATAGAGTGAGAGAGAAGAACATTGAAATAGATGGTTATGAATTTGGATAGCAGCTAAATAGGAATCTTTTCTTTGTTTGCTATTAGCATGTCCAGACAAATTGCAGCAACTGTCATTGGGTCTTAGTATGTCTAGCATTTAAATGAGGAAATAAGTCTAATATCTACTCAAGGCCCTCGATTCCTTCGAAGTATGCTCGCGTTGAAGTGTGTTATCTCATATATGATAGTACTAGCTTTCCTTTTAATGCAATTTTCCAGATCTATATCCCTTTACTTGAATACTATGCTTCATAAGCACTAAAAGATTCTGTCTTTTGCCACAGAATCCCTAAAACAATTGGTGTTGCTATCCCAATGAAAGCAACTTTCTTCATAACTTACATAATGGTTGACGGGTGGGCCGGTATTGCTGGAGAGATCCTAAGGTTGAAGCCACTAATAATCTTCCATTTGAAGAACTTTTTCTTGGTCAAAACTGCAAGGGATAGACAGAAGGCGATGGATCCTGGAAGCCTCGATTTCAACACTGGAGAACCGCAGATACAGTTATACTTCTTGTTGGGCCTTGTCTATGCTATAGTCACGCCATTTCTGCTTCCTTTCATACTGGTGTTCTTTGCCTTGGCATATTTTGTGTTCCGTCATCAGGTTATCTTTTCACTTTTTAAGTCTTTTTAATTGATAAAGGATTTGGTTCTTCAGATTGAGCAGTCATACTGAGTCAAAATTGAAGAGGTTGACATGCATATGGAAGTCTACTTATAATGCATGTAGTTCTAATATAAAGATACCTTTTAAAGTAGTTGTGTATGCTCCGCACCATCTTAGACAAATCAAAATCATGTTAGCTTTGATATTGGATTATCCAGTGGATGCAAGGGTTTCAGGTTCTGCAGGTCACTTGAAGCTGTTTTATATGTAGTATCAAGTGTAGTCCTTTTTATATAATCTGAAGACACATCCAACATGACATTCGAGTGAGGCGAGGATTTTCTATCCCTGTTGGTACATATACATCTTTAGTGAACAGAACTATTGAACAATATGTAGCATTAACATAGAGGGACCCTTAATCTTTCAAATTCAATAAAGTCTAATATTGTGATGGCGTCCACCATCTCTAAGAAAGTCTCAATTTTATGGCAATATTTTGTTGGAGATTGCTATATATACTGCATGTAACTCTAGGTGTTTCTTGACCTGTATGTGTATATCAACACTCCCTATTTAGCTTTTCGTGATTGTGTTCCTTTCTGATATCATGCAGATTATAAATGTATACCATCAAAAGTATGAAAGTGGAGCAGCATTCTGGCCAGATGTTCATGGTCGTATTATATTCGCGTTGGTCTTCTCTCAGCTATCTTTACTGGGATTGCTAAGTACAAAACGCGCTGCTCAATCTGCTCCTTTCCTTATTGCCCTTCCAGTACTGACTATATCTTTTCACTACTTCTGTAAAGGGCGTTACGAGCCAGCTTTCACCAGATATCCACTGCAGGTGTGTACAATAAGTTTACAATTTGATTCCCTTTATTACTACAAATATAAATGTTCTGCACATGGAAGTGGTCTTGAACTTTTTATGTCAACTAAATTTTAAACTTTACTTAATACTGCTAAATGGAAGTCCCTAAATAAACTCAAGATAAAAATTATTGTATCTCCTCTGTTGCTTTAGAAAGCATATGATAATTCATTCAAAATCGTTTTGAGTTTTTTCTGTACGTGTAAGCGTGCCATCTTAGACTCATAGCAACTAAATTTGCTAATTGAAGATGATCTATCACCTTGTTTTCCAAATAGGTTTTTATATACTAGTCCAAAAAAGCTAGCTGCATATTCTATCTTATTATATTGACAGAAATAGAAGTAGGTTAGGTTACTGATGGTGATATGACGATATGAGGGACTGATGGTAGTGTTCTTGATCCACACATAAAAAAAAAAGCAAGAAAGATAAAGTTGTAGTGCTCCTCACCTATTTGCAGTACTTTTGAGTCCAGTGCTTTACACAATCGATCAATTTTCAATTTTTAAAATTTGACAAGTGTTTCATTTTAGAAATTCTGATCCTGATATTTTCGTGGACCTTTTTGAGAAATGGTAAGTGTATTATAAATATAAGCACCATTTACGTGTATTATTTTCATTGGATGAAGACTTAACTGTGTTGATCTCAAATGTAACTGCTAGATTTCATTAGCAAGAGATTTGTTATAGTTAACATGGAATTATAAGGTTAAATCTCATTTTTTGTTTTTCTCTAAAAGGGATATATACTTTGGTCTTCTTGGATTTCAGGAAGCAAAGAGGAAAGATACTATAGAACAAGCCAAAGAATCCAAACTTAACTTGAAATACTACCTTCAAAATGCTTATTTGCATCCTGTTTTTAGAGGTGATGATGAAGATGATGATGAGGATTTCAACGATAAGTTGGAGAATAACGGTACTGTGCTGGTCCCAACAAAGCGCCAGTCAAGAGGAAATACTCCCGCACCAAGCAGAATGAGTGGCTCCAGTGTAGAGGAAATACTCCATCACCAAGCAGAATGAGTGCCAACTCTTCTACATCATTTCTCGATGTCACTGACCATACACATTAACTGCTTTGTTTCTTCTGGATATTAGATTCTAACTCTTTCTACATAAGCGAGGTAAATGTAAATTGACCTCACACCAAATTAGCTAAGTTTGGACATGCCCCTTCTTACTTGAATGAGCAAGAGTTGCTGGCTGCAGCCTGTGGGCGACTGTTGGAATCTATGCTGCTAGTGGAGAAACAAGGCCTGATCAATAGAATCCGTCATTTTCCCACTATTATGTGCTTTCTTTGTATTTGCCCGAAAAAATGATTCGACTTGTCTGAGACCAAATGTTATAGAGTTGGGGGCTTTGTAGGGAGTCAAACATTAAGATCCAAAATGATGTGAAGTTAGAAGTTTGGTTAACTGTGTATTCTGCAAACTTAAATGTTCATGTATATTATGTTGTCTGTTATTTTAGCAGTTTGTAGGATGTGTAATACAGAGATCTTGTTAAAAAAATAAATTTAACTCAATAATATTGTGCTTTGGATGCTATTGATGGAGCATAAATGAAAGTAAATATTTAAGAACTTGTTTCTGGGAGTGGTCAGATTGTGATTTCTCCAGATGAGCATGAAAAGCTTTACTTAGAAGAGAATTTTAGTATTAGAAAAAACAAGAAAAGAACAAGAAGAGAAAAGATAACTCGCAAAGAACGAGTTCGGCTTACAAAGAGTTATTTGCATTTTTAATTTTACACGAGTTAGGGATGGCAACGGGACGAGGTGGGTTAGAGTATTTGTGGAGCAGTGCGGGTTAGAACTTTTGCAGGGGCGGGTGTTGAAAAAATGCGGACTAACACGAAAATATATATGGTTAAAATAGTGGAAATAAAATGGGAAAATAATAACACCAAGAATTTTACGTGGAAATTCTTTTAAATAAGGGAAGAACCACGAACCAAGAGCAGCAACTGATATCACTATAGTAAGAAATTTTACACTGAGTAGTCATGAGGACGATACTCAAAGTGACCACAATATACTCAAAAGAAATAACACTCTTTTAATTTTTTACCTTACTAAAAATATCGCTCACACTCTATTCTTCACATACTATTTTCTTATAGTCTATGTAACACTTCACTTTGCTCTCTAATATTTTTTCTCTCTATCTTGATCTATTTAACAATGAGCTGAAGCTCTTAATTTATAGGAGTGAAGGAACTTCTTCCGTGTATGAAAGTTGGCCGGTGCCAACTTACACCAAACTTGCCCACTTCATGGACCAACGAAAAAAGGATGAAAGTTTGCAATTTGTTTGTTGACAAAGAAAAGTAGGTTGCATCTTTGTATGACTTTGAAATAATGGGGGCTAGACCCCCCAAATCTCCCCCTCTAGTCTCATGCACTAGAATGAGGTATCTTCGTCTTATTAGAGAGAGCTCATGCCAACAAGTTATTTGCACATTTAAAACTTATCCTTTATTACCACTTTGATCTGCAGATTCTCATTTATAGAGATTGTTTCAACCTACATAGATTCGTCTTCTATCTTTTTTCTCGAATCCAGTGATATCTCACTGTCACGCCTTGGGAGGGTACCCTAGGCGTGGCCGGCACTCGAAAGCCATTTCTGACCTCCAAGTGAACCACCTGGTCCAGTCACACATTCGTTCAAACACATTCTCTCAGCGGAAGACTCAATCAATGAAGTACTATTCATAGTTTAGGGCCAAAGGCCAAATAACTATCAAATCAACCAACAGTTATAGAAGAACTACTCGAAAGAACAATCCAACATTTCTACGCTCCGGTCTATGAAACCTCTACCAACAATCTAGGAGGTGTCAATGACAAGTCTATGGCTACCAACAATCAAAATAACGGAAACAAAACAAAGCTGTAAGGATGATCTCGGCATCCTCCAGAAACTAGGAGGACTCACCAACTAGCTGGGAGTGGGTAGATCTTCAACGGTGCGCCGGTTGATGATCTCTAGTACCTGTCTCTGCATCATGAAATGATGCAGGCCAAATGACGTTAGTACATGGAATGTACGAGTATGTAAAATGGCCGAATGAAACAAACATCAAGGAAGAATCAAATCAACTCGGAATCTCAACTCAAGAGAAATAACAACTCAATCAAGTGTCCTAAGTCTAAACAAGAATATGGTTTAGACGGGACCAATCACATACCATTCAACTCAATCTGACTCAGAGTACTATCAAGACCTATATAGGAGTATCTCTTATCCGACAACCATCACTTATGAGCCAGTGATAGTACAACAAACCGACGTTGTTACCGCGTCCGCTCATACTTTGCCAGGGCATGAACGAATCAACCAATCATGGATCCAATCCAACCAAGTCCTATAATGTCAGGACAATAAATTCGGGGAAGCATCCGACTTTAATGGTTCAATCCCCTCCTATATTTGGCGACGTAGTTATTGGGTTCGAGTATGGACTATACTCTCACCTAATTCGGTGCTCGATACTCCTCTCAAGACTCAATGCTCATAAGACTCCATCCAATCAACTCAATCAAATCATATCGACAAGTCTCATTTACAACCTTGTCAACTCATCATCTCTATCACAATCAAACCTCTCCCAATCATACAATCCGATCAATCCCAATCATATCTTCCAAGAGTAGATTAAATATGCATTTATAACAACATACAAACCTATCCAATCGTTCCTCTATTCATTCAACAAATCTTTTGGAACTCATCACAACTCCAAGGTTTTAAATCAACAATTCAAGATAAACAACATATTTAAGAAAATTAACATTCTTTATCATAATTAACATAAGTTCGACCTCTCATTTCAATCAACTCATAACAACATGAAGCATATCACTTTCTTGACTCCACAACATCCACATAATAGAAATTAGGGTAATAGATGAAAAGAACCTATTTAGACCTAACTCTATCAATAAACTTCATTCTTATGGACCATAAATCTCAAAGAAGATGTAGGGCACATGGGTGGACTCAACCCATATTTTGAGTAGTCTTACATTCCTTAGTGAAGACTTGAAGAGAACCTTGATGTTGGGTCTTCAATGGAAAGCTTGAATCTTGAAGCTCTTGGAGGCACTTCTTGTTGGAGAAGAATTTGGAGAAGAAGAAGAGGAGAGGGAAATTTTCTAGGGCTTTTAGAGAGAGAGAGAGAGGGACTGAAAATATGGTCCAAAAACATTCAAGGCTTGTGTATATATAATTTGGGGAAATACCCAAATTGCCCTTTCTTCGAAAATTTGGAAAATGGCTAAAACACTCTTGGCGCGATAGTGGCGCGTCGCGCCACTGCGGCGCCAAGTACAATTTAGGCTTAAAACCTACACATCTTATAGTGGCGCATCGCGCCAAGGACCAAACTACTGAGGCTATTTTGTGGCGCGATAGTGGCTCATCGCGCCCTTACAGCTCCAAGCCCATATTTTCTGGGTTCTGGAAAAATAGGCTTAAAAACCCTGCACATCTTCTAGTGGCGCGCCGCGCCAGGGACCAAATTACTGAGGCTTGTTCCTGGCGCGATAGTGGCACGTCGCGCCACTGCGGCGCCAAGCCCAGGTTTCCAGCAGTTGTCCCCAGGCCTGAAATTCCTGTAGTACCCGTCCGTCTTAGGATCATCATATCTTTTGACTCCGATCTCCAAAAATTACATTCTTAGTGGCGTTGGAAAGAAGACTCGACGACCTCTAATTTAGTAGGTCGTGGGCCATCCAGATCGTCATATTTCAAAAGATAGGGTCATTAGAAGTCGACTCCTTATATGAACTCATCCTAAACTGTCACGACGAATCTTTTAGACTTAGCTTGGTCCTAGGGGTCCTTTGTGACCCCACGTGACCTCTAACACTTTTCAATTTCTCAGGGACTCATCTTAACTCATGCATATACTTACAATAATTGAGTCCGACCCTACACAAATAAGAGGAAGGTCCGAATCTTAGGGAAAAACTTTGGGGGGTGTTACAATATCTCCCCCTTGGGATTATTCGTCCTCAAATGACGAGTGAACCTAGAATGGAAATTGGGGTACAAATCACCATCATAATTCAACCAATCAACAAATCAAATTCTCAATTAACTTACTATCCAAACTCAAAATGCACAAACGAATTCAAGTCAAGAAAGTAGGCATTACCTCCAACATTCTCATCGGTAGGCATGAATAGATGGGGATATTTAGACTTCATATCTTCCTCTGCTTCCCATGTGGCTTCCTCAATGAATTGATTTCTCCATAGGACTTTGACTGAGGCAATCTCTTTGTTCCTCAATTTGTGAATTTGGCGATCAAGAATTTAGACCGGAACCTCTTCATAGGATAAGCTATCCTTAACTCCAATACTATCAATGGGGACTACCAATGAGGGATCGCCTAAGCACTTCTTCCACATCGAAACGTGAAATACTGGATGAATAGAGGCTAGCCCTGAGGGTAACTCCAACTCATAGGCGACACTCCCAATCTGCCTCGCAATCTGGTAAGGACCAATATATCAAGGGCTAATCTTCCCCTTCTTTCCAAACCTATGACGCCCTTCATGGGTGACACTTTCAAGTATACCCAATCACCCACCTCAAACTCTAAGTCTTTTCTCCTCACGTCGGTGTAAGATTTTTGGCGGCTTTGGGCTATCTTTAGCCTATCTTAAATAACCCTCACCTTCTCCATGGCTTGGTGAACAAAATCGGGCCCAATCAACTCAACTTCACCAACTTCAAACCATCCAATTGGCGATCTACACGTCCTCCCATACAAAGCTTCATAAGGAGCCATTTGAATGCTTGCATGATAGCTATTATTATATGCAAACTCTATGAGAGGTAAGTGATCATCCCAATTTCCTTTGAAGTCAAGCACACAAGCTCTTAACATATCTTCCAATGTATGGATGGTGCGCTCCGCTTGGCCATCCGTCTGGGGATGAAAGGCCATACTAAGGTTCACCTTTGAACCCAATCCCTTCTGAAAGGATCTCCAGAATTGGGAGGTGAATTGAGCTCCTCTATCTGAAATGATAGACAAGGGAACCCATGCAATCTGACGATATCCTGAATGTATAACTTTGCATAATCTTCTGCGGTTTCAGTAGTCTTAACTGCCAAGAAGTGAGCTGATTTCGTCATTCTATCCACAATCACCCAAATTAAATCATGTCGCTTCTGGGACTTTGGCAGACCTGTGATAAAGTCCATATTAATCATCTCCCACTTCCATTCCGGGATTTCTATATTTTGAGCCAAACCGCAGGGTCTTTGATGCTCAACTTTCACCTGTTGGCAATTCGGGCACTTGGAAATGAATTCCGCAATATCTCTCTTCATCCCACTCCACCAATAGATTTCCCTCAAGTCATGATACATTTTTGTAGAGACCAGATGAATAGAGTATATGGAACTATGCGCTTTGGCCATAATTCTCTCTCGAACATCATCGATATCAAGTACACACAACCTATTTTGGTACCTTAACACACCATCTCCTCCTTTGGTAAAAACCATCACCTCTTGTTTGTGAACAACTTCCTTCAATTGGAGAAGGACAGGATCCTGATCTTGTTTCTCCTTTACCTCTGCCACAAGTGAGGATGCAGACCCATCCTGAATATTAACTTCACCTTCATTGTTCTCTTCAAGACGAACTCCCAATTGGGCTAATATATGTACCTCCTTCGCCAATTCTCTCCTTCCCTCCTCCACATGGGCAGTGCTACCCATAGACAACCTGCTAAGAGCATCAATAACAACATTAGCTTTACCTGGATGGTAGAGGATGCTCATATCATAGTCTTTGAGTAGTTCGAGCCATCTCCTTTATCTCAGGTTGAGTTCCTTCTAGCTAAAGACGTATTGTAAACTCTTGTGATCGATGAACACATCAACATGCACTCCATACAAATAGTGGCACCAAATTTTAAGCGCAAATACCACAACTGCCAGCTCGAGGTCATGAGTTGGGTAATTCTTCTGATGAACCTTAAGCTGTCTTGAAGCATAGGCTATCACCTTCCCCCTCTGCATCAACACACAGCCCAAACCGACTCTAGATGCATCACAATAGATCACAAAACCCTCTGTTCCATCGGGCAAAGTTAGAACAAGAGTAGTGGTTAGCTTGGTCTTCAATTTCTGGAAACTTTCCTCAAAAGCATCGGACCATTGGAACTTAGCCTTTTTTTGGGTCAGCTTGGTCAATGGCGATGATATGGATGAGAATCCCTCTACAAACCTTCGATAATAGCCGGCCAAACCCAAGAAGCTTCTTATCTCGGTCGGGGACGTGGTTTTGGGCTAATTTTTCACTACCTCAATCTTCTGAGCATCAACTTGAATACCATCTCCAGATATAATATGGTCTAAAAAGGCCACTGATGCAAGCCAAAATTCATATTTTGAGAACTTTGCATACAATACCTGGTCCTTCAAAGTTTGCAAGACGACTCTAAAATGATGGGCGTGCTCCTCCTCATTCTTGGAGTAAACCAAAATATCATCTATGAATACAATCACAAACATATCAAGATATGGTTTAAATACTCGATTCATGAGATCCATAAAAGTTGCGGGGGCATTAGTCAACCCGAAGGACATCACCAAGAACTCAAAGTGGCCATAGCGGGTCCAAAAAGCTGTCTTTGGGATATCACACTCCCTCACCTTCAACTGATGGTAGCCCAATCTTAGGTCTATCTTTGAGAAACAAGTGGCACCCTGAAGTTGATCAAATAAGTCGTCTATTCTGGGGAGAGGGTATTTATTATTTATGGTGACCTTGTTCAGCTGCCTGTAATCAATACATATTCTAAGGGACCCATCTTTCTTTCGCACAAATAGGACAGGAGCACCCCATGGTGAGACACTCAGCCGAATGAATACCTTATCTAACAAGTCTTTCAACTGTTCCTTCAACTCTTTCAACTCAGTCGGATCCATTCTATATGAAGGGATTGAGATAGGCTAGGTATCAGGAAGAACATCAATCCCAAAGTCGATCTTCCTATCAGGAGGGACTCCAGGCAGATCTTCAGGAAAGACGTCAGGAAACTCATTGACAATCGGAACCGACTCAAGGGATGGAGACTCAATACTGTCATCTTTCACTCGGACAAGGTGATAAATACACCCTTTTGAGATTAGCTTCCTGGCCCTAAGGTAGGAAGTAAACTTACCCTTAGGCACAACAGGACTCCCCTTCCACTCTATGACAGCCTCGTTCGGGAACTTGAACCTAACAATCCGAGTCCTACAATCAATATAGGCATAACAGACATAAAGCCAGTCCATGCCAAGGATCACATCAAAATCAACCATGTCTAACTCAACTAAGTCAGCCAAGGTATACTTGTGATGAATTGACACAGTGCAATCTCTATAGACTCTCTTAGCTAAAAGAGAATCACCGACAGGAGTAGCTATATTGAAAGGCTCAAGGAGATACTCAGGGATTTTATCAAACTTACTTGCCACGTAAGGAGTCACAAAAGATAGTGTGGCACTCGGATCCATCAAAACATAACATTTAAGAGAAAGGACTCGAATCATACCCGTCACGACATTTGGAGAGTTCTCCTGATCTTGACAACTACCCATGGCATATAGACGGTTTGTACCTCTGCTCGTACTTGAAGTGGTGCCCCTCTGATTACTTCTAGCTGGTGGTACGGTGGTAGAATAGTGGGATCTATTCCCCCATGCTGGACACTCCTTCTGAAAATGGTCTATTTGGCCGTATTTATAATAACCAACCCTTCTCGCTCTGCACTCTCCCAAGTGGAGCTTACCACGCTTGACGCATGGTGGCTTCCCTTGCGAACCTTGACCTACGCTAGCCTGGGATTGAGAACCCTGGGGTCTGAAATTTTGGCGACTCTGTCCCTGCCGATCATACCTGTTCTGTGGCATAGGTGCACTAGCGGTAGATGAGGCATTATTGGAAGGCCTCTTCTAGAAGAAGGACTTGTTGCCCTTGTTTTGCCTCTATTCATTCTCATGTCCCGCTAATCTTTCCTTCTTGCTCAGATGATCCTCCCTGTCTTTCCTCTTCTCATCCTCCACCTGTTGAGCATACAATATTAATCTTGAAATATCCATGTCGGAGATTAACCATGCCGCTTTGCACTCCTTCTTCATATGTCTTCCCAAGCAGGAGACAAATTTCCTCATCTTCGACCTCACATCTGGGATCATCTCTGGAGCATATCTAGACAGTTGGATGAACTTCAGACCGTACTCCTTAACTGTCATACCTTCTTGTTTCAGATTCACAAAATCCTCCACTTTTTCTTCCCTCAATTCTTTGGGAAAGAAGTGGTCGAGAAAGGCTCTTTCAAATTCATCCCACATAGCAGGTTCAGCATCCCCATCTCTACCTTGTTACCATTGGTTATACCAAATGTTTGTCACGTCCTTGAGCTGGTAAGACACCAACTCAACCCCCTCAATCTCCATAGCATGCCTACCTTTCAAGATTTTCCACATCTCATCAATAAAATTTTGGGGGTCTTCATCAACCTTAGAACCCGTAAATGTCGGCGGATTCATCCTCAGAAAGTCTCTAATTCTGGTAGCAGTAGACGGCTCTTGGGAACTAGAGCTAAGAGTTGGCAAACTCTGGTTACCATTTCGAGCAGCCACTAATTGAGTGAGCATGGCAAACGCTCCCCTAAAGTCTGCTTCCGAAGTTGTTGCAGGTAGAGTAGTAGGCATTTAAGGTGCCTCCGCATACCTCGCCAGTCGGCCTCTAGCCCTCGATGTGCGTACCTCTGAATAGGGCATCTCTGCGTTATCAGCATTCCTCTAGCTAGCAGTACGTTTAGGAGGCATTATCTGTAACGTATAAATGCACGAATTAGAAAGGAAGTTTATAGAGTTTAACTCTATCGCACGAATTCAGAGTATGAAAGAAGTGAAACAATTCTTAATGTCTTATAGCCTCCTGATTATAAGTGTGGTGCACAACACACCCATAAGCAAAACTCTACAAGACACGGCTTCATCGACTCCCTAGGACTCTTGAACTCTAGGCTCTGATACCATGTTTTTATGCCCCGGGAGGGTACCCTAGGCGTGGCCGGCATTCGAAAGCCATTTCTGGCCTCCAAGCGAACCACCTGGTCCAGTCACACATTCGTTCAAACACATTCTCTCAGCAGAAGACTCAATCAATGAAGTACTATTCATAGTTTAGGGCCAAAGGCCAAATAACTATCAAATCAACCAACAGTTATAGAAGAACTACTCGAAAGAACAATCCAACATTTCTATGCTCCGGTCTATGAAGCCTCTACCAACAATCTAGGAGGTGCCAATGACAAGTCCATGGCTACCAACAATCAAAATAACGGAAACAAAACAAAGCTGTAAGGATAATCTTGGCATCCTCCGAAAACTAGGAGGACTCACCAACTAGCTAGGAGTGGGTATATCTTCAACGGTGCGCCGGTTGATGATCTCTAGTACCTGTCTCTGTATCATGAAATGATGCAGGCCAAATGACGTCAGTACATGGAATGTACGAGTATGTAAAATGGCCAAATGAAACAAACATCAAGGAAGAATCAAATCAACTCGGAATCTCAACTCAAGAGAAATAACAACTCAATCAAGTGTCCTAAGTCTAAACAAGAATATGGTTTAGATGGGACTAATCACATACCATTCAACTCAATCCGACTCAGAGTACTATCAAGACCTATATAGGAGTATCTCTTATCCGACAACCATCACTTATGAGCCAGTGATAGTACAACAAACCGACGTTGTTGCCGCATCCGTTCATTCTTTGCCAGGGCATGAACGAATCAACCAATCATGGATCCAATCCAACCAAGTCCTATAATGTCAGGACAATAAATTCGGGGAAGCATCTGACTTTAACGGTTCAATCCCCTCTTATATTTGGCGACGTAGTTATTGGGTTCGAGTATGGACTATACTCTCACCTAATTCGGTGCTCGATACTCCTCTCAAGACTCAATGCTCATAAGACTCCATCCAATCAACTCAATCAAATCATATCGACAAATCTTATTTACAACCTTGTCAACTCATCATCTCTATCACAATCAAACCTCTCCCAATCATACAATCCGATCAATCCCAATCATATCTTCCAAGAGTAGATTAAATATGCATTTATAACAACATACAAACCTATCCAATCGTTCCTCTATTCATTCAACAAATCTTTTGGAACTCATCACAACTCCAAGGTTTTAAATCAACAATTCAAGATAAACAACATATTTAAGAAAATTAACATTGTTTATCATAATCAACATAAGTTCGACCTCTCATCTCAATCAACTCATAAAAACATGAAGCACATCACTTTCTTGACTCCACAACATCCACATAATAGAAATTAGGGTAATAGATGAAAAGAACCTATTTGGACCTAACTCTATTAATAAACTTCATTCTTATGGACCATAAATCTCAAAGAAGATGTAGGGCACATGGGTGGACTCAACCCATATTTTGAGTAGCCTTACATACCTTAGTGAAGACTTAAAGAGAATCTTGATGTTGGGTCTTCAATGGAAATCTTGAAGCTCTTGGAGGCACTTCTTGTTGGAGAAGGATTTGGAGAAGAAGAATAGGAGAGGGAAATTTTCTAGGGCTTTTAGAGAGAGAGAGGGACTGAAAATATGGTCCAAAAACATTCAAGGCTTGTGTATATATAATTTGGGGAAATACCTAAATTGCCCTTTCTTCGAAAATCTGGAAAAACGGCTAAAACATTCTTGGCGCGATAGTGGCGCATCGCGCCACTGCGGCGCCAAGTCGAATTTAGGCTTAAAACCTGCACATCTGATAGTGGCGCGTCCATCTCTTTTGGCAGTCCCCTTTTAAACATTTTTTTAGTAGTGTAAGTCTATGTAAGGAGACCATTAGTCAATTTCCAATTAATGTAGAAATCTAACCTGCACGCCTAGACCGCCAATCCAAGCGTGAACAATATAACACCAGGACCAAGCAGAAAGGACCTGATATAATGTAATGAAATGTCACTAGCGTTAGAATTTTGCCCTGATTTTCTTATTATATGTGAGTTTTACTTTTCTCTTGAAGTCAAAGTCAAAGTGTTACAATAATTATTTTTAATTTTCTTAAAAGGAAATAAATTCCTTTCATATTTGACTATTCCTATCTTGGAGAAAAAGTTCGGACCTTTACAAATTGAAAATTCTTCTTATACCATAAAGTATCATCCATGATGTAGTTATTAAAGAGTTTTATTTAGGGAGAGATTTTCTCTTGATAATTTTTATGATTTCTTTTCTATATTAGATTTTCACATATAGGCCAATTGGTTAAGCCATACAATAATATCATGTTTCTTTAATATAGTTTTATGTGTTGTCTAATTTATTACCGCCGTAGTTTACAATAATTAAATTATTATAATCCCAACAATTAAAACCTAATTCAATCCCAAAATAAAGTAAAATATTTAGCATGGGGAAAGTGAGACGTCATTGAAATATAACTATAGTTTAGATCCAATTGCGCAGTAGACGTATACAGTTGGAACCCGCCTTTTAAATCTCCCTTCTTCCTTCTTCCTAGTTTTACGAAAGAAGCAACAAACGAAAATCCTCTGTTTCTCTCAATGCATAATTTGTTATCTGTGTTATTGATTTACTCCCTTCAACCAACAATATCTCAATGTACATTACACTCTTAATTATATAGAGAAACAAGAAAATGCATTGAGTTGTTATATAAGCCATGAAGAAGAAGGGGTTGGCGTCAGGAGGGATATCGTTGTCGGCGTGGAAACTACATGTAATTCTTGTGTCCCTCACTCTCACCATTGTTCTGTGTATGTTGGCTTTTCTTAGCCTCTAGGGATTCTCACCATCACACTACTCCCAAATTACTTCTTCTTCGCTTTCTCGTAGATTTCTCTATGCAAATTGGGACTCCATAACCTCCCATGAAGGCAATCCCAAAGTTGCTTTTCTCTTTCTAGCTCGTCGTCATTTGCCTCTCGATTTTGTTTGGAAATGTTTCTTCCAGGTGAGCTGATTTCATTTCTATTTTTTATTTTATTTTGCCAACTTTATGAGAAAATTTATATTCTTCCAAGTGAAGAGTCCGTACAACTTAGATTTTAGTTAGGAGGTTTTAAGGATTGTATATTTCTACATTAAAGTTTTTGTAGTTTCAGTATGAATGTATTTTTCCTTTTTCTTCAATTCATATGTGGTCTTTTAGTGAATTATGGAAAACTTAATATAAAACTTAGATGCTTTCCAGCTTCTAGTTTCTATTTTCTTTTGCATCCATCATAATATTTAATTTAAATATTTGCTAAAATAATGGGAATGCGAAGAATATGAGGTTTCAATTAAATTCAATATTTCAGAGATTAATTAATAGTATGACAGAACATTGGTAAATCTAAATAAATGTCCTCTCTTACTCATTGGTATCATTTATGGTTTGATGTTTGCAGAATGCTGACACTGCTAATTATTCTATATATATACATTCAGAGCCTGGTTTTGTGTTTAATGAGTCTACAACAAGGTCACATTTCTTTCATGATCGTCAATTGAAAAATAGCATCAAGGTAAATGTTCTTACTTGCTTTCATTTTTAGAAACACAGAAGATTTTACCCCTTTGTTATGTTCCTAATTAGTTTAGACGTAAACTGTTTCATTTTTCTTGAAGTAGCTTTTGTTTTTTGGTTTTCTCCCTTTTGCTTGATATGTCTATTACTTTAGTTTCTCGGAGATTATCAGCAGCATTATCCAGATATACCTTGAGTTGGTCTATTTCTTTCTCGATTAGTTTCTCCAATATCTTGCTGATCTTAGATTCATAACAGTAAGTTCGTTCTAGTATTCTTACAAAAATGAGGAATATTTCTGTGATAACTGAGCTTTTTGTCGTGTTCTTTCTTCTCCGTTTCAATTTCTTTCATCTTAGCCGGATTGATAAAAAGTGTGACATGTAGGTAAGTTGGGGTGAAGCAAGTATGATTGAAGCAGAGAGATTGTTACTTGAGGAAGCTCTTAAGGATTCAGCTAATAGAAGATTTGTTCTCTTGTCAGAAAGGTATACCTTCAACTTTCAGAAACTTTAGATGCACAATTAACATCTCACAAATATGTATTTGTTGGGGACTTGTTCGTTTCACATGCATTTGCATTACTGCATGACCAATGATCACTTTCGTTGTTGATCTACCTGCCTTCTGAATTAGGAGTAGCTTTTTAACCGAAGTTAATAGGAGAAATAGTTCACTATCAAATTGAGTTCTCAAATGGTCACTCAACTAATAGTTACTATAATCTCAGAAAGTCACTTTTTTATTGAACAAAATTGGAATCAAGAAAAAATATGACTCTTTGAGATAATAACTATTAGTTGAGTGTGAATATGAGAAATAATCCTTCACTATCTTAAAAATAAAACAAGACGAAGGAAACTAATACCTCTTCCGATTATGTTGATAAAACAATCTACCAAACATTCATTCATTTCAACTGTACATTACTTTAGGTATATCTGAAAATATGTATTTTTGAACTTTTGATTGCTCATCTCTAACTAATAACCTATTCAAACTTCATTTCCTAGATTTCCACCTTCATTAAATGGTGCCATTTAAATTCGAATGGGTACAACAGCCATAAGGTTTTAGGTTTCTATTCAATGGAATGACATCATATATTGTTTCTTGGACATGCTGGAAAATATGAAGTAAGAAATGGTTATTCCTATCACGAGTTTGCTGAATAGACGTGGACATGACATGACTATGATTCTTGACAAAATAAGGACGAGAGAAAACTAGGACATGCCAATGAAAAAGTATAGGAGACCAATAACTATTGAATTCACAAATGAATTAGTCAAGAATGACATATACTAGATTGGTAAAACGGGAAAAATATTTTAAATAGCACGTGCAGAGGTTTTTGTATGTATACAGTGTTCCTGCAAAGGCTTGCAAATTCTCAATATGCAGTGACCTTTTATCCATGTATTCGTCTTCCGTTTTTTTTTCCATCTATATGGTTTGAACTTTGGGTTAAATATTTATATAATTATGTATTTTTTAATTTGCAGCTGCATCCCGTTGTACAACTTTAGCTATATATACACCTATTTGACGACTTCTCCTAGGAGTTTTGTAGACAGGTAAAATGTGTAATTTACCAGTTGATTCATGATTTGGAGGACTTGGTACGAAGAATAGTAGCTTTAATAATAGTACATTGTATTTTTGAATTTGAGAAAAGTATACCAATCTTGTATTTTTCCTCATCTTTCCTTCCATTTCCTTTTTGCTATCGAGAAAGCTTAATAATGCTATTGCGTAAAAGATTTCAAAGTTTCTACATATGTAGTGAAAGAATAAGTTGATTTTGTCTTCCAGCTTTCTCGATAAAAAAGAACGGCGTTACAACCCAAACATGGCACCGTATATACCAATGAGCAAATGGCGGAAGGGATCACAGGTAGTTGCTTGTCCTTTGGTTAAATGGTGCTTTTCCATGATCTCGCTAGGATTTGACAATGTTATTAGCACTATTAGTGTTAAACACGCTGTTAGATCGAGAATTCGAGTAATGCGAAATTTAGCCAAATAATGTTATAATGACAATAATAAAGACAATAGTAAGTTGATAATAACGAAAGTAAAAGCAAATAAAGAAGACACAAATTTTACGTACTCCACAGGTGAAGAGGAGGATTTTACTATATCAATAAGAGTACAAAGTTAGAGTAAATACTCTAATTAATCTCAAATACCCCAAGAGAATAACCTCACAAGATCACTCCAAAGAAATGATTCACCCAAGTCTTTCCCAACACTAGCTCTTTTACAAAATAACTCTTAATGAAAATACGAAGAAAGAAAGCAATGAAATGTTTTCATATGCTTCAAGGTGTGTTTCAACTAATGACCAACTTTCCTATTTATTAGGGAAAAAATGGGTTGCTTGATGTCATGGATGATATCATTTGAAGATACAAAAATTCAATATTTTAGTGTAAATATATCAAATATTGTGACTACTAAATCTTTGACATTTATGGTTGCCAAATGTGAATCTTATCAAGTATACCAAATCTTTGACAAATATGATTGCCAAATTTTAACATTTGTGGCTTCCAAATCTTTGACAAACAAAGGCCACATTACACAGGCTCTTTACTTATTTTCCTCATTACTAGTTCCACTTATTTTAGGAAGCTTCGTGTAGGTATCTTTTAGGTGACTTGATTGTATTAAAATTCGTTTACATTCTCAATATATAAAAGTTAATTTCTTATTCCAATCAAATTCACTGACACCGAAGTGTTGCAACCTGTCTACTTTTTCGCTGCCAAAATAGAGTACATCTTTTACTTGTCTTTCTAGAAAAACATCCAGGATTAAAAATCTAGGCAGAGTGTGGAGTATTAGGACTAAATCTGCCTAGATGCACCTAATACATAGTTAGCTAGATCACAAGACTATGATATCATAATCTTCAAATTCGATTATCAAAGAGCATAAACGAAAATCAGCTTTAACATTGTAAACATCTCCAGAAGTCAAAAGCAACTTATAAACTAAAGAAAACTAAAGTTATGCCCAATTGTATTGCATTTGTTTTACTGCTCAAATATATTGCATGATCCCTGTGATATATGCATGGACCACTTTTGTTGCACTTATAAACTTTTGATTTCCGACTAAATCCAAAGAGAGATCGGGGTGGGGATATAGAGAAGAGAAGAGTGAAATATAATTCTCCTTGTTCTTTCTTCTCCTTTTGCTTTTTAATCGATATAATAGGCTTCCTACTTGTATAAGTTTTAATTTGGCATTTTAGTCCAGTGGATCACTTTAATCAGGAAGCACGCAGAAGTTGTTGCTGCTGATGATGTTGTCTTTCCAGTTTTCAAGATGTTCTGCAAGGTGTGCATCATGATGCTATTTCCCTTTCTCAATATAATTTCAATGCTCGAATTCATAGACTTTAATTTAACCTTTAGTTTTCCAGCCATATTTTTTTCATACCTTGTAATATGTCATGCAGAAAAGTCACAATTGCATTCCAGATGAACACTACGTGCAAACATTATTGACAGTAAGTAACCAATAATTTACCTAAGGTGCATCTGTTTCAGACTTCTTTGTATGTTCTTTCATACTCGTAATTAGCAAAGTTCCTTCTGTATTGTTTGTGAGAATCATCATGTATTTAATCAGTGTTACGTGTACTTTTTTTTAAAAAAAATTTGTGAGTAGATGCATGATGGTGAAGGAGAGCTGGAACGTAGAACAATAACGTATACAGAGTGGAAACAATCCGCGTCAAATATGGACAAAAGTAGTTGGCATCCTATGACATTTAGCTTTGCAGATACAGGGCATGAAAAGATCAAGAGAATAAAGGTATCTTTAGCAGGCACATGTATAATATTCGATCCTCTTCTACTTAAACATTTGGCCTTCACAACTGATTGGTTTATGCATTTTGGATCCTACTAATTTTGACAGGATATCGACAACGTTTACTACCACACTGAGTACAGAACAGAGTGGTGTCATAATAATTCTACACTCGTTCCATGTTTTTTGTTTGCAAGGAAATTCTCACAAGGAGCTGCAATGCATCTACTGAGTGAAGGAGTAATTTCTCAGTTTGATGCCTCTGCTTTAATGGACCCAACAACATGATTTTCATCGTTGCTTTTGTTACTAATGCTTCATGTTTACGTCTCTCGTGAGCCAATTTTGCTTTGTATTATATAGGTCAGAAGATGATTAGCCCTTGATATCTTAGGGGTCGTTTGGTTGCTGGTTAAGAAGTAAGTTATTTATGTATTAAAATAAGCATTACTAGTTCCATGCATGTTTGGTAGCATTTTAGTTTCTATGAATAAAATTAATCACACCAAGTACAGTGTTTGGTTTCTATTTTACAATGCCTCATTACTAATACATGTATAAGTTATGAATACATCTATGTATTATTTTATTTATAAATAACTAAAGTCTACATAATTAATTCGTATATTAGTAATACATGCATAATTTTAACCAGCAACAAAACGATGCCCAAGTAAGGGTGATCAAAACTGGAAAGAGAAAAAAGTTTTTGACAGTATATGAAGCAGAGACCAGAGTGTGTGATACCTCGGTTCAGCACTTGAGCCTTTTAGATTTAGGGAACATAAGGTGGAAATTGTTCCTTAGTCTGATAAGGGTACTTCCAATATATTGTTGATACTAGTTTCTAGGAATCGTACATTGCATATTTATTTTAAAATATTTGAAATAAATTTTATATTGCGAATGATAAATTTTAAATGACATATATTATTAGACTTTTTCTGTGTTATAAAATCAATATCAAAGCAATACAATAAAAAAGAAATAACAAATTCATAAATTGAGATTAGAAATTCTTGCAAATTTGATGCTACTTTAGTGACATATATAATACTTTAATTTGAAGATTACAAATTGTGATAAAAATATTTATCTTGTGAAATTAACTGTTATGCATGAAAAACAAAAACTAAATTGATGCATATATTGAATCGCATCATGATCAATCCAAACAAAATTAAAAGACATAGAGCCTTGTTTTGATTCAAACATATGAATATTAAGAAAGTAAACAGGAAAAAAGAAGAAGATGGGGGTGGGGGTACAAGATATAAGCATCTAAAACTAAAAATGGGGGAGAAGAAGACTCAAGAAGTTGTAAATATTTTAACTAAATGAAATAGTAGTAGAAAAGATTTATTTATAATGAGATATTATGAATAATAGAAAAAGACTAAATTTATTATGAAATGTTAGGAGAAGTAGAAGAGACTCACTTTATTATAAGATGTTTGGAGTAATAAAAAATACCAAAATTATTATGAGATGTTTTCACTTTTTTAAACAATGACGAAATTTCTGCACTTAATGCATTATACCTACATTAAAAAAGAATGCTAAAAGCCTAAAACGTTGCCAGATTAAAAGTAAATGACCAATTAGTTAAATGAATCTGAACTATATTTGATTTAATTTACTCAAATTCATAATGTTTGGGTTTTAAAAGAATAATTAAATTAGTTAAATTCTTTAATTTTTTTTAATATTTTAATTTAATTTAGGGGTAAAATGGTAATCCAAATTTTCATTTTGGAGCTTCCCAAAAGATTTTAGAACTTTAAATAAAATAATTCAAATATTCATATTAATAAATAAAGTTTGTTATAACATCATCCAAGGCAATATAGTGCATACAAATGACTAACATCTTATTAACTAAATTCTAAATAATATTAATAAAATTTGACTTTAGGCCACTAATTTTATTGGGACATTCTTATAAAATAGTCTAGCAAAAATTAAATAATTACCCACACATATATTGCGAATGCACAAAGCACATCTTCCTTGGGTCCTTGTTTATACCACCTTTCCACCACCTTTCTAATATCATTGTAATTTTTTTTGCCTCTGGTAATACGTTAAACTGAGTCCAAATTTCGTGTTGAACATTGAAGATACTCTTTCTTAGTCAAGTCTTTCCACCGGCTATGAATTTGCGATTGAAATCTTCTCCCCTTTTCAAATTATTATTTGGTTCTTGTCTGCTAGATTATAGAAAATTGAATTTGTGCAAATTAATGATATAATTGAGCACATGAGATATAGTATCAAATGGACTTTTGAGAATATTCTTAATTCCCAATTTAGAGACGATAATCTGATCAAGTTGTTCATCGAAGAACACATCCAATGCTGAAGAACTCCATTTGAGGTTGACTCCATCCCCAAAAACACACTTCCCACAGGGCTCCTGGCGTATTCTTACGAGTTTTATGAAAGTATTTGGTTAAATTGTGCCCTACATGAATGAAATTAACTTCTATGATATCCATTCTTCAATTTGACAGTGCTTGCCATAATTCATGTGCATTCAATGGATCCATGGACTTAATGGAGAATCTATTGTCAATTATTAATAATGTATAATTCAACATAATTTTTAAAGTTGTCAATTAAATTTTTTTTTTAAAAAAGGTGAATGCAAGAAGACAACTTAAATCAAAAATCAAACTACTTAGAAAAAAACCTAAAGGTGAAAGTGTTTAAAATTGTGATTCATACTTACAGTATCCTTAATAAAATCATCTTATTTTGAAATATACAATAATTAGAATTTGGCACGTAGTTAAAGTAGTCCTAAGTTAAGGATTTACTATGGTTCCTCCTTGTTAAACACTTAAACTAGATATATTGAAATAACACATATCTAACGATCAGATGAAAAAGTCAAAATGAAGGAAAAAAATCAAGAAAGTGAACTGCATTAGCTTCTACGACAACCTACGAGTCATAGGTACTTCTATGAGTCATAGTACTGACTCGTACAAGTGACTTTGAGGTTGGAAATTGGACTAAGTGAGGGAACGAGTCTACGGGCCAAGGTTATGACTCAGAGAAAGTGTGACTAGTCATAGACATGACTCGTAAAAGAACTTTAGAACTCATCATTTGCAGGTTTTCTCAGGATCAACAGGACGACTTGGGTATACGATCCGTAAACAAGTTTACGACTCATAAGAACGAGTCGTAGAAGTGGTTCAAAGACAGTTCTCAGGGTATCAGACCCTGTAGAATGATTCCTTTCTATGAATCGTAGAAAGGTTTATGACTCATAAGGACCCATTCGTAGGGTCTGTCCGACCAGTTTTAAAGAAGGGTATTTTGGTCCTTCCCTATGTTATCAGTAAATTTAGTCGTTTTGGGATTAAATCCTCCCTATTTACTGACCCTAAGCATTTCCAAACCCTTCATTCTCACATTAACTCCAATTCACAAAACATTTCCCTCCCCAAGACTCTTCTCAAGTATTTCTTCATCACCAAACAGATTCTAGGGTTCCTCAAGATCTATTTCCTCTTCCAATCTCAAAGTCAAAATCTATCAAGGTATGTGGGTCTTTATCCATGTGTTCTTCCACCCATGGAGCCCAAAACCCTTTTCTACTAAATCTTTGATTTCAAGTAAGAACTTACGAAGATTTATTCTAAATCCTACTTAATAGCATGAATCATGATTAATCCATTGATTATTGGTCTATTTTGATGCAATATGATTTCAAATGCATAGATTGAAGGTTGGCAAAATTTTCTCTACTTAGTTCCTTAAAGGTTCTTGAGATTAATGGTGGGTTCTTTAGAGCATGATTTCAATTGATGAATTTCACGGTGTTTATGCATGATTTTAATTACATACATGCTGGAGAGTTGGGTTGACTTGAACCCACCTAGTTTCACTCTATTTTCATGAAAGCATGATTTGAAGGTTATGGACTCCATGTAAATGTTTAAGAAAGATAATGATTATGATTAAGGGAGTCTTGAATCATATGATGAATGTTGGTGAGAGGTTTCTCACCTAAGCTAATGGATTCTCTATGCGATAAAGACAATTATTGCATACTTGAATCACTAAAGGTTTTAAGGAGCTACTCTACCGAATGATGATTTGATGTTCTAAATTATACATATGATTATGTTACTACGATATACTATTTCGTAGGATTTGACTTAGCATCGAATGAGACTTGAGGTGGGGTTCGGTAAAGGAATCCTAATTGCAACTTCTTGTTTCATTAACTATGTACCAACATAGAAGCCATTGTAGGCTAGACTATTGGATCCACGTATAACCATTAAATGTTAAAAGAAATGAATGTTGGTGGAGTTCTACCTTGTAAAGTAGTCTCCACTTCCAATGTAGGGGGTTACATTGGATTCCATGTTATAGCTCACATGGTCTTAATGTCGGTTATAATCATCTTCCCACAAATAAATAATTTAAATGTTACTTATGTGATTATTCGTGCATGCAGTTATCTATTTACTTCTTCATAATTTTCTTAATCTTCTTAATTATATTGCATGCCTACATACTTAGTACATTCAAAGTACTAACACATAGTTTTTTTGCCTACATGATATCACCAGTAGGGACTGGCGTTCCTCCTCGTTCTCTACCACGTGGCTAATTTGGGATCATTTGAAGGATACTATTTGGTGAGTTCCCATGTTTCGGGAATAATATTCATTTGCTTTCCAGCTTATGTTCTATTGAGACCTTTATACATCTATCATGATACTTTATTTCTGTTTTTATTTAGGGTGATCTAGGGATATGTCTTAGCCCCCGCCAAGTCTAAGACTATAGGTATTGTTGGATAAACGTTAGACAAATCTTGACTATTGATATTTGCTATGATGTCTCTTTATAGTCCCATTTTCCCCTTTTATTACAGCTTATCTTTTAATTGTCATTACCTATGAAAGGCTAAATTAATGCTAAGAGGATTGTGTGAGGTATCTTTGGGTACCTCATTTATCGTGTCACATCTAGGACCTAGGCTTGGGTCATGACAATTGGGTCCTCAAGAGATCTCAATTCTCCAAATCAATTTTTACCCAATTCAATGAGGTTTTTATGTCAAATCTCATGGGTCTGCTGTGTTTCTTCTCCTACTCGTTTTATGATAGTTGAGTCCCATTCGAAGACAAATATTCCTAAGGGTGAGATATATTGAAGCCTGTAACACCCCTCAAAATTTTTCCTAAGGTTCGGGCCTTCTTTGTACACGTGTGGGGCCCATCGTATTTATTTTGAAGTACGTGCTTGAGTTAAGATGAGTCCCTGAGGAGTTTAAGAGCGTTGGAGGTGATGTGGGGTCATTGAGGACCCCTAGGACCGAGCTAAGTCCAAAAGATCCGTCGTGGCTAAGTTTAGGATGAGTTCACGTAAGGGTCGACTTTCAATGACCCTATCGTTTGAAAGACTTCAATCAGGGTGGGCCACGACCTATCAAATTAAAGGTCATCGAGTCTTCTTTCCAACGCCACCAAGAACGTAGATTTTCGAGTTCGGGGCTAAAAGATATGATGATCCGAAAACGAACTAGCACGACAGGGATTTCATTTTGGCCTGGGTTACCACTGCTAGGGAAATGGCCCTGGCGCCGTAAGGGCGCGACGCACCACTATCGCGCCAGGAACATGCCTCAGTAGTTTGATCCCTGGCACGATGCGCCACTAAAAGTGTGCAGGGTTTTTCAGGCCAAATTCCCAGAATTTGGAGCAATAGGCTTGGCGCTATAAGGGCGCGACGCGCCACTAAAAGTTGTGCAGGTTTTATGCGTAATTGGCCTTGGCGCTGTAAGGGCGCGATGCGCCACTATCGCGCCAAGAGCATTTTTGCCTAATTTTCAGAATTTGGAGGAAGGGCAATTTGAGAAATTTCCCAAATTATATATACACAAACCTTGTATATTTTGGGACCATTTTTCTTCAGCCCCATTCTCTCTCTAGAAAAAGCCCTAGCTCCTCTCCCTTCTATCTTCTCTTCTTCTCCATCTCCAACCAAAAAGGAGTCAAAGAGCTTCAAGACCTCAAGCTCCCATTGAAGACCCAACATCAAGGTTTCTTCAAGTCTTCACTAAGGTATGTAAGGCTATCCAAAACATGGGCTAAGTCCACCCATGTGCCCTATTCTTGTTTTGAGGATTAGATATCCATGAAAATGGAGTTTCTTGATATGGTCTAAGTTTAATGAGTTTTATCCCCTATTTATTTGATTCTATATGCATTGATGTTGTTGAGCTAAGAGGTTCCTAAAATGAGCCCTTATGTGAATATGAGATGATGAAGAAATGAGTTGCTAAATATGTTTCATTGGTCTTCTTAATTATGTAGACTTGATCAAGTATACTATTTTCTTAAACATGTTGCTTATTATAAAAATGTCGATTTGAAGTCTTGAGGATGTGATGAGTCACAAGGATTTTCTCAAATGGATGGAGGTAATGATTGATTATATCTAGATGATGTTATTTATGTGCATTTAAAACTTCCTTGAAGGTATGATTGAGATTGAGCATTGAGATTGAGACTTGATTGTGATAGAGTTGATGAGTTGACAAGGTTGTAATGAGACTTGTTGATATGAGTTGATTGAGTTGATTTGATGGAGTTTTATGAGCATTGAGTCTTGGGAGTAGTATCGAGCACCGAATTGGGAAAGAGTATAGTCTATACTCGAACCCAATACCTGTGTTGCCAAACGTAGGGGGAATTGAACCGTTAAAGTCGGATGCTTCCCCGAGAGCTTTTGTCCTGACATTATAGGACCTGGTTGGATTGGATCCATGAGTGTTCGTCGTTCATGCCCTGGCAAAGTATGAACGGGCGTGGCAACGATGTCGTTTCGTTGTACCTTCACTGGCTCATAAGTGTTGGTTGTCGGTTAAGAGAAACTCCCAAATAAGTTTTGATAGCACTCTGAGTCAGATTGAGTTGAATTATATATGATTGGTCCAGTCTAAATCATACTCTTGTTTAGACTTAGGACATTTGATTGAGTTGTCATTCCTTTTGAGTTGAGCTCCCGAGTTGGTTGAATTATTCTTCCTTGATGTTCGTTGTATTCGGCCATTTTACATACTCGTACATTTCATGTACTGATGCCATTTGGCCTGCATCGTTTCATGATGCAGAGACAGGTACTAGAGATCATCAACCGGCGCTCCGTTGAAGATCCACTTACACTTCCAGCCAGTCGGTGAGTCCTCCTAGTTCCCGGAGGATATTGGGCCTTCCTGTACAGTTTTTGATTGTTTTTTTTATTTAGATTGTCGGTAGCCATGGGCTTGTCATTGGCACCTTTTAGACTTGAATAGAGGCTTCATAGACTGAGATGTGAGGAGGTCGAGCGGTCATCTTGAGGATTCCTATTTTGATTATCATCTTGATTGTAAATGTTTGGCCTTCGGCCCTTATGATATGAGAAGTATTTCTTAAATTGAGTTTTCTGCTAATAGAATGTGCTTGAATGAATGAGTGATTGTACCAAGTGGTTCGCTCGGAGGTCAGAGATGGCCTTCGGGTGTCGGTTACGTCTAGGGTACCCTCCCGGGGCGTGACAAACATGGTATCAGAGCACAGAGTTCAAGTGTCCTAGGGAGTCTATGAAGCCGTGTCTAGTAGAGTCTTGTTTATGGGTGTGTTGTGCACCACACTTATAATCAGGAGGCTATAAGACATTAGGAATTATTTCACTTCTTTCATACTCTGAATTCGTGTGATGGAGTTAAACTCCATGAAACTTCCTTTCTAATTCGTGCGTTTATACGTTACAGATAATGCCTCCTAAACGTACCGCTAGCCAGAGGAATATCGATAATGCGGGGATGCCACAGTCAGAGGCACGCCCAGCAAGGGCTAGAGGCCGACCCGCGAGATATGCGGAGGCACCTCAAGTGCCATCTACCCCACCTGTACCCACATCAGAGGCTGAATTTCAGGGGGCAATTGCAATGCTCACGCAACTAATGGCTGCCCGAAGCGGTAATCAGAGTTCGCCGACTCTCAGCTCTAGTTTCCAGGAGCCATCTGCTGCCACTAGAATTAGAGATTTTCTAAGGATGAACCCACCGGCATTTACGGGTTCTAAGGTTGATGAAGATCCCCAGAATTTCATTGATGAAATGTGGAAGATTCTAAAAGCTATGCACGCTACAGAAATCGAAGGGGTCGAGTTGGTGTCTTATCAACTCAAAGATGTGGCAAACATTTGGTATAACCAATGGGAGCAGAGTAGGGGTGAAGATGCTGAACCTGCTAGATGGGATGAATTCGAGGGAGTTTTTCTTGACCACTTCTTTCCTTGAGAATTGAGGGAAGCAAAGGTGGAGGAATTTGTTAATCTGAAGCAGGAAGGTATGTCGGTTAAGGAGTATGGCCTAAGGTTCATCCAGCTGTCCAGGTATGCTCCAGAAATGATTCCTGATGTGAGGTCGAAGATGAGAAAGTTCGTCTCCGGATTAGGGAGGCATGTGAAGAAGGAATGCAAGGCAACATTGTTGATCTCGGATATGGACCTTTCCAGATTAATGGTGTATGATCAACAGGTAGAGGAGGAGAAGAGAAAAGACAGAGAAGAGCACCTGAGCAAAAAGTCAAGGTCATCTGGGCATGAGGATGAGCAGAGGCAAAGCAAGGGCAACAGGTCCTTCTTCCAGAAGAGGCCTTCCACTTATGCCTCATCTACCGCCAGCGCACCGATGCCGCAGGACAGGTATAATCGGCAGGGACAAAGTCTCCAAAATTTCAGACCCCAGGTTTCTCAATCTCCGGCCAGTGTAAGTCAAGGTTCGAAGGGAAAGCCACCATGCGGCAAGTGTGGTAGGCTCCACTTGGGAGAATGCAGAGCAGGAAGGGTTGGTTGCTATAAATGCGGCCAAATGGGCCATTTTCTGAGAGAGTGTACAACATGGGGGAACAGGGCCCAGTCCTCTGCCATCGCACCACCAGCTAAAGGAAATCTGAGGGGCGCTACTCCAGGTACGAGTGGAGGTACAAACCGCCTATATGCCATGGGTAGTCGCCAAGATCAGGATAACTCTCCAAACGTCGTGACGGGTATGATTCGAGTCTCTTCCTTTGATTGTTATGTATCGATAGATCCAGGTGCCACCTTATCTTTTGTAACTCCCTATGTGGCTAGTAAGTTCAATAAAATTCCTGAACGTCTTCTTGAGCCCTTTTGTGTGGCCACTCCTATCGGTGATTCTGTCTTAGCTGAGAGAGTCTATAGAGATTGCACTGTGTCAATTCATCACAGGGACACCTTGGCTGACTTGGTTGAGTTAGACATGGTTGATTTCGACGTGATCCTTGGTATGGACTGGCTTTATGTATGCTATGCCTCTATTGATTGTAGAACTCAAATTGTCACATTCAGATTCCCGAATGAGGCTGTCATAGAATAGAGGGGTAGTCCTATTACGCCTAAGGGTAAGTTTATTTCATACCTTAGGGCCAGAAAGCTAATCTCAAAAGGGTGTATCTATCACCTTGTCCGAGTGAAAGATGACAGCATTGAGTCTCCATCCCTTGAGTCGGTTCCGATTGTCAACGAGTTTCCGGATGTCTTTCCTGAAGATCTGCCTGGAGTCCCTCCTGATAGGTAGATCGACTTCGGGATTGATGTTCTTCCTGATACCCAGCCTATCTTAATTCCCCTATATAGAATGGCTCCGGCCGAGTTGAAGGAGTTGAAGGAGCAGCTGAAGGACTTGTTAGATAAGGGATTCATTAGGCCGAGTGTCTCGCCATGGGGTGCTCCGGTCCTATTTGTACGGAAGAAGGATGGGTCCCTTAGAATGTGTATCGACTACAGGCAGTTGAATAAAGTCACTGTGAAGAACAAATACCCTTTCCCCAGAATAGATGACTTATTCGACCAACTTCAAGGTGCTACTTGTTTCTCAAAGATAGACTTGAGATCCGGCTACCACCAGTTGAAGGTGAGAGAATGCGATGTTCCGAAGACTGCTTTTCGGACTCGTTATAGCCACTTTGAATTTTTGGTCATGTCTTTTGGGTTGACTAATGCTCCTGCCGCTTTTATGGATCTCATGAACCGAGTATTCAAATCGTACCTTGATATGTTTGTGATTGTATTCATAGATGATATTTTGGTTTACTCCAAGAATGAAGAGGAGCACGCCTATCATCTTAGAGTCGTTCTACAAACTTTGAGGGACCAGGTATTGTATGCAAAGTTCTCTAAATATGAATTTTGGCTTGCATCGGTGGCCTTCTTAGGCCACATTGTATCTGGAGATGGTATTCAGGTGGATGCTCAGAAAATAGAAGCTGTGAAGAATTGGCCTAGACCCATATCCCCAACAGAGTAAGGAGCTTTCTGGGCTTGGCCAGGTACTATCGAAGGTTTGTAGAGGGATTCTCATCCATATCATCACCATTGACTAAGCTGACCCAAAAGAAGGCTAAGTTCCAATGGTCTGATGCTTGTGAGGAGAGTTTCTAGAAATTGAAGACCAAGCTAACCACTGCTCCTGTTCTAACCTTGCCCGATGGAACAAAAGGTTTTGTGATTTATTGTGATGCCTCCAGAATTGGTTTGGGTTGTGTGTTGATGCAAAGGGGGAAGGTGATAGCCTATGCTTCAAGACAGCTTAAGCTTCATGAGAGGAATTACCCAACTCATGACCTTGAGCTGGCAGTTGTGGAGTTTGCACTTAAAATCTGGCGCCACTACCTGTTTGGAGTGCATATCGATGTATTCACCGATCACAAGAGCTTGCAATACGTCTTTAGCCAGAAGGAACTCAACCTTAGGCAAAGGAGATGGCTTGAGCTACTCAAGGACTATGATATGAGCATCCTCTACCATCCAGGTAAAGCTAATGTTGTTGCTGATGCTCTTAGCAGGTTGTCCATGGGTAGCACTAGCCACGTGAAGGAAGGAAGGAGGGAATTGGCGAAGGAGGTACACAGATTAGCCCGATTGGGAGTTCATCTAGAAGAGAATAATGAAGGTGGAGTTACCATTCAGGATGGGTCTACATCCTCACTTGTGGCAGAGGTGAAGGAGAAGCAAGACCAAGATCCTGTCCTTCTCCAATTGAAGGGAGGAGTTCACAAACAAGAGGTAATAGTTTTTACCCAAGGGGGAGATGGTGTGTTACGGTACCAAAATAGATTGTGCGTGCCGGATGTTGATGATGTTCGAGAGAGGATTATGGCTGAAGCGCATAGTTCTAGATACTTTATTCATCCGGGTTCCACGAAAATGTACCATGACTTGAGGGAGATCTACTGGTGGAGCGGGATGAAGAAGGATATTGCGGAATTCATTTCCAAATGCCCGAATTGTCAACAAGTGAAGGTTGAGCATCAGAGACCATGTGGTCTATCCCAAAACATAGAAATTCCAGAATGGAAGTGGGAAATGATCAACATGGACTTTATTACAGGCTTGCCGAAGTCCCGAAAGCAACATGATTCCATTTGGGTAATTGTGGATAGAATAATGAAATCAGCTCACTTCTTGGCGGTTAAGACTATTGACACCGCAGAAGATTATGCGAAGTTGTACATACAGGATATTGTTAGATTGTATGGGGTCCCTTTGTCTATCATCTCAGACAGAGAAGCCTAATTCACTTCCCAATTTTGGAAATCCTTTCAGAAGGGATTAGGTTCGAGGGTGAACTTGAGTACAACCTTCCACCCCCAGACAGACGGCCAAGCAGAGCGCACAATTCAAACATTAGAGGATATGTTGAGGGCGTGTGTGCTTGACTTCAAGGGAAATTGGGATGATCACTTGCCTCTCATAGAGTTTGCGTATAACAATAGCTACCAAGCAAGCATTCAAATGGCTTCTTATGAAGCCTTGTATGGGAGGAGGTGTAGATCGCCCATTGGGTGGTTTGAAGTTGGTGAAGCCGAGTTGATTGGTCCTGACCTCGTCCATCAAGCCATGGAGAAGGTACGAGTTATCTGAAAGAGGCTAAGGACAGCCCAAAGTCGCCAAAAATCGTACACCGATGTGAGGAGGAGAGACTTAGAGTTTGAGGTGGATGATTGGGTGTATTTGAAAGTGTCACCCATGAAGGGGGTCATGAGGTTTGGAAAGAAGGGGAAACTTAGTCCTCGATACATTGGCCCGTACCAAATTTTGAGGCGGATCGGGAGTGTCGCTTATGAGCTGGACCTACCCTCAGAACTAGCTTCTATTCATCCAGTGTTCCACGTTTCAATGTTGAAAAAGTGCTTGGGCGATCCCTCGTTGGTAGTCCCTATTGAAAGCATTGGAATTAAGGATAGCTTATCCTATGAGGAGGTCCCAATCCAAATCCTTGATCGCCAAATCCGCAAATTGAGGAACAAGGAGGTCGCCTCAGTCAAAGTCTTGTGGAGGAATCAATTTGTTGAGGAAGCCACGTGGGAAGCGGAGGAAGCCATGAAGTCTAAATACCCACATCTATTCGTGCCTACCGAGGAGAGCATTGAAGGTAATGACTACTTCCTTGACTCGAATTCATTCGTACCTTTTTGAGTTTTGATTGATATTTGATTGAGAATTTGATTGATTGAATGACTGAATTTTGATTGTGATTTGTACCCCGAGTCTATTCTTGGTTGCTCGTCATTCGAGGATGAATGATCCCAAGGGGGAGATATTGTAACACCCCTCAAAATTTTTCCTAAGATTCGGGCCTTCTTTGTACACGTGTGGGGCCCATCGTATTTATTTCGAAGTACGTGCTTGAGTTAAGATGAGTCCATGAGGAGTTTAAGAGCGTTGGAGGTGATGTGGGGTCATTGAGAACCCCTAGGACCGAGCTAAGTCCAAAAGATCCGTCGTGGCTAAGTTTAGGACGAGTTCATGTAAGGGTCGACCTTCAATGACCCTATCGTTTGAAAGACTTCAATCAGGGTGGCCCATGACCTATCAAATTAAAGGTCGTCGAGTCTTCTTTCCAACGCCACTAAGAACGTAGATTTTGGAGTTCGGGGCCAAAAGATATGACGATCCGAAGACGAACTAGCACGACAGGGATTTCATTTTGGCCTGGGTTACCACTGCTGGGGAAATGGCCCTGGCGCCGTAAGGGCGCGACGCGCCACTATCGCGCCAGGAACATGCCTCAGTAGTTTGATCCCTGGCACGATGCGCCACTAAAAGTGTGCAGGGTTTTTCAGGCCAAATTCCCAGAATTTGGAGCAATAGGCTTGGCGCTGTAAGGGCGCAACGCGCCACTATCGCGCCAGAAACATGCCTCAATAGTTTGGTCCCTGGCGCGACGCGCCACTAAAAGTTGTGCAGGTTTTATGCGTAATTGGCCTTGGCGCTGTAAGGGCGCGATGCGCCACTATCGCGCCAAGAGCATTTTTGCCTAATTTTCAGAATTTGGAGGAAGGGCAATTTGAGAAATTTCCCAAATTATATATACACAAACCTTGTATATTTTGGGACCATTTTTCTTCAGCCCCATTCTCTCTCTAGAAAAAGCCCTAGCTCCTCTCCCTTCTATCTTCTCTTCTTCTCCATCTCCAACCAAAAAGGAGTCAAAGAGCTTCAAGACCTCAAGCTCCCATTGAAGACCCAACATCAAGGTTTCTTCAAGTCTTCACTAAGGTATGTAAGGCTATCCAAAACATGGGCTAAGTCCACCAATGTGCCCTATTCTTGTTTTGAGGATTAGATGTCCATGAAAATGGAGTTTCTTGATATGGTCTAAGTTTAATGAGTTTTGTCCCCTATTTATTTGATTCTATATGCATTGATGTTGTTGAGATAAGAGGTTCCTAAAATGAGCCCTTATGTGAGTATGAGATGATGAAGAAATGAGTTGCTAAATATGTTTCATTGGTCTTCTTAATTATGTAGACTTGATCAAGTATACTATTTTCTTAAACATGTTGCTTATTATAAAAATGTCGATTTGAAGTCTTGAGGATGTGATGAGTCACAAGGATTTTCTCAAATGGATGGAGGTAATGATTGATTATATCTAGATGATGTTATTTATGTGCATTTAAAACTTCCTTGAAGGTATGATTGAGATTGAGCATTGAGATTGAGACTTGATTATGATAGAGTTGATGAGTTGACAAGGTTGTAATGAGACTTGTTGATATGAGTTGATTGAGTTGATTTGATGAAGTTTTATGAGCATTGAGTCTTGGGAGGAGTATCGAGCACCGAATTGGGCAAGAGTATAGTCCATACTCGAACCCAATACCTGTGTTGCCAAACGTAGGGGGGAATTGAACCATTAAAGTTGGATGCTTCCCCGAGAGCTTTTGTCCTGACATTATAGGACCTGGTTGGATTGGATCCATGAGTGTTCGTCGTTCATGCCCTGGCAAAGTATGAACGGGCGTGGCAACGATGTCGTTTCGTTGTACCTTCACTGGCTCATAAGTGTTGGTTGTCGGTTAAGAGAAACTCCCAAATAAGTTTTGATAGCACTCTGAGTCGGATTGAGTTGAATTATATATGATTGGTCCAGTCTAAATCATACTCTTGTTTAGACTTAGGACATTTGATTGAGTTGTCATTCCTTTTGAGTTGAGCTCCCGAGTTGGTTGAATTATTCTTCCTTGATGTTCGTTGTATTCGGCCATTTTACATACTCGTACATTCCATGTACTGACGCCATTTGGCCTGCATCGTTTCATGATGCAGAGACAGGTACTAAAGATCATCAACCGGCGCTCCATTGAAGATCCACTTACACTTCCAGCCAGTCGGTGAGTCCTCCTAGTTCCCGGAGGATATTGGGTCTTCCTGTACAGTTTTTGATTGTTTTTTTTATTTAGATTGTCGATAGCCATGGGCTTGTCATTGGTACCTTTTAGATTTGAATAGAGGCTTCATAGACTGAGATGTGAGGAGGTCGAGCGGTCATCTTGAGGATTCCTATTTTGATTATCGTCTTGATTGTAAATGTTTGGCCTTCGGCCCTTATGATATGCGAAGTATTTCTTAAATTGAGTTTTCTGCTAATAGAATGTGCTTGAATGAATGAGTGATTGTACCAAGTGATTCGCTCGGAGGTCAGAGATGGCCTTCGGGTGCCAGTTACGTCTAGGGTACCCTCCCGGGGCGTGACAAAGCCCTAAAGTTAAAATATTGGAATTTTGTTAACTTTAAAGGAGGAGACAGTGAGTTTGGCTACTGAAGCGCCCAAAAAACTACTTTGTGACTTGCCAAATGGTCTTACCAAGCTAATGAATCTTGCCAAAAACTTCTGAGAATTTCTTCTCAAAAGCAAGATAAGTTGGCGAGGAGAAGAAGGGAACGACGACTCACGGAGTTGGAAGGGTGAGCAAATCATCTTCGCACAAATATTCAGAAGAGTTGATAGGCTTGAGAGGAGATTGGGAGAGGGAATATATGAGTTGGTGACTCACCGACTGGGTTGGAGAGCATGGCAAAGCTCACCCATTTCACCACCTTCAATTTTAATTAAGGTCATTTTAGTCAATATTTCCTCATTTAATCCCTAAGCTACGTCGTCTTGAGTCTAAATTCTAAGACTAAATCTATCTAAACCTTTTTAAATTCCCCTCATTTACTCTCCAATCGCTAATTATAATATTTCTCTCTCTAAAACTTTCTCCCAAGGGTTTCATCTTCAAGACAAATTAAGGTTCAAGAGAATTCAAGTTCAAGTATCCATAATCTTTGAATTTAGGGCTCAATTGACCAAGGTATGTGGGAATTCCTCCATGGAGTCCCAAGATTTTTCCTAAATTCTTCTTATTGAATTATATGTTTAATCCCTAATTCTTGTGAAATTGCACTGGGTCAATTCGATTATAGTTTCTCTCATTAGCACTGATTTAATTATGCATAAATAAAGTTGAATTGAATGTTTTCAAGTTGATTGCTAAGGACCCATGCATTATGATATTTTCAAGTATGAACTTATGAAGCTATAATCATGAATTAATAAAATAATTTATGAAAATCTATGATTATGATGAATTATGTTTCAATGATGTTCAAGTATGTATAGTCTGGAAGGTAATTCTCACACACTCTTGTTAAAGAAGTGAAGAGATTTTCTCACATAATCAAGGATTCATAAGGATTAAAAGGTTTCTCATTCTTATATGAATCAATCATGTTTAGGAGCTATTCTTATGACTATTTTTATGATGATATTAATGATTATGTTTCAATGTATTTTGTTGGGATAATGACTAAGCACCAAGAGAACTTTAAAATGGGGTTTTGATCCGGTAGCCAAAGTAGCTACCCAAGGAAATTCTAGTAGCAACCTTTAGTCCCTTACTACGTTGCCCATAAAGGTTTGCCTTTATAGCCTAGTTAGTGGATCCACGTATAGCTCATGATGTTAACATGTTCTCACGGAGTCTACCTTGGCAAGTACCCTCTCTCTTCTCGATGTGGGAGTTACATTGAATTCTATGTTATATCTCGCATGTTATTAAGTATCGATTAAGGTCCTATCACAAAAAAAGGTATAAACTATAATATGATCTCTTCTGTCAGTTTTATGATGCATTGACCATCATTATGATGTTTCAATGTTTTCAAGGTCTTAATCATATTTTAAAGATATTGGTCATGCATCTTACATTCATATTGTGCATGTTCTATTAGTATTGTTCATGCATGCTTCTCACATACTTAGTGCATTCCATGTACCAATGCATAATTTTACCTATATTGTATCATAATATAGGGTTCGACGATCACACTCATCTTCCTTCTTGTGGCTAGAGTTACCTTATTACTGCCACTTCATTGGGGAGTTCTCATGTCTCGAGGGCGTAACCAACACGAGTTTATGGTCTTTACTATAAAATTTTCTTTCTTTTTTGGGTGAGCTAGGAACATGTATTATGCTCCCATCTAGACTATGTAGATGCATGTTTAGACTATCATGAGTTGTAACTCCAATTGCTAAGACATGTTTCTTTAAGCTTTCTCTTTATTGAGATTTCATTGAGACTATCTTGCTCTTATGCCTTGTTTATGAATTTTATTTACCTGATGTATGCGATGTATGCTAAGAGGCTTGGTTGGAGTCCCTCAAGATTTTGATCATTGTGTCATGCCTAGGGCCTAGCTTGGGTCATGACATAAGCTTTCTAAGTGTAGGTTTTGGCTTGCATTTATGGCATTCATAGGCCACATCATCTCTGGTGAAGGTATCCAAGATGATTCACAAAAGATTGAGGCGGTAATGAATCAGCCCAGACCTACATCCTCGACTGACATAAGAAGTTTCTTGAGTTTGGTCGGTTATTACAGAAGGCTTCTCATCCATATCATCTTCATTGACTGAGTTGGCTCAAAAGAATAGTAAGTTCCAATGGTCTGAAGTGAGAGAACTTTTCAAGAGTTGAAAACCAGATTGACTACTACTCCAGTTTTGTCCTTACTCGAGGGAACGCACAGTTTTGTTATTTATTATGATGCATCTAGAGTTGGACTGGGTTGTGTGTTGATGCAAAATGGTAAGTTATAGCTTATGCTTCTAGACAGCTTATGATCCATAAGAGGAATTATCTGACTCATGATCTTGAGTTGGTAGCAGTAGTATTTGCTTTAAAAATATGGTGTTACTATCTCTATGGTGTACATGTATATGTGTCCAATGACCACAAAAGTCTTTAATATCTTAATCGAGGGTAGACGAGATGACTTGAGTTTCTCAAGGATAATGACATGTGCATTCTCTATCATCAGGTATAGCTAATGTTGTTGATGATGCTCTTACGAGGTTATCCATGGGGAGGCATGTGGAGGAAGAAAGGAAGGAGTTGGCTAAGGAAGTACATAGACTTGCACATTTGGGAGTTCTCCTTGTGTACTCAAATAACAGTGGTCTCATTATTTGGAATGGGACTGAGTCTTCACTAGTGGTGGAAGTAAAACAAAAGCAAAACCAAGATCCTATCTTGTTATAGTTTAAGAAAGATGTTCACAAGAAGAAAGTGATGTCTTTTGTACAAGGGGGAGATGGTGTGTTGAGGTATCAAGGTAGGTTGTGTTTTCTGAGTGTTAATAATCTCCGAGGCAGAACCATGGCAGAGGCCCATAGTTACAGATATTCAATTCATCTAGGTTCTACAAAGATGTATCATGAGTTGAGAGAAGTCTACTGGTGGAATTGCATGAAGAGGGAAATCACAGACTTTCACAAGAGGGTATTCGGTCCGAGATGTATTGATTTGTATGGATCGTAGAATGGTTCATAGAGTTGAACTTCAAAAATCTAGAATTTTGCCTCTTCTTTCTAGGACCCTTTCATGGTGCATAGATGTCTGTATGGGCCATAAAGGGCACCCACAATCCCTACTTGACATCTCTTTGCTCAAGGGTAATTCGGTCTTTTTCCACTCATTTAACTTCTATACAACGTCATTTTGGGTTATATTAAGTGAGATTTAGAGGTTTCTAATATAATTCCTCATTCTCTCAACTCCCACCCAAAAATAGATATCTTCTTTCTCAAGCTTCTCTCTCAATGCAAGACCAAGATCTCAAGTTCTAAGTCCCCTTGTCCAATTTCAATTAAGGCTTTGATCAAGGTATGTGGGAACTTCATCAATGGGTTCTTCTTCACCCATTGAGTCCCAAAAAAACCTTAATTTCACAATGTATGATTTTTTCTAACTAGGGTTTTCATGATTCTTCCATGGTTTAATTGATTTTAACTTTACATATAATGATTGATCATATTATGCATAATTTGACCATAATTTAATGTTTTCAATAATTGTTTACTTGAAGCTATTCCCTATGAGTATTTTGATTATGAAATTAAGCTTTGAGATTATGCATGCAATATGAATTTAAGAGATTATGATTTTTGGATGCTTCTAAATAAAGTATCATTATGACTTTTATTGAAATTGGGTTGCTTCCACTTGAAATATTCTCATTATGAAAGATTATTATGATTTAGCCACTTTCAAATAAAGTGAAGTTTGACTATAAAAAAATCTATCATGATTTAAACGCTTTCGATTAAGTGTGTCTTATGATTATGTTATGAAATCATGGTATTTTAAAGGAGCTATTCTTATGTTTATGAGTCTTCATGATTAATTTGGTATAACTATATTCTAACCATTTCAAAGACTATTACTATGATATATTTATGTATGTTTTTCCGCTGTGAGTTTTAGCTCCGAGCTAGATTAGCGACAATTACCAAGGTCCCTTAATTATGTGCCCTTGTAGGATTGTCCCGATTAGACATTATCTAGAGGATCCACCTAGGCTTAAGAACATGATCCTTATCTTGTCAAGTGGGACAATCTCTTTTCGGTGTGGGAGCAGTATAATAAACTCCATATTATAACTCACACGGTTTATGTCGGTTAGCGATATCTCCCACAAAAGAATATATTTTTCTCAAATGGTTTATGTTTTATACATATATCATGATCTATTTATGATATGATTTTCAGAATATTGCATTGACCTTTTCTATGATTTATGAACGCAGTTTATCAGATTTCGATATATTTTACTTGGTCATGCATTATCATGTTTTTATACTTTTCATGCTTTTATATTATACTCATGCTTCTTTCATTATACTCAGTACATTCCATAGTATTTACTACATACTTTTGCCTATAGTGCCTCATAATATAGGTTCAGACGCACATCCTTCAGGCTGTAGTTAGTATTGGATCCTATCAGCTTGCATATTACTTCATGAGTCCTCATGTTTGGAGGACATGCCTCTTATGACTACTTCTTCAGATTTTACTTTACTTTCAGTTTCATATTTTAGAGTTAGCTAGGGACATGTCCTAGCAAGTAACATATATTAGTAGAGGCTTTCATACAAAAAGAATCTTTCACATATGTGTCTTTAGATATATTTTTTTGTTGTATAAGACTCTTATTAGACTATTCATGATATTCTTCTGCTTTCATATTATTTTAGTTTAGTATGTTATCTTTTTTCCATATGGTTTAGTTTAGGTTCATTTGGTACTCTAGGTACCATATCACGTCTAGGGAGTTGTCTTGGGTCATGAAAATTTTGGTATCAGAGCATCAGGTTTAAGTGTCTTAGAGTAGCTTAAATCTGCATTCAATAGTCTTTATTGTGTGATAGAGTTGAACTCTATAAGGTTTCCTTTTAACTCATGTTTTATGCATTTCACAATCATGCCTCCAAGAAGAGCTCTTATAAGATGGAATGTTAATGTGAATGAGAAGCAACAAGCTCTGATTGATCCTTTGGCAGAGCAAGTCTCGCATGTTGAGTTTAGGGCTACTTTCCAAGTGCTTTCCCAAGCTAAAACTGCTTAAGCCAATAGTGAGGTTGTAGCTCCTATGAACCCAAATGTGGATATATCGGCGACAAGGGTTGGAGACTTCACAAGGATGAATCCTCTAAATTTCTATGGTTATAAAGTGGATCTTAAGAGTTTTTTTTGAAAGAATTCAAAAGATTGTGGACATTATGGATGTGACTCCAGTTAAAAAGGCTGACTTAGTTGTTTACCAATTGAAAGGGGTTGCTTAGGTGTGGTTTACTCAATGGAAGTAATAAAGGGTTGTTGATGTGGGTCCTTTGAGTGTTTAAAGCAGATTCTCTAGATCAATTTTTCCTCTTGAAATAAGAGAGGCTAATATATAAGATTTCATTAACTTGAAGCAAGGCAACATGAGTGTAAAAGAATATGCTTTGAAATTTACTCAATTGTCAAAGTATGCTATGGTTATGGTAGTTGATTCTAGAGCTTGAATGAGCAAGTTCATTTCAGGTATTTCAAAAATGGTAGTTAAGAATGTAGAACCGACATGTTGATTAAGGAGATGGATATCTCGAGCTTGATAACTCATGCTCAACAAATTGAAGAGGAAAAGCTTAAAGAGAAATCTAGGGAGACCAAGAGAGCTCAGACAAATAGTGGTGACTACTCTCATTAGATATCTGGTGGTGGTGGTCGTTCTTAGTTTAGATATAAATTCTTTGACTCGACTTCATCTAGTGCTTTAGTTTATAATTTCAACAAGGATAGGGTGTCTAACCCTAAACCTCAAAGGAGTTCTCCTACTAGTTAAACTTTCCCCGTATGAAGGAAGTGTAGGAAGAACCATCCGAGAAATTTCTCAACTAGTTTGGGTACATGCTTTGGTTGTAGTAAGACGGGCCATAGATAGAGGGATTGTCCATCTTCCCAAGGCAAAGGTGATATGTTCATCAGCAAATTAAGCCTAGTGCTTCATAAACTATCCCAACTCAGTAGGGTACTTTATCTGGTTCTAGTGGGGGATAGTGACAAGTCAGGTTTATGCTCTTCAGACTCAACAAGATCAAAAGGATTCCCCTGATGTGGTCAATGGTATGTTATGATTCTTTCAATTTGATGTTTATTTCTTCTTAGATCCAGGAGTGATTCTTTCTTTCGTGACTCCTTATAATGCTATGAAATTCGATGTCAGTCCCAAAATCTTTTTAGATCCTTTCCCAATCTCTACTCATGTTGGTGATTCAGTTTTAGCAAAATGGGTATACAGAAATTGCTTGGTCTAAGTTTTTCAGAAAATCACCTCATTTGATCTTGTAGAGCTAGATATGCTTTGATTTTGATGTTATTCTTTGTATGGATTGTCTACATGCTTGTTATACTTCTATTGATTGTAGAACCAGAGTCGTAGAACTTTAGTCTCTTAATGAGCCAGTCAATGGAAAAGAAGTACTTGAGCGCCTATAGGTCAATTTGTTTCTTACCTTAAGGAAAGAAGGATAATTTCCAAAGGTTGCATCTATCATCTAGTTTAGGTCAAGGATAGTCATTTCAAAACCTCGACTCTTTTTTCCGTTCCTATTTTTAATGAATTCCCAGAAGATTTCCTAAAGTTCTTTGCATAGTTACTTCCAAAAGGAAAATTGACTTTGGCATAAACCTTCTCTGAAATACCCAACCTATCTCTATTCCTCTTTATTGAATGGCTCCAATTGATCTTAAGGAGTTGAAAGATTAGTTGAAGGAACTTCTAGATAAAGGTTCCATCAAGCTCAGCTTTTCTCCATTGGTGCTCTAATTCTCTTTGTTCATAGGAAAGATGGTTCTCTCAGAATGTGCATTGATCAACGTCACTTTAACAAGGTAACAATCAAGAATAATTATCCTATTTGAAGGATTGATGACTTATTTAATCAGCTTTAGGGTGCCAATTTCTTTGAAAAGATAAACCTCAGATCAAGCTATCACCAGCTCAGAGTTAGAGAGTGTGACATTCCAAAGAAAGCCATCAGAACTTGGTATGGTCACTATGAATTTTTTGTTTTCTTTTGGGCTAACAAATGTTCCTTTGGATTTTATGGATTTGATGAACAAGATGTTCAAACAGTATTTAGATATGTTCGTCATTGTCTTCATAGAGGACATCTTGATCTATTCTCAGAGTGAGGATGAGCATGCAGACCATTTGAGGTTTGTCTTGCAAATTTTAAAAGAACGCTAGTTGTTTGCTAAGTTTAGCAAGTGTGAGTTCTTGTTGAGGTTGGTAGAGTTTCTTGGCCATATTGTTTCTAGAGTAAAGGTTGATCCTCAAAAGACTGAAGAGGTCAAGAATTGGACCTCTTTCTCCCTCATATATTAGAAGTTTCTTGGTCTTAGCCGGTTACTACAAATAATTTGTGAAGGTTTTTCCTCTACTGCTTTGTTTTTGACCAAATTGACTCAGAACAAAGACATATTTCAGTGGTATGATGCTTGTGAAAAGAGTCTCTAGCATTTGAAGATTCAACTCACTAAAGCCATAGTTTTGACTCTACTATATGGTTTAGATAGTTTCATTGTGTATTGTGATGTTTCCAATATTGGTATTAGTTGTGTGTTGATGCACCATGGCAAGGTTATTTATTATGCGTCAAGGCAACATGAATTACCTAACTCACAATCTTGAGTTGGCGACAGTGGTTTTTGCCTTAAAGATATAGCGGCATTATCTCTATGGTGTTCATATATATGTGTTCATCAACCATAAGAGTTTTTAATTTATGTTTAACTAAAAGGATTGAATCTTCTCCAAAGGAGTGTCTTGAATTGTTGAAGGATTATGATATGAGTGTATTATACCATCAAAGTGAAGCTAATATTATGGCGGATGCACTTAGTAGATTGTCCATGGTATTGTTGCTTAGGTTGAGGATGGGAAAAAGGAGTTGGTTCGTGATGTTCATAGGCTTTCCCATTAGGAGTTAGTTTGGTTTATTTAGAAGATGGTGAAGTTATTGTTCAGAATGGTTAAGAATAATCTCTTGTAAATGATTTTAAAGAAAAATAAAATGAAGATCCAATTTTGATTGAATTAAAGAAAGTGGTTCTTAAAAAGACCGTTGAGGCTTTCTCTAAAGGTGGAGATGGTGTGCTTCGATATCAGAGTCAATTGTGTGCTTCAAACATTGATAGGTTGAGGCATCAAATTCTAGCAGAAGCCCCATAGTTCTTGATTTTTGTTATTCACATGGGAGATACTAAGATGTATCGTGACTTGCGGAAAGTCTAATGGTGGAATGACATGAAGATGGATATTGCAGAGTTTGTAGGTAAGTGTCCAAATTGCCAATAAGTGAAGATTGAACATTAAAAACTGGGTGGTATGTCTTAGAACATTCCCACTTGGCAGTGGGAAAATTTTAAAATGGACTTCATCACAGGTTTTCCTCGTACGTGTTGACAATTTTATTCTTTATGGGTGATTGTAGATCGAATGACTAAGAGCCCATTTGGATTAGCTTATAAATTGCCTGTTTTTAGATTTATTGAGGGTGTAGCTGCCCAACTTTAAGCCATTTTAAAATAAGCCCAAAATATAATTGTGTTTGTTTGTCTTAGCTTATCTAAAGAAGCTTATAATATTAAAACAGTTTATAAGCTGCTTAAATAAGTTAAGCCAAATAGGCACTAAGTCGGTGCATTTTCTTCTGGTTACGACTTCTTATTCAGCCAAGAACTATGTAGGCTTTACATTCGATAGATGGTGAAATTACATGGTATTCCATTATCCATCATTTATGACAGAGGTACTCTGTTCACATCTCACCTTTGAAGATCATTCCAGAAAGGTCTTGGTACTCAGGTTAAGCTTAGTGCATCATTTCATCCATAGACCTATAGCCAGTCCAAGAGGACTATCCAGACCTTGGAAAATATGTTGAGATCTTGTGTGATCAACATTAAGTTAATTGGGATGATCACTTTCCTTTGATTGATTGTTCTTACAATATTAGTTATCACTCGAGTATTCAGATGGCTCCATTTGAGGATCTCTATGGAAGGGGATGTAGGTACCCTATTTTTTGTTTGAGGTTGGTGAAGTAGCCTTGATAGGGCCTGAGTCGGTTCATGAGGCTATGGAAATTTTTTGATTTATTAGAGAAAGGTTGAGTAGGTAGAAATCCTATATCGATCAATGTGAGAAGAAAAGAGCTTGAATTTGAAGTTGATGATTGGGTTTATTTAAAAATCTCATCTATAAAAGGTGTGATGAGATTTGGTAAGAAATAGAAGCTTAGTCCTAGATATATATAGTCCCATATCATATTTTGAAGAGTTTTGGCAAGGTGGCTATGAGTTGGATTTTCTCGAAAAGTGGGAATAAGTGCATCCAATATTTCATGTATCCTTGTTGAAGAATTGCACATTGGTTATCCTATATTTGTTTCATTGAAGAGTGTTGGTATTAAAGAAATTCTCTCTTACGAATAGATTCCGATGGAAATTCTAGATCATCAAAATTGGTAGTTGAGAAATAAAAAAGTTGCTTTCATGAAATTCCTTTGGAGGAATCAGTTAGCTGATGGTTCTACTTGAGAGGTCGAAGCTGATATGACGTCCAAGTACCCCCATCTCTTTCTTTTCAATTTAGTTTTAGCTTGAGGTAGTAGTTCCTTATGTGTACTCTTTTAAATTCATGTGTTTCATCTATTCTCATGTTTCCATATGCATGCATGTTCATAAAATCAGTCTTTAAGTTCATGTTTAGGTTAGAATTGATTAATCCTTGGTTTTATGAATTTTGGTGTGTTTGCATTCATGTTGGGTTGTTAGATCTCTTTTCCTACACTATTCATACCAGCTTGAGTCTCATTCGAGGACGAATGATCCTACGGTAGACATATTGTAATACCTTAGAAGGGTAAAAGTCAATTGGAAGTGGAAAGGTTGCAAAATCTGGTGTAGTGATTTACAAAAAGGGTTCACAAATCGTAAATGATTCCATGATCAGTGGAAGTCACCTATGGAAAGGGCCTTTGTGTTTGGAAATTTTAATTCTGGGTTTACGCATGATTGTATGGTCCATATGAAGTTCTACGAACCGTCGACCTAGTCATAGACCATCTTCAAAAAAATTGAAAATTTATTGATCAAGACGAATGATCTTTATGAGTCATAGAAATGTTTATCTCTAGATGCTATACGAAGAATAGGATCCCGAAATACCCTAAACAAGCCTCTTCGCATAAGTATGACTTAAGATAACATGTAAACCAACATAAAACTGAAATGCAGAAATGTAAGTCTTAAAACAATCTTATCATAGCTACTCAACATAAGAAGAATCTAAGAATAACATCTGAACTATGGAAGACATCATACTAGTCTAACTTACCCTCTACTAACATAGACAGGGCTAGGATAAGCCTTTCCGTGAAGGTTTAACAGTACAATAGAGCTTCACTGAAACAGACATAAATTCTAACTCCAAACTCAAAATAATGAAACTTGGTGGAATTAGAAAGAAGATTCACAGACCTTTAATCTGATAGGTTATGGTTCACACAACTCTTTATATTCTAGGAGATATGATCATCTGAAGTTTACCAAAGTAAAATCTTATAACAAAACTCAATCGATAAGAAAACTTTCAACTCAACTTTATGCTAGAGGATTCTTATGACCTTAGTTCATCTTCAAATATATTTCCACACTAAAGAATTAAACTTAACACATACGTACGATTAAGAACCACACGATAGAACTGTAAAACCACAAAAATTAGAAAGCCAAAGCAAGGGGAAAAGTTGCAGAAAAGAATCTAGTGCAGGCTTATACGAGCTAACCTACGTGCCATAAGAAGTCCTACGATCCATAGGAAAGGAGTCGTAGAAGGCCCAGCACTTGGGAAAAATCTTGAATTCTAAGACATTCCAGTTGACGATCCGCAAGGAAGTTGGCAAGCCTTAGGTTAAGCCCGTAGGAAGATCCTGAGAAGTGAAAAATTTACTAAGTGTGAACTCTCTCTACGTGAGGTTCTTATGGATCGTAGATGATCCTAAGACCCATAGGAAGGACCCGTAGATGGGATTCAAATACTTGGATTTTGGATTTTGGAAAATTTGGCAATAATAGAAGGGTCTACGACCTGTAGAAACTTTGATGAACTGTAGACAAGGTTCGTAGGATGAGCCCTGAAGTTTGGAAATTTTCTTAAGTGTCAGAAGACCTCACGAGCTGATCTTATGACCCATAGAATTGTCTAATACCTGTAGACCTTGGTCATAGAAAAAACCTCAAAGTCCATGTTTTAAAGTCTGAGTCCATGAGTCCTGTTCTACGAGCTGTCTCTCGAACTACGACCTATAGGTCCTTGCCCATAGGTCCCTTGAAAGAATTTAATGAAGTATATTTGGGTGTTTCTATCTCTCTAACACCTATACTATATCATTTTGGGGTATTTAACTAAGCCTATAAGTACCTAGTTCCTTCAAAATTACCCTATTCCTTCTAAGTCTACTTCATGAAATAATTCTCTCTCTAGAAATTCTCTCCCAAGTCAATCTTCTTCTCCAAGCCAAGAGTTTCAAAGATCTTCAAGTACGAGTCTCTCGATTCTAATTGCAATTAGGGATTTGATTTATCAAGGGATGTTGGAAATTCATCCATGGATCCTTTCCATCTATAGAGTCCTAAATATTTCTCTTTTTTTCAATATATTTTAAATTATTAATTCTAGGGTTTTTGACCAATTTGTATTGGGTCAATTCAATTATAATGATCTAGTCATGCATGATTTCAGTTCAGTTATATGTTTTCAATAAATTTTACAAGGACTCGTGTATCATGCAATGAATTTCAAGTATGAACTAGGGATTTATGATCATGGATTTCTATGTTGCCCTGTTATTCAGTGATTTTAGCTTGCTTTAACCTTATATGAGATTTCCTTATCAAGACGTTTATTCCACATTCATGATGTCTCTTTCTATATTCTTATTTACCTTTTGTATGCTCATGTGGTATAATTTGTAAAGAGACTTGGTTAGGGTCTCTCGGGATCCTAATTACCATGTTATGTCTAAGGCCTAGCTTAGATCATGACAAACTTGATATCAGAGCACAAGGTGTTAAGGTGTCCTAGGGAGTCTAACATGTTATATCAAGTAAAGTTTGTTTCATGGGTGTGAAGCGTGACACATCTATGAATAAGAGGCTATGAGGCATCTTAGAGAAACTTTACTTCTTTCATCATTCTTATGTCATGGGATAGATTTGAACTCTGAGACTTTTCCCTCTAACACTTTCTCTTTGCGATATAGAATCATTCCTCCAAAAAGAGCTCCCGTAAGAAGGAATATCAAAGAGGAGCAACAAACTCCCCAAGTATCCAATGATCCTTTGAATGAGCAAGTCTCTCATATGGAGTTTAGGGCCACATTTCAAGTGCTATCCTAAGTCGTAGCCGCTCAAGAAAATATGGAAGTTGTTTCTCCTGTGAACCAAAATATAGGTACAGAAGCTAGTCGAGTTTGTGACTTCACACTTATGAACTCTCCTAAGTTCCATTTCACTAAGGTGGACAAGGATCCATAAGAGTTTATTGAGGATACTGTTAAGATTATTGACATCATAGATATTATTGCGATGGAGAAGGTGGACTTGGTGGCCTATTAACTCAAGGGAGTGGCTCAAATTTGGTTTTAACAATGAAAAGGCGAGAGAGGTAGATATGATGGTCCCGTTGATTGTGAAGAATTTAAGGGTGCTTTCCTTGACCGTTTCTTTCCTTTGGAGTTGAGGAAAGCCAAGGTGAAAGAATTTATCAACTTGAGGCAAGTTAATATAAGTGTAAAGTAGTATGACCTAAAGTTCACTAAATTGTCAAAATATGCTCCTTTTATGGTTACTAATCCAAGAGCTTGTATGAGCAAGTTTGTCTCGAGTGTGTTAGACTTGATGGTCAAAGAATGTAGAACTTTCATGTTAATCAAGGAGATGGAAATATCAAGGCTCATGATACATGCCGAACAAATTGAGGAGGAAAAGTTGAAAGAGAGGGCTAGGGAGTCCAAGAGGGCTCGAACTGATGGTGGGTTCCAAGTGGACAAGCTATTCCCCCATGCAAGAAATATGGGAAGAAGCATCTAGGGGATGACTAGTGGGTTCGGGTGTTTGCTTTGGTTGTGGTAAGAGGGGTCATCAAGTGAAGGATTATCCTTTGACTGCTACTAGATTTGGAGGTGGTCGACCCTAGACTCATATTTAGACTACTACAGGCCGACCAGCTTAGCATGGAGCTACTTCAGGTAGTGGTCAGCATCAAAATAGATTCTAGGATTTACAAACTCATCAGTAGTTAGAGGATTGGCCCGATGTTGTGACCTATAGGTTAAAAGTCTTTGAGTTTGATATTTATGCATTGTTGGATCTGGGTGCTACTCTATCATTTGTTACTCCTTATCTTTCCATGAAATTTGATGTTAGTCCTGAGATCTTGCTAGAACCTTTTATAGTCTATACTTCTATTGGTGATTTAGTTTTGGCTAAAAGAGTCTATAAATATTGTTTGATCTCAGTTTTTTATAAAATCACCTCAGTTCATCTTGTAGAGCTTCATATAACTTATTTTGATGTTATCCTTCGTATGTATTGTCCTTATGCATATTATGCTTTCATATTTTGTAGAATTAGTGTGGTTAAATTTCAGTTTCCTAATGAGCCAGTTCTAGCATGGAAATGTAGTAATTCTATGTTCTAAGGTAAATTCATCTCGTGCCTTAAAGCTTATAAAATGATTTATAAGGGATGTATTTATCATCTAGTCCAAGTTAGGGATACAAATTTTGAAGCTCTTACTCTTGAGTCAGTTTTGGTTGTTAATGAGTTTCCAAAAGTTTTCCTCAATAATCTCCTATGTATCCCTCCTGAAAGAGAGAAAGAATTTGGTATCAATCTTCTTCTTGATATCCAACCTATCTCTATTCATCCTATCAAATGGCTCCAATAGAACTTAAGGAATTAAAAGTTCAGTTGAAAGATTTGTTGGAAAAGGGTTTTATTAGATCGAAGATCTCTTCATGGGGTGCTCCAATTCTATTTGTTAGGAAGAAGGATGGTTCTCTCTATATATGTACTGACTACCGACAGTTGAACAAGGTTACAATTAAGAATATGTATCCCATCCAAAAAATTGATGACTTGTTCGATCAACTTCAAGGGGTAAGTTACTTCTCAAAGATCGATCTTCCGCTAGGTTATCATCAACTATGAGTAAGAGAATGTGATATTCCGAAGATGGCTTTTAGAATTCGATATGGTCACTTTGAATTATTGGTTATGATTTTTGGACTAACGAATGATCCTATAACTCTTATAGATATGATGAATAGTGTGTTTAAACAATATTTGGATATGTCCATTATTATGTTTAATGATGATATTTTGGTCTACTCTCAGAGTGAAAAGGATCATGCCAATCATTTGAGGATTGTCTTGCAAATTCTCAAGGACTGTCAACTATTTTCTAAGTTTTAAAGTGTGAATTTTGGTTAAGTCGGTTGCTTTCCTTGTCATATTGTGTCCGGTGAAGGAATTGTGGTGGATCCTAAGAAAACCAAAGCGGTTAAGAATTGGCCCAGAACTTTGTCTCCTTCTAATATTAAAAGTTTTTTGGATTTAGCCGGTTATTATAGACGGTTTATGGAAGGATTCTCTTTCATTGCATCACCATTTACCACTTTGAACAAAAATAAGGTGAAGTTGCAATGGTGTGAGGAATGTGAGAAAAAGCTTCCAAGAGTTGAAAGATAGACTTACTTCTACTCTGGTGTTGACTTTACTATTTAATGGGTTTTTCATTTATTGTGATGCTTTAAGGGTTGGTATTGGTTTTGTTTTGATGTAAAATGGTAAAGTGATAGTTTATGCTTATAGGAAACTTAAGGTGCATGAAAAGAACAATCTGACTCATGATTTGGAGCTAGCAACGGTTGTGTTTACGTTGAATATTTAGAGATACTATATGTATTGAATTCATATTGATGTGTTCATCAACCATAAGAGTTTGCAATATGTGTTCAACCAAAAGGACTTGAAACTTTAACAAAGGAGATGGATTAAGTTGTTAAAGGATTATGAGTATGTTGTACCATCCGAGCAAAGTGAATGTGGTTGCCGATGATCCTAGTAGATTATTTATGAATAGTGTGGCCTATATTGAGGAAGAAAAGAAGTACTTACTTCATGATGTACATATATTAGCTAGTTTGGGTGTTCATTTGGTAAACTGCGAGGATGGTGATGTAATTGTGCAAAATAGTTTCAAATCATCTCTTATGGCGAATGTTAAGGTAAATCAAGACAATGATCCTGTTTTGGTTGAGCTAAAGAAAGAGGTTGCCAAAATGAGGCATTCTTCTAAGGGGGAGATGGTTTGCTTAGATATCAAGGTAATTTTTGTGTTTCAACTATTGATGACTTGAGGGAAATAATATTGTTGAAGCTTATAGTTTATGGTATTCTAGTCATCTGGGCTCCACAAAGATGTATCGAGATTTGAGGAATGTGTATTGGTGGAATGGCATGAAGAAGGATATTATGGAGTTTGTGGCTATATATCAAAATTGTCAACAAGTGAAGGTTAAAAATCAAAACCCGGGGGGTTTAGCTCAAACATTGGGATTCCTACTTGGAAGTGGGAAGACTTGAATATTAACCTTATTAAAGGTTTATCTCGTACCCGTAGGCAACATGATTCAATTTGGGTGGTTGTTGACCAAATGACAAAGTCAACACATTTCCTTCCCGCTAAGACTTCTTATTCAACCAAAGATTATGCTAGGCTTTGCATTTGAGAGTTTGTTAAAATTAATGGTGTTCCGCTATCTATGATTTTGGACTTAAGTACTCAATTCACATCACAGTTTTGGAGGTCACTCCAAAAGGGTCTTGGTACTCAAGTTAAGCTTAGTATGGATTTTCACACACAGACCGGTGGTCAAGCCGAGCATACCCTTGAAATTTTGGAAGACATGTTGAGAGCTTGCATAATATACTTCAAGGGTAATTGGGATGATCATTTTTATTGTTCGAGATTGCAAATAACAATAGCTATCATTCGAGTATTCAAATGGCTTAATTTAAGGCCTTATATGGTAGGAGATGTAGGTCTCTTATTGGTTGGTTTGAAGTTGTTGAAGTTGCCTTTATAGGATTTGAGTTGGTGCATAAGTCTATGGAGAAGGTTAGACTCATTAGAGAAAGATTGAAGACTGCCCAAAGCTGACAAAATTCCTATTCGGATGTGAGGACAAGGGAACTTGAGTTTCAAGTAAATGATTAGGTTTACTTGAAAATATAACCCATCAAGGGTGTGATGCATTTAGGTAAGAAATAGAAGCTTAGTCCCCGGTTTATAGGCATATATAAGATTTTAAGACGTTATGGTAAGGTGGTATATAAGTTGGATTTGCCTTTGGGGTTGCCATCACTGCATCCGGTGTTTCATGTTTCATTGATGAAGAAGTGTGTTGGTGATCCTAAATCTATTGTTTCATTGGATAGAGTGGGTGTAAAGGAGAATTTCTCCTATGAGGAGGTTCCGATTGAAATTCTAGACCAGCAAGTTTAAAAGTTGAGAAACAAGGAAGTGGCATCCATTAAAGTGTTGTAGAGGAACCAAGAGGTTGAGAGTGATACATGGGAGGCTGAGGCTAATATAATGACACAATATCCTCATCTTTTTCCTTCCATTCCAACTTCAACTATTAAGTTCCTTCATAATTCACTCCTTCAAATTCAGGCATTCAGTCATTCCCATGTCTTCCTATGCATGCATGATCATGAAATGTGTTTTTAAGTCATGTTTTACATTGGGATTGAATATTCCTTGGTTTTATGCATTTTGCATTCATGTTGGATTACTATATCTCCTTTTCTACTCTATTAATGCTAGCTTGATTCCAGGATGAATGTTTTCAAGAAAGAGATATTTTAAGACCCCAAAAGTTGGAAAGCCAAAGCAAAGAGAAAAGTTGTGAAAAAGGATCTGGCGAAGGCTTCTACGAGCCGACCTACAGGCTATAAAAATTCCTACGAGCCATAAAAAGGTAGTATTATAAGGCCCAGGACTTAGAAAAAATCTTGAAGTCTGAGACGATCCAAGTTGGCAACCCGTATGGAAGTTGAGAGCCATAGGTAAGGCCCGTAGAAGGTTCTGAAAAGTGAAAAATTTACTTAGTGTGAACTCACTCTACGAGGGGTTCCTACGAACCGTAGGAGATCCTAAGACTCATAGGTAAGACCCATTAATGGGGTTCAAAACCTTGCATTTTGGATTTTGAAAAAGTTGGCAGGATGAGAAGGATCTACGACTTGTAAAAGCTTTGACGAACCGTAGAGGCATAGACAAGGTTCGTAGGATGAGCCCTGAAGTTTGGAAATTTTACTAAGTGTCAGGACACATCACAGACGATCTTACGACCCGTAGACCTTGGTCGTAGACAAACCTCATAGACCATGTTTTGCAGTCTGATTCCACGAGTCATGTTCTACAAGTTGTCTCCCGACCTACGACCCGTAGGTCCCTCCGACAAAATTTAATAAAGGATATTTTGGGTATTTCCTACCTCTCCTACACCTATACTATATCATTTTGGGATATTTTACTTAGCCTATAAGTACCCAATTCCTTCAAAATTACTCCATTCCTTCCAAGTCTGCTCATGAAATAATTCTCTCTCAAGTCAATCTTCTTCTCCAAGACAAGGGTTTCAAGGATCTTCAAGTTCAAGTCTCCCAATTCCATTTGCATTTATGGATTTTATTAATCAATGTATGTTGGAAATTCATCCATGGATTATTTCCATCCATGGAGTTCCAAAGATTTCTCTCTTTTTAATCAATTTTAATTTAATGATTCTAGGGTTTTTGGTCAATTTGCATTGGTTCAATTTAATTATGCTTTTATTCAATTATAATGATCTATTCATGCATTATTTCAATTCAATTACATATTTTCAATAAATTTTACAAGCACCCAACCATTATGCTATGAATTTCAAGTATGAACTATGGATTTATGATCATGGATATCCGTGAATTCTCATGTATGATTTATGAAAGTTGTGTATTATGATTCAAGTATGTTTTCAAGGATAAAACCATGAATTTGTGAAAGATTTTCTCACAATATGCAAGATATCATGATTTGGATGCTTAGAAAGGTAAGTATCCATAATTTCAAGTTATGATCAAGGTTTTCAAGGAGTTATTCTTATGATGTCTTTTCATGATGTTGGATTGGTTGATTCACCTTTCCTAATGACTATATTTTATGTATTATATTGGGATTAACTTAGAACCGAGCGAACTTTATGGTGGGGATCCATAAGAGAACCATAGTAGCAACCCTTAGTTCCAAAATTATGTGTCATCGTAGGTTCCTATCACATCCCAGGAGGGTACCCTAGATGTGGCCGACACTTGAAAGCCATTTCTGGCCTTCAAGCAAACCACTTGGTCCAGTCACACTTTCATTCAATCACATTCTATCGGGGGAAGACTCTATTATAGGACTATTATCTATAATCTAGGGACAAAGGCCAAACAACTATCAAATCAATAATCAGCTAGAATAAAACTAGTCAAAACGAACAAATCAATATTTCCAAACTCTAGTCTATGAAGCCTCTCTCAAAAATCTAGGAGGTTCCAATGACAAGTCCATGGCTATCAACGATCAAAGTAAAGGAAACAAAACAAAGCTAAAAACATGATCTCGGTATCCTTCGAAAAATAGGAGGACTCACCAACTAGCTGGAAGTGAGAAGATCTTCAATGGTGCATCAGTTGATGATCTCTAGTACCTGTCTCAGCATTATGAAATGATGCAGGCCCAATGGCGTCAGTACATGGAATGTACGAGTATATAAAATGGCCGAATGAAACATACATCAAGGAAGAATCAAATCAACTCAAAATCTCAACTCAAGAGAAAGAACAACTCAATCAAGTATCCTAAGTCTAAACAGGGATATGATTTAGACAAGATCAATCATATACAATTCAACCCAATCCGACTTAGAGTACTATCAAGACCTCTATGGGAGTTTCTCTTATCTGACAACCATCACTTATGAGCCAGTGACAGTACAACAAACCGACATTGTTGCTGCGTCCGTTCATACTTTGCTAGGGTATGAACGAATCAACCAATCATGAATCCAATCCAACCAATTCCTATAATGTCATGACAATATTTTTGGGGAAACATCCAACTTAACGGTTCAATCCCCTCCTACGTTTGGTGATGTAGTTATTGGATTCGAGTTATTACTTACTTTTACCCAATTCAGTGCTCGATACTCCTCCCAAGACTCAATGCTCATAAGACTCCATCCAATCAACTCAATCAAATCATATTGACAAGTCTCATTTGGAACCTTGCCAAATCATCAATTCTATCAAAATCAAACCTCTCCCAATCATACTTTCCGATCAATCCCAATCATATCTTTCATGAGTAGTTAAATATGCATTTGTAACAATATACAAAACTATCCAATTGCTCCTCTATTCATTTAACATATCCTTTGGGACTCATCACAACTCCAAGAGTCTAAATCAACAATTCAAGGTGAGCAACATATTTAAGAAAATTAACATATTTAACATAATCAACATAGTTAAGAAAATCAATAAAGTATGTTTAACAACTCATATCCATAGACTCATACTAACATGAAGATTTTAGAAATTTCTTGACTCAACAACATCAACATCACAAGAATCAAATTAATAGATGAAAAGACTCATTTGGACATAAGCCTATCAAGAAACTCCATTCTTATGAACATTTAACCTTAAAGAAGGTGTAGGGCACATGGGTGGACTCACCCTATGTTTTGATTAGCCTTACATACCTTGTGAAGACTTTGAAGAAACCTTGAGGTTAGGTCTTCAATGGAAGGCTTGAATTCTTGAAGTTCTTGAAGGCAATCCTTGTTGGAAATGGATTTGAAGGAGAAGAGAGGGGATTTCTAGGGCTTTTAGAGAGAGAAAGGGACTGAAAATAATGGTCCCAAAATGTCCCAAGGCTAATGTATATATAAATTAGGAAATACCCAATTTGCCCTTTCTCCAAAAATCTGGAAAAATGGGCTAAAACACTCCTGGCGCTATAGTGGTGCGCCACGCCACTAGAGCGCCAAGTCAAATATAAGCTTAAAACCTGCACATCTGATAGTGGCGCGTCGCGCCAAGGACCAAACTACTGAGGTTGTTTTATGGCGCTATAGTGGCGCGTCGCGTCCTTACAGTGCCAAGCCTAAATTTTTTGGGTTCTAGAAAATAGGCTTAAAAACCCTGCATATCCAATAGTGGCGCGCCGCGCCAGGGACCAAACTACTGCGGTGCCAAGCCCAGGCTTCCTGCAGTTACAACCCAGGCCTGAAATTCCTGTAGTACTAGCTCGTCTTAGGATAGTCATAACTTTTGACTCCAAACTCCAAAAATTACAATCTTAGCGGCATTGGAAAGAAGACTCAAAGACCTTTAATTTAATAGGTCATGGGCTACCAAATCATCATATTTCAAAAGATATGGATGTTAGAAGTCGACCCCTTATACGAACTCATTCTAAAACTTAGCCAAGATGAATTCTTTGGACTTAGCTGGGTTCCAGGAATCCTTTATGACCCCACATCACCTCTAACACTCTTCAATTACTTGGGAACTCATCCTAACTCATGCGTATACTTCAAAATAGTCGAGTTCGATCCTACACGCACGCGAAGAAGGGTCCGAATCTTAGTGAAAAATTTTAGGGGTATTATAGTGCCTTTATTGCTTAGCTAGTAGATCCACATATAGCTCATGTTATGTTTATTATATGGAGTCTACCTGTCAAGTAGCCTCTCTCTTCTCGATGTGGGAGTTACATCGAATTTCATGTTATAGCTCACATGGTCTTAAATGTTGGTTAAGGTTAATATGCCACATATGTATATGCTATATCTATAAGTTTTAATAATATTTTATGATGTATTGACATTATAAAATATTTTTAAGTTCTTTCAAGTTTTATTCATGTTTCAAAATATTGGCCATGCATCACATGTTCATATTGACCATGTCCGATTGTTATTTTTCATGCATGTTTCTCATATACTTAGTACATTCCATGTAATAATGTATGATTTTTCCTACATTATATCATAATTAGGGTCCGATGATCATCCCTTGCACCCTGCTTGTGGCTACATATTGGAGTTAGTTTTTTTTATTTTTGGTGAATCCTCATGTTTCTAGGACATGACATATAAGATTTCTTATGTTCCTTATGACTCTTATTATTTATATTGGTGAACTAGGAACTTGTTCTATGCCTCGTCTAGACTAGTAAAGGCATGTTAGATTCTTCATGAAGTTTATGTTGTCCCGTTATTCAGAGATTTTAGCTTGCTTTTTCTTTATGATGAGATTCTTTATTAAGACTTTTATTCTGCATTCATGATGTCTCTTATTATATTATTATTTATCTTGTGTATGCTCATGTATGATATGTCAAGAGGCTTCATTAGGGTCTCGTGGGATCCTAATCATTGTGTCACATCTAGGGCCTACCTTGGGTCATGACAATGATCTTATACGCATATAAAGAATTGTTCAAGGTCTTGGCTTAGAAATTGTCAAGGTGTTACACCGAGACTAAGGTGTTGAAATTTTAGAAATGTAGATGAAATCATTGACTTTTATGGACAAAAAGTATGGGTTGTATAACCCTTTACGGATCGTGGAACTGATTGTACAAAGGGAACTTCAGAGACCAAACTACTCAGCTTTCACGAGAGGATGTACGAGCCGTATTGATTTTTATGGATCGGAGAATGGTCTGTAGAGTTCAACATCGGAAATCAAGAATTTTGCCTCTAATTTTTATATACCCTTTCATAGTCTGTAGATATTTGTATGGGCTATAAAGGGCACCTTTAATCCCTATTCGATAGTTTTTCACTCAAGGGTATTTCAGTCTTTGCCCACTTTTTTTACTCAAATGCTATGTAGTTTTGGATAATTTTAAGTGGGGTTTAGGGATTTCTATCAATATAATCCCTCATTATCTCAACTTTCACTCCAAAATAGATATCTTCTCTCTCAAGCTTATCTCCTAAGGCAAGAACAAGATCTCAAGTTCCAAGTCTCCTTCTCCAACTTCGATTAGGACTTTGATCAATGTATGGGGGAACTCCATCAATGTGTTCTTCCTCATCCATTGATTCTCAAAGAAACCTCAATTTCTCAATGTATGATTTTTGATAAATTATTGGGTTTTCACGATCCTTTCATGGGTTCAATTGATTTTAATTTTACATGCCATGATTGATCTTATTATGCATCATTTGATCATAATTAAATATTTTTAATAATTTTTACATGAAACCATGTCCTATTAGCATTTTGATTATGAAATCAAGCTTTGAGATTATGCATGCATTATAAATTGAAGAGATTATGATTTTTGGATGCTTTCGAATAAAGTGTCAATATGATTTTTATGAAATTAGGTTGCTTCCAATTGAAGTATTCTCATTATGAAATATTATTATGATTTATCCACTTCCAATGACACCGTGGTTTTACTATGAAAAGACTGTCATGCTTTAGATGTTTTCGATTAAGTGTCTTTTATGATTATGTTATGAAATCATAATATTTTGAAGAAGTTATTATTATGTTTATGAGTCTTCATGATTGATTTGGTATTACTCTTACCAATTCAAAGACTATCACTATGATATGATTGTGTATATTTTTCCTTTGGGAGTTTACTTATCACCGAGTTAGACTAGTGGCATTTACCTAGGTCCCTGAACTTCGTGCCTTCGTAGGATTGTCTTGATGGACATTAGCTAGTGGATCCACCTAAGCTTAAGAATATTGCCCTTACCTTGGCAATTAGGATACTCTCTTTTCGGTGTGGGTGCAGTACACTGAATTGCATGTTATATCTAAGATAGTTTATGTTGTTAATGTTATCTTCCACAAAAGAATATGGTTTCCTCAAATAGCTTATTTTTATACATATGTCATGACTTCTACTTATGACATGGTTTTTAAAATATTGCATTGACCTTGTCTATGATTTATGAACTCAGTTGATCAGATTTTAATATGTTTTACTTGGTCATGCATTATCATATTTTCAGACTTATCATAATTCTATGTTATAGTCATGCATTTTTCCTCATACTCAGTACATTCTATAGTACTGACCACATATTTTTTCCCTGTATTATCTCAAAATATAGGTTCTGATGCACATCCTTCGGGCCACAGTTAGTATTGAATCCTATCAGCTCGTGTATTGCTTGGTGAGTCCTCATATTTCGAGGACATACCTTTTATGACTATTTCTTCAGATTTTACTTTTCTTTCAATTTCATATTTCAGAGTTAGCTAGGGATATGTCGTAGCAACTCATATATATTAGTAGAGGCGCTTTCAGACAAAAGAGTTAGATTTTGCATGTGTGTCTTCAGATATTGGTTTTTTGCTATATAACACTCTTATTAGACCATTCATGATTTTCTTCCACTTTTATGTTATTTTAGATCAGTATGTTATATTTTTTCCATGTGGTTTAGATTAGGGTCTCTTAGGACTCTAACTACCATGTCACATCTAGGGGTAGTCTTACTTCGTGACAGTAATATTCATAGGATGAAAGTCCTTATAAAGGTATAGAGTATGAATTCTATGGTTTAGATTAGTATAATCATCTTATGGGTAGCAACTTGTAACTCTAAGTTAGCCTTGAGCACGATAAGAGAATATGATTAAACTTGGACCTTAGTAAGAGTAGTCATATATTGCCATGACCCAAGCTATAATCTAGACGTGACACAGTGATTAGAAATCTGAGGGACTCCAACCAAGTCTCTTAGCATACATAACATGACATAAACAATATAAATCAATATTAACCGTATAAAGCATAAGAAAGTCTAATAACATAGAATCTTGACATAAGAGAATTCGAACATAAAAATCAATAATGAGCTTAAACATACCCTTATAATCCAACAATGCCTCTATTACACATAGATGGAGTCATAAAACAAGCCCTAGCTCACTAAAAACATAAGAAGAAGTAGTCTAAACATATGAAAATGATATGGTGGGTTCACCCTCGGATCATGAGGACTCACCAAATCTAGAAATACGAAGTGGAGTTCGGACCTAGCCACGTGGAGGAGCGACAACATCATGATCTATATTATAAAATAATATAGACAAAAGTATGCATTAGTACATAGAATGTACTAAGTATTTTAGAAATATGCATGACATGAATAAATGGACATAATAAGCATGAACATGTGATGCATGACAAAATAACTTGAAAAACATAAAGTAAAATGTAAAATCATAAGATAAGGTCAATGCATCATAAAACATCATTTAAGATCTTATAAGAAAATATAGTTATTTTGTGGGATATGGACCGTAATCGATAATAAAATCATGTGAGCTATAACATGGAGTCCAATGTAACTCCTACACAGGAAAAAGAGAGGCTACTTGCTAAGATAGATCAGTATCATTCATATCATGTGCTATATGTGGATCCACTAGATACTTGCAAAGATAGACTCTGTATCATTCATATCAGGTTCTATATGTGGATCCACTATCTAAGTCATTTAAGACAACCTATGAGGGTAACATAGTATGGGACTAGAGGTTGATGCTAGAAGCTCCCTTACCAAGACTCCACCTCAAGCCCTCTCGGTGTTAAGTCAAATCCCAACAGAATAGATAAAATTGTTTTTCATCATAACATTAGGAAAGACAATAATCATATACCAATCTATATTCATAAAATATTATAAGAGTAGCTTCTTAAATCATGATTTCATCACATCGTTCATATAGACACTTACCTTTATATGCACCTAAATAATTATTTCATTCATATTGTGAGAAAATCTTTCACAATTCATTGATTCATACTTGAAAAGATCCTTGAAACATAATTCATAGCTTTCATAAAACATTCGTAAATTCTTCATAAACTTCATGATCATAGTTCATAATTCATCATTAAAAATCATAGGTATAATGCATAGATCCATGTAAAATCAATTTAAAATCGTGTATCGCAGTAAATTCATGCATAATATAGTAGAATAGCATTAATTGAAATTAGTTAAGAAAGACCCATTAAGAATTGACATGAAACCCTCATTGAGTTGGGTGAAAACAACTTTGGAGAATTGAGATCTTTTGGGACTCAATGGATGAAAAGAATCCATTGGTGAATTCCCACATACCTGTAAATCGAAGCCCAAAGAGCAAAAAAGATTGTAGGTCTTGAACTTGTAAACCCTAGCCTTGAATTTAAGAAGAACCTTGAGAAAGAACTTGATGCCTAAGATGGATTTTAGGAGAATGAGAAGGAATGGGATTAGTTTGAAGGGTTTGGGTAGTTATAATATGTCCAAAATAGTCCAAAATCATGTAATTTAGGAGTTAAACGAAGGTAAAAAAAATCCAAAATACCCCTAGCTTAAAACTGCCGAAGTGACCTACGGATGGGACCTATGATCTATAGGTCCTTTTATGGCTTGTCAAACACCCCTCATAAAAACCTGTGCCCCAAAATTGAAATCACCTCTAAGTCCTACGATTGCCCTCCTATAGTTTGTAGGACCCATCTGTAGAACGTGTGTAATAAAACAGTAGTTACTGGAATTGCACCTCGACCTTCCGAGTCAAGTCTATGGATCATAGAAAATATTATAGGTTGTTGAAGTCGTTCGTAAAATCAGTCATACAGATCAAGTCCCTGAAACTTCCCTACGACCATCTTCTACGGGTTGTAGGTTGGTCTATGGATCGTAGACACCACCCATCTTCCAACTACCGAAATTTCTAATACTCAAGTATCTAAACTTCTTCTACGGGGACTTCCTACGGCCTGTAGAACTTCCTACGATTCATAGATAGACCTCGTAGGTTGACCCTAAAATTCTAAAATTTTCACAAGTGTCCAGGCGTCTTACAGATCGTAGGTATTCCTATGGACCTTAAAAGGTTTCGTGTAATCCTACACCATACCCTTTTTTGCAAAATTTTCCTTTCTATTCAATTTTTTATCTTTCGAGGTCTTACATATATACCCTAGTGGGAGATATAAGTTGCAACTAACGAAGTGTAGCATTCAGAAGGAGGAATGTAGTCGAGGAGTCTTTCTAAGCTTGAAAGCTATCAGTCATATCGCTTAAGGCATAGTAGTCATGTTCTTACTTTGTCACGAACTGACCTAGGGCCGAGTCGTAACACGGCATCGAAATTACAAAGGACTCCAACCAAGCCTCTTGACATATCGTAAGCATATATAAGGTAAAGTAAAGTGGAAAGATAGAATAGGAAAAAGTCTAAACAATGAGTCATAAAAGTCTAAGAGTTCGACATCATAGACTCTACATCATTTGTCCAATGTGCCTCTACTAAAAAAGAAGGGTGAGGTCTAAGACATAACCCTAGCTCACCCTTAACATAAATGTAATGAAAGTCTTTGAAATGAAACAATCAACTCATAACCATTACTCGATAGATGAGGACTCACCCAAACTTCATCGAATGAAAGCTAAACTAGCCACGTGTAGGAATGTGATCCTTAGCCCCTACATTATGAGACAATGTAGGCAACAATATGAGTTAGTGTATCTGAATGTACTAAGTATGTGGGTATGCCATATAATATAAATCAAATGATGTAATGATCAAAGGATGGACATGATAAAGAGGATAAGTAAAATCATGAAGAAAACCATAATGATCAAACCATTTTAGGGACATAGTTGAAATCATAAAAGAACAAACATATGTGGGATATGAACCATAACCTACAATAAGATCATGCGAGCTATAAAATGAAATCCCAATATCTCCCCATACAATGGAAAAAGGGGAATCTACTTGTCAAGAAAGACTCTACCCTGCTAGGCGGGTCATATACATATGATATATGTGGATCCACTAGAAAAGCCATAAGGCAGCCTACGGTGGCATGTCGTTATGAGACAAAAGACTGTATAAGGACCCGATAGGTCAAGCCCCCACTCAAGTCATCATTCAGTGCTAAATCAAATCCCACAGAATACATAATATAATCATACTTGACATAATCGTAAACTTGTTCATAAAATTCATAATTCATAGAATAGCTCATTTTCATATCATACTTGTAATGAGAGTATAAGCCTTTCAACGTCACAATATCATACTTGCATTATTTATGTCATTAGATCCCTAGGTCACCAATTAAGGATACTAAGTTACTTTCTTCATGGTTTGCATGAAATTCATATCTTGAACATAATGGAAATCCTTAATCATATTTCATACTTGAATATAGGGTAAAACTTGAGTACATAGTTAATTTGATTGAAAATCATGAAATACTTGAAAATCATTGAACTTCATAATCATAATGCATGTATATCATCATTGAAAGTAGATTCATTCATGGGCATTCATAATTCAACTTGAAATAATGTAATTAATGTAGAATCATATTTATAATGATTATTGAAAATAATTAAAAACGTAATTGAAACAGCCCAATGCAATTCATCAAAATTAGGATTAAAAACTAATAAAATTTAGAGATATTTTTTGGGAAAACCTTGGGACTCCATGGGTTAAAGAAACCATGGATCAATCCCAACATACCTTAATTAAATCACTTAATAATTGAAGAGGAAACCTTAATGAACTTGAAACCCTAGCTTGAAATTTGGAGGAGGAACTAGAGAGGGAATTTAGAGTCTTGCCTTAGGGAAATTTAAAGACTGAACTGAATAGGAGGGGAATTTGAAGAATAAGGTTAATATAGGATTTGAAATTAGCCATAAAGGTGTCTATATTCATTAAATCGAAATTGGGAAAAGACAGGATTACCCCTTATTAAACTATAAATTTTGTACCCACGAGTTCGGTCCTACGATTCGTACAAGGTGTGATGAGTCGTAGAAATGACTCATTCTGCAGGTTTAGGGAAAACCCCTAAAAATTGAGTCTCTGAACTTTTCCTACAAGTCACTATTACGACTCGCAATCATGTCTACAAGTCATAGACCCAACTTGTCGTGCAAGGTTAATAACCTGCAAATTTTCAGTCTCTAAAGCTTTTGTACGACTTATTTTTCTCTATGATTCGTCATTTGACTCGTCAACTTACCTTCTTGCCTTGGTCAAATTTCCCACCTTAACCCCACTTCTATAAGTCATCTTTATGACTCGTAGACCTAGGTTAGTCCAAATTCTTCTGAGATTTCCTTTCGTTCAACTTTTCAACTTTCGAGATCTCATAATATCTCCCCCTTGGAAACATTCATTCTCGTATGAGATTGAATTTGTACGAAAGCCACAGAATGAGGACTAGCAACCCAACATGAATGCAATGACACATTTCAAAACATAAACCATGAGATTTTCACTTTTAACATAAATCATGACTTTTTATAAACCAATTTCATGAAGATGCATGCATATGAAAGATATACGAAACTGAAACATAGGAGTTTAATCGATCTGATTATGAACAACTTAGTACCTTAAGATTGAGTGGAAGGAAAGAGATACAGATAAGGATTTATCATGTCCTCTTCCGCCTCCCATGTAGCACTCTCTACTTGTTGATTTGTCAAAATACTTTGACGGGCACAACCTCTTTATTCCTTAATCTCTTTACTTGCCGGTCTAAGATTTCCACCAGAACCTCCTCATAAGTCAAATTCTCTTCAAAAACAACACTTTCCCATGGCACAATCGAATTTGGATCACCCACAAATTTTCTCAATGTAGACACGTGAAATACTGGATGAACCATAGCCAGCTCAAATGTCAAATCTAACTCATATGCCACTTTGCCAATACGCTTCAATATCCTATAAGTTCTAAATATCTAGGAATCAATTTCCCTTTCTTGCCAAAATGCATTACACCCTTCATGGGTGAAACCTTCAAGTATATCCAATCATCCACACTAAATTCAAGCTCTTTTCTTCTAATGTCCGAATAGGATATTTGACACTTTAAGTCGTCTTCAATCTCTCCCTTATGAGTCTCACCTTTTTCATAGCATCTATCACCAAATATGGACCAATCAATGTCACCTCACCTACTTCAAACCATCCCATCGAGGACCTACATCTTCTCCCTTACAATGCTTCAAAGGGAGCCATTTGGATGCTAGAGTGATAACTATTATTATAAGCAAACTCAATCAATGGCAAATGCTCATCCCAACTTCCTTTAAAATCAATCACACATGCCCTCAACATATCCTCCAAAGTTTGAATCGCTCTTTCGGCTTGACCATCAGTTTGAGGATGAAAAGTAGTACTTAGCTTGACTTTCATACCAATACCCCTTTGAAACAAATTCCAAAAATGTGAAGTGAATTGAGTACCTCGATCCGATATAATAGACATAGGGACACAATAGAGCTTTACCAATTTACAAATATATAACTTAGCATAATCTTCAGCACCATAAGAAGTCTTAACCGGTAGAAAATAGACCGACTTAGTCATATGATCCACAACAACCCAAATAGAATCATATTGTCTCTTAGTACGAGGCAAACCCATTACTAAGTCAATATTTACATCCTCCCACTTCCAAGTAGGAATATCAATGTCTTGGGATAAACCTCCTAGTTTTTGATACTCAACTTTAACTTGTTGACAATTAGGACACCTTGCCACATATTCCGCTATGTCCTATTTCATGCCATTCCACCAATACACTTCCCTCAAGTCGTGATACATTTTGGTGGATCCCGGATGAATCGAGTATCAAGAACTATGGGCCTTATTCAATAACAATTTTCTCAAACCATCAACATTAGGTATACACAAATGACCTTGTTAGCGAAGCACACTATCTCTCCCTTGGGAGAAAGCCTCAATAGATTTTTTGGCAATCAACTTCTTCAATTCAACCAACATCGGATAATGGACTTGTTTGGATTTAACCTCCACCATAAGAGATAATTCCAAGCCATTATACACAAGAACACCCCCATCATTAGAATCAACCAACCGTACACCTAAACATGCCAATCTATGAACATCCTTAACCAATTCCTTCTTACCTTCTTCAATATGAGCAACATTATCCATAGACAACTGACTAAGAGCATCGTCTACAACATTTTTTTTATTCGGATGGTACAACATACTCATATCATAGTCCTTAGAAGTTCAAGCCACCTCATTTGCCTAAGGTTTAATTCCCTTTGGCTAAACACATATTTCAAGCTTTTTTTATCAATGAACACATCAATATGCAACCCATAAAGATAATGACGCCAAATTTTCAAAGCAAACACAATCACCTCAAGTTCAAGATCATGAGTTGGATAGTTTTGTTCATGCACTTTAAGTTTTCTAGAGGCGTACGCTATAACCTTACCATGTTACATTAAAATACAACCCAAACTAACACGTAAGGCATCACAATAAACAACAAACCCATCCACACCTTTGGGCAATGTCAAAATAAGAGCCGACATAAGACGATCCTTTAATACTTGAAAACTCCTCTCACATTCATCCAACCATTTAAACTTCACTTTCTTTTGGGTTAACCTAGTGAAAGGCAAAACAATAGAGGAGAACCCTTCAACAAACCTTCTATAGTATCCGGCCAAGTTCAAAAAGCTTTTAATATCCAAAGGAGATAATAATCTAGGCTAATTCTTTACCACCTCTATTTTATTTGGATCAACCTTAATCCCATAACCAGACACCACATGGTAAATAAATTCAACTTTCCTTAGCCAAAATTCGCACTTACTAAACTTGGTAAATAGTTCGTTATCTCTCAATGTTTGCAACACAATCCTCAAATGACTCATATGATCTTTCTCACTTCGAAAGTAAATCAAAATGTCATCAATAAACACAACCACAAACATGTTCAAGTATGGCTTGAAAATATGATTCATTAAATCCATGAAAATAGAGGAAGCATTAGTCAACCCAAATGACATAACTAAGAACTTGAAATGGCCATACCTTGTTCGAAATTCCATCTTGGGAATATCACACTCCCTTACCCTTAGTTGATGATAACCGGAACAGAAATCAATCTAGGAAAAGTAACTTGCCACATGCAATTGGCCAAATAAATCATCTATCCTTGGAATTGAATATTTATTCTTGATGGTTACTTTGTTCAATTATTGGTAATCAATATACATTCGGAGTGACCCATCCTTCGTCCTAATAAACAACATGGAATCACCCCATGGTAAAATACTTGGCCTTATGAAACCCTTATCTAACAAATCCTTCAATTACTATTTCAATTCCTTAAGTTCCGCTAGAGACATATGGTAAGGAGGGATAGAAATAGGTTGAGTATCGGGAAGGAGATCTATGCCAAAGTCAATTTCCCTTTCGAGAGGAACATCAGGTAAATCATCGGGAAACTCATTAATTATAGAGACCGACTTGAGAGTAGGAGTTTCGGAATCAACATTCCTAACTCGCACTATATGATAAATGCACCATTTGGAAATCATTTTCCGGGCCTTAAGACATGGGATGAATAGATCCTTAACTACCGAATCATTATCCTTCCATTCAAGAATAGGCTCATTAGGAAATTGAAATTTGACCCTACGAGTTCTACAATCAATAGATGTGTAAAAGGCATGTAACCAATCTATACCAAGAATAATGTCAAAATCGGCCATGTCTATTTAAATAAGATCGCAAAGGACAACTTTATATAAAACTGATACGGGATAATTTCTATAAACTCTGTTGGCTAACACCAAATCACCAATGGGAGTATGGACCAAACAGTCTCTAGCAAGATTTTAGGGCACACATCAAATCTCATAGCAAGGTAAGGAGTAACAAAAGACAAGTTGGAACCTGGATCAAGCAATGCATAAATATTAAAGTTAAAGAACCATAACATACTCATGACCACGTCGGGAGTCTCACCCACATCTTGCCTAGAAAGAAGAGAATAGAATCAGTTATTGCATTGGCCACCCTTTGGTTGAGCTTGGGTGCCTTGTTGCACTTGGCCTCCTTAAGGACAACCCTCTCCACCTTTTTTGGAAACTCAAGGGCACTCAGATTGCTTGTGAACCACCTTGCCACATCCATCGCAAGCACTCATCCCCATAAAATACCTTCCTCCATGATTCTTTCTACATTTAGCATACTTGGGGAAATGAAGGGATACTAGCATTCACACCTCCTCCTTGGACCTTAGGGCATGGCACCCTATCTTTCACAAACTCTTTTCCAAGCCTTGACCTTATTGAGAACGGCCATTACTACCACCATCGATCCTAGCATTAGAGAACTCACCTTTATACCGGTCCCTCTTAGAATCCCTCATTCTCATCTCTTTAAGTTTCTCTCCCTCAATTTTCTATGCAAAAGTCATGAGCCGAGATATGTCCATCTCTTTAACAACCATGGCGGTATGACATTCCTTAGCAACCAAGACGTACACCTCCAATATGAATTGGCTTATTCAAGCACGAGGATCGACAACCAACAAAGGAGCATACTTGGATAGCTTGGTGAACTTGAGGGCATAGTCCTGCATACCCATGTTGCCTTGCCTAAGATTAATGAACTCCAACACCTCTGATTTCCTTAGTTCAAGAGGGAAGATATGATAAAGGAAAGCAAGTTTGAAGGTTTCCTACTAAATAGGACCTTCATCCACTCTTTCTATCTTCTATTGAGTATACCAAACTTGAGCAACACCCTTGATTTGGTAAGCCGCCAACTCTATTTTCTCTTCCAAAGTCACCCCCATAATGCTCATTATCTTATAAACCTCATCAATAAATTCTTAAGGATCCTCATCAACTTTCAAACTATGGAATTTGGGAGGATTCATCCTTGTAAAGTCCCTCGCTCTAGAAGCCAGGGTAGGGGAACTAGAAAGAGTCACAACCCTTAGTTGGCCACTACTTGGGCTAGCATGGTAATAGCATTTTGGAACTCTGGATTATTCACTTGGTCGGGTAGGGGACCGTTTTCTTGTGAGGCTGGAGGAGCTTGGTCCTCGTTAACATTGACCCCTCTTTGCATAGGTTCTCTTCTTTGAGGCATTTTCTAAAAATCGTAAAGGACAATAGTTAGGGAAAATAAGTCTTAGAGTGTACTCTATCGCACGACATAGATCATGAAAGAAGTAAAGATCTCCTAAATGCCTTATAGCCTCATATTCATAGATGTGGCATGCTTCACAACCATTAATAAGACTCTACTCGATGACTCTTATTGGACTTCCTAGGACATCTTAAACATTGTGTTCTGATACCAAGTTTGTCATGACCTGACCTAGGACCTAGTCATAACATGGCGATCGAAACCCCCGAAGGACTCCAACTAAGCCTCTTGATATATCATAAGCATACATAAGTTAAAGTAAAGAGAAAAAATAGCATAGGAAAGAGTCTAAACCATGAGTCATAAAAGTATAAGAGTTAGACAACATAGACTATGCATCATTTGTCCAATAAATGCCTCTACTAAACAAGAAAAATGAGAGATAAGATATGTCACTAGATCACCCTCAATATGAATGTAATGAAAGACTTTGAAATGAAATAATCAACTCATAACCAGTCCTCGATAGATGAGGACTCACCCATACTCCGTCGGATGAAAGCTCAACTAGCCACGTGTAGGAATTTAATCTTCAACCCCTATATTATGAGACAATGTAGTCAAAAATATGTGTTAGTACATTTGAATATACTAAGTATGTGGGAATGTCATGCAATATAAATCAAAAGATGCAATAATCAAGGGGCGTATATGATAAATAGGATAAGTAAAATCATGAAGAAAACCATAATGATCAAACCATTTGAGGGACATAGTTAAAATCATAAAAGAGCATAAAAAGAACATACATATTTAGGATAGGAACCATAACTGATAATAAGATCATGCAAGCTATAACATGGAATCCTGATGTCTTCCCATACAACAGAAAAAGGGAAATATACTTGCCAAGGTAGACTCTACCCCGCTAAGCGGGTCATGTACATATGCTATACATGGATCCACTAGCTAAGCCATAAGGCAACCTACGGTGGCATGTAGTTATGAGACAAAAGACTTTGTATAAGGATCCCATAAGTCGAACCCCCATCTCAAGTCATTATTCGATGTTAAGTCAAATCCCACGGAATACATAATATAATCATACTTGACATAAACCGTAAATGTGTTCATAAAATTCATAATTCATAGAATAGCTCATTTTCATATCATACTTGTAATGTGAGTATAGGCCTTTCAACATCACAATATCATACTTGCATAATTTATGTCATTAGGTCCCTAGGTCACCAATTAAGGATCCTAAGTTACCTTTCTTCATAGCTTGTATGAAATTCATATCTTGAATAAAATGGAAATCTGTAATCATAGTTCATACTTGAATTTAGGGTAAAACTTGAGTACATAGTCAATTTGACTGAAAATAATGAAATACTTGAAAATCATTGAACTTCGTAATCATAATTCATGTAAATCATCATTAAAAGTAGATTCATTCATGGCATTCATAATTCAACTTGAAATCATGCAATTAATGTAGAATCCTGCTTATAATAATAATTTAAAATAATTAAAAACATAATTGAAATAGCCCAATGCAATTCATCAAAATTAGGGTTAGAAACCAATAAAATTTAAAGAGATTTTTGAGAAAAACCTTGGGACTCAATGGGTGAAAGGAACCCATGGATCAAATCTCATATACCTTGATGAATCACTCAGAAATTGAATAAGAAATATTGATGAACTTGAAACCCTATCTTGAAATTTGGAGGAGGAACTAGAGAGGGAATTTAGAGTCTTGCCTTAAGGAAATTTGAAGAATGAATTGAATAGGAGGGGAATTTGAAGAATAGGGTTAATATAGGCTTTGAACTTGGCCATAAAAGTGTCTAGGTTCATTGAACTAAACTTGGAAAAAAATAGGATTACCCCTTATTAAATTACAAACTTTGGACCTACGAATTAGGTCCTATGATTCTACATGGTATGACGAATCATAGAAATAACTCATCCTGCAGGTTTTGGGAAACACTTGAAAATCGAGTCTCTAAACTTTTTTTATGATTCATTATTATGACTCGTAATCGTGTCTAAGGGTCATAGACCTAACTCGTCGTGCAGGTTTTAAAACCTGCAAATTTCCATTCTTTAAAAATTTTGTATGACTTGTTTTGACGAGTCGTCATTTGCTCTTCGAGTCGCCATTTGAATCGTCAACTTACCTTCCTGCCTTGGAAAAATTTTCCTCCTTAACCCCACTTTTAGAAGTCATCTTTATGACTCATAATAGTTACTACGAGTCATAGACCGACTCATAGACCTGGGTCAGTCCAAATTCTCCTGAGATTTCCTTTCATTCGACTTTTCAACTTTCGGGGTCTTACATAATTCATGCTCAATGTACCAATGTTTATGTCAAATAGCTTTAGATAAAGTTTGACCTATGTTCAAATCTATATCATTCGTTCTTTAGGAACCCATGTCAGCTAACTAAGATACTCAGATCCTATTATTGCTTTCTTTTCCCAAAATGATATGAGAAATTTCTATGAGAACGTTTGATCAAATAGATTTCTTCTTAGCAATTCTTAGAAACTTCATGTCACAATCTATCACCTTGTAATCTTATATGAATGTTTGTGCCATGCATGATCTGGTTGAATTCCAAAATATTAGTATGAAATAGTCCTATTTATGTTAATAGGCAAGTTCAAAAGTCAGACAGAGAGTAAGAGAAGATCTTTTCTCTTTCTGTCCAGCTTGATTATCATTTGAGGATGAATGATCCCTACAAGGAGATATTATAACACCCCAAAAAAATTAAGCTAAGATTCGAATAATTTTTCATATGCGTATAAGCCATTACAGGGTAATTCCTAATTACTCATAGGTGTTAAGATCAAATAATAAGTGTGGTAAGTGTATTGGATTTAAATTAAGTTCGTAAGAATCCTCTAGCCTAAAGTTGAGTTGAAAGCTTCTTTACCGATTAAGTTTCAGCATGAGTTTTTACTTGAGTCAACTTTAAATAAGCATATATCCTAGTACATGAAGAGTTATGTATTTCATAATCTTTCAAATAAAAAATCTTTGAGTCTAGTTTCCAACGTATCCCATAGCTCATCAATCCGACTTATGAGTAAAAAGTGATGATCATTTTACTAAATAGTGGTCGAGCAGCTATGCAGCTGGACAGACCTGTATGGTCATGTAGCCAGCCACGTAGCCCGCATGGCCATTTCCAAAATGCACTCAAAATATTTTCTAGACCTACGTGGATCATGTGGGAGGTAATTTGGTCTACATAGGTCATCCACGTAGAAGTAGCTAAAGTTATAAAATACTATTTTTGGATTATTGTTTTCTCACTTTTCACTCTTTGGTCAACCCCAACAGTCCTCAGAAGCTCTCTTCCACTCTAATAAGTCTAGGTAAGTATTCTCCATGACTCACAACATAATTCAAGAATTTTTATAAGATTCTAACATCAAATTAGCCTCCTATCTCTAGTGATATCAAGAACTCAATTCTAGGGTTCAAGACTTGATTTTGAGCAAGTCCATCAAAATGTCTTCCTTCTAAATCAAGGTAAGCAAACTCTTACAATTTCCTAGTGATTATAACGTATGATTATGTATCCTAAGCAAGAATCTACCATCAAAACATAGGATTTTCAAGAAGTGAATTCAAGAATCTCAAGAAAAGATTTCTTGATCGTTCTTCACCAAGTTAGGGTTCTTCGTCAGGATTTTTGGAGCGTTTAAGGTATATAAGGCTATCACAGTGATAAATTAAGTTTTTCCTCATGCCCTACATCTACAATTTCAATTAGTAAGATCAAAGTTAAGATTTTTACCCCAAAATCTATGTTTTCTAATTCCCTCTATTTCCTTTTTTTTCCACAAGCTAACTGCTCACTTTATATATATATATATATATATATATATATATATATATATATATATATATATAAATTACATAAATTCCCTCTATCTCCTATCGTTGATTCTTGATTTTTATTATTAAAATTATGGTACTTCATATCATTAATGATATCGACCTAAGATATACTAGACCGGGGATGAGCCCCCACCTCCATAGATCCTTGGTTTGACCTCCCGTAGTGGTCCTTGCTTTTAAGAAAGCGAATTGTGGTTCATACTTCATATCGTTAATGATCTTTGATTCATGGTCCACATGAACCCTTTTTTAGCCAAAGTTATTTGAAAACATTGTCATAGTATTTCATATGCATTATTTTTATGAAAGAAATAAGTCCAATATTTTCAAGAATATTTTTTAAAAAGTATTCTTATTTCAAACTTCAAGTGCATTATTTCAAGAAAGAGTTCAAGAAAATATATTTAGTTTCAAAGTTCAAAGACAATATTCAAGAAAGAAAAAATATATTTTCATGAATACCTTTTTTAAATATTATGTTTTGAACAAAGTTTAGTCACTTCAAAGATTCCAAATGAAAGTATAAAACTCTTCATTATAGTTAGATATGATTTTCAAAGAGATTTTTTCTTTATCGTAAAAATTCAAAATATCAGTATGTTTCAAATAGTTATGAGCTTTAGTCTCACCAACAGTAAGTTTTACAGATTTGAGCAAAGATTCACAGTATGATTTCAGTTACAAGTTTTCTGATATATTATGAGCATATATAGATTATTTTGGAAGGATTACTTATCACCAAGAGGACGCGGGTTTAGAAAATACAAGTTCCATAACTACATGCCACCGTAGGATTTGAGTATATCGCTTTGTCGGTCAACACCTTTAGCCTGAGAGTCTTAGTTAGTGGATCCACATTAAATAGACAGGTTCTATACTCTGGCAAGGCATAAGGCAGCCCTCCTCGGCTAGAATTGTAAGTTGGTGTATCATGAGCTCACATGGTGTATGTCGGTTATAAGAAACTCCCAAGAAAAGTTAAGTTATATTATTTTTAAATATTTTCTATCAAGAATATTTTCAATCATAGAGTTTTGTGTTAAAGTATACATGCATGCATTACTATTCAATTGACTTTATTTTAATGTATCTTCAGAGTTATTCATTCAGCTCAGTATCTTCATTTTTAGCCAATTGTTACATTTAGCTATTTTACATAACTTATATTCCATGTACTGATGTCATTCGATGCTACATTATTTTATAATGCAAATTCAGGTACTCATGACTATAGACACATCATCAGAATCACTTTCCTCCAACTTTGGTGAGACCTCCTTACTTTCGGAAGGCTTTAGTTTATCTTGAGAATCAGTAGTTAGAATGTGTCATTAATAGAGTATTCGGGTAGTTTGGGGTCTTGTCTTGATAACATATCTTCAGTATGTTAGAGATTTTGTAGACGAGTTAGTTAAGTTATGGCTTTCACCATTGTTTATAAGCATATGCATAGTATACATATATTATATTTTCAAGAATAAAACTATTGAGTTAATTTTTCTATGTTTTTGCATGCTCATCTTTTAAAAGCTTTCGCATAAATTAGTATTCAGTCTTATAGTATGTTAGGTCAAGGCTTCGTTCATACCAGCAATGGTTTTGAGAGCGATCACGTCTAGGGTGTAGACTCGAGTCATGACAATTACTAAAAGTGCCATATTTGGACAGGTATATTGATATGTTTTTACCTTTAATTCATGGTTTAAGATATGAGATATTAAGGTTTAGCTTTCATCTTGAAAGCTTGGGGTATTTAGACTTGACCCCGACTAGCGTAATTGATATTATTAATCAATATTTTGCATAGATTGAAGTCATTGGAGATTGTTTGGTTGGTGTCCTGCGCATTGAAAAGTTTGAGACTTGTCATTAGAAAGGTAAGTGAGATTTTAAGCTTTGACTCTTGATTTTTAAACATGCTTTGAAAATATGTTTTATCTCGCTGGTCCATGTGTGGAGACAAGCATGTGCTTAACAGAATCAGTGGTCTTTGATCATCCATAGATATGTTATTTTGTGAAAAATAATGAATACTTTTTATAAGTAATATGCGGTGTAGCATTGGATACCTTTTTTGCATTATAATTACTAGGGGCATACATTGTTGTTGAAATATGCAGGGGCGTAAACCTATGTTGTCGTAATATGTTAAGGGCCTTGTACATATTGTTGTAGTATACTTTGAGGTATTATATGTTGCTGTAGACTTGCCAAGATGCTACGCTAATCTCCTTCCCTGTTGTCTATGAAAAGCCCTGAGTGTGAATTGAGTTGAGATATGTAGTATCCTTTTTGATTATTTGTTTTGACCTTATTGTGCATTTTTATTATAAAATATATTGTTGTATATACCATTCATGTATTCGTTGTGTGGTTGTATCTTCTTAATACTTGTTCTATGGGTATTAAAGTAGCGGATCGGGGAGTTTACTAGGTTATGTTTGGGCTAGAGACATATTTAAACATCGTTTGTTTTTATAGTTTGGTATATAATTTTGGTTGAATAGTTTCTTCACTTTTAATGATTATTGATATGTTGGAGCTGCACATATTTATCTTAGTGCTTATAGAATGATAAAGTGTATGAAAAAATGATCCTTCTGGGGTAGTGTTAGCGGGTGTCAGTCACGACTAAGGGGTGTTTTGAAATGCGACAAACCGCGATATGTTTGTTATCAATATACTTTTTGAACGGGAATAAACCGTATGTGGTTTCTCATAAATTTAAGTTTGAATAAATTTTCAAGACAAGTTTTAAGGGGTAAAATATGTAATTTTGCTTATAAGGAAAAAATAAATTATTTTCGATTTGAAATAAAATAAAGAATATAACAATTAATTTGATTTAATCTCATCTCTACGTAATCTAAAAAGAGGAAATAACTTTTAAATATTTTTAGACATTTTTTAAAATAGAAAATTTGGATAATCTTTGTAATGTGTAACGGTTTATCTAAAAATATTATATTTAGCTTTCTAATTAATACACTAGAGGATTATATATACCGCTCAATGTCAAATCATACATACAAGTATAAGTTATACCTTTCAAATTGTTAAGATGTAAGATTTCATCTCTAAAATATAGAAAATGTCGTCAAAGATAGGCAAGAGTAAGGTTGAAAGTGATTTTCCTTTTGTGAAGTGGTTGACGAAGGATTTTAGAGGTGTAAGATTTGTTGAAAGTGATTTGAAATACCTTTTGAAGAACATGGATCCTGTAGTGGCTGTAATAGCAGAGAAAGAAGGTGAGGTCATGATTCCTCTTTGGGATGAAGAGCTAACCATCTCCTCAAGTTGAAAAAGGACACAGATGGAGTTTTTGGATTGTATGAAGATTGGATTGAACGTGTTGTTAAGCGAAGAGGATTTGAGGGAAGAGAATTAATTGGTTTCTATGTGAATCAGATGACTTTGGAACTAACATTTTCAGTGATCGACACAACAAACAATATCACTGAAAGTTCTAAGTAGAAATATCTTCATGTTACTTTCTCATTGCAACGATTTTATTTAAAATGCATGTACAATAAGAATTTTATATCAAGAATATATCTCGGGAGATAACATGCATTTATATAATCTTTCCTTTATACTTTTAGCTGTCGAAATCGTGCAAAAAATATTCAAATCTCAACTTCAACTCGATGTGCCATGCATGTGTAGATGAAAATCTTTTTCACTTCCCTAACAATTATTCATATACAAAAGGAACTAAAATTACCTTGAACAATTGTATTTGGGTAAGCTCCCCAAACTTGAGGGGCGCAACTGGCACCCGAGGTCAAAACTTAGGCCTAAGTCGATCCTACTGAACCATTTGCAATGGTGCATAGCAACCACACGTACAATAATATATATATCGACTTGAAAATAAGTTCTCGACTAACGAGCATCTTATCAATGGCTCTACAAAGAAAACGTGTTATGAGTATGCATTAAAGACTTCAAGGGAAATCGGGATGATCACTTGCCTCTTATTGAGTTTGCACATAGTAACAACTACCATTCTAGTATTAGAATAGCGCCATATGAGGCTTTGTACGGACAAAAATGCAGATCCCCATTGAATAGTGTGAGGTGGGTTAGTCAAGGTTAATTGAACTTGACTTAGTGTATCGGAAAGTAGCGAAAGTTAAGTAGAGCAGATATGATGAAAATTCCATGTAATTCTCAGGAGTTTACTCAAGGCATCTTTTAGAATTGCATGGAGTTCCCATCATATCTACCTAGCTTTAAGTCATTTTTTTTAAAAAAAAAATCCTTGCACTTAAACGTGTCCTAACAAAGCAAATAAAAATTCAGTGAGACAAAATTAAATCAAATTGAGGACCAAAAAAACAAAGCAATCTTGAGTTAGCAAGGATAAATAAGATGTACCAAACACAAAATTACACTCCATTTTTTCAATACATCCAATATTCAAAATTTATCGACTTAACTAATCTAGATCTGCCTCGAGTCAATCCTACCGTTTAAGTGTAAATAACAAGAACTTCTCCACTTCAAAAGCTTGAGCCCAAAATTTGTGATTAAGAGTAGGATAACCTTATACGTTCGACATAACAGTGCATATCTACATCTACTTGATATATTCACTCAGTTCGGATATATTAATCACTCAGTACAAAAACATCCTTTTATGATTTCTTTTGTGGCGCATAATAATATCTAAACTTACATGTAACATTTCCTACGGGAGTATATACATGTATATGAATCTGGGGGAAGGGGATTCACTATAAATCACTCGAAATAATTTTTTTTTTTTAAAAAAAAATTAACTCGTAGATAATTTTTCTTTTAACAAACCAGATCATTGGAAGAGTTGTATCATAAGTTGTTTAAATCAATATACATGTTACAAGATAGAAGATAGAAGTGAGGCAATTACAAGTCTCATTAGAAAACCAATGATATTTTATCAGCTCAAGTAATTGCGTACAAAGCAAGGAAAAAGAACTTTTACTACTAAATACCAATTTCCTAGAATGAAATTAGCAAAGATAGAAGAAGAAAATATACAATCTCACCCAAGATGAGAAGGAAAAATGGATGCAACCTCTTCTCAGCATGGATCTACTTGTATTACCAATCAATCCAGCTCATACCCCTCTTCACTCTTCTCCAGATCCTCTTCTAACCCCTCATGAAGAAGAAAACGCAAACAGATAAATAAAATACAAAGAAAAGAACTACAGCTTCACATCAATAAGTATGAATGTGCTAAAATAAACAAATCCGATGGGGGAACTACGAGCATGATTTGATAGGCAAAAGATGATACGTGATGTTCCTCCAATTTAATTTCCAGCTGTTAGAAACTCCATTGAAGAAGCTTTTCCATTCTCTTGTAGGAAATTTTCTAGCACAGGCTGCACAGGTAAAAGCTGCATGTAAATTGGCATACAAAAGAGGGGGGTGAATTATAATTTTTAAGCATGCACCTAGCTGAAGTTTCTGAGACATCTAATTTTGTGTATACCAAGCAGTGTTTAAAAAGGCCGGGGCGAGCGCGAGGCGAGGCGTTTTACGCAGCACGGTTCGAGGCGTAACCCCCAAAACATAAGGCGTAAGTATCATGGATCTACGGGCGTATACCTCATGTATCTTCAATTTTATAATTTTATTACCAAGAAAATTAGCAAATGTAAAATTTTCAATCATCTACAAATAAATTCAAATAAATCACCAATAATATAGAAAAAATATTATAAATTATTTGAGAAAGGTAACAACACAAAAAAATGATAATAACCGAGATAATCTTCAAAATGAAATAATCATTCATTTAATCGTTGATCTCCACATCTAGTAGCCCATCACACCCTCAACTAATATTTACACTAATTATTGTTTACATATTTCAAAGAAGGAGAAGGATAAAAAGTGTAAGAGCAATGAGAAAAATGGATAAAGTTGCCTCAGAAAATAGTGCCACGGAATATCTATCCTATCAACTTCAGGCATAATTATCTAAAAGACTATTTATGGTAGTGTCATTTTCTATGAGTAACTTTATTTATATATTTTAGGAAAAGTCACTACAACATGAAAGCATGATAAGCACAAAGTAATCATTATACCAATGATAAAAACATGATTTATAGAAAAAATACTTTAAAAATAATAAAAATCAAATTTAACATCTTTGGAGGGGAGTACGCTTTTACGCCCGGGGCTTACGCTCCAAATTCTAGGGCGTACGCACTATGGATCTACGTCTTTCATTTACACCCCGGAGCATTTTTGGTATGCCCTGCCCCGGGACTCTCCACCAAAACGCCTTTGAAAACACTAATACCAAGCATAGAAAAGCTCTGTACGTTAAGCTTTTCACTGGGTGTAAGCTGAATTCTTGATCAGCTCACAGGTATTAGAGAAATTGTGCCATGAGTTAAAGAGCAGAAAACATATCCATTAACAGACCAAACAATTACAAAATCTTCAGCATGTTTCGGTGCTCAATTGATGTGGCCACTCTCAACCTTCATTCTTTGGCCTAGAAATTTGTAGATGGAACTGTTTACCACAATTTTCTCATGCCCAACTCTACAGGCTCAGAGCTTATCATCCAGCACCAAATAATGTTTTGTTGGTTCCCAATATATCTCAACTAAGATTCTCCCAGCTCCCACACTTGGGGAAGAAACAATGTACATGAATGTAAGTTTACACTGCCGTTTTCTTATATGTTGAAGATAAATGATATACAGAAAAGGGAAGCATAACTGCCAAGTGTCAGGTTAAAGAAGGAATGGTTTTCTAAGCATGGTAATCCAAATTCAAGAAAGAACAAAATTTCAGTTAGGATTAAAAGCCCTGGAGGAACCAGTGAAAGATACTTACCAAACTCTAGAAGCCTTGCACAATAATTATCAAGAATAATTTTTGGCATTATAGGCAGTAACTTAGCATACTGAGTAGAAGATTTGTCTTTTCTCTTTGAAGAAATTTCCCCGAAGGAGTTATGGAAATCCAGCAATATTTGTTGCATGCAGATCAGAAATGTCTTGAAGCTCATTGTATATCACTATCTCTTATTGTGTCAACCTCTGACTTAGGATCCTAAACTAACTAGTATTCCTTTATGTCAACTGTGTCCTCTAGGTGTTATTTCACATCGAAGCAAGCATCTGGATTGCTCTACATACACTATACGATATTTCTTCATTGAACTACTTCTCATGCTTATTTAGTTCATGATAGACGTTGTTAGAAGCTTGTCAGAAATTAACCTAGCATCATTCAACTTTTTCTTCAAGCACGTCTGATGGCGATTTCTCTCATATTTATTTAGAAACTCTAGCCAAGTCCAGGGTTCTCTTTTAGCTTGTAGTTAGGTCAGCCCAAGGTTAACTCAGTGCAACTGTTATCATCTAAGAAATTGAAGGGTAGATGGTAGAATAAACTTCTACATCACTTGTCCCCCGAGGATTGAGATTCAGTACCTCATTGTATGCTTTTGAAAGGAAGAATGGTTCTTTTTCACGCACTCCATCATTATCTGCAATAATTCTCTCCAGATCCTGCAAATTAAAAAAGAGCAATGGCCATTAGGAAAACATAATATAGAAATAGCCAGTAAACAAGAAATGAACACAAACTATGATTCAGTAACACGATATGTTGAGGGTTGGTACTTGGTACAGACACTCAACTGTCATTTTGAAAGACCAGTGGGATAATCCTATCCTAGTGGATGACAAAAAATAAATTCACAAGAAGCTAGTAAAATGGGGAGAGACACAAAATTATGAATAATGTATGAAGATATGTAGAGGACCTGAGGGTTGGTACACAGTAGCATTAAGAAAGTCATAGTGAAAGGGAAAAGTAGCACTCCACTCTCGCATAGCCAATGAAAATGGACGAGAGCTAGAACTCCTACTAAACAATTGAGGAAGTAGTTTATCAGGTAAATGGCTCCCAAGAATTTTTACACAGTACTGAATTTCAATGCAGTAGAAAATTGTTTGGGGAAGTAGCAATTTTCAATGTACTGCACTCTTGCTTGACCAGAGACTTTGTTCAATTTATATTCTAGTATTATTGCATCTCTCTCTGGTAACCATTCCAATGGAACCACTCCATTTTTCAGTGATCGATCAGACCTTCCAGCAGCTTTGTCCTATTGTGTTATTCTTCTGACGACTTCTCCAGCAACTTTTTGGGTTGATGCTCCAGAGACATTTCCTTTACGCTATCCACCAATTCAAACTACACTAACTGCATTACCATACCACTTTTTGGTGACTCCGATTAATTCCCTTCGGTGTGTGCTACAAGAAGCATTTTCTTTAACTATGCAATCACTAGCAATATTTTGGGGTAAAAAATTAGCGCCACTTTTATTTCCGTGATTGTTCACTATTTCGTGAAACTATTTGGGCGACTCGTCAACAATTTGAAGTGGATTAAAGTAAAGAGAATTACTGAAATATTCTATATTTGTACAGAAACATTTTAATTTTATTTTAAGTTTTTGAGAAAGGTAAAGTTTATTTGTATAGAAACATTCTAGTGGTTATATCACAGTCATTTGGAATTCTAAATCAAAGATCCTACCGAAGGATTCCTCTTGTATGTTGTTAACTACCAGTGTCAATAAGAGTTCTCTCCTCTTCTTCTATTTCCAGAGACATTTATCCAAGAATTATATGTATAGGAATTATTAGAAAATGAATTGGAGTCTGGCTTTATTTAATCACTGGGGACTCACTTTGGTGTTGTCATTTGCCAAGGGCAAAGCAAGATCACAAGAATTACAAAAAAAAAACATATTCATGTAAAATAGAATGCCAAAGGAGTGCTATCCCAACCAAAAGTCTCAAACTGTTAAGACCCAGAGGCACCATAAGGAACTTCATTTTGTAAAGGACAAACTTTCAGAATGCAGAATTTGTTTTTGCAATTACAAACACACACTTCTACATCAGCTTACCTTTCTTGTCAAGACTTCATACTTGAGCAGCTCCTCTACAATCTTCTCTAGCACTTGTCGATTTTTCTGAAGCATGCCTTTTGCTTTATCATAAGCCATATAATACATCTGTACCAAAAAATCAAGGCACGATGATTATTGGGTAAGGAAAATACTGCTCTATGATTAGACAAGCAAGCAACATCACTTTTAAGTAACTCTATCAGAAGGTACTTTCTGAATTTCATCAGTATAGGGCATAATTCACCTTCACAAAACATCAGGTTTTAAAAGTTCAACTATCTTATTCAAGAGCAACAAACTTTAAGAATGCTGGTAGCAGATGCTTTACTTTAATTCTGTGTTAGACCAGCAAGGTTTTGATCTATGTTCAACCTGATAAGATCAATCCTTATTCATGCACATGTAAGTCATGTGCCTCCAATTCTGTTAGAATCTTGTAAGTATTCGAGGATTTTGGACACAGTATTTACATCTGCTGGGATCAATAAGCTTGATTTACTTCCTGTAACTATGTATTTTAATTCTCTTCCCTTTCTTAGAACATGTAAATTTAGCTATTTAAACCTCAATAGCTTGAGGGAATAATCAAGAAGTGTTTTTCTCACAGTAACTCTTCCTTGTTCCATTTTCACATGGCACCAGGGCCCTTGTGAGGTATAAGTCATTGTGCATCTTACCGGTGACGCCAGGAAGAAGAAAAAACATCATCACCACGTCATATTCTCCAGCAAATGTCACTGCATCACTTCCCCTGAGGGTTGTACATCAACCAACGCCACTAAGGAGGTTGGAATCCTCCAGCGACGAGATCCCAGAAAGCCCAGCCCCAACAGAGCTTCCAAGCACGTGCATGCACCGGGAAGTCTTTTCGATATTTTCCTGAAAGGTTACCTCAAGTGCAGGCTCTGAGAGATCTTTCGACTACTTGTACTTTCCGACAAGAATCTATCACCTGTGGGTTTTGCCTCCTCAATCTACCTCGACCCATCCACTTACCGTTGCATTCTACCACCGGAGCTCTATTTCAAGAAGGTCAGTCAATTTTCCTGCGAGGTACACTGTTCTGGCAAGATATTTTCTGGTTTTTGGTTACCTCACCCACTGTTTCCAGCACTTGAGATCATAACTAGATAACATTTATTCCCCTGAACTGATATTTTGGAGTTGAAACTCCTTAGATTCATTGAAAATGTTGCTTGGATCAGATGCTTTTGGTTCTAAAACTATGGTTACCAGTAACTCAAACCAAGTGAGTACCACAAAACCATTGGTAGATACTAGATAGTGCAATAATGTAAAGATCACTTAATTAAACTAACTATGGATATTGAAGAGAAGGTTTGAGGAGAAGGAAAAAGATTGCTGCTCAATTGTGTAGCCTCTTATGAAAGTCAAATGAGAAAATATTGATGCTCAATTGTGTATCCTCTTATGGAATTTTATTGATTCTAAATTGATGCCCTTGTTTCATCCATTCTAGGCCTGCTTTTAAGTTTGGGAAAAGGATCATGCTCTACACACAAATGACATCTCTCACTTATATTTTTTGAAACTGGAAACTTATACGTATAAATAGACAAAACAGTACATGGGTTGTACTGAAACCATATTCACAATTTAGATTCTAAGGAAATAGATTTCTCCATACTAAATAGTACCTAGAACATAAACTATATCAACAGAATCCTCTGAATAAATCTGTTTACACCAAAAACAAAAAAGCAGAAGGCAATTCCATTTGATCTTGTGCACTGGATTAGTCAAATCCTCAAAAAACCTGGAATTCCTTTGTTTCCAGATTGTCCACCAAATGCTTGCAGGGACAATTCTCCATCCACTCCTGTCTTCTACCTGGACTCCTGCTTCCTCCCAACTATGTAGAACTTCAGTGATCTTACCAGGCATTATCCAAGATATGCCTCTAATACTAATGAAGTCTCCAAAGCTGCACTGTAATTTTGCGGTGTCGAAATAGATGACTAATGCTTTCTCTCCACAAGGAAAACATTTTGAGCATTGAGTTATATTTCTTCTTGCCAGATTATCCTTAGTAAGGAGAGTCTCTTTTGCTAATAACCAAACAAAGCACGCTAACTTGTGGGGGATTTTGGTCTTCCAAATGTGTTTATAAGGCCATTCTACAATAATCTGAAAGTACCAAACAAGGCAGGCTACCTTGTGGGGGATTTTGGTCTTCCAAATGTGTTTTCAAGGCAATTCTACAATCTGAAAGTTTGCCCGGCTCATCATTTTATAAGCATCCTCACCTTAAATAAGCCAGAGCTATGTCTCTTCCATCTGAGCAAATCAGTCCCCTCTTGAAGACCACTGAAGGATTCCAATGTGTTGTAAAATTCTGTCACCCTCTGTATCTCCCAATCATTTAGCATTTTTCTGAAATTGATATTCCATCCATACTCTCTCCTTATTTCTGCCATGGAATTGTGTTGACGCACACTGAGTTGAACATTTCAGGAAATCTCTCCTGATGACTACCATTCCCTAGCCAGTTGCCTTTCCAAAAAAGAATTTTATTTCCATCATTCACTTTGACGAGTGAGTTGTCCTTCAAAAAAGGCCAGTGAGCCCTGATGGATCTCCATAGACTGACCCCATATGGAATTGTGTTGACGCACACTGAGTTGAATATGTCAGGAAATCTCTCCTGATGACTACCATTCCCTAGCCAGTTGCCTTTCCAAAAAAGAATTTTATTTCCATCATTCACTTTGATGAGTGAGTTGTCCTTCAAAAAAGGCCAGTGAGCCCTGATGGATCTCCATAGACTGACCCCATATGGAGCCTCCCAATTACCAGTATCTGAAGTGAGTAATTGTCCTTGTTGGGACTCAACTCCTTCTATAGTATAAATATTCTCTCCCCCTGTATTTTGAGATACTGACCCTTCTTCCTGTACCGACTTTACTCCCATCGTTGTGATGTCTTTGTTTCCCCCAGCTACTTCAAGAACTACTGTCTCCAAAGAGGTTTGTGCCCTTGCATGCATCGAGTTGTGTTTATAAGAAGAACAAATGTCTGGTTCTTCGAGGAAGGAATCAATTTAAACCTTCTTTGGACTCCCCTTGTATAGCATTAAGAATATAAAGGTCCGCTAAATCAGGCCCAATTACTCTATTTTGTGGCTTCTGACTGGGTCCTGAAATAAAGCCCAATCTTGAGAAAATGGAATTTAATCCTGAACTTGCAAGTCACTTGACTTCTCCACTTTAGAAGCCCCAGTTATATTACAAGTAACGTGACTCTCTCCTGCCAAAGCCTAAATATTAGGGATTTCCGGTACATTTTGTCAGCAGAGTTCAATTTTGTCCAGTGGATATTAGGAGATGATGGAAACATGGTCTCTGTAGGAACTCCAGCGACTTTTCTGGTTGTCATCGATACCATTTCAAACCTGGGTTTTCTCTCTACCCATATCGGTATGAAATATAGAACAACTCTTTCGATGAAAACTTCATTGCGAACTTTCCGACCATCACCGGCAACTAAAGCTCTAGCCCATTTTAGATGGTTCTTGAGCTCCGTGGCTATCCAACCTCCTCAAAGCTCGCCGATTTCATGAAAAACTTTTTGAGACCAAAGGTGAAGAGGGACACCAATGGCCCTGATCCAGGTGGTTGTGTGCTTGGATGAATTTGAAATACAACCAGGAATGGGATTCCACCCTTCCAGATGAAGTCTGGAGTTTTTCACAGACCAAGTTTCTTGCAGAATCTTTTCCGCCATATGTCTATTAGGGAACCCCAAAAGAAGACTCTCCCAGCATTTCAAAAATATTCACTCCAAAAACTGCTTTCCAACTAGTAGACATCCATCTTCTAATGTCTGCCAGCGTGGGTTTTTCCTGGATCTGCTTATCGAAGTGGCCCACTATACATCTGTCAGAAGTCCAATCTCCTTGGGACCAGCTGCGGCCTCAACACTAATACCACCCTTTTTTATGCTCCCCTCAGCCTCTTGGGTTGGTTTTGTTTGCCATTTACAATCTGTTCAGAAGCCTCTCTCACTTTTATAATGTGATTTCTCAGTTGACGAAACCATCGAATCCTATCCTTCTTTCTAATATAAATAGCACAAAATATCCATTCTGTAACTGCTAAGGACAATAATGTAAATGCATAAACATAGTAATTAATAAATAAACACAATTTAGGCTATATTTTTCACTCGTGCCTCTAGGGTTGTAGACCCTAGTAGCTTGAGCAGGTCTATAATAGCCATAAACTTGGTAATCCCCCTATGGATTCAAACATTTGGAAGAGTAGTGATCCACGAAATACCATGACAGTTCTTCGTGATAATCAAGCTGCTCTCCATGTTGCGATGAGTATGCATCGAGGGAACCAAACATATCAAAATCAACTATCATTTTGTTGGAGAAAATAAAACATTGGCCCTAGATTGTAAAACAAAATGACCATCAACAACAACTAAGCCTCAATCCCAAACAAGTTAAGATCGGCTATATGAATCCGCAATAATCATATTTCTCCATTTAATGCATCTTAGGGCAACATTATACAAAATACAATTGTAAAACCAAATAACCAACTGGCAAAACCAAATGATCAACTGACAAAACTATTCAACAAGTCACTTATAAGTCACCAGATTAGCTACATAAGCAACAAGCTTCCTACATACAACAGGCATGCAACCAACAAAGGAAGAGTGTTGTGAGTGAACTGGGTTAAACTTCTACTTAAATAAATGCGCAAATACAATATTGTGACATGAGTGTCCTACATATACATTTATCCAAATACCTGAGCTTAACCTTTGTTTTCACGCATTCTCCAAATCTTTTCGCTTATTTCTTATCAAAAATGTTAAGAAACCTTCCTGATAACACACCCAAGCACACTTAGACTACTATATGTACAGTTTAGCTAAAGTCAAGCCAGATGGTGGGAGCTATAAGAAGAGGCCAAACCACCAAAGGGACAGTTCTTCAGCAACCTTACTCTGGATATTTGGACTTATTACAAAGATTAAGTACCATTTGTGGCCCAAAGTTCCATTTAAGCAAGAAAATTTTGTACATATAATTCTCATATAACAAGAAAATAATGTTTCATATCATCAATCAAAAGGGCCAGAGAGCATTAGTCAATAGGCAACTTCATACCTTTTCCACTTTTGCAGCCATCTCATATTCAAAATGGTTTCCCATACTCAAAGTCGTGACCTATTCAGATCAGCAACATGGAAAAGAAGACGATAAGACAAAAATATATCAATGAAAAAAAGCAAATTAGTCGCACACCAAGATATACAATGACAGTCAGTTACTTTATTTGACAAATGTTTGTACAAGCACACATATATATAAGAACTAAGTGTGAAACAACAACATTCGGTTCCCATTACCATGTGCAAATTTTTTAGGCAAGATACTTCCATGGCAGAGATGTGGTTCACTCATTAACATCAAGGTGAATAATTTTCTAGTTTGGTTCCACCCCTAACTGTTTGCAGCCAAGGTCATCATAGCAAACAACTTGATGTGGTTCGCAAGGTGACTTGTAAAATTTCATTAATATATCTAGGGAAAGAGAAATGGTTCACGAAAACTATGACATATCTAGCTATAGTGAAGATACAAAGGGGCAGTGTTACCAAAAGCAAAAATCACAATAAAGTTCCAAGGTCCATTGGGGCTTTAAACGCAAACAAAGTATGAGCTTAAATGAAAAAAGGCACAAATGGAGAAAAACACAAATATATATGCTTAGTCCAAGACTAAATTATAATCATGAATGACAAATATATGAACCAAAGAAATTGAAAAATAAAATTACGATAAAGTAAAATATCAATTGTTTAGTGTTGCCTCTTCAAACGAGGCTCATCGGCAAGGAAAAGTATGCCTTAGAACCTTGATGATGACACTGAAGTGCACATTAAGCGAGGCCAAGTGCTCAACACGTTTTGAGCCTTGCTTCATGGCTTAAGGGCGCTTTAAGCGCACCTTTGACAACAATGCAAAGGGTAAATATATTTGAATGAAATAAACGATCACGTGGCCGGGAAAATAAAGGTAGATACCGAATTGCCATGATGGTAAACTGTAGGACTATCATCAGGGCCCCAACCATATTGAATCACCATCCTTGTAGCTATCTGTCAAAAAATACAATGAATTATTAGGTCCCAATATCCACAGCAGCGTACATGAGAGAATTATAGTTCAAGAGGGCCAGAAGAGTCTTGTACAACCTCTTCAGCCTGCTTCAGCTCTGAAGAAGAAAGAATGTTTTCTTCACCAAATGGAAGTAATAGTTGGGCCGCAACATAAGAACCAAAGCAAAAAACTAGTCTCTTTTCCAGATATGATCTTGATTCAACATTCCCACTGATAGAACCTTCATTTTTAGCTTTGGTGATCTTTGTACACCCAATTCCCTGAAATCAGCAGGAACTTTGTAAAAGTCAACATCTTCCAGGACACACCAACCACAGAATCCAATGAAGCAATATTACATGGATTTAGGTATGATTGTTAGTTGTATGCACACCTACGAGATATCACCAAAAAGTATAGGGTAAAATCCCTAAGGAGTTAGTGGGAGTGTCAACTTAAAACTCACCAAACCTTATGGCAGACTGATCAAACCACAAGGGCAGAAAAGGAGATTTGTTACTTGAAAAGCTGCAGGAGGATAATGCGAATAAATCAACCCCCAAGAGAGGGTTTCAGTACTGAATATGCTCTCACAAGGGCAAAAAGAACGTACATAAACGCTACGCTCACAATTTACATTCATCAACTCTCACTGTATAAAGCTTCTCATTACATGTAAAATGGGTAAAATGAAAAGTTTAAAGTTAAATTGTTACCAAATATAGAAATATGTCATTTTTCTTGAAACGGACTTATAAGGAAAGTGTCACCTAAGTTGAAATGGACGGAGTAATAAAAAGGAAAGAGTGTGACGTATAATGGGGCAGAGGGACAGTGATCTTCTTACATCCAAGTGCTTGATATAGTTAGAATTTCATACATATCCTAGAATATTCTAGGATCTTGTAAATATAGCATAGCTTGATTTATGAACTTCAAAACGCTCCCAGGGTCCTTTCCCGAGGTTCACATCTCAGGTCCCTTCTGGGCCTCTAGAGTCCATATTCCGGTGATATTCGATCACCAGAATCCACCATTTCTTCCCTTTTCTTCAGCAACATTTTCCTCTCTTCAGTCATGGGAGATGACATCATTTACTTTGCGGTAGGCTTATCGTACGACATTACAAGGAAGATTTCTAGAGAAGAAACATGAAACGATTGGGTTGAAAGAGGTTGCAATATGATGACAAGGACAAGGTTCAGCCAGAAGACAATCATGTCCTCAAGGAGGCTTCGAAAACCCAGGGGAATTCTGTCAGGAGGTGGAAGTTCATGACCATTTTTCAGCATTCTTTTGTTCGAGGAACTTCAAGAAATTTGGTAGATACATTAGCATCATTAATATTTAAGGAAGAGGAAAGCAATAATAATCAAATTCTTGAGTGGACACTCAATTCAGGATGGTTTGGATATTTCATCCAAAATAACGAACTTCATTAATGTTAAGGCAAAAGAGGGAAGTTACATTATCACATCGAAATACAGAAGAGGGATTGTTATTATGCAGACACTGTCAGGAACAATAAATGGGTTACAAGAGAAATGAATGTTGCTAGATTTAATTCCATTCACGAAGTAAAATGGAATTGTTCAGTATCTTTACTTTTTTGGCGTAAACAATTATGTATAGTGTATGTAGATCAAATTGTAGACATGATAGGAAATTTGTAATTTTTGTGATGAATTTTGAAGGTGGCCAGCATATCCTAATGCTGAATTCAAACTTACCAATTCTCAAAAAATAATGTCCGTAATCACCACAAACCACCACTACACACCCACTACCGTCGGTCACCACCATCACCACCAACCATCTCAGCAATCAAACTACCACCACCAACTTTCACCATGACCGTTAGCCACTACCAGCAACCACCTCTAACAACACAACCACCTCCACCACAACGCTAGCAGTCCTGTCGGACAATTACTACCACCAACAACCACCACCTGAAAACCTAATATTTTGTGGATATAATATCGAAATTATTTTATTTGAAATTTATATTTATTAACTTTTTAATAAAAATAAATTATAAACATTTAATATTGAGAAGACATAGTCTTAATTATTTAGTATTCAAATCTAAAAAACATCTTAATATTTAAATGTATATTCAGATTCAGACATCCTAATCTTGATAAAAAGAAAGTCGCCTGTGTCTGTAGAACCATCACTTCTCTCGTAGATTAATAACATCGGCTCAATAAGTTTCTCTTGTATTCTCTTTTAAGGGGAAAAATAAAGATATCGCTACAATCACACTTATCATAACAAACAGCTTCTAATGAAAAAACCGAATACAGTACCTCCCAAGAGAAAGGCTCAAGCCACAGATTATCCACAATATCAAAATTTGGTAGAAGAAGAGCAATTAAACTCCGACCTGCAGCCCAAACAGCATGTGGGAACTTTGTTTCCATTGTCCACTACAAAAAAGATTAAATGAACAGTCAATTCATGTTGTGTCATACATGAAGAGACAATAAAGATGTTTTCAGTATAGGCAGTTCTAAATGACTATTAGCTAAAGATAACTCCGCTTTGGAAATTCTAAATCTAGTTACTTTTGAGAACAAAGTTGCTGAACTACTACTACTAACAACAAGACTGAATATTTCACTTGAACTCCCTGGCGCTTGAAATGCTTTTATTGATGAGAAGAGCAAATTCTTGATGTTGTTTTAATTGCTAATGAACTAACTAATTCGAGAGAATTGAATGGAAGTGCTGCTGTGCTGGTGCTATTATGCTGGCTAGACTTGGAAATAAAGGTATGATTAAACCGATGGAGTTCACTGATTGAAAGATGGATTCCACAAAAAATGGAGAAGCTGGATTAGTACTGCATATCTATTGTCAGATTTTCAATCCTCCTACTAGATATCTTTGAAAGATCTAGGGGTTTTAGTAGTGATGGCCTACTATCATTTATGTCTCCCTCTATGATGGAGGCAGACTGCTAGATAAAGCAGCAGAGGGTGGATATCTGAAGGGGCTCCAACCAGAATATGGACAAGGCTAGCAATAGCTCACCTCCTCAAATATGAAACCTTACTTTTTGTGTGATACTGTTGAAAATGAACAGATAGAGTGTATGACAAGCAGTCTTGAGGCTGGTTAATCTAAAAGGATTGACATCATCCAAGTGCGAAAGCACAGTTTATCAATTGATTAAGCATATCCAACACGTTTAATCTGAATTAACCCATCTATTTTGTTCTTCCTGTTGGTGTTGCCTCAAAGATGTTTAGGCTTGAAATCCATTACTTCATAAATTTAAGAACAAATGGATTCCTGGCAGAAAAAAATTATTAGTCCAATGGAGGTAAAACAGTTACTATTTTACAAGCACCTTATCTGGTTTACTACCTACTGCATGTCCCTTTCTGGATTCTTGCCTCACTGGCAAAAAAATTAATCAGCACTAAAATTTCAGAAGTGATGGAACCTAGGGGTTTGTTTGGAAAGTCACCTGCTAATTGAAACTAATGTAATTACTAAGGTAGTATTTACACATTATAGTAATTACGATGACCTGTTTGATCTTCATAATGTAAATACAGTGCAACTACGAGCGTATTGTTTGGTTGCACAAGTGTAATTACATAGTTAAATTAAATTTTGAAATAAAAGTTAATTAAAAAGATTAGAAGTTAACATTTGACAAAATTGTGCCTTTATAAATAATATTAAATTAAGTATTTAAGATACATTTATTTCTTGAAAATATATTAATAAATAAATATATATTTGTAACTAATATCGTAAAATAATTGATGTATAAAGTAACAATATTTAATTTAATTAATTATAAAAGCTAAAAGTACATTATTTATTTAATCGTTATTTGTTATTGGTATTTATTTATTTGTATTTATTTGTTATCTATTCATTATTTGTTTGTTGTTTTTCTCATAAAACTTTTAATTTCCTATTCTTATCTAACATTTTTTTTTGTATGCATTTATGCTTTTACTGAGCCGAGGGTCTCCAGGAAACAGCCATCCTACCTTGGTAGGAGTAAGGTCTGCGTACATTCTACCCTCCCCAGACCCCATGTTGTGGGATTTCACTGGGTTGTTGTTGTTGTTGTTGTTGTTATAAAAGCTAAAAGTACACATTTTATTATAACATCATGAAATGCAGATTTGACAAAAAATATATTTATAAATATAAAGCCATAAAATTATTTATATGTTTGAAAAAAAAAATCTATCAATTCTGACTAAAAATGAATGACATCCAATATAAAATAACAAGTCAATACTGCTAAAGCAAATAAATTGGAACAAAAAAATATAGCATAAATTCAAAAAAAAAAAAATTAAATAATACTCTAATATCAACTCCAACATAACTTAAGAAAATATTCAAAATAAAAGGGAAACATAAGTCTATAATCTCATACAATAATGAAATTCTACTTTAATTCAAACATTAGAATAATAACGGAGTTATGCTAAATGAAGAAAATAAAAATTACGAGCAATTACATTGAACCACAAAAAGTAAAGGTTGGGAAATGAGAATAAAGAAAATGAAAGATACATAAAGAAAAATGAAAAAAAAATCAAGATGTTAAAAAAAAATAATAGAAATAAATAATAAATTAAAAAAGAGAGAAATTAAAAAGTAATCTTGCAATTACTTGAATTACACCCAATCCTCAACCCCACTTGAGAATTGGAGAAACTTGGTAATTACTTGGTCAAACAGACATGTCAAACTTAGAAATTACATCCAATTACACCCAATTCCAATTCCCTTGTGGCTTTCCAAACATGCCCCAGAGGTTCAACAGGGAACCATTTGGGTGCTTTCGAGGTGATCAACTTAGAAGGCTAAGATAATTTCTCAAATCTTTCTAAGTTTTTCTATTCAGTATTATCCCCTGCAAAGTGCATACGGAATTCATCAACAAGTGATGCCAAGCAGTGTTCAACAATCTTTTTTTGATAGTCATAATTCTATTGATGTTATGGAGAAACCCTGGTTTTCAAAAAAATAGAGGACCTAAAGGCAAAAAGACTTAATAGGTTTTTGAAGGAAAAGAGAATTCTGCATTTCTTAATGAGATAACTGATATTTATACATATTTTGGAGCACAGACGATATTCCATCAAATAGAGATGATTCACTAGCTTTAATAGAGCTTTGATTAAATCACCTGTGAAAAAGAGCGTATTTTCTTTTTAAAACTGGTAACTAACAAAAAAAAAGAGGGTCTTTTGATGTTCATAGATGAACAAGACAAGGAGCCCGTTTGGATTGGCTTTAAGTTGGTTAAAACCAGCTTAAAGCCCCTTTTTAGCTTTTGGACGTGTTTGCCTAATGCTGACTTTAAGCCATAAAGTTCTTAAAGTCAGTCAAAAATGAAAAGTTAGGATTCCTAACTTTTTTTTTCAAAGTGCTTAAAGTCATTTTCTTTGACCATGAAAATTACTTTTATATCCCTTATATTTTAACTAAATTCCCAAACTACCTTTTTTTATTGTTTTAACCCTAAAATTCACATCATAAGCACTTTTATCCAAACACTCAACTGCTTATTTATAAAAATAACTTTCAGCACTTCAAAGTTCTAAAATCACTTCATACATAAAAGTTACTTTTTTTAAGCCAATCCAAACGGGCTCAAGATCATGTGCATCATAAAAAGCAGAAATTGACAATCTTGTAATACAAGGGTGGAGAGTTCTCAAAGCCACATGTACCAGCACAGGAAACTCAGTTGAATCGCTTTTTGGATAGTGCTGGCTGCAGCAAAACAGCTGATCATGTTGGAAAGTGAAGGGAGTGGCAACCAAGGGGGAAGCAGTAGGAAAATAGCCCCACATGTACTCATGCATGGGAATTAAGGAGCAATTGTAATACTTTTCCCTCCACCTTTCAAAAATTTGCTCTACCTTCCCTTGTTTATTCTAATTATCATTGATTTCCCATTATAATGTGGCCTTGTACAGACGATTCACTACAATTTATGCATATGCTCATCATCATAGGCTTCTCTACTTGTTACATTCTAATCATCAGCTTACGTGATTAGAAGGAAACTGGGAACCCTACAAAAATAATTCCAGGAGAAATGCACTAATGATCTAGAAAAGACAAAGATAATGACAGAAAAAGTTGTGCTATTATGATCAAGAGAAAGGTTTAATTTTTGTTTCATTTCCTAGTACATGAAGAGGAATGATCATCCCTCAAACAAAAATTATATGATCTAAAACATGCTACTCCCTCCGTTTTAATTTGTTTGACCTACTTTTCTTTTTAGTCCGTTTCAAAAAGAATGACCCTTTCCTTTTTTTTAGCAACTCTTTAATTTCAATTTTCCATATTGCATGTTTAATACCACAAGATTAAAGGACAATTTGGTACATTTGACATATCTTTAATTTTAAACCACAAGATTCAAAAGTCTTCTTTACTTTCTTAATCTTTGTGTCAAGTCAAAATAGGCCAAACAAATTGAAATGGAGGGAGTATTACACATGAACCAAAAGGCAATAAACAGGAAGTCTAGGTATAGCTTTACTACTACGTGGGTCAAGGAAATACAGTAGCATACAGGATGTCTAATCATTCAACAAATAATGCATACTGACAAAGGAAATCAAAAATGGGAATGCTTACATCAAGAGGAGGATTTAGCAATTCAATTCCGTTGCTTATTTGACCATAAGGCTCCATTAGATCAACAACACTTTCTAAATCCTCTTTTGTCAATGTCAATCCAAGATGATTCACCAGCATTCTACTAAATTGCTTTACAGCTTTGGTCTTCCTTAACCATTTCGGGACGAGGCTGCTGAATGTCTGTGGAACAGCAAACCAATAATCCAGTTGAGAAAAATGGCTAGTTCGTTTTGTATGCAGAAACTTAGCAGTGAAGTTTAAACATTGAGATATGTTATGGAGTATGTACATAACAATAGAAGAAAACAAATGTGTTGAAAATCAGCCCAAGGTAGCTGAACATGGTAAAACTCTGTCTTACAAAGAAACTTCATCAACTTTACCTTCTAAATCCTTTGCAAATATCTCAATGTGTCAGTGTCTTGATTTCATCATCATAAGATTGGTTTTAAGAGATCCGGGAATTGTTTAAAAAAATGATCGGTAATTAAGAGATTTGTTTCCATGAAGGTCAGGACTTAAATGTATATCATCACTAGAATGTTGATGTCATAGATGACACATTGATTTTCTGTTGTGCTGAAAGATCACAAGTGATACAGCTTTAATCTAAATTGTTTATTTTTTAAGCTATTTCAGGTTTACACATGAATATATTTAAGAGCACTACCTACCCAGTTAACGAAGTTATAAACCTGGAGGAGCTGGCTGATATCATGGGCTGTAACATTGGCTCATTTCCTTCCACATACTGTCTTCCCCTCTGGGTGCTCAGTACAAATCCACTGAAAGTTGGACTGGGATTATTGAAAAGTTTGAGAAGAGGTTGGCACCATGGCAAATGCAATATCTCTCCTTTGGTGGCAGAGTAACACTCATCAATAGTGTTCTAGACAGCTTACCTACTTATTACATGGCCCAGTTCCCAATGCCAACTGAGGTTATAGAACAGATTGACAAGATAAGAAGGAACTTCCCCTGGGAAGACAACAGGGAGGAACACAAATTTCATCTCATCAAATGGGAGAAGGTCACACAACCAAAATACCAAGGAGGTCTTGCCATAAAGAACCCTTCCTCTGGGAAGACAACAGGGAGGAACACAAATTTCATCTCATCAAATGGGAGAAGGTCACACAACCAAAATACCAAGGACGTCTTGCCATAAAGAACCTTGCAGCCCACAACAAAAGTCTGATGATGAAGTGGCTTTGGAGATAAAACTTGGGAGAGGCAGGGCCTTGGAAAGATGTTATCATAGCTAAGCATGGAAGGCTGAATCAATGGTGCACAGATATTACAACACGTCCTTACGAAATGGGGCTGTGGAAGGGTATAAGGATGTTGTGGGACACATTTGATCAGAATGCTTACTTTTGAGCAATGGTTCACCCCTAAAATTTTGGGCAGACAAATGGCTTGGCAATAACACTCTTCACGAGGATTTCCCAAATCTGTTCAGAATTACTCAAGATCCCAATTCTGTTATTGCTGCAAATAGAGAAGGGACCAACTGAGACCTGATATTTAGAAGAAATATGCACGATTGGGAAGAGACTTATCTGGTAGATCTTTTTGCTAGAATATAACGTTGTCACATTAATCCCCAGGAAGTTGATAAGTTCAAATGGGGACATCAAAAAGGAGTTTATACAGTCAAGAAAGGGTACCAACAGTTGTGCTCTGGGAACCCCATGATAGATAACTGGCCGCCCCAGAAAATCATTTGGAGGACCAAGCTACCTCCTAAGGTTGCTTGTTTTACCTGGACACCTCTATATGAGGCATGTCTCACCCAAGACAACATAAAGAAAAGGAAAATCCAGCTCCCAAACAGATGCTATATGTGCAAAAAGAGGTTGAAACCCCCAGAGTCCAGACACCTTCTTCTTCATTGTGAGGTGGCCTCATAATTATAGAGCATGTTTTTTTGTCTCACTGGCCTCAATTGGACCACCCCCTCACAGTTTAGGATGCTTATGAGAGTTGGAGCCTATGGAAAGTTGACAAAGCCATCAAGAAGACGTGCTTGTATTTTTTGGTGTATTTGGTTAGAGAGGCATAGGAGATGTTCGATGGAGATTCAACTGCTTTAGGCATTTTGAAGGCTAGGTGTACTGCGAATTTGTTTAGTTGCTGCAGAACAACTTCAGGACTTTATTAACTCACTAGTTCTAGCTTAAATAGTTTGTATACTTAGCCAGAGATTTTTTGTAAGCTCAAATGCCATATCTTGTAATTCTTGCATCTTCTTGATGTTGTTACTAATACCACTTACTTTATCAAAAAAACTAATGATGTCATAGATGTGCCCTTTGATCATGTTCTCAAAATTCTCAGAATCTACAAATTAATGTTCAGTATAGGAAAGAGCAACTAGATCCATGTTCATCTCACTTTCTCCCTTTTCTATTTCTTGTAGTAAACTCATGAATAGAACCTTTTCTTGTTCGCCTTTAAGTGTGAGCTTACCAGCTTGCAACATATTGTCATGAGACTACTAGGCAGCTGTAGCCAATTCTACTGACAGGCTTTATAGCTTCGATAAGTGAGAATGGTTCTAACACAACCTTCATAGACACCATCAGATATTCATTTCAAGATGTAAAAAGCCCAATTATTCTCCACACTTTTAAAATAATTACTCACTGGAGATAATGTGTCTACAAGAAGTTCAAGCCCCACTATATTTGCAGCATTCTTCAAAGTATGTGCAAAAAGTTGAGCTACTCACGAAAGTGAACAACGGATAACAGTGCAGTTGAAGAAAGCATCTCACATTATGGGGAGTGAACATTGAAACAAAAAGTGAGGCTTGTCTTAACGAAATGCATGTTAGCTCTCACAGATTATTTATTGATACTGTTAGCTGCCTCATATTAGAAATTTCTTTCACTATGTGCTCTTCTTATTTCAAGTTAAAGTATATTTACTTCCTCGAAATGGAAAATAATGTTCTCTCTTCTTTTTGACCCCTTCACATTCAAATGATAGCTTAATTATCTGAAAGGAGCTTGAAGTACATGCTGATACAGTGTAGTATTTTAGCATCGGCAGTAATTACCGCAAACCAGCTGCAGTAGGTCATAAGCTCATCTATGTCCAGGAATTTGCTTCTAAAGGCACTACCTTCCAAGGCCACAGGCACAAGTTTTAGTTCACTTGGACGCAAAAGAGTTGTTTTCTCTGCAACCTGTTAGGCAAAAGTAGCAGTTTTAAAAAAAGATCAGTACTAAATTTGACAAAGCTCTTCTGTGCTGCATTTAACATATAACAACAATCACTTCTAAACCAGTTGAAAACAGAAGAAGAAAGCAAAGAATAATCAACATAAGATTTGCAAAGAAACACTAACTTGTGACCCTGTAATATGTAATAAAAATCACGAAGAACTACCAATATAGGTTTAAATTGTTGCTGCTGAGACACTTTCACAAAATCTTAAATCATTTCTACTTCAGGTAATCAGGAATCCAAGTCAAGTGAACTTAATATACATGAGAAATTAAGCATCCCCATGCATGATCTAGGTTGATTCTCTATCCCCATAAGATCAAGAAACTTCTCAAATTAGAATGGTGCTGTTTAAGAACTGCTTTTAGAGTTAAGTAGCCTGAGCTTCTCTTCAGTTCAAAAAACTTGAAGGGCCTATATGATCCTCTGACGAAAATGAGAACTGGTGAGCTCAAGAAGAGTTGAGTCTGCAGATGAGAGACCAAATAAGCGCACCTTTCTCCAATCTACAAAATCTATAAGCTCTTCATCCATAGTTCCTTTTGCAGCTATCCTAAGTATCTTCTCTCTTTCAGCTTGAGTAGGCCGCTGAAGACGGAATATCCTATCCATACGACCAGGACGCTGCAAGGCCTCATCGATTTGCTTGAGATTTCTAGTAGTAGCCATCAAGACCACCCCATCCTGTTTTTCAAAACTGCAACATAAGATGGTTCAAGAGAATAGTAAGAAACTAAACATGAAGATGCAATTATTTCAGTCAAGGTAGCTTATACTATGACCAATTACAAGTAACAAGACCCAAATTATGTCCTAGTTACAGTTTATAATATGTGAAAATTAGGATCCGAAAATGGAATAAGGAATCCGAAGTGGGTTCGGTCGGGATGGTCCTGTCGAAGAACTTGATTCATATCATTTAGAAGAACAAGATCCAGCACAAAACGGATGCCCTTGCTTGCAACATAAATGTTTTGGATATATTATCTAAAAACTATTATCCCCTCCATCCAAATTTAGGGTATTTGACTAGGCACGAGCTTAAGAAAGAAAGGAAGACTTTTAACATTTCTAGTCTAAAACAAGCCATAGATACTTTTGTGGTTATATATTTTCTCATTGAGGATAAATGAGAACTTTAAAGTCAACTTGTTTCTAAATAAGGAAGAATGACATGCTTTTTGGAACAGACTAAAAAGGAAACTATGACACATAGATCGGGGCAAAGGAGTACTACAACAAAGGGGAGATCAAAATTTATATGTCCTAAGGAAAACCAAGTGTGACAAGTTTATTTCCTGCTGGTATAAGCAAATTTCCATTCCTTAAATCATAAGTGAGACCACAATCATAAGTGACACCACTTGCAGGCCTGCCAGTTTTGCAGATACTTGAATAATGTTTTCACCAAAATACAGATCCTCTGAGCACCAACTAGGCCATGAAGTTACTACTATATGAGTATTGATTAGCCTGATTTTTCTAATATAAACTAAATTAATCTTCCATCTTCCAGAAAGATTGATTTTGAATACCTGAAGAAATCCATCCATTTGAAAGTACTGTTTCAGATAGTACACTTTCTAAGACCTAAATTATGGCTTGCTGCAGGCAAAAGTCAATGAATTGAGAAAGGAAAACGATTCTCAGTGGGGCCCACAAACTAAAAAGCAATCCCTAATAGAGAAAGGAAAAAAAAACTTTTAATTGGGCCCACAAACTTTGCCAATCAAGGCTAGGCTAAATTCCTTTTCACTTTCACTTTTTCCTTCAACAAACCAAAGAAAATGATTTATAGTACTCCACCAAATTCCCACTTATAAATTCTCTTCTACCAATCCCTATTTTTGAATATTGTGCAAAGGAAAACAAATGTCCTACTGCTAATTTATCAAAATGGAAGATTCAACAAAAAAAACTTTTGGTCTAACTCGACACCAAAAGCTAGCTCATGTGGTTAAAATTCTCCAAGATCATGTAAAGAAACTACAAGGCATAACACATTGATAGACACCTTAACTTGGCCTTAACTGGCAAGTAAAGACCCAAACCAACACGGGGCCAACTTTTTTTTTTAGAAAGTTAACTGGTATTATAAACATAGAAGTACACCAATAGTGAACTCCTGTAGTAATTACATCAGAAGTATAGAGGGACTGTCAAAAATCTAAACACCTATCTCCCTCGTAAGCTATCTAAAAATAGGGTGATGTCCCCCGGATCCTTAGGTACAGTATAGATACACCAAAAGCAAAAGGTCACTAAACAGTTCATCTTAATGCTTTGTAATGGGATGATCTTGTACTCAAAACATCTCTGATTTCTCTCCCTCCATATTCTACACCAGATGCAGGCAGGGACAATCTTCCATCTTTCCTTGTGTCCTTGTGTCCTTGTGTCCTGACTGATTTCCATCTCTATTCCAACATGCTAGAACTTCTGCAGTATTCCTAGGCATGGTCCATTTAATAACCCTCAGGTTGATGAAAAATTTCCATAGTTTCTCAGTCACTCTACAATGCAAAAAAAGATGGTTTATTGTCTCTGTCTCAGATTCACAAAAGAAACATCTGGAGCATAACTTTCTTCCCCGTTTCATTAAGTTGTCCCGAATCAAAACAGCTTGTCTTGCAACAAGCCATGTGAAACAGACCACCTTATGTGGTATCTCCTCTTTCCAGATCATCTTCGAAGGCCACAACTCCTTGGTTTTGGTTGAAATGTCTAGATGTGCATCCTCAAAGTTTGGGTCTTTACATGCCAGTTGAGTCCAAGTTAAGGTGTCTATCTATGTGTTACACCTTAAATCCAACAACCTCGACTATTGTGGGACTCTTAACGCTTCCTCCCACACAGACCCAGACATCTGGAGCATGGACTATAACACTGCAGCCTAACATCGAGTAACTCAACATTAAAGATAGGTTTAGCTGTAATAACATATTAAGAAAATGAACCTTGAGCATAATACAACCCAAAAATCAGTTCATGAGGTGAGGAACTACAGACAATACTATTAGCCCATGTGAGAACTGAGGTATAAACTGACTGCATTAATACATCTAATACTGATGGAGAATGCATTCCACCAGCACAAAGAAATAAGAAAGACATAAAAGCAGGATGATGATGAAGAAAAAAAACAGAACATTATGTCTTAAATCTTAATAGGATGTAATGTCTTAATAGGAGCAATGACCAATGTAAGAACATTTGTTTAAGAATTAGAACATTTACTTATTATTACAATTCGTTTCAAGGAAATTCAACGGAGAATTTCCCATAGCTAAATGAGTACTAATACTACTCTTACTAGGCATGGCTTTGTTCATCGTTTTAGGTTGTTCACTTGGAACACAAAATTTGAACTCCATCTAACTTTTTGGCATGAAACTGGCAATGATATTCACCTGAGAAAATGGACATACCTCATTGTAGATGTATGTTGCAAATCTAAAACAATTAACTTGCCTTCTTCCTTCTTTTACCAGCTTAAGCCTTTAGAAAAAATGGTAGACACAACTCAATATGATATCAAAGTGACAGAGGTCCTAAGTTTGAGTTCCACCACCATCCATCAACAAAATATCCCTATGTTGGCTAAAATAAAAAGTTAGGTTCGCACATGAGAAACTATATGCTAAGCCTAATATAAGCAAATTGAATATCGTAATATATTACGATTTTATATGAGGTGGTAGACACAACTCAACAATGTAAAAGAAGATAAAGTTGATATTTAGAAAAATTACAAAATCAACAAGGGTACTTTATAGAAGAACTAACAGCTAGTAAACAATATCAGCCCCTTTTTTTTTCTTTTGACAACCGAGAAATCCCCTGTGAACAGCTAACCAACATCAGTTGACCCACAAGTTCGAAACTCGAGGAAGTATGGCTCCCCCTCTACCCTGTTCCCACTTAAATATTGGGCTCTATGTCAAGATAACATGCGCTCTATCCACACATCCAATATTGTGTCCTTACCACTGAATCAAAGCCCTGGGTTTTCATATCAGCCTACCTTCTCCTTTTCCACATCAAACAGACATAACTATTACAGAAGATGAGTTGGGCAACTCAACAATAGCTATACGAGGCCATTTTCCTAATAAATGATTTAAATCAAGATGACGCTTTTCTGTTGCTGCTATATCTAAATTTGTTAAAAATCATGAGAACTCACTTACCCGTCAAGTTCCACCAAAAGTTGATTGATGAAGGCTTCATGATCCTGCTTTTTAGTGTGGATAAACTTCCCTCTGACTCCAGCAAAGAGGTCAAAATCCTCCACAAATATGATTACAGGAGCCTGAACAGGATAATGAAGTAAGCAGGTATCACTACAGAAAACAGCTCTGAAAAATGCTCCAGATGTGTTCTCTTGACATAATACTCTATATTATTCCTCCACTATAGTTGAATTCTCCTCAAATTATTTGTGAAAGACTCGGTCAGTCAAGAAAAGATCATAACATTAAGGGGGAGGAGGTGGGGGGGTTGGATTGACTTTTTAATTGGCCTATAAGGTAAAAGCTAAAAGCCACAAATTGGGAACACCCAAAAGAGCTTTTGGCCTTTTGTTGAACTTTTTCAGCTTTAAAAAAGTGCTTAAATGCACTGTGTTTCACAAACAGTTACAAAATTTAAAAAGAGCTTTAAAGCCAAAAACTACTTAAAATAAGTTAATCCAAAAACCCACTAATTCACAAAAAAGTTACAGGTAAGCTTTTGCAAAATTTCTTATTACCAGTCTTGCATAAAGTTAATTATGAGCTGCAGGTCAAGATAAGCATGTTTACTGGTTTCCTTTCCACAAAAACATGCATGCAAACAAACCTATCAACTTTTATCAGTGCGTGCAAAGAGAAATATGTATTTATCCATTATCCATGCTATATCAGCAGCCAATTCCAACAAGACCCTTTTCTTCATCTTTTTTTACTTTAGATCTCAGAAGTACGACAAGAAGATGCAGATTACACCATAACCAGGTATTGGAAATTGTAAGGAGAGGCAATGCAATATGCAAAGAAACCAGACTGACCAGATCACGTGCTGTTTGAAACAGCTCTCTAACATTTGATGCACTTTGGCCAACCCACAAACCAGCTTCTAACTGCTGGGCTTTAACTTCAACGAGTGGCACCTTAGCTTCTGCTGCAATTGCCAGAGCTAGGGTTGTCTTTCCAGTTCCTCTCTCCCCCACAATAAGAACTCCCTGTCATATCACACATGAAATAGAGCTTAGTGCAAGCGTAAAGCATCATTTTAGCTCTAACATATGTTGTGGATATGCACATATACTCGCCCACACGCACACAATCAATGCTGCTGGATTTGTTTTTTGGTAGGGATGATGCTCTGGTAATTATATCAACACATTCCACAATGTGATATGGTGTAATGGTGGTAACCGTTTACAAGAGCCATTGGTAATCATACAGTAGATTTGCCATATATTACAAAAGAATGCTCATTATGGTACCAACAATGTTTGCTTTACTAATTTCATGGAAGGTTATTAACATAGGACATGACTGTGCATGTATTGCATTATGAATATATGTTGTTAGCCAAGCCTTTCCAAGTTGGTGTGGTTTATGCTCCTTCACCATTAGGCAGATGCTGAATCTAGTTGCACCAGTATCAGAAATAAAGCTCACCTAAAGATAAACTAACACAATACACGAGGACTTAAAAGGATCTATTGGAGTCTAAAGGTGATATATCGGAGATCTAGATCAATTTGCATCAAACTTGATGTCAAACTAGCACAGCGACTTTTGACTCTGCATATAGAAAAGCCATTGAACTTAACTGAATACACAAATTGACTACAACATACAGCAAGAACCCTTCTTGTAGGACCAGAGAGATTATGATTATTGTTGAGGGGACCATAACCTTTATTTTAAACATCAGAATGAATTACACCAGAAATAGTTTCTCCTCAACATCATTCTTTCTCACAGGTTTATCGTTTATTGGACTTAGCTCTGTATAAGATATTTAAACAACCATATGACTGAATTCTTCATAGGAAAGCGAAGGACTTTAATACATTAGTCTATGCATGTATAACTGTTAAGTAGAAAGTACATACTGGAAGTCCCTTTTTATAGTCACAAAGATCTACACATAAATGCATTAGTAAGGAAGCAAATTTCTTGGAAAAAAGCAAATTCACCACCATCTTAAACTAAGAAAGTCTCAAACACCACTTGTAATAACATACCCGAGGGGCACGAGCTCCCATTTCTTGAAAAGCGCGAGGGTTTTGCAGAAATGCCACGACCTCATTAATTTCTTCTCTCATAGATTCAATGCTTGCAAAGTCCTTTAAACGTATAGGCGGATTCTTCACCCTCTGGGAAACAGAGAAAAAGAAGATTGATCACCAGAAGCAAATATACCAAGGTATTGTCATGGTTAAAGAACAAAAGAGCAAACCTTCATCTGATCAAAAGCAGTACTGATCGGATCAACACCAGCCTTCTTCTTTTTCTTTATTCTCCTTGTCCTAAATCTAAAATATGCTTTCTGCAGCAAATTATAACAATCATTATGCATAAACTTGACTTACTCGAAATTATTGCAAGAAGTAACAATTACTTGTAAGTTGTTATCTAGCCATGATTCATGCAAAAACATATAACTTGACCACATACAATCCTTCAAGGAAATTGTCCTTGGACAAAAATTGACCTGAATTGTAAAACCTTTTGCAGAAAAGCAAAGATATGAGCTCGACTAGACTAACATTGATCAAGACGTTCTTGATATACGGGTAAGTTGTAGCTCATTCTGTCTTTTAGGGATTCTAGAAACCTGTTACACAATTTCAATTTTAAAAGCGTCTCTTTGAGATTCCAAAAAAACTTAACAATAACGAGATATTAGATATGGTGATGCAGCACAAGTTCCTCATAGAATGCCCCAGAAGACCAGAACTGACACCCAATTTGGAAGGACAATAAATAATGCAAAAAGGACACAACTACACCTCAATCCGAAACAAGTTGGGTCGTCTATATGAATCCTCACTGACTACGTTACTCCATTTAAATTATCTCATGCCAATATTATGCAAATATGAGTTAGAAGTACTAGATTGTATATTTTCTAAACGTATAAATCTCTGAAAAGTTAAACCACTCCTAGAAAGCATAGAAACCTACCGTAAAAGTGCTAATGTCTAAGACATATTCTCAATTAATATGTATTGCCTATACCTATCGTTTTCTTCCATTGTGCTCTTATGATAAAGCCTCACACTACAGAAAGGACACGTGGTAGAAATATCTGGATTATATATTTTTCAGCAATCTCAGAGGAGCTAATGAAGTACATCAGCAGTAGAGAAAATATGCCATGATATATAGAAACCAAAAATTTCAGAAGGTACCAGATGACAATAATTTTCAGTAGTAGACAGATCCTGAGGATGAAGAATAATATCAATGTAAATGGATCAAAAGGAAGAAAAATAATATAAATGTCAACCATAGGACTAAGGGTGGCCTGGTAGCTTAAGCCTTAAGGATACATTGTATTAGCCTCCACATGCAGATAAGATGTGTCACACTAGCCTCACATTTACCATTAGTTGGTTTGACTGGAAACTAAATATCCTGTTAATATCAACATCGATGCAGACCTCCCCCCCTCCAGTAGAAAACCCAATGAATATCACTAATACGCCCCTAAATTACTTCCCCTTTCTCCATTGCTTTTCACACAGCTCATTTTTTCGGTTTTTGATTTAATCTTAGTTGAATCAACTTTTTGTTTAGTGATTTAGATATTTATTTTCTTCATACTTCAATGATTTCTGATAGCTTTGGGAAATGAATCTCCAGTTCCGCTCTTCAATTATACTTGCATATAGTTTGACAATTAATTTTTCTTAAGTATATATATTCATGACCTGCTTGGTTTAAATTCATCATTTTATCAGTTTCCTTGGACACTATTCCAAAAATCAATTTTTAGAGCTAATAACTAAAGATTACTTCAACCAGGCTACTTTGTTTTCCTTAAAGTAGGTTTAATCTTATGAAAAATTAGAACCAACATAGTGCAGTTTACAAGATACACAAAAGAGCATAAGTATTTTCACAATAGGCTAAGTAGGGAGCTAACGGAATCCAGCATATGTTCTGTCGTTTTCAACTTTTAGTTTCATTAGAGTAACGAAACTAATTATCTTAATCAATTCTCTAAAGATTACAGAAACGATTTTGATAAGCCAAACAAAGGCCCTTAGAAAAGAAATTCTAGAGTATTTGCTACATAATTAAAAGTATACTCACCGGAAACTCAATGTCACTTCTATTTCACCCTTGATCACGCGAACAAAACAAGTGGATGGAAACCTTTTATCAAAATTACTATTTGTCCCACTACATTGCATGCATCCATGATACAATTCTTATATTTCAATGATTCGACTATAATAGGCTCTTGTTCAAAGGTGACAACAGAGATAACATCACACAAAAGTTCCTCAGCACTCTAAATATCAGCACAATTCACTGGTACGAACTGGGTTTTCTCCATATTGGAGCCTGAAATTTTTAATTAACACTTTCTTTACAACCGTGGAGTCCGAGCCAGCTCCCGCACACCTCAACTAATTCCACGGGGTACCTGCTATCCCACCAGCACAGGTACCGAGTAACTCTATCCACTAAGGCTTGGACACATGGGAAGAAATCACCTAATATTTTTATCTCCATTGGAGACCTGATGGTTCTCAACCCGCTTCGTTGACCACAAGGCCACACCATTGGATGAATTATAAACACATTTTTTAAATAAATCAAGCCTCAACTACATCCAATGATGAAAGATCAAACAAATTCCCTTGATAAAAGCTTTGTAAACATGTATGTATGTATATATATTGTCTCCATTGGATACCTCATGGTTCTCAACCCACTTTGTTGACAAGGACATACCCTTGGATGAACTATAAACACATTTTATAAATAAACTCAAGCTTCAACTACATCCAAGTAACATCTAATGATGAAAGATCAAAAAAAATCCCTTGATAAAAGCATTGTAAACATGTATATATATATATATATATATATGTCTGTGTGTGTGTGTGTATATACTAATTAAGAGTGTCATAGTTATAAGGTTTTGCAAAAAGAACCACTTAAATAGAAGAGTTAGTAATAGAACAAAAGGCATAGACAGCACGATGTTTGGAGAGGGTACGAAACAGAAGAGAAACGAACTGAAAGACTTTGTAGTAAAGATATTACTCCCTCCGTTTCATTTTATGTAGCCCTAATTGACTGGGCAGGAAGTTTATGAAAGAAAAGAAGACTTATGAAACTTGTAGTATTAAATATGCCATAATATGGCTATAGTACTTCCGAAACTTGTGGTCTAAAACATGCTATAATATGTGTGCGGCTATAAAAGAGTTTCAGCAAAATGAAGAATTTAAAGTTAATCTGTTTCCAGATTTAGAAAGTGGACATATTTTTTAAACATACTAAAAAGATTATAGGGTCACATAAACTGGAATGGGAGAGTAATAACTAAGACATCATAGCTAAGAAGCTATTGTCCACTTTATTAGAGAATGCTCTGCGTTACGGCATAAACAGAAAAATACAATTGTCCAGACACTAGATACATAACTGAGTCGAGGAGGTAACTATACCACTCTCTGCAGCTTCCGTAGGTTGGGATTTCTCCTTAAAGGTCCATAACCAAGAAGTCGTGGAATTTTCCTCTTCATAAAGTGTATCACATGATACAATACATAGCCATATACTGCAGTTCTAATCAAAAACCAGAGATACCACTGAAATTCATCTTTTTTTCTTGATCTGAAACTCATTTCAGCCTCAGATTGCCACTTCAAGTACCATGTTGAAGCAACAGACTGATCGAAATACTCTGGCCACGCCATACCCAGCCGCATCCTCACCTACACCCCAACAGCAAGAGACTGCTCTGAAAACACAGTTACAAAATATGGAGGAAGATTAAACAATAAACCAGGGTAAAGTGCAGGCTATGATAAATACCCGATAAGGGATGACAAATTCCACAGTAGGGAAAACAATCATCATCATAATGTCATCATTTATGTTTCGTACTTTCTCCAAAATCCAGTCTCTTCCGCGTGAAACAAGTTTTAGAGACCACAATCCATTTAGACATTGATGACAGAGTCTTGTGACCAAAAGAAACTGTTGACGGAAGTCCAGCTCTGAGAAAGGAATCCACATCAGATGAACCGCAGTTGGGATACCTGAAGCAAGCATTCTCAGGTACAACGCATCAAAACCTCCAAAATCTTCATAAATCATTTCATATTCCTGAAATAAAAATGACGAGGTTAAAAATCAGTGCCATATTTACATCAGAAAGAGAAATCATGGTGCAGATTGAGGATCATACCTTGATATCAACATAATATTCTTTGTCATCTCCCTTCAACATAACATACATGGCAGCCCAGTCATGTCTGATTCTAGCACTCTCAAGAAGCTTCTTCGACACAGCATAAGGAACAGCCACAGGATCCATCTCCCACCTATTTCTTTCTTCATTATACCATGATTTTGCCACCACTCTATCCCGATCCAGGAGGACCCTTTCCTATAATTAGAATTTGGACGTCATTATAAAACAGATGCCACCATAGATAAGGCATGGTATCTTGCATGGAGAAAAGCAATGGCATCATTATAGGCAAATATAGTTTTCAAATAGAACCAAATGATTAGGGAACCAAAACAACAATATACCCAACGTAATCCCACAAATGGGATTTGAGGAGGTTAAGATGTATGTAGACCTTAGTCCAACCCTTGTGGGGTAGAGAGGTTGTTTCCGAAAGACCTTCGGATCAAAAGAGAAGTTAATCGAAGCAGGGTTGCAAGAAAAACAAGATTCAACAAAATATCCAAATACAAAGCGCATGAAGCACCAGATAATAAAACACATTGAAGAATAAGAAACTACGTGATTACAAAATACTAAATCGGGAAGAGATGGGGCTAGACCCCTGCCTCTACCACCTAAAGTGCAACAATACTCGACTACCTACTAACCTTCTACCCTAATCCTCGGCTTCCTTGCCTTCCTACCTAGGGTCATGTCCTCAATCAACTACAGTTATGCCATGTCCTATCTAATCACCCCACCCCCTCCTGATTCTTTTTCAGCCTAACTATACTTCTCCTAACTCCCGCTAGGACTACCTCTCACACCTCCTAACTGGAGCATCCATGCACCTCCTCTTCACAAGCCCAAATCATCTCAACCCAACTTCCCTCATTTAGTCTTCCATGGAGGACATTCCCACTTTGCCCCATATAACTTCGTTCCTACTCATATCTTTCCTAATATTCTCACACATCCATCTGAGCCCTCCTCATCTCTTCTACATTCATTTCTGAATGTAGACATTCTTGACTGGGCAAAACTCTGCCCCATACAACAATTTACGTAGAACTTCCCTTAAGCCTAGACAACACCTTCTTATCGCACAGTACCCCGAAAGTGAACCTCAATTTCACTCACCCCACTCCAATACAAAGTGTGACATCACCATCAATCTCCCCGTCTCCTTTGATAATAAACCCAAGATACTTGAAACTCCTCTCTTGGATGTGATTTGTGCATCGATCTTCACTTTCATCTCCGTTCACTGAACTTAAACTCTAGGTACTCTATTTTAGTCTTGCTTAACTTGAAACCTTTAGACCCTAGGTCATGTCTCCAAACTTTAAGGTTATCCTTAACTCCACCACTATCTCATCAATCAACATTATGTCAAGTTCCCGATATAAATCATGAAATAATTGATGACGTCAATTACAAGATGCAAAATATCGATGTTGGTCTCGAGGCTCAAAAGTTCCCCAAAAAACCCAAAAATCTATTTTCATTCTCCATTAAGTAAAGTCCAAAACTTTGCTTCCCTTTTTTTTAACGCTCAAGATAGAGTACCTTTAATTAATACGACCAATCTGGTAATAGAATTTCTTGGGACAAAGATAGCAGGAGCCAGCAATTTGTAATAGCCTGTAACGTAATACCTAGACAACCTTTTTAGCTCAATGTTTCTATCAATTAACTACTACCTCTTTCCATACCCACAACCAGGTCATTCAAAATTCTTGAAATGTAAAAGCAAGTAATTTTCGAAATCCTACCTAACAGGCATCTATTTATCCATGAGACCACAACCCCACAAACTATAATGTACAAACCCCTCACTCAATGCAGAGTCTTTAACTTCTAGATCACAAAATTGAAGACCAAGATATGAGACTAAATCAGTACCCGAGAAACACCAGCTAACTAGATACAAAGTACTCTTACTTTTTTCCCCTGAAAAGTGGTAATGTATGCAAAGTAAATCTTACTACAGAGGAAAAGATAAGTTATCGATAGCGATGAGCAACAAGGGGAATTCCAAGATGATTTATTTACTTCTAATGATCAAACTGCTGATAGTAATAAAAAGTAAAAAGTAGAAGTGATGATTGCACAACCTAGCATAAGCAGGAAGAACCAAGCATTTCAGCAAAAATTACCTGTTTCTCAGCCATATACTTTTTACCTAGCTCAACATTCTCCAGCAAATCCCTCTTGATGTCTGCTTTAACATCCTCACGCCATTTCTTCCAACCATGATGCAAGTGGAGGCTAACGGCCTTTGGAACTACAACCTCCTTGTTTCCAAACATCCATTTCAATTCAATTTCAGGGAAACCCTTGACAACTTCATCCACTGGTGTGTTTACAACAAAACGTTTTTCATTGCCATATCTCTTCATTTTTTTCTTAATACGACTCTCGAGTTTCCATTGCATCTCTCTTGAGTCCTTAAGTGCTTGTTCTATTCGCTGACCGAACACCATAGAGTCTTGATCAAAACGGAGTATATTGTCTTCATCTTCCAAAACATTTGGTAGAACTATCTGCTCCAACAAATGTCTTTGAGCAGTTTGCAGTTCTTCTTTTATCTCAGATCTAGAAAGCTTAGTGAGAGAGCTTTTAGGCACGCTGCAAAGACACACAAGTATATAGAGCAACGTAAATGATTGGGAAAATATAGTTCACAAACAACATCAAATAGCAAGTCTTGTTACAAATAGTAGTAAACAAAACTAACCTCATCTAAGAACAAAATGATATCTACAGCCTACAAGAATAACATGCTAAATGTCAATTATCTAGTCGCCAGCATCAAGTAGATTAGCTGACAAAGGAACAAGTACAATTGGAGATGGAATTAAATTCTAGGTAATATAACAGTGAACTAAGCATTAAAATGTCTAGATGACTTATTCCTGGAAAATACCAAAGCAATTAAAGGAGGTTAAATCCAAAAAGAAAGTAAAAACAATCAGATCACAACAGAGCCATATGTTTTAGGTCCCAACTAAATTATCATGCGCACAGGGCAGTTCCTTCCCAAGATATCACCAAAACCTAATTGCTCAAATAAAATAATAAAGGTCCATACCAAATTCATCCCAATATCCGTCGTTTAGATTAACAGAAACACAGTTGCTTTGCTATCATTGCTCGTACAAAAGATCCGTTGCACTACTATACATCAAAAAATCATGTATAAGCTACTAAAATTCTAATAACGTCTTACCTCTCAATGCTTTGAAGCCTCATTTTCCTCAGAAACTCCGTGACCAAGATTTGGCACTCCCTCTCAATAGATGCAAGTTCCCTCACACCAATGCTCAATGCAAGTGTTTCTCTCCTCATAATCTCATCATCTATCTCTGCAATCCTCTCCCATACCCTGTTATATTCCTCATCACTCTGTCTCACTTCCTCATCCAATTTTGCAACTTTTCCCTTTACTACTGCATCTTTTTCATTGCCCTTAGCCTTCTTCAATAAACTTTCCTCCTCCCTTTTAATCTTCAGCACTACATCAAAAATCTCGTCCGAACGCTTGACCAAGGCATTTCTTTCTCCCTTTAACAATCTCAGTTCCGCATAGAGACCATTCATGATCTCCTCTTGCAACTCATTCCTCTTCGTGTTCACATCCTTTAGCTTTTCCTCCACACATTTTACATCCTCTTTACCAGATTTCACCTCCTCTATCACTTTAAGCAACTCTGAGACTGTCTCTAACAATCTCTTAGTACAATGTGAATATTCATGTCTAGTCTCATTGATACCTTTCCCTTTATTGCTACTTTTCTTTGTTTTCTGTATCAGCTCAGCTGCAGCAGGGGGCGGTGCAGCAGCAGCAGCAGCAGCAGGGAATTGAAACCCGAGAAAGGGGCACAATCCAAAAGCAATAGAGAATAATGTGTACACTACAGGCTTTAAAATGGGTTTCAGAGGATTTTGGTCATCATAGCTAACTGGGTTTGTGTCTTTTTGGGTGATAGAACATTTTAGGAGTCTAGCTGGGGCTGAAGTAATAGGAATTCGCAGAGGACTTTTGGGTTTATCTGATTCATGGGAATAGAGCTTTTCCGAGCGGATTCGGTAATTGGAATGGCTATGGCGATTCAAGAATAGATTCTGAAGAGTGAAGAATGTGGTAGAGGTAGTAGTAGTAGAAGCATACATAACTAAGGGCGGATGAAGGTGTTATCTAGTCATGAAATTGGGAAGATGAAGAGGAGTGGCATGATTGAGAAAGTTTAAGAGCAGAGAGCAAGTAGGATAAGACCGGCGTTGGGGTTTTAACCAAAAACCCAGAGAAGAGCAAAGGTAATCCCAAATTAATCAAGGGCTGCTCATATTTCCCTCTTCTTCCTCTCATCTTTTTGCCATTTATTTTTCAGAAAATTTCTTAAATAGTTAAAAGAGAAAAAAATTTAGTTACCATTCATAGGTACTATTTGACTAATTAACCTTCGTAACTTTACTAGTATATATATTCGTGTGATGCACTGATTGTATTTATTTATTTATAATTCATGATTCATATAAAAGAACAAGATGCAACTCAATTTTAATGATTATTGTATTTGTAATTTAAAAATAAATAATTTTTTTGAAAGTTGACTTGATTTTGAAGAAATTGTGATAGAAAAATAAATGTATAACGTTGATGCAAAATTTGAGTATCATAGAGTTTTATTTGAAATAATTTATAAATGTATAGCACCTTAATCACTAACATCAGTACTTTAGTTTTTTTTTGGAAGAAAAATATTAATTTTTGGCCTATAATGTTGTACTTAAAACGTAAAGGGATTATTTAATTTTTATGAACGTTTGAACATGAATTTGTTTTTTTAAATTTGATTTAGTTGAAGTCTGAAAAATACATTTGCCCATAAAATTTTATTATTTTCAAGAATTTGGAAAAAAAAAATATTTTAATTTTTTTCACTCTAAATTACACACAAATAAAAAAAAACAATTTTAGTTTGTTACTTGTGGCTAAACACAAATCTAATTTGTAGATATTACTTTTTACTCTGAAAATAAATGAAATTATAAATAAAAAAATTCACAATAAAATATGGTCAAACAACAACCATACATGTAAATGAATTAATGAAGATAACAAATAATGTAATTTAGGCCCAAATAAAAAAGAACAAAACAATTTCAAAATAGGAAAGTGTACTTGGTAAACTTCAATTAGGTGTCAAAAGCCCAAAATAAAAGAGAATAATTTAGTAAACTTTACTTAAATTTTATAGTGAAAAAGCTCAATTACAATTTATTTCTCATTTTTTAAAATTACCCGATTTCCCTAATTTTTTTCAAATTTCTGATACATTAGTGGTTCTTCTGATACATCACGTTTTGGGTGTATAATAATTAATGTTGTTGATTTATTTATGGATAGTAACCTAATTTAAGTTAGGATTTATTGTTTCAATCAATTAATTAATACTATTAAGAAATTCAGGTGTCTGAACATGTTCCAAAGATGTAAATGCATGATCAAACATACAAATTATATCAGGACTTAAATATGAATTATCCGGACTATGGTTTAGAGAAACCATGTAATCATTCACAGATTCTACCATCTGAAGAGTAGGCGCAAGAATTGCTCTTTCTTGAAGGTATTTCATATCTGTAGAATGTGTCAAGTAATTGAAATATGTACTTTCTACAATTCCGGATATTGGATCATCACAATTATGTATGAGAAGATCATCGGATATTTTTACTTTCTCAACACCATCAATGAAATATCCCGTCTTTCCATCACCTATTGCCAAAATCCAATCAGAAAACTGCTTTAGCTCATCCAAATCTTCACTAGATCTTCCTACTTGCAATCTCATATTCTTTGTTAACTTTAAAATCTGACAATGAATCCACAAATAAGATGAATTTATAGTTGCATTGACAATCTCTTACCTAGTACCTTTAGTAATTACTGGCAAGATTTGTCTGAAGTCCCCTCCAAGAACAATTGTCTTTCCTCCAAATGACCGTTCTAAATTTGATGGATCTTTAAATCTTTGAATATCTCTAAGAATTTGATCAAGAGCCTCAAAACAGTATTTATGCATCATAGGTGCCTCATCCCAAATGATCAACTTTGCTTTGACAATCAACTTTGCTAATGGACTACCTTATTTTATATTGCATGTTGAATCTTCAGTGGGATTTAAAGGAATCATAAATCTCAAATGAGCAGTTTGACCTCCAGGTAATAAAAGAGAAGCAATACCACTTAATGCAACATTTTTTCATCATATCACCTTTAGACCGTATGGCAGCCGAAAATGTTTTCCAGATAAATGTTTTCCTGTTCCTTCATAACCATATAAAAAGAAAAAAATATTTATCTTAATTCACTACATTCATGATTGTATCCTATACAAATTTCTGCTCAAATGTTAATTGCATTAATAATTGTTGATGCTCCTGTGTCAAACTGCGCCTATTATAGCATAATTCCTCATTGATGAGTCTATTGGTACCATCAACTTCTTCCTCACTGTAGTAAGGTCTCAAAATTATTGGATAATGTAACATCCCCTAAAATGTTATATGTGGTGTTTCAATTCTCGATAAAAATGATACTGTTTTTGTATTTTGGGCATAACTTTTTATAAAATAGTCCAAATTAGGTGATTCAAATTTCTAAATAACTCCAACGTCATTACCTACAACTTTCATATAGACCATATCTTAAAACTCAAAGGATAAATAGGTCAAATAAATTATTTTTTTGTAAGACATGGTGTTGTGATAAAATTGAGTATTTGTAGAAGAAAAATCATATCTCATGGTAGGATGCTCCAAATTAACTGATTCTTGAACGACATGAAAGTATACTTCTAGATATATATAATTCATGTGAAGACACCAAATCCTAATTAGAAAATTATCTTGTTCAAACGCAACTTCGAAAAAGGGTATTTCGTTAAAAGAAGGTTCATCTCACCAACCATGAAAAGATCTAGATCTATTTGACATCACTCATGACATCAATAGTCCTCCATTTGACATCACCCATTAGATCACAATTCTCCATTGAATTTTCAAGATCATCTTTTGTAATTATATTTATTTAATATTAGGTACCTCCTCCACACCTATAAATACCCACCTTATTTTCTCATTTTATTTATCAAACTTTCTCAAGCAACTCTTCTCTCTATACAATTCTTTACTCATTCTCAAATATAGTTTTACTTTTTAGTAGTGTAGAAATACTATTCTGGTGATTCTTATACTCCGGTAGTACACAAAACGCTACGGTGAGGAGAAAAGGCTAGGGGTTCAAGAGTGTCATTGAGTTCTTCAATTTGGAGTAAATGTTCGAATTCCAGGTATGTAAGGCTATTCATAGCATTGGATTGAGTTCGTCCATGCGCCCAATATTTAAATTCATCGTAATTAAGTTATAGTTGAGTTTTACTAAATCTTGAATTCTAAATGAATTAATTCCTCTTCTATTGAGTTAGATATATTTATGCATTGATATTATTATTATTTTTATCTCTCATATTATTGGAATTATTGTTCATGGCTACTTTCCCATAAACTCTAATTGATTTGATGTTCATGAATATTTTTACACGTGTTTTGAGTAAAGATGTTGATTTTTAATATTTATTGACAAAAAGAGTAATTTGAATTAATACTATATATGTATTTTATTGAGTTTTGAAAGAGCAAAAGAATTGAGTTTAAATGAATTTGAGTAAATGATGTTTTAAGCAAGATGTTTTGATAAAATGTAAATAATGTTTTGAAGTGTAATGATTGATGAAGAGGTAATAAGATGAGTTTGATATTTTTTCAATAATACTAGATGATGATGTTAATATGAACACATATTTTGGGAGTAGTATTGAGCACCGAGTTGGGTAAGAGTTTAATTGATTCAAACTCCAGAACTACGTAGCCAGCGTAGGATGGAGGTTATACCTCTTAAGTCCCCAAAAGAGGAATTCGATGATTGGATCCAAAATGGTGATGTCTTTTACCCTGACAATATATTGGATGGATGTGGCAACGACATCACTTCGTTGTATCATCACTAGCTAATAAGTGATGGTTGTCGGTTGGAGAAATTCTCAACTGAGTAAGCATTGCTTATTATTATTATTATTATTATTATTTTATTTTTTTATTATTTTTTTAAAACTTGCATTACATGATGATGTTGAGTTTTGAACTGAGTCTTCCTAAGAGGAGTTTCTTGATATCTGTCCTTACTTTCCTGCCATTTTACATACTCGTACATTCCATGTACTGACATCATTCGACCTGCATCATTTTATGATGCAGATGCAGATACAAATGTTAGAGATCCTCAACAGGCGCATCGTTGAATATCATTACTTTCCAGCTATTTGGTGAGTCTTTCTTGTATTCAGAGGAACTCTTTATCCTTTTATTATTGTTGAATATTATGTTTCTTTTGAGGTAGCCATGGACATGTCATTGGCACCGTCTAATAGTGTTAGAGGCTTTATAGACAGAGTTTGATGATGTAATTGGAGTAGTTCTCCTTTGAAACTACTTCTTCTAAGGATTATTTCTTTCATTTAATGTTGATGATGTCTAGCCCACATAAGTTTTCTTATTTTCACTTAAGTCTTCCGCTGATGAACGAATGAGTGATGAGACCAAGTGGTTATCTCGGAGGCCAGAGATGGTTTCTGAGTGCCAGTCAAGCCTCGGGTACCCTCTCGGGGCGTGATAGATAATCATTAAAACCTTTTCCACAATCCTTTAAAATTCTGTCCAGCTTTTGCAAGCAACGATTTTTCAATTCATCTTCTGTTAGATCTACTTTTGGATGTAACGACCCAATAGGTCATTTTGAGAATTAGAGCTTTTTATTTCATAAAAGACTCATACCATAAATTTTAATGGATATTTTGGACTATTCGATAACTATAATTATTTAGTTGAGGGGTAACTTTAGATAACTAATTTAATTAGTTGGCTAAAGTGATAATTCAGTTAATATACTATACCACTTATTCTATATTTATTAAAATAAGTTAATAGATTTTGTCACTTTTAATACAAAGGACTTTAGAAAAGAAAAGAGAAGAGAAGGGTTTAGAAGAGAATGGATGAGCGGCGTCGAGGAAAAGCAATAAAGTTGGTCCTTTAGGTAAAATTGAATTTGACTCAACTTTAATTTGATATATATATATATTTAGAGGGTAGTGATAAAGTAATTATTGGAGACTGAGGTTTTGAGGGAATATTAGGGTGTATGGTTTGATGTTCTGTTTCATGTGGTATATGCATGTGATGATATTTTTAAAAATACTATGTTTGGTTAGTATTGAAATAAAAAGTAACAAATCTTGAGCAATTACTATCTCTTTGTCGCTTTGTTAAGCTGCTATTTGAGTGGACTAATCATGTCACACCATTAAGGTCTTCTAACCCTTGCTTAAGATTTAGGAATATGAGATATGCGATATTAGTTGGTATCAAAATTTAGGAATTTGATTATAAATTTGAATGAGTTATTGAATTTAGGTTAAACATATATATAATATTAGTGTCTACGGATTCATTTGCTTACGGATATTGTATAATTGATAGATTAGAAATGTGACACTTTGAAGAAAGGAAAAACATTGGTGAATTAGCTTGCTTGATTTCAGTTCTTCAATTGATGTAGGTTATGATTTATTCTATATCAAGATAGAATCTTAATAGTGATTAATAAACATTGAGTAATGTGTGAAGTTTACTATGCATTTAATTGTTGTAGTGTAACACCCCAAAAATTTCTACGCCAAGACCCAAACTATTTTTCATATGCATATAGGATCGAACTCGACGACTGCTAGTTGTATATATGAGTTAGGATAAATTCCTAAGTAATTGAAGTGTGTTAGATGTGTTTAGGGTCCTAAGGGACCTCTAACACCAAGCCGAGTCTAAAGAATTTCTATCGGCTAAGTTTCCGAATAAGGTCGTATAAGGGTCAAATTTAAACGACCATATCTCCTAATATATTACGAATTAGTGTTCCATGACCTATTAAATTAAAGGTATTTGAGTCCTCTTTCTAACGCCACCGAGTTTGCCTCATTCTGAGTTTGGAGTCAAAAGTTATGACCATTTTACTATAGACTATCACTGCAGAAATTTCAGGCCTGGGGCTACAGTGGCGCCCAGCGCCACTATAGCGCCCGAAACTAGCCTCAATAGTTTGACCCTTGGCGCGGCGCGCCACTATAGCGCCAACAGGGTTTTTAGCCCATTTTCTAGATTTTGAGTAGCATTTTAGTCTTTTCTTGTATTTAACCCAAAGTGAGGTCGTTTTGGGGACTAAATTGACCCTATCTAAAGATCCTAAACCTTCTAACTCTCTCATTTTCTCACAATTAGACTAAAACACTAAATCCTCTCCTCTCAAAGTTCTCCCAAGGGTTTCAAGAAGAAAATCTAGGGTTCCATTCAAGGTTCTTCAAGTCTCCATTACTCTCAAGCTTGCATTTGAGAATTTTTCTCCAAAGTATGTGGGTTTTCATCCATGGGTTCTTCCACCCATGGAGCCCAAATATTTTCTCAACCTAGCATTTTAATTCAAAATGATGAAATCTTATGGGTTTTTACATGATGGTTTCAAATGCATAGATTATGTTATATTTGAAGTTTATTTACTTATATTGATATATATTGATTCTCAATTCCAAGTGATGATTTTTATGGATTTTCATACAACGATTCCAAATGTATAGATTCTTGAATATTTGAAGTTTATTACCTATATTGAATTATGTTGATTCTTAATTACATGAAATGGATGGTTTATCAAGGTACTTATATGAAGGTTTGAAAGGTAGTTTTAAAGTGCATATGATGGGTTGTTTTTAAGATATTGGATTTGATGCATTCATATCACTCTCATGCACACAAGTATTCTTTAAATGTATTTGAAAGTTATATGAAATGAACCCACCTAGTCTTCTTATGTTGAAATGAAGTTGAATTGAAAGTTTGACTCCAAATGAAAGTTTATGAAGCAAATGCCTATGTTTAAGGGAGTCTTGTGAAATGATGGAATGATGATGAAAGGGCTTATTAGCCAAAGTAAGGTTTCAATGTGAAAGGGCTTCTTATCCAAAGTAAGGTTTCAATGTGAAAGGACAATTCTCACATTGAATCAAATGAAATGTTTAAGGTTATGATATGACATTTTTGACCTCCCTATAGGTCGTCAATGCTTTTGAACATTTTTCCAAAATGGAAGTTCCGATTAGCATGGTACCCGGAATGTCATCACTGATTGTAGACTTAATTTTCTTATAAATCAAGGTTCATTAGTAGAACAGTAAATAAGGCATGATAGTCATGATGATATTATAAACTAAAGGTTTTAATGAGCTATTCCACCAATGATGATTTGATGTCTAAAGTTATACAATGCTTATGTTAGTATGATATATAAATGTTATTCTGTGGGATTTGACCTAGCACCGAATGTGGCATGTAGATGGGAACTCAACCCAAGGGGTCCTTAAGTAAAGTCTTATATTGTATTAACTATGTGCCACCATAGGAGTTCTTGTCGGCTAGGCCTTTGTAGCCACCAAATAGTAAATAGTTGAATGTAATCTGAATGGAGTTCTACCTAGCAAGTAGTCTCCTCGTGCCAACGTAGGGGCTTATGTTGGATTCCATTTAATAGCTCGCATGATCTTAAATGTCGGTTATGGTCACTTCCCTATAAAATAAATATTTTAAGGTTTCATATGATGATATTTAATTCATACATTCACTTATGCATATTGCTTACTTACGTTCTTCATTGCATTGCATACTCACATACTTAGTACATTCAAAGTACTAACGCATACTTTTGCCTACATGATATCACAATGTAGGAACCGATGTCACTCCTCGACCCCCTTCACGTGGCTAGCTCGAGTTAGTTGAAGATTGCTTGTGGTGAGTTCTCATATTTCGGAAACAACATCCCTTTTTATTCTAAGCTTATGTTATGTAGAATAGTAAGACTTTTATTAAGGAATTTCTTGACACTTATTTTGAGGGTGAGCTAGGGACATGTATTATCCCACGCCAAGTCTATTAGTAGAGGTATGTTTGGACACAAAATGGAATTTTTTTTTAATTTCCGCTTGTTATTATTCACCATTACCAATAAAATGCTTAATGAATGCTAAGAGGCTTGGGTGAGGTACCTCCGGGTGTCTCATTCGTCGTGTCACGTCTAGGCCCCAAGCTCTAGTCGTGACATGTGGTTTGGATGGTTGATATATTATTGTGATTGATCTGAAATCCTAAGAACGTAAAATTCATAATCTTGAACTTGCTCTATCAAAGGTGATGCCTTGAATAAAGAAAGCTTGATAAAATATTGTTAATAAAGTGAAATGTGATAATAAAGAATGATAAATTAATTATATTTGGATCGAATATAATATTCCGACATGGTATATTTAGAGCAGGTGCCACATTCTGATACGGTATATTTGAATCGGGCGTTATATTTCGACATGGTATTATTGGATCGGGTGTCACATTTCAGCACGGTAATATTAAAGAAAAACAAATTAAAATGACTTAATGCTACCCAATCTCTAATAACTCATTTTCCAAAAGAGCGTGATGTAGAAGCCTGAGTCCTCATGTGTGTTCTTGATATTGTTGACTGGTTGTGTAATTGTTCCTTATGTTATCACTTGATCTTGATCTTGTTGGTTGTCACCTGTTAAGTGTTATGGTTGATTTCCCATTATTATTTTATGCATATTGATTTCTATTTCAAGTCGGTCGATGATACCTAATCAGTACATGTTGACCTGTACTGACCCCTATTTGTATTCTTCTTTGTTTTATTTTATGAAGTGCAGCAAGTGTTTTATCGACTGCGACTCGACCTCTGCTCTAGCCAGTGTCCAGCACATCAGGTTCCAGGGTGAGCTATTTCTTCTAGCTCGTGTTGGATTCTCTCGAGTATGGCATGATGTACTTAGTTTTCGGACACATTATGTTGTTTATTTATTCTGGTGTTTGATATTTCCAAACTTAGTATTTTAGAAATAGATGTCCTTGAAGTGATGATTTTCAGATTTTAGAGAACGCCATGTAATAGACTTTGGTGAATTATTTGTTTCTTACTTTCATAAGTTTGGGCTTCTGCATTTGTTAACGTATTTCATAAGTTGAATTACTAATGTAAGTTGAGGTTTGTGTCGTTGATTCTCCCACTTAGAAAGTTAAGTGTGGGTGTCACTCATGGCCATTTTGGGTCGTGACACCGGAAGATATTCAAATGTTTACTGTTTAAAATACATTGTACTAACTTTATATATAAAACTCAGCCAATTAATATATCAACCAGAACATGTTATATCATATGATTATACTGAAAAAGTAATTTTAAATTTGGGCAGCATCCAAATCAGTCACAACTCAAATCTATTATATTTATCAAAACTTTGCCACATAACATATATAAATAGATAAAATATTAATAAATTATTCATTTGTATCTAGTTCAATTTTTAAATTAAGTTTTGAGATCAAAAATAATTTATGTATTTATGTTATGTTTAAGCAATTGAAAGTGAAAGCAGACTGATAGGTCTGTTGTGTGTTGTTGTTTAAAACCTCTTTAATTCACAGTACTTTTTTAATAGTGAAAAACAAATGTAACTTCCATATTTAAGAAAGAACATAAAATTTTATTAGATATTACCATTTATATATTGGTTATTCTTGATATTAATTAACATAATATAATTTTAACAGTGCTTCTTAAAAAATAATACTATAATTATAGAAATTAAATTTTATCCCTGGATTAGCCAATAATATTCTTTCTTGGCTGAGAATATCTTTTGACAATAAAGACCATGATGCTTGCTAAACAAATTCTGATTGTGACATTGTATTTGATAACAATACCATGACAAATAATTGTCTAAGATAAGATGTCATTCCCCAAGTACTTGCCTCCTTTATAGCTTCGATATACTCTTTGTCATCATCCAACAAACCAAGTGCATAGGGCTGGGCATAAAATACCGAAAACTGAATTACTGAATCGAACCGGGTATTTTGATATTCGGTAATTTAGTATTTCAATTTTGGTATTTGGTATTTATAATTATACCTTTCGGTATTTGGTATTTTCCAAATACCAAAATTAAATGAGTAAATGACCAATAGTCCAATTCTGCAGCCCATTGTATTCTGTTGGGCCTAAAAAAGTGTATGGCCTAAAAGAGTAAAGAAAAGGCCCATTGTCAAAATATTTATGTCCAGACCAAATTTAAAATCCCTAACCTAAGTCTTAACTCTTAAGACCTTCACAAAATTAATTCACAACTTCAGTTCATCAGTTGAGACCTTCAGTCCTTCACACTTCACAGCTTCAGACCTTCAGTGCTTTACTCCTTCACAATCACAACTCTATTTCTCTGCTCGGCGCTCGCCCTTCAGTCCTTCACAGATCACAACCTCAATAGTGTAATCGAGTAGCAGCAGAGGAAACAGATAAAAGAAAAAGAGGAGAAAAAAAAACTAAAAAGAGGATCAGAGAAGAAGAAAACAATTAGAGAAGAGAACTTACCTTGAAGAGAAGTCCTAGTAGTCGAAGAGCAGCGGAAAAGAAGTCGCAGCTGTCGTAACTCGTAAGTATATTTTTACAATTTATATTTTAAAAACCAAGATCTCACTAAAGCGTATGCTTCTCGCTTTTCTCACCTTTCTCAGAAACGCACATTTTTTTCTCAATGGTCATGCTTCATGGAAGAAAAGCCCTATGTGCACTTTGCTTCTGCTTCTCACTTAAAGCACTAAAGCAAGCACTTTTGAAAATACTGAGACAATAAAGGGAAAAGGAAGGGAATATTGGGCAACCTTTTGTTGTAAGATAGTGTGTTTAGTAGCGACAAAAGGGGCTGTTGTTGTTGACGAATAGGTTATTCATATGTGTAAGCTCTATTTCTCTGCTCGCCCTTTGTATGTTCCTTGTTTTCTAATCTTTTTGTGGAATTGTTACACAGGTTTAGCGCAATATTTTCTATTAGAGGTGAGCAAGATCTGTTCTTTTTTGATTTTGTTTTACACTTTCAATTTATGTCTTATAACATTTATAATATCTTCTATGTTTAGATGGAAGATGAAACAAGTCGAACAATCAATGTCAGTGGAAGCGCACCTCTAGCTCTTACTAAGTCTCTTGATTCAACACCGGAAGTTGAACAAACATTTAGTGACTGTGAGAGGAAAGCTATAGAATCAAGATCTGCTGCTTGGCCGCATTATGATAAGCTCATATAAGATGAAATTAATAAAGCAAAGTGCAAGCATTGTGATAAAGTTCTCTAGCTGATTCAACTAAACATGGAACAAGTGGACTGAATAAACATTTGAAAACTTGTCCTAAAAATCCAAATAAGGTTAACATTTTCAATTCCAAGTACAACAATCAAATTTAAACTTTTCATTAAAAGGTGAAATACGTGATGGGGAAATTTGGACTTTTGATCAAGAGGTATCTCGGAGGGCTTTAGTTGAGATGTTAATCCTTGTTGAGCTTCCTTTTCATTTTGTTGAAAAGGAAGGTTTTAAGAAGTTTATGAAAAAACCCCAACCTTTATTCTGAGTTCCCTCCCTTAGAACAGTGACTAGGGATTGTTATGTAGTTTTTGGTGAAGAGAAACAAAAGTTTATGAAGTATTTAAAAGAAATATCACTGAGAGTTTGTCTAACCACAGACACATGGACTTCTATACAGAGAATAAATTATATGTGTTTGACAGTACACTTTATTGTTTGTGATTGGCTCTTGCATAAACAAATTTTAAACTTTTAGGTTGTTACTAGTCATAAGGATGAAGAAATGGCCCGTTGTATTAGCAAGTGTTTGTTTGATTGGAAATTAGAGAAAATAATTACTATAACTATAGATAATGCTTCTTCTAATGATGTCATGGTGAAAGAGTTACATAAATAAATGGTTAATTGGGGATCTAACATGAAATGTGGTAACCATCTTCACGTGAGATGTATGACTCACAGTTTGAATCTTATTGTGCAAGATGGCATGAAAGAAGTTGGTTCATCTATCAAACGTGTTAGGAAAATGGTAAAATATGTTGGACAATCTGCCGCAAGGATTAGAAAATTTGTGAAATATTATGAACTAAAAAATATAGATAGTAAGAAGTCATTATGTTTAGATGTTTCAACTCGGTGGAATTTGACCTACTTGATGTTGGATGCCGCACAATATTTTGAGAGTGCATTTGATAGGTTTGATCTTGAAGATGGTGGATTGTCAACTTATCTTGCTAATCATGTTTGTGAAGATGGAAGTGTTGCGGTGTACTTGAAAGTGATGATTGGCAAAAGATGAGAAATATGGTAATATTTCTTAAAATATTTTATGATCTAACTGAGAAGGTTTCAGGTTCACTCTACGTCACTTCTAATGGTCACTTTGAAGATATAGTTGAGCTTCACAATCATTTAAGGGAGTGTATGGAAAACAATGATCCTTCTTTGGCAAAAAAAGGAGAAAAAATGAAAGAAAAGTTTGTCAAGTATTGGGGTGCTCCTGAAAAAATAAATAAAATGCCTTTTATTGCAACTATCTTAGATCCTCGTATCAAAATTTAATATGTTGGCAACACACTTGAGGATATGTTTGGAGATGAAAAGGGGTAAAATAAAAGATGAAATGGTGACTTACATGAAATCTATGTTTGAAGAGTATGTAGCAAAATTTTCTAATGCATCTCGGCGCTCATCTTCTCTCTCTGATTTATTGGGTCAGGCATCAGATTCATCTATCTCTAACACTAGCATAAAATCAACAAAAGTGTGAAATAGGATACAAATAAAGACGAACAAACAAGATGGTACAAGTTTAGGTGGTAAGTTAGAGTTGGAAAAGTATCTTAGTGAAGAACTAGAGCCGAATGATGATGATGACAATTTTGATATCTTGTCGTGGTGGAAAGATCATTCTCCTAGTTATAAAATTCTTTTCGAGATGGCTCATGATATTTTGGCAATTCCAAATTCTAGTATGGCATCAGAATGTGCCTTTAGCACCGAGGACGTATTCTTGATTCATTTAGGAGTTCTTTAACTTCGAAATTGGTGCAAGCTATTATTTGTCTTCAAGATTGGCATCAAAATAAGCCTTATCCCATAAATGTTGAAGAAGATTTTAATGATCTTATGAAACTTGAACTTGATATGTTTTTCAGTTTTTGTATTTTATTTTTATATTTTTTTACTGAGTTTAATTGTTGATACATTTTAAAATTCTTTTTAGCTATGGATGATATTGATAGCTCAAAAAAGTCCCTCATTCTTGATTTGTAATCGCATATCAACATATCAACTTGGTATTGACTGCATTGTTCATGCTGAAAAATAGTGGAGTCATTGCACCAACTCATAGGATTGTGGTTGTGAGTACAACTCATGAATAGAAGTTTACTCAGTTATGGATGTTCTGAAGTTTACCTCTGGAAGTGAAAGCAGATTTTGGATCAATTATGGATGTTCTGAAGAGCTATTTGTTGAGCAAAAAATCCAAGTTATGATGTATTGATGTGTTCTCAGTTCAAACTGTTTCTTTTTATATTGTGTCATTTCTTTAGTTCAGTAACTGAACTGTCAAAAGTATATTATTTTTTTCAATTTCTTATCTTTTGTAATTATTTTATCCTCGGACCTTGTTTTGTCTATTAAATAGACATATCTTTTGCAGGTATGTCGCTCCACTTGTGGTATTTGTGGTGTGCTACATAGCAATATTTGTTTTTTAGGAATTTTGTTTATGTGGTTTAATCCTTCTGGCCATGACTGTGGACTTAACGTGTTCTTCATTGTTATGACTATGGTTCTTGCATTTGCATTTGCTGTAATTACTTTACACCCAAAGGTAAATGCTCTCTCTACTGATGCTTTCTTTTACCCTAGCTTGCTTTAAAGGACAACCTCTCGATGAATCTTCTGAAATTCTTCATATACATAATGTATTGTGAAGCCGATTATCTCTTGCTAGATACATGCACTTATATCTATATGCAATGTATACATCAAACATCTCCCTTAAGGTTACCTTCTTTACAATGCATTCAGAAAAATCATTTTGGTAGATAAATTATGCCTTATATATTCTTACTTGTGCTAATAATCTTTTTCCTTTTAACTATGTCCAGGTAAATGGAAGCGGGAAGCCTATTGCCAGCTTCTGTGATATCTGTTTACTGTGCTTATGTTTGCTATTAACTGCCAGTATGAACAATGTATTTTTTGTGGTACCATCCAATTTTGCACTACTACAAGCACATCACCAAGGTATACCTGGTGTCTTCTCAACTGATTTTTTAGGTGTGCCACCTGTAAAATTTGATTATACTGGTAGCGTGAGCCGGTCACTATGGCAACCTATTCAAGGAACTAAGTTGTACAGGCTGAAATATGGGGCAAGAGTCCAAGTTGTGTTACAGGGGACAAGCATCTTCACAGCTGAAAATCACACAATTCATCTTCATGGATATGATTTTTACATTATTGCAGAGGGTTTTGGTAACTTTAATCCAAAAACAGATACAGCTAAATTCAACCTTGTTGATCCACCTCTTAGAAATACGGCCTGTTTACCTGTTAACGGATGGACAATCATTAGATTTGTGGCTAACAATCCAGGTTCATGTTATCAGAATGAAGAAAGATGATAGTGTTTGAGCACTGAGCACTACTTCTCTAAGGCTACCTGTTAATACACATACTATTTTGTATTGTTTTTCTATGATTTTTGAAGGGTTGCAGTAAATGGAACAGTAGCTTCCACTGTTTTTCTACCTGCCAATATTTTTTACAATTAGTTGTATTCTCAGTTGTATTCAATCCATTGTTTAGTTTGTTATTAAAAATTTTCACATTTTTTATTATTGCTATTGTTAATATGATGTACTAACATATTTCGTGTGGATTTCGACTTTAATATGGTATTATCGAATATCGTACCGAACCAAATTTTAATATATCGATTATTGAATTACCAAACCGAAGTTTAAAAGTTTAGTATTTGGTATATACTTTGAATTATCGATTACCGAACCCAAACTTTGAAAATATCGAACAAATACCAAACGCCCAGCCCTACAAGTGCATAACATTCTTCTCTAAAAGTAGGATGGTCATAATTGTTGATTCTTCTAAGTTTTTCATAGGAAGTTGGTCCTTTGATTACATTCAATAACAACCTGAGATAATATATCTCTTCACTCCCTGGAGTAATAAAGAAGATCCTTCTAATAGAAAATACAGAATTTTTTCTCTTTTTTCATTTTTAAAATATTTTATCCCACCAAAATTTAAGAGGGAACTCTGGATAAGTCAAAATTATTGCTTCTGGATAATTTTTGTTAGCCTCAAACCAACTTAGAAACATTAATTTCCTAACAATTGGTCTATTCGCAACAACTTCAATTGGATCATCATCTGAGAAAAAGACACTTTGTTCATTTGGAAGATGGAATGATAGTGTTTCAACTGACGGTTCTCTATGATGAATTGAAAATTTAAATATTCTTCAAGCAGCTGCACATGGTGATATGTAGAGACAATCATAATAATGTTAATTTCATCAATAGTCAAAGTTCTTGCTTCTGGATAATTTTTGTTAGCCTCAAACCAACTTAGAAACATTGATTTCCTAACAGTTGGCCTATTCGCAACAACTTCAATTGGATCATCATCTGAGAAAAAGATACTTTGTTCATTTGAAAGATGGAATGATAGTCTTTCAACTGACAGTTCTCTATGATGAATTGGAAATTTAAATATTCTTCAAGCAGCTTCACATGGTGATATGTAGCGACAATCATAATACATGTTGATTTCATCAACAATTGATGAACTTTCTTCATGATTACTTTGTGAAAAAACAGCAGTTGCATGATCATGTCATTTATTCACATATTTAAATAAGCACTTAATTGATCTTGATTTATTTCACCATTCCACATTAATATGAGCGCCATATTTTAAAAATAATCTGCGATTGTGTGGAACCACATATCTGTTATCCAAATGAATATCATTTTTAGAACTGTTCTACCATTATCCCTTCTTCTATAAACGGGATACCCTTCTTCATCAACTGTTGCTTCTATAAACTTTTTAAGAAAATGCTTTGTACATTTACCATTCTGCATGCAAGGAGAAGATTTTCTAGTAGAACCACATGACCCATGCGTCATCATATTTTTTACAACATTGTAATAATGAGGATCATCAACTTCATTTGGTATTTTTGCTGAAATGATTCGATCAATATCTAATGCACACAAAAATTTATTATGCTTATGAAGAAATAGCAAAATATGAGCATGAGGCAACCCTCGTTTCTGAAACTCAATAGTATATATTACTGCATTAAAAATCAAGTCAGGTTATTAAAAAAAATAGTTTGTTAGAATCATATATAATATAAATCATATAAAATCAGCATATATATATTCAAATTAAATTGTAAATGTTATATACCTGCTTTTACTTGTCCAAACAATTGATTGTCTTTTAAATCTTTAATTAAGTGATCCAATTTGATTTTGAACACCCTACTTAAAATGTCAGGATGGTCTTCAGAATTTAAGAATCTGCTTTTTACAAATCTAGTAATCTCTGTCCATTTAGGATTGCAAGTAAATGTGATAAAAAGATCAGGATATCCAGTCCATTTACATATTATCATAGCATCTTGATAATTCTGAAACATCTATCGTGCACCTCCTATAAAGCTTGCTGGTAGAATTACTCTTTTACCTTGTGATGAAGGATCGGTATCTCCAAGTAAAATAGCATTAGTTAGGACGTTATACAAATCAACTCTTAATTGGTTTTGATGAGTCCTAATAAACTTCAGCCGAGAAAATTTTATCATTGTATAGCCATCAACTAAAAATTGTTGAAATAATCTTTTTGAAGACACAATGGTAGAATCTTTGCCTTTTCTTTCTTGAATTTTGTAAGTAAAGAATTCTTGCATGCTAACAAATTGCCTTTTTTTGGACGATTCATCACATGTACTTAAAAGAATGTCCTCTCTATATCCATCATCACCATAAGGAAAAAGTAAAGGATATTGTAGACCTAAATATGCAGCATTTAGCTCATTTATCCTCTGCAACTGTTCATATTGTATTTCTACAATGATATCGCAATCACATCCAGAAACGTCAAAGTTACCAACCACCAAAGCAACTACTTCTAATATTATTGGTAAGTTGTATCTTCTACCATCCGTACCTCTTTTTCCTATTAGCTTGAGCTTCACATTGGTGTTGTTATTTTCTTGAAATCGATCTTTGACCATTCTAAAAGTCTTTTCCAAGACATTATTGTCATCAAGCATTTATTTTAGATCAGCAATAATTTCAGCATGAAGTTTGTTAACATCTTGTCCACGACTGAAAATAAAAATTTATAAAGTTTATTAAATAAATTTTTATTTATCTAGTATAATATAATAAAGATAGAATACTAATTTGACAGCTGTAATTCTATTTGCAACTTCATTTTCTGTATCATAAATATATAATTGTGCAAATTTTGGAGTAGATTCTTCAGGTGGTAATAAGCTTTCGATTTGATGATAATTTTGTTCAAATAATTTGACTATTCTTGACCCTCGTGTCTGATTGATAGATACATCCTTTCCACCCATTGATGTAAATAAAAACATAGAGTTATAAATCCTTATGTTTTCTTGAAAATGAATACTCTTAGGACCTATAGTAAAATCTTTGCAGATGAATATTAATAAAAGTATATATTTAAATATGTTGTTATTAAAACTAATTATTCTTCTAACCTGAACCAAACAATAGTTGTTCCAAAGCTTGAGGAGGCTTCTTATGTTCTGAAAGCTTTACTTTTTCTTTTTGACAGCACATTGTAAAAATTGAATTTTTTGATTTGTAATGCTTGTTTATTCTTTCTTCATAAAAAAAGAGAGTCCCACACTTTTCACACTCATATGTAGGATCTCCTATATCCCAATAATCTATAAGTGAATTGGTATATATCTAGTTAATGTAAAAAATTATTGATACAGTTTCAAACTTTTTTATACGAATAAAGAGTTTCTCCCAATTACCTTCAATACAATTGTTGCTACATTCAACGGTCACCTCTATAGAAAATAGATAGTTAATCAATTAATAGGTTTGAATTTTTAATATTTACATTTATATTTGTCAAAATAGATTCTTCTCAAAATAGTAATAGAAGTAAACAAAGTATGATTGCCATACCTGGATAATCTTCTTCATCTTCAACTTCTGTGTTCTGTTGAAATTGCTCTGTTGTGTGTAAAATTAGTGAGAGTATACTAATGTAAGCATAATAATAAATTTGCTAAAATAAAAATTGTATACTCAAAAAGTTTTTTTTTATTTTAAACAAATAATTTATAGGAACTTATCTTGTATGAAAGTGTTGTTTATTGTTGCCTCGATTTCTAGTAAGAGAGACACATTAATTAATTATAAGTAATCTTAACATTGCATTTATTTCTAACTGATAACAAATGAGAACTTGAAATAATTACCTTCCAATATTGGGGTTTTATTTAAATCGGACAGAAGATTATGAGTTTGCACATCTATAAAGAAATTACAATATCTATTATGAAATACAAAATCAACTTAAAGGAAGAATTTATTAACTTATGACCTTCTTTAGTTGAAATCTTAATAGTACTAACAAAATTGTAATACCTTCACGCAATATATTATCATTTAAATTAGACAATATGTTGTCACCATGTATACCTGTGATGAGATTGTTAAAAAATTGTAGGTAATATGAAAGAACTAAATAAGTCAAAAATGTGTATCAATAATAATCTTAAATAAAGATTACCAATTGAAGTACTAACATCGTAATACAGAATTTGAGTTCAAATTAAAAAAAAGAGATTGTGTTGTTATGTCTACACAAAATATTGTATCATTAGTTGTATAACAATTAAACAATATAATCAAACATTTTAAAAGTATGGCAATGTAAATTGTAAGAACACAAGTATAAATATATAAAATCAATGATGTTGCTCACCATTTGTTATGTCAGTCAAAGTTGAAACTCTTTCTTCACCTTAAAAATAAGTGTTTCTTCTCTTTGAGGGTTCAACTATATCTGGAAAAAAAATTATTTTAAGTAAGCCTTTAGAACATCAAAAAACATTGTTCTAGAGATCGAATAAGTTATTGATATTACTTATAATTTTTATAATAAAATTAATCTCAGTACTTTTATATTGTCAATATAAAATAATATTTATATTTTTTTTATACACTTTATAAATCTATGTGACATGAACTTAAGAAATTTATTATTTTGAAACTTTTTGAAACCACTTCATTTGATCAAGTTGTTCTTAAAAGATAAACTTATCTTGAATATTTTTTACACTCTTTAATCATAGATCTATTATCATTACTGCTTCAATTGACCCTGAATTGTATATACCTCATTAGTACTAAAATTATCTTCTTATCTCATTTATAAACATAGTAAATCATATACTATAAAATTAGCATATTAACTTGCAAATGAATGAACATATTAAAAGTATTGGTAGAAGATATAAGTGCTAATGAAATATTATATCTTTGGTAATTGTGTGTTTCTTTGTGCCTTTTTTGATTCAGTATGCTGGATTTATTCAATGTAGAGACTAATTTTTTTATTTTTCATGGAGAAATATTCAGAATCTGGAGTTAATATGTCATTTTAAAGAAATTTGAAAGGAAAATAAAGTGGTTAATGATTTTGACTGAGGAATAAACAATTTAAGACAAATTCAAATAATTTTAAAAAGTGCAAAACAATTTTTTATTGTGTAAGTAGCAGTTACTTGGATATTTATAGCCATAACATAAAAATAATTTAAAATATTCACAATAACATAATGTATGATTATCTAACATATTGAAACTTGAATGTTAATCTCTGTAATGATAATTAAGAGATTTAATGAAATATTTGACAAACATGAATTTCACATTAGTATTTAAGACAACATTGATTTATAATATTGGAATATAATGATGGTGCAATAATTTTAATATTTGATCTGTTTTAAAGTTGAATAATGAAAAATATGTACCACTAACCTTAATGAATAATGCTAAGTTCCTGAAAATTCAGGTGTTTTTCTCTTCCAAGGGGAGATTATTGAACTTGCTTGATGGTCTATATGTGATAACTATCTTAGTATTTTGATGCAAAAACAAATTAAGGTAAAGAAGAAGTGTGTTTTTACTCCAATGTTTTCAAACCTGATATGAAGAGAGACTACTTGCTGCTACCATTACCAAATAAATACCCTAGAAAAAATAATTCTCCAGATATTGCTTTAAACTTGATTAAACACATTTTTGTGAGAAAGTTTCCATAATTATAGCAATCATCAATAAATTAATTGTTTATGTGGCTACTGTGAATGCCTGCTAAAGCATTGTTGGAGCAGCTGGCTTTGAGGCAGGCATGCAAGTATTGTTAATTAGATAAAATTTCATTTCCTTCTACATTTTACGTATCATATATCTCTCTCTTTCAGTTTCATCATTGTCATTAATTGTCATATTCTAAATATTGTTAGAGGTGGCTTTCATGCACCTCTTCTCATAATTGTTCATCTTTTTGCCTTTGAGCTAAAGAGCTCTGCAAACTGAATGATCAGATTCATTAAAAAAAGTATAGCCACTTTAAGTAAGATTGGATATTTCATTGAAAAAATGGATGTCAGCATGGAAAAGTTTATTTAGTTTTTACAGATGGTGTGCAACAGTTACATAAAAAGCATACTTCCATATATTTTTGGAAGAACAGAAGTTTGAATCATGAGATTGGGGTATTTAATATATATCAGTCATTTCAACAATGAAAAAATGTCAAAGGATTTCAGATAATGATTTATTCCTTTTGAGGGTATTTTTCATGTGATGACATGGTTACCTATTTGTGCTAATTAGTTATTGAATATATATCTTTCAGTTTATTATGTTCAAGGTGCATGTTCTTATTCTCAACTCTTTTTTTAAAACTGATGATGGGTAGGTGGGTATTTTATTGCCCAGAGACTTGCGGCCTAAGAGTTCTTTGCTCAAGAGTGACTGAGTATGTTCTTTTTTACTCGTTTTTTTCTAATTATATATTCATGTATTTATTTTTGTGTTTGGTGCTAACTGTACCTCTAAAAACATTGTCGCAAATTCTTAGTTGAAGTATACCTTTCGAGTGTTTACATTGAAGATAACTCATGCAAGTTTTGGACATATATTTGAAGTTGAAGTTAGAAAAAAGAAGTCTAGAAAAAAGTGAATCAGAATTTGACAAAAAATTTCTTTAGGTTGAAATTGTTCTTGGATATTGATAATTCTTTCTTTAAAAGAAATAAAATTTGTCAAAGTAAAAGATAAGGGAGTAGAAGTAGATTTGAAAAACTTCAACCACCAAGTGTTGCTTGGACATTGGTCATATCATACATATTGGTAAAAATATTCAAACTTCTTGTCCATTAATAAAAGAAACAACAAAACAACTGAATGAAAATAATTTAACTTCTTGTCCATTAATAAGAAAAATAAAAAAATAACTTAACAGAACTTAGCAACAGTATAAACCTTGAAAGCACACATGTTGTTCATAAGTAATGAAAATACTAAATTAACTAATTATACATTTCTGGAGTTCTCCAATTGTTGTTCCATTATTACTTTTTAAATGTACACTTTTTGTTATTTCATTCCCATATGTTTTTATAGCACATTTTCTATATTTTTTAATTCTTTTACAACCTTCTACATCAATTGCACACCATATTATTATATATTTCTATTTATGCTGAACCACTCATATACCACCGTATTTGTATCTACTTCTATATAATCACTACATTAATTCGTGATTCATTCTTTATTACGTTACTACATGTTACTACATCATACCTTTTATCTTAACTCATGTGCATATTGCTTTTATTACTTATTTCTTATAATGTATTTTTAGTTTATGAAGATAAATAAATTCTTCAGTCTTCAATTGAATCCAAGATGAGTAATAGAGATATGTGCCTTTTGGATAGTGCCACAATTCATATAATATTAAAAGAAAAGAAATATTTCTATCATTTAATTATGAAAAAGGCCCTATGTCAATACAATATCTGGTAGTACAAAATTGATTAAAAGTTCTGAAAAAGCTGCCTTATTACTACCTGGAGGAACGATATTGATAATTGATAATGCATTATATTGTAGTAAGTCTCAAAGAAACTTGTTAAGTTTCAAGATTATTCGCCAAAATGACTATCATATTGAGACTACGAATGATGGAAATGTTGAAATCTTTATATTACTACAATAAATATGGAGAAGAAAATTGTGCACTTTCTTCTGGATTGTACCTACAAATATTGGTACTGTTGAATCACATGCCATAGTAAACAAAAGATTTACTGATTTTAATGATTTTATCATTTAGCATGACCGGTTGGGCCATCCCGATTATAATATGATGTGCAAAATTATTGAGAATTCACATGGACACACTTTGAAGAATCAGAAAATTCTTTAATCTAAGGAATTCTCTTGTGCTGCTTGTTCCCAAGGAAACCTGATTATTAAACCATCAGCAACTAAGGTTGAGATTGAATCTCCTGCGTTTCTGGAACGTATACAGGGTGATATATGTGGGCCAATTCACCCTTCATGTGGACCATTTAAATATTATATGGTTTTGATAGATGCATCTACAAGATGGTCACATGTGTGCTTGTTATCAACTCGCAACATGACTTTTGCGAGATTGTTAGCTCAAATTTTAAGGTTAAGAGCACAATTTCCAGATTATGCAATAAAGATAATTCGTCTTGATAATGCTAGTGAATTTACATCTCAATCCTTTAATGATTATTGTATGTCGGTTGGAATAAAAATTGAGTATCCGATTGCTCATGTTCATACTCAAAATGGTCTAGCAGAATCATTGATTAAACACCTCAAATTGATAGCTAGACCATTGCTAATGAGGACAAAACTTCCTATTTCAGTATGGGGACATGCTATTTTGCATGCAGCAGCACTTGTGTGCATAAGGCCAACAAATGTTTTCATGAATTTTCCCCATTACAGTTGGCTTTTGAAAGGGAGCCAAATATATCTCATCTTAGAATATTTGGGTGTGCGATATATGTCCCAATTGCTCCACCGCACCACATAAATATAGGTCCCCAAAGAAGTATGGGAATATATGTTGGGTATGAATCTCCTTCTATTATAAAATATTTAGAATCTATGACTGGATATTTATTTACGGCAAGATTTGCTGATTGTTATTTTGATGAATCAGTATACCCAACATTAGGGGGAGAACACAAGCAGTTGGAAAATGAGATAGATTGGAATTCATTGTCACTATCTCATTTAGATCCTCGAACAAATCAATGTGAGCAGGAAGTTCAAAAGATGATTTATTTGCAGAATATTACAAATCAACTACCGAATGCATTTACTAACCTTCCATGGGTTACTAAATCGCATATCCCAGCTGCTAATGCTCAAGTTCGAGTTGATGTCCTGGTAGGACAACTTGTTCAGGCAAATGAGTCTAGGTCACGCTTAAAACGTGGAAGACCAATTGGTTCCAAAGACAAAAATTCTTGAAAAAGGAAAGGAATAAATGATCAAGACGATCATAATTTGGAGGCAAGTGCTCAAGAAGAGCCTAGAGACACAACAAATGGTGATACCACCTAGGAGGTCCAAGTACCTGAAAATAATGAGAATGAAAAAATCTTAATAAGTTATGTCTCGATAGAAAAACGGTGGAACTGAAATGATATTGTGGTCGATAATATTTTTGCTTATAATGTTGCCTTTGAAATAATGCAATAAGATAAGGATCTTGAACCAAAATCTGTCAATGAATGTAGGCAGAGAAATAATTGGCCAAAATGAAAGGATGCAATTCAAGCAGAGTTAACTTCACTTGAAAAATGTGAAGTTTTCGGATCAATAATCCAAACACCTGAAGGTGTCAAGCCAGTAGGACACAAATGAGTTTTTGTGCGTAAACGAAATGAAAAGGGTGAAGTCGTAAGATATAAAGCATGACTTATTGCCCAATGTTGTTTGCAAAGACCTGGCATTGACTATATGAAAACATATTCCCTTGTGGTGGATGCAATTACCTTCAGGTATCTAATAAATTTGGCAGTTCATGAAAAAATTGAAATGCATCTAATGAACGTGGTCATTGCTTATTTATATGGCTCATTGGACCACGAATTTTAATAAAAATATCTGAAGGATTCAAAGTGCCTGAAGCATACAAGGATTCTCGAGAAATTTGCTCAATAAAGCTTTAGAAATCCTTATACAGGTTGAAACAATCAGGACACATGTGGTACAATAGTCTTAGCGAATATTTGCTAAAAGAAGGATATAAAAATGATTCAATTTGCCCTTGTATCTTTATGAGAAGGTTTGGATCTGAATTTTTCATAATAGCAGTATATGTTGATGATTTGAATATTGTTGGAACTCCAAAAGTACTTTCAAAGGCGGTAAAATGTTTGAAAAAAAAGTTTGAAATGAAAGATCTCAGAAAGACAAAATTTTGTCTTGGTCTACAAATTGAACATTTTACAAATGAGATATTTGTACATTAGTCAACATGTACTGAAAATATTTTAAATAGGTTTTATATGGATAAAGCACATCCATTGAGTACCCAATGGTTGTGAGATCTCTTGATATTAATACAGATCCGTTTCGACCTCATGAAAATAATGAAGAGCTTATTGGTGTTGAAATACCATATCTTAGTGCAATTAGTGCATTAATGTATCTTGCCAACAATTTTAGACCAGATATAGCTTTCTCAGTAAACTTGTTAGCAAGATTTAGTTCTTCCCCAACGCGTAGACACTAAAATAGAATTAACCATATATTCAGATACCTCCGAGGGACCATTGATATTAGATTGTTTTATTCAAATGAATCCACGTCACAATTGATTGGTTATGGATATGCGGAATATTTATCTGATCTCCATAAAGGACGATTGCAAACAAGCTATTTATTTATGTGTGGTGGTACAACTATATCATGGCGTTCAAAAAGCAAACTATTATTACTACTTCTTCAAATCATGCAGAGACAATAGCCATTAATGAAGCAAGTCGAGAATGTATTTGGTTAAGATCAATAACTCAACACATTCAAGAAACATGTGGCCTTTCTTTGAAATGAGATGTTCCAACAATATTGTATGAAGACAATGTTGCATGTATAGTTCATTTGAAGGGAGGATACATAAAAGGAGACAGAACAAAACATATTTCACCAAAATTCTTTTTCACTCATGATCTTCAAAAGAAAGATGAAATAGACGTCCAACAAATTCGTTCAAGTGACAATTTAGCAGTTCACCAAAGCATTGCCAACTTCAACCTTTGAGAAAATGAGATACAAATTTGAAATGCGCCGTCTTCAAGATATTAAGTGATGTTTTCATCAGGGGAGCAAAATATGCGTTGTACTCTTTTTCCCTTAGCCAAGGTTTTATCCCACTGAATTTTTCTGATAAAGTTTTTAATGAGGCAACATTCAAGACGTATTACCAGATGTGTGTACTCTTTTTCCTTCACTAGAATTTTTTCCACTGAATTTTTTCTAGTAAGGTATTAATGAGGTACATTTCACGTGGACATCCAAGGGGGAGTGTTAGAAAATGAATGTTGTGGATGTTGTTTTTCCAAGTGGGGCCCACTTGAAAGTGGGGCCCACTTGAAAGTGGGGCCCACTTGAAAGTGGGCAAGTCGCTCACTTGGTTTTAATCCCTTTTCTGGCCATAAATATAGGCATCCTCTGTAATGTAATATACACACACAGATAGAAAAACACACACACGAATACTTTCCAATTTCCTCTCTTTCCCTTTTTCCTTCACTATTTTTTAAATTAATTTGCTAAGTTACTTTATTTTATAACAAATTTAATAATGTATCCATATTTCGTAAAAAATGGGCTTATTCTTTTTGTAAAAAAGATCAAATTTATTATTTTTTCTCTAAATTATTAATAGGCCTCTCTATTTTAAATGAGAAAATAATTGTTCTCAACTTTGAAAAAATGTGGATGACCCAATATTGATAGGTCTCTATAATTATCTTTTAATTTACTCAATTTAATAATGTATCCATATTTCGTATAAAATGAGCTTATTTTTTTTGCAAAAAAGACCAAGTTTATTATTTTTCGCTAAATTGAAAATACTTTAATTTCATCATTTATTTTATTAAAAGTTTAAAAGTTTGTTAATTATTACCTAACTTAACTAATAATTAACTAATTTGTCTTAAAAATACCACATGGTTTGATCCTATGATGCCACTTGGCATGATCCTAGGCGAGACTTTCTTCCTTTTAATTATATATAGATTATATGTATTTTCATTTGTATATTTTATGTGCATTTAATAATTTATACAATCCAATTTTTAATTTTTTTAGAGGAAAAGGGGCGATAATTTCGATTGTGAAAAAGGAAAACAATCTCATAAATCACGGGATTGTATCTCATTAGATTTCTTACCAAATATGACATCTACCAAAAAGAAAGATAAATTCAACTTTTAAAATAAACATGTCAAAAAATGACTTGTTAAGTAAGAAGTGATATATATATATTTGTATAAATAAGCTATTTCCGAACGTATAATTCTGTTGGTAGACTTTCTGCATACAAGTCAGAAGATTATAAAATTTCGTACATGTATCGAAATATACAAATAAGTATACAATTTCTTGGATTGAGTACCGGATTCGAAATATACAAATAAGTATCAAAATACACAAATAAGTATACAATCTGGATATGAGTTGAAAGATTATAAAATTTGTATATGTATCAAAATATATAAATAAGTATATAATTTGTTGAATTGAGTAATAGATTCAAAATATACAAATAAGTATACAATCAAGCTAGCTATATACAATTTCGAAATTATACAAATATGCTTACAACTGTAGATCTAAAAATGTTTATAAATCTCGAAAATTCATTTGAAGTTATACAAACACAACCATCATAACTTTAAAAAGTTATACAAATTAATTTTTACAATTTATCTCAATTTCTTCCCCATCTTATTGTTCTGTTGAATCAGATTGGGCTTCTTCTTTTTCAGATGATTTCAATTTATTGTTTGTAGATGCAATTTCTTTTACCTTATGCTTGTTTTTTGAAATCAAAACATCATCTGAATTGTCTTCTTTTTGTTCAAATCCTTTTTTGTTCTTATTTTTTTGAATTAAGAACATGCATAAATTGTTGCATCTTCATTGGATCATTCCAACGCTTTGATCTAATCTCTTGTTGTTTAACTCAAGATTTGGTAAGAGGCCTTGAAATTTCTTGATAATTTTGAGTTAGACCCAAAAAAAGATGAAACTGCAATAAGAAAAATAAAAAAATTAAATCGCAAGAAGTTCAAACCCTGAAATTGTGGAAGCACAATTTGAGAGGGAGGACGAAAATTTTCAAAATTTGAAATTTAATTGTGTTTGATTGAAATAAGGAGAAAAATAAGAAAAAAAAAATGGGAAGAGAGAGAAAGCCTACTTTGTTTTAATTAGAAAAAATGAAAAAAGGGATAGAATACAAATCTGCGAGTGGTCTAACGTAAATAGGAAGAAAGGTTAGTTGTGAGCCATAATATTTTCTAACTATAACTATATTAAATAATTAAGTAGTATATATTTGCTTAGTCACGTAATTTTTCCTTTATTTTTTTCCTATCTCTTTTTTTGCACTTCTTTTATTTCACTTTCTCGATGGGCATTTGGCCATTAAAATCATATATTTACATTTATTTGGAACTTTTAAATTGGAATTAAAATTAAAGTTGTATTTGACCATAATTGTTGTCGAGAATATTTGGAATTTGAATATATATTTATTTTCTAGAAAAATCATTGGCTTACCTATTTTCCTCGTTGCCATCCAGATCCAATTCTAATGTCTGCTTGGATTTCTCTCTTATTCATGATTTTTCTCTCTCCCAAACTCTTAATCATGGTGAGGTATTTCTCTACTCTTTTTTTCATTAGTTGCGTGTTAGAGTTTCTTTTTGCTCTTCTCCGAGCAATTAGACAGAAATGCAAGTTAGAGGTCGCCTAACCTGTGCTGAAAGAGAGTTACACCTATTATTTATGAAATCTAAAGTACCTTTGATTTTGCGACAAAATTCTATTGACTCATGATGAACCTTTCAACAACTCCAATTGATGGTGTATTACCCACTAGATGTAGAACCAATGTTGTGTTTCACTTCAAATTCTTTGCGTCCACATCATCTTTTAGCAGGTGTATAATATCATGGAAAAAAATCATTGGCTTATCAATTTATCTTCTTTCCTGCATTTCTTTCTTTTCAGAAAAAAGCAAAGGAATGTTGTGCTGATGATTGTAGTATCCATGTAGAGAGAATATCATATGCAAGGATATTAGTAGAAATAGATGTGACCAAAATTTTTTCTAGTATCTTTAAGATTTGTGATACAGTGGGGAAAATAGTTAAACAACTTGTGTTGTAGGACTAAAAGCTAATCTTTTGCCTAAATAGCTACAAATTCGGGCATTTTTGTTAAGCCAGGAAATTGGCAAGAGAAGCTGAGCAAAAGGCTATAGGAGCATTGAACAAAGCAAAGGAACCAAAACCTAAAAGAAAATAAGAGTGGAAGATCAACATGGTACTGGATCCAATAGTGGATAGTATTATTAAAGCATGGGATAGGTGGACTGTAAAATTATGTCATGATCAACTATTATAACATGTTTGGATATGCTTATTTTAAGTACTTTTTAATTTAAAATAGCTTTTAAGATCTTTTATGGTGTTTGGATAAACGAAGAAAGTTCTTCTGAACACTCATTTTAAGGAAAAACAGCTTAAAAAGGCTGAAAATGAAAAGTTAGGATTTCTAACTTAAAAAAAATAGCTTAAAAAAAGCTTATCCAAACAGGCTCTTAGACCTGTTTTCAGCTTATCCACAACAAAAGATAATACTCTTACTGCATTATTCAGGATATGGCTGAGGCATCCTGTCACGCTCCTAGTTCTTAAGTGTCGCCTGCACTCGGAAACCATTGATGATCCCAAACAAACCCTTGGCCTGGTTGATTGCTAAGCTAAAGACTCAACTTGATGCAAAAGTATGAATGTAGTGAGCATTTTATATGCTTAAACATAAACTCATAAAACTATCCAAAAATACTTTGATTATGTAAAAGTAAAGTTTTAAACATAATCTTTGAAAATACTGAATCAACTCTCTACTCCGTCATTGAAACCTCTAAATAATTCTGAATAGGTACCAGGATAGGCCCATGACTACCTCAAAAGAACTAATAATACTAAGAAAGTAAATTAAAAAGAAGTTCCTCCGAAAGTAAGGAGGTCTTGCTAAAAGTCGGAAAAGCATGATATTCAATGATGCGTCTGTTGAGGATCTCTAACACTTGTATCTGCATCATAAAATGATGCAACATCGAAAGACGTCAGGTAATGGAATGTACGGTATGCAAAATGATTAAATAGATAAATAACCGAAAGTTGAATACTCATAAAAGAAACATTGAAAGTAAGTCGGCTGAAGTAAAGCATGCAATTATGATAAGTGTCATGACTTTACAAAAATATAAGGTAATGAATGCAACTCAAAATAAAGTAATGTTTTCTCGTTTGGGAAGTTTCTCTAACTCACAACCATCACTATAAGCTTCGTAATGATACAACATACTGCTCACGTTGCCAGAGTCATCCATTACCTTGCTAGGATAAGGGACATAATCTCACTCATGGATCCAGATAAAAGTCTGTATCAGAAACTGAAGTGACGAGTCACCCAAACTAATGGTACGATACTATCCTACGATGTCTACATAGTTTATGAAGTTTGAGTTATTTAAACTCTTACCCAAATCGGTGCTCAATACTAATCCCAAAATCATGCAATATACTCATATAATAGAGTGAGTAAGATACTCAAAATCCCTCTCATTTAGTTTCATTGGACCTTACTTTGATTAACTCAACTCTTTTTCAAACTCTTAATTCCCTCTCTTTTAAAAAACATGCATTTGGGACTACTCTGTTCCCTAAAACTCATTCTCAAAATATCAGTTTGTGCATGGTAATCTAACTCATTATGTCACGCCCTGGGAGGGTACCCTAGGCGTGGCCGGCACTCGAAGGTCATTTCTGACCTCCAAGCGAACCACCTAGTCCAGTCACACTTTCATCAATCACATTCTCTTAGCGGAAAACTCAATTAAGGATATATTGTTCATAAATTAGGGCCAAAGGCCAAACAATCATCAACTTGATAAGAAATTTTAAAAAAGGCTACTCAAAAGAACAATTCAACATTTCTACACTCCGGTCTATGAAACCTCTATCTACAATTTAGAAGGTGCCCATGACAAGCCCATGGCTACCAACAATCAAAATAAAGCAAGTGACATCAGAACTATACAAGAAGAGCTCAACATCCTCCGGATCTAGGAAGACTCACCGCTAGTTGGGAGGGGGTGGGTATCTTCAACAGAGCGCCGGTTGATAATTTCTGGTACCTGTCTCAGCATCATGATATAATGCAGTCCAAATGGCGTTAGTACGTGGAATGTACTGGTATGTAAAATGGCCAAATAGAAGGACATAAAGGAAATATCAATTCTATCAGAACTCAACTCAAGAGAAATGATAACTCAATCAAGTGTCCTAGATCTAAACAAGAATACGGTTTAGACGGGACCAATCACATACCATTCAACTCAATCCAACTCAGAGTACTATCAAGACTTATGTGGGAGTTTCTCTTATCTGAAAACCATCACTTATAAGCCAGTGACAGTACAACAAGCCGACATTTTTTCCACATCCGTTCATGCTTTGCCAGGGCATGAACGAGTCAACCAATCATGGATCCAATCCAACCAAATCCTATAATGTCAAGACAAACATTTTGGGGAAACATCCGACTTTAACAGTTCAATCCCCTCTTACGTTTGGCGACGTAGTTATTGGGTTCGATTATGGACTTTACTCTTACCCAATTCAGTGCTCGATACTCCTCCCAACACTCAATGCTCATAAAACTCCATCCAATCGACTCAATCAAATCATATTGACAAGTCTCATTTAAACCTTGTCAACTCATCCACTCTAGCTCAATCAATCATCTCTAAATCACATCTTTCAAGAGAAATTTAAAGGCACATTTATAGGAACATGTAAACATAACCAATCATTTCCTCTATCCATTTAATCAATCTTTGAATCTCATCATAACTCCAAGGCTTTAAATAAACAATTCAAGATAAGCATCATTTTAAAGAAAATAACATTCTTTATCATAATCCACATAGCTAAGAAAATCAATAAAACGTATTTAACAACTCATATTCATCAACTCATACTCACACAAAGACTCTTTTTGGAAGTTCTTGACTAAACCTCATCAACATAGCAAGAATTACTCTAATAGACAACAAAACTCATTTGAACGCAACCCTATCAAGAAACTCCATTTCTATGGGCATTTATCCTCAAAGAAGGTATAGGGCACATGGGTGGACTCAACCCATGTTTTAGATAGCCTTACATACCTTAGTGAAGACTTGAAGAAAACTTTGTGGTTGGGTCTTCAATGGAGAACTCAAATCTTGAAGCTCTTGGAATACTTCTTGTTGGAAATGGGGAAGAAGAAGAAGAGAGAGAGACTCCTAGGGCTTTTAGAGAGAGAGAGTTGGGAATTATGATCCCAAAATGACCAAGGGTGATACATATATAATTCGGGTAAATTCCCAAATTACCCCTCCTCAAAAGTTCTGAAAATAGGCTAAAAATGCTCCTGGCGCGATAGTGGCGCATCGTGCTAGTGCAGCGCCAGGCCGATTATGCCTAAAAACCTGCACACCAGATAGTGGCACGCCGCGCTAGGGACCAAACTACTGAGGCATGTTCCTGGCGCGATAGTGGCGCGTCGCGCCCTTATAGTGCCACTGCGGCACCGAGCCCAGATTTCCAGTAGTTGAACTCCAGGCCTGAAAATCCCTGTTGTGCTAGTTCATCTTAGGATCGACATATCTTTTGATTCCAAGCTCCAAAAGTTACATGCTTAGTGGCGTTGGAAAGAAGACTCGACGACCTTTAATTTGATAGGTTGTGGGCCACCCAGATTGTCGTCTTTCAAAAAATAGGGTCGTTAGAAGTCGACTCCTTATACGAACTCATTCCAAGACTTAGCCACGACGAATCTCTTGGATTTAATTCGGTCCTAGGGCCTCTTGTGACCCCACATCGCCTCCAACATCCTTAAATTTCTCTGGGGCTCATCCTAGCTCATGCATATGCCCCTCAATACTCGGGTTCGACCCTACCCGTATACAAGAAGGGTCCGAATCTTAGGGAAAATTTTTGAGGGGTGTTACACATTAAAACTCTGAAAATCACACATAAAATCATTAATGTAAAACTCTATGAATTAAAATAATATAATGCACCAGGGACACTCATGTTCCCTCAAAAACTCTTCTTTCACACGAAGCATGAAATTACTCCCTCTTTATTTCAAAACAATGCATAATAGTAAGCACTGTGGTAACTCAATTTGAATTCATGTGGAAGCAAGCATGAACAAAAACTTCAAAAATATGAATCATAGGAATATTCACAATCTCAATAATTATACAAGGAACTCAACATAAGGAAATTATAACTCATTTGAAACTCAATACAATTTGGACTAAAACTCAACTTGAACTCTTTAATGACGAAATTGAGATGTAGGATACAAGGACGAACTTAGTCCAACACTATGATTAGCCTTACATACCTAGAAGAACGTCGTTCTTGGCAAAATTTGAATAATTCAATGGATACGCTTGAACCCTAGCTTTTTCTCCTCTCCAATCCTTGATCTAAGTTTTTGAAGTGATTATGACGGGAAAGGGTCGCCTGGTACTGATAAGGGACTTATCTTAGACCCAAAACATCAAAGTTTTAATTTGAAAAGGGTTGAAAAAGAAACAAATACCCCTTATTAAAAGTTGGCAGAGCCATTTACGGGTGCCACAGACAGACCGTAGGACCTCTTACGAGCTGTAGGACCCCCTTCATAGAAAGTAGCTTGAGCTACTAGAAGCTACTGATTTCAGAGGTCGGATCTATGGATCCCTACTACAGGTTGTAGACCCATCTACGGGTCATACAGGGCAGTTCGTAGAATAGTACTAAGAGGGGTCTCTGAGGTTTAGGTCTATAGACCCTTTTTCAGGTCGTAGATCCTCACACGGATTATAGACTTGTGTTGTCCTGCACACTAAAGTTTTTGAGTCTTTGAACCTCTTCTATGAGCCTCACCTATAGTCCATAGAAATTCCTATGGGTCATGGAAGACACTCGTAGAAAGAGTCAAAGGAAACTTAAATTTCTCTAAGTGTGAGAATGATCTACGAACCTCATGTACGATCCATAGCTCCATCTATGGTCCGTAGGTGCTTGGTCGTGGATCACAGATTGAAGAATTTTGCTCAGTTTCTTCTAAGATTTTCTAAGGGGTCTGAGTTAGAATATTTTGGGGTGTTACACATATAGTTCACAACATATGAATGAGGAGGATGGAAGGCTAAGAAATAAAGGTATAGATCCCCCCCCCTTCCCACAATGTCGTGATGAATATTGTCACTTCGAATATTAGGGGTAAGAATAAAGTGTATAAGCACAATGAGTTTAAGAAGTTTTGTCATGAAAACAAAATGGCTCTAATAATAGTATTTGAGATAGAGTCAAAGAAATAAAAGCAACTAGGCTTCATAGGAAGTTGGTTAGAACTTGGTGTTGGGTGGCTAACTATGCAGATGCACCTAATGGTAGAATTTGGGTCCTATGGAATCTTACTCTAGTGTATTTCAGTCTCTCTACTTATCATAAACAATTCATTTTGGTCCTTAACCATTTTGCACTCAAATGTCGAGGTTAACATGTGTTTTATTTCTAGTTTACATACTATTCTGGAAAGAAAGAAGCCGTGAAGTGACGTGAAAGAGGCTCTTAGGTGGTATAATTCGTCGAGTCGTTCATTACTCTCAACTACACATAGAAAATTAATGTGTAGGCAATCATATGCAATATTTCTATCCCAACTTAGAAATCATGGTCGAATTCATGAGAATAAGCGTGACTTCTGTATTTAATTTTCAGGTGTAATTCACTATTTGTTTTCAAGCTACAGGAATTTATATGAGGGGGATTTAACAACTAAGTTATCACACAAAGGCAAGCTAATCTATGCCTTTGCCACTCCATTAGGTATTGGTTCTAACAATCAAGCAGAAATTTAGTTAGCAGTTATTGGGATTACTGGGTGTTTACAACATGGTTACAATAGGGTTATCTTGGAATCTAGTTCAAAGTTTCTGAACAAATGGTGTAAACTAGAGACCGGTGCACCATGGAACATCACCAAATACATCACAAAACTTCAGGACTTTGTTAAACTGCTGGGACAGTTTCAGTGCATGCATGTTTTCAGGGAAGCTAACTTTCCTACAGATGCTCTCTCTAAATTTAGTCATATAATTGATATTACTCACCACTTCTACAAATACAGTCAGCTACCTAAAGACACCAAAGGGTACTTCAACTTGGATAAAAAGGGAATGACTTGTTTCAGAAGAAAAAAAACTGAAAAAATGAGTAGTGTTCTGATCCTTGGATTCATAGAATATATGGAGTTAACAACTTTCTTTTTCATCAGTCATCAGTGCATGGATATGGATGTCTCTATATCTCTTATTTTGTATGCTTGTTTCCTTTTAATTTGGTTATTTCTTATTGTATAGTTATAGATCTTTTGAATAGGACTAGTGTAGGTTTATTTCTTTTCTTACTTTTGTAAGGGGAGAGCTCCCTTGTTTATGTTTTTCTAGTTATCTTGTATAGAGAGGATTCCTCTCCTTAGGTGCTTAGTTACTAGGTTTACTTTTCATAGTATTGGGGATGAATTAATTGACTTTAGTAAGTTAGTCGACTCATGAACCACCATAGGGCCGGAGGTAAAGTTTATGTCGCCCTCCTTGTACTTTTGTCTTTATTTATTTATGTTAAGGCCTGGAGATGTATCTTAGTCCCTGACCCCCTCAAGGGTCGTTGAAATAAAATAAAAACTCAATATTGAAATTTCCCAAGCATGAATCTGAACTTTCAAAATGTGCCTTCATTTCACTACACATTTGCCTTGCTCATTCCCCTCAATTAATAGTAAGACTTCACATCCTCGTATTGAGGCTGAAATGCCACTCCTCAAAAGTGAGAATCTCATACACAAGTAAATCACTTCGCACAAATGAGATGCATGATATAAAGAATTAGCACTCACTCTCAAAAAGAAGTTCAAGATGCATGCAAAAAGAACCATAGGATTGCCCTTCATGTAAATTGCCACTAATATAGATTTACATGGCTCAAAATTATCTAGGACTTGCGGAAATCATGGTGTCTAGGGTGATGGAATGGAATACAATGGCTAAGTTTCATCTATTTTTAACCAACTTTCTCTCTTCTACACCACTTATTTCTCTATACAATGCCTCAAATAGAGCCATTTGGATGCTTGAATGATAATTGTTGTTAGCAAGCAAACTCAATAAATGGCAAATGGTCATTCTAATGACCTTTGAAGTCAATCACATGAGCTCTCAACATGTTCTCCAAAGTCTGAATAGTCCGTTCGACTTGGACATCGATCTGAGGATGAAAAGTTGTACTAAGCTTAACTTGAGTACCAAAACCCTTTTGGAATGATCTCTAAAGTTGAGACGTAAAATGAGTACCTAGAACCAAAATGATAAAGAAGGAACACCATGCAACTTGACCAACTCTCAAATTTAGAGCCTAGCATAATCCTCGACTGAATAAGAAGTCTTAACGGGAAGAAAATGCACTGACTTAGTCATTCAGTCCACAACAACTCAAATCAAATCATATTGTCTACTGGTGTGAGGCAAACCTATAATGAAGTCCATAATAAAATCCTCCCACTTTCAAGTATGAATCTCAATATCTTGAGTTAAACCTCCCTGTTTTTGGTACTCAGTCTTCACTTGTTGATAGTTAGACACTTACCTAGGAATTCTAGAATATCCCTCTTTATTACATTCCACCAATAAACTTTCCGTAAATTATGATATATCTTTGTGGATCCACCAGATAAATAGAATATTGAAAACTATGAGCTACAGAAAAATATCATTTATATCAAGCTGTGAACATTGGAAACACATAACCAACCTTGTTAACAATGCATACCATCTCTCCTTGTGGAGAAATCCTCAATAACTTTTTCAACAACCGCTTTCTTCAACTCAACCAAATTCAGATCATTATCTTTCTTTGCCTTCATATTTGCCACAAGAGAAAATTCTGAGTCATTTTGCACAATAACAACACCATCCTCGGAAACAGCAAAGTGAACACACAAGCGAGCTAGTCTATGAATATCACGAACTAAATCATTTTTATCATCTTCAACATAAGCAACACTATCCACGGACAACCTACTAAAAATATAGACAACCACATTTGCCTTTTCGGATGGTAGTGAACACTCATGTCATAATCTTTCAGCAATTTAAGACATCTCCTTTGATAAAGGTTCAAATTCTTTTGTTTGAACACATATTGCAAACTCTTATGATCGGTGAATACATCTACATGAACACCATAGAGATAGTGCCTCAAAATTTTCAAAGCAAATACAATCGCCGCTAACTCCAAGTTATGAGTCGGGTGTTCTTTTCATGCACCTTAAGTTGCATTCAAGCATAGGGTATTACCTTAACATTTTACATGAAAACACGACCAAGAACAATACTCGAAGCATCACAATAGACAATAAAACCATCGAATCCTTCTGTAAAGTCAACACTAGGGCTGAAGTAAGTCGATCTTTCAACTCTTGGAAACTCTTCTGACATGCTCCGAATAGTTAAAATTTTACTTTTTTTGAGTCAACGTAGTCAAAGAAGAAATAATAGAATAAAACCCTTCCACAAACCGCCTATAAAAATTGAGTAACCTCAAGAAACTCTAAATATCTTAACCGCCTCGGTCATATTAGGATCAACTTGAATACCATCACCGAAGACAATATGGGCAAGAAATGCAACCGATCTCAATCAAAATTCATACTTGCAAAACTTAGCAAATAAATGAGGATCCTTGAGTACTTGCAAGAAAATCCTTAGGAATGCTCCTCTTCACTCCAAGAATAAATACAAATATCATCAATGAACACAATGACAAACATATCCAAATATTGCTTGAACACCCTATTCATCAAATTCATAAAAGTTGTAGAAGAAGTTATTAGTCCAAAAGACATAACCAAAAATTAAAAGTGACCATACCAAATTCTGAAAGTCGTCTTTGCAATATCACATTTTCTCACCCGAAGTTGATGATTACTCGATCGAAGATCAATCTTTGAGAATTATCTAGCTCCTTGAAGTTGATCAAATAAGTAATCAATCCTTGGGATAGGATATTTATTCTTGATTATGAGCTTGTTCAACTGTCGATAGAAAATACACATTCAAAGAGAATCATTCTTTATCCGAACAAAGAAAACTAGATCACCTCATGGAAAGATACTCGGTCCAATGAAGCTCTTATCCAACAAGACCTTTTACTTATCCTTCAACTTCTTAAGTTCTTCTAGATCCATTCTATAAGAAGGGATAGAGATAGGTTGGGTATTAGTGAGAAGATCAATACCAAAGTCTATTTTCCTTTTGGCAGGAATACCCAAAATATCATCAGGAAATACTTTTGGAAACTCATTCAAAGTAAAAATTAACTCAAGAGTAGGAGCTTCAGAATTTGTATCCCTAACCCGGATAAGATGATAAATGCAATCATTGGAAATCATTTTCTAAGCTTTAAGGCATGAGATAAACTGACCCTTAAACATAGAATTACTATATTTCCACTCTAAGACTGGTTCATTCGGAAACTAAAACTTAACTAATCGATTTCTACAGTCAATAGAGGCATAACATGCATAAAGACAATTCATTCCAAGAATAACATCAAAATCAGTCATATCAAGCTCTACAAGATCAGCTAAGGTGACTTTATAAAAAATTAAGATCGGACAATTTTTATAGATCCACTTAGCCAAAATTGAATCACCAAAAGGAGTATATATTGAGAAAGGCTCTAATAAGATTTCGAGACTGATATCGAATTTCATAGTTAGATAAGGAATCAAAAAATAAAGATTTTCTTTCGGATCTAACAAATCATAAACATCAAATTAAAAGACTTGTAACATACCCATGACCACATCGGGAGAATCTTGTAAATCATGTTAAGTCTGAAGAACATAGAATAAGTTCTAGCGCTGACCATCACCAGAACCTGTCAAAGTACCTAAATGAACTGGACAATCGGAAGTAGTAGTTTGAGTCTGAAGTGGACCACCTCCACCTCTGCTATTAATTGAGAAGAAATATCTCATCTTATGACCCATTTTGCCAAAACCATAACAAGCATTAGAACCCGCCAAACAATCTTCTCGATGGCTCTTTCCATACTTCATACATGCGGGGATAGTCTGACCACTCGAAACACTCCCTTGAGGCTTATGGTTAGACACCCTATCATTGTTGAATTTCAGAGCCAGAGTACTAGAAAAATTCTAACCGGAGAACTTTGGTCAAAACTATGAAAGACCACCACTACCGGACCTTGAATGTGAAAAGTCACAACTATCGATCATTTCACTCTTTTGACTCCCTAGCATTCTCCTTGAGATTTTCCTCCTCGATTTTCTCAGCATGAATTATTAATCTTGATATGTCCATCTCTTTGATCCATATGGCGGTTCTACATTCTTTGACAACCAAATCCAAAACACCCGAAACAAAATTATTCATGCGAGCTTTAGAGTCGGAGACCATATATGGAGCATACTTAGACAATTATGTGAACTTTAAAGCATATTCTCTCATGCTCATGTTATATTGCTTCAAATTGATGAACTCTTGGATATTGGCCTCCCTCAACTCAAGGGAAAATAAACGATCAAGAAAAGCATCATTGAACTCCTCCTAATCTATGGGACCCACATTTCTAGTTCCCTCTCCTTTCCATTGGTTGAACCAAATTTGGGCCACAACCTTCAATTGATATGCATCTAAATCCACCCTTTCCACCAGACTAACACCCATGATGTCGACGATCTAATGAATCCCTTTAATGAACTCTTATGGATCCTCATCCAATTTGGACCCATGAAATACCAAAGGATTCATCTTGTGAAGTCATGAACTCTAGTAGCCGTGGTACCCACATTTGGTCTCATGGGAGATATCACTTCTCGATTGGGTTGTACCGCTATAGCTTGGGCAAGCACTTGAAAAGCCGCCTAAAATTTATCATGAGTCACTTGCTCGGTAAAAGGGTCCATTGGAGCTTGTTGTTCCTTACCCACATTTGCATTTGCATTCCTTCTCACGTAGTCTCTTTTTGGAGGCATGATTCTATAATGCAAAAAACAAGAGTCAAAAGGAAAATCTTATACAGTTCAACTCTATCACATGACTTAAGTGTGATAAAGAAGTGAAATTTTCTAAATGCTTCATAGCCTCTTATTTATAAATGTGGCCCACTTCACACCCACGAATAAGACTCTACTTGATACGACTTTTTAGAAACCCTAGGATACTTGAATCTTATGCTCTAATCAAGTTTGTCATGATTCAAGCTAGACTCTAGATATGACACGGCATTTAGAATCCCAAAAGGCTCTAAATCAAGCCTCTTAGCATTCATAGCATGACATAAAATAACAAGGAATCAAGAGTAAACTTAAATGCAAAAAATAAGTCTCAAACATAGAAATCTCTATAAAGGAGCATTCAACATAACATCCAAACAAGGAAAATACATGCTAAGTCTAACAACCTCTACTACATAGATGAGGGCGTAGGACAAGCCCTATCTTACCCAAATAATCTAAGTCTGAAAAAATCATAAAAGGAAAGACATAAGAAATTATCATGGTTGTGTCCTTAAAGCATGAGGACTCACCAAGTGATGTAGTGTCAATAGCAATTTATACTAGTCACGAGGATGATAAGAACCATCGGATCATACATTATAAAACAATGTATGCACAAGTATGTATTAGTGCATGGAATATATTAAATATGTGAGAAATATGCATGACATAAATAAGAAATCATAATGGACATAAACATGAAATGCATGACTAAAATCCTTTAAAAACTTGAAAGTAAACCATAAATCACATGATAAGGCTAATGCATTGCTTAAGGGGCATAATGAAAAGCTTTAGGGAAAACATGGTCATTTTGTGGAACATGAACCGTAACTGATAATAAGACCATATGAGCTATAATATGGAATCTGGTATAACTCCCATACCAAAAAAGGAGAGGCTACTTGCCAAAGTAGACTGTATCATTTTATCATGAGGTATTTGTGGATCCACTAGCTAAGTCATTCAAGACAACCTAGGGGGGCACATACTTTGGGACTAGAGATTGCTACTAGAGACTATCCCTTATCAGGCCACCACCTCAAATTCTCTCGGTGCTAAGTCAAATTCTAATGAAATAGCTAAAATCATTTATCAATACACATCATAAAATCATATAAGCGTAGCTCCTTTGAACCATGATTTATAACATAATTCATATGGAAACTTACCTTTCTAAGCATTTAAATCATAATTTCTTTCATATTGTGAGAAAACCTTACATAAATCATTGATACTTACTTGAAAGCATCCCTTAAACATATTTCATCATTTTCACAAAATATGCATAAATCCTCCATCAAATTCACGATCATAGTTCATAGTTCATGATTGAAATTCAAGCATAATGTATGGGTCCATATGAAATCAAGGACAAATCATGTATTTTAGTCAATTCATGCATAATAAAATAGAATAACATCAATTAAATCAAAATAGAAAGTGACTCATGAAGAATTAGCATAAACTCTAATTAAATTAAGTGAAATAAAATTGGAAGAATTAAGATCTTTTGGGACCCAATGGATGGAAGGAATCCATTGGTGAATTCCCACATACCTTGATAATCAAAGCCCAAAAATAATTAAGAGTGACCTTGGAACCCAAAGTTGATCGAGAATAAGACCTTGGAGAGAAACCTTGAATGCCTTAGATGATTTTGAGAGAATGAGAGGGAACGAGGAGGAGTTTGAAGGGATTGGATAGTTATAGGTCTTCCAATTTAACCCAAAATAACGTAGCTTAGGATTTAAAAGGATGGAGAAAGACCAAAAAATACTTGAATTAAACCTGCCAGAGAGACCCTACAGATAGGACCTACGGTCTGTAGGAATATCTACGGTTCGTCAGCATCGTCTGAAGAACTTGTATCCAAAATCAAAGGCTACTAGAATTGTAATTCAATCCCATGACCAAGATCTATGGATCATAGACTCCCCTGAGGGTCGTAGGGACCTCTCAGCATGCATATTTTCAAAATTTCCAAAAACTCAGTCTCTGATTCTCTCTACAGGCCATCCTACGGTTTGTAGAAATTCCTACAGCCCGTAGGACTTCCTACAGTCCGTAGGACTCCTCGTAGAACTCATATTTGGCTTCTGGAATATGCAATGTCTCAAGAGCTTTCTTATGATCCCCTTCTACGGGTCGTAGGACCTTATACGGTCCATAGAAGTCATTCGTAACTTGAACCCAACACTTAGCATTTTTCCCAACTCTAGTACCCTACCTACGAGACCTTTCTATGGTCTGTAAGACTCTTATGGCCCATAGTTAGGCTCGTGGAACTTGCACCAGAGCACTTTTCTATAATATTTTTTCTTGTTCCAACTTTTCAACTTCCTGAGTCTTACAAAATGCTATGTAAACGATCTCAGAATTCTATTCTGATGGTTCTATCAATTTTAGAAGGATCATTGTAGGATATTGACATATCCAGTTTTAGTTTTGAGGCTTTCGTGCAAGTTTAAACCATTAGGTGTTTTAGATTTGAAGTCTTGACCTAAGTTTGACCTTGGTCAAAATTCTTGGAAGAAGAGCTCGAATGAGAATTTCATTAGTGTGGTTAGCTCTTGAATATGAAGGTTGTCCTAGAATGACCCTCGGGAGCTTCCCAACGCTTCCGTTCTAATCACGAGGCCCTTTTTGAAATTGACTAAAAATGATACTTGGGTATGGGACTTATTATTTTTTGTGATGGCCTCAGTTGAAAATTTTGAAATTGTCATTGAGTCCGAAATATCAAATTTGGTGGGATAGCAAAGCTCATTTATGTGAATGGGATACCGAATGAACTCGATCATCTTGTCAGAGAATTTGGATTTCCAAAACCCGTTGATATGCATCAGCTAATGTAGACATGATTTGGACTTTGAGTTAGCAAGCCACCTTGGCCATTTTCATAAAGAACTGGCTGCCAGGCTTTCGCGGTCACGGTCCATTAGCCGCAATTGCGGCCCCCTAGTTCCCTAGGCTTCACATTCGTGGGCCTTTGGATGTATTCACGAAGGGCATTTTCTTGACCCTTTGCAATCTCAAGCCACTTTGGCCGCGATTAATATGTTCAATTGTGTCTGGTCTTTTGTTTAAAGACCAGACGTGTTTTAGTTTGGGGTCAAAACTTCAAAACTCGATAACTCTCTCGTTTTAGCTCCAAATTTAGCGATTCAAAGCTCGGGTATTCGGAATGTTCGTGGCTACATGTGTGATCAGTATAGGAGTGTCATGTACCCTTAGTTTAAGGTAATTTTGGGTTTAAACTGCTTCTAGCTCTCTTTCATTTGCTTTTAATGGTGATTTCTTGCATGGTGCTCATTTGGGCTATTTCAAGCCCCGAATTGTGTTCCATTTTTGGACATAAATTCATAAATATAATTAGGACATTTTTATACAGTCAATTCTGGAATTTCTAGTGTGGGTCCCATATTTCTATTTCAGACTCCAAAATTGGTCCATCTCTATTTTACATGTTTTTTGTGTCTAAATGACTAAATTAATATTGTAATCCTATATTTGATAGTGTGGTAGCGTTCAGAGTTCGTCAGAAGAGAAAAGCTCCCAAAATTTGATTTGGAGCACGTACGATCGGCCTAAGGGTAGGCTACGACCTCCCTAGATTTAGATTGAACTTGAATATGTAAATGTATGTTGATTTGTGTGAATTTGGTGTGGTTACCTGGTTGATCATATCTAGTTTCTTGAAATTCATGTTTTAGGCCTATTTCGAGTAATTCGGGACTATTGGCATGTTGTCCTCTTTATTGCTGATCATCCATGCCTTGTAATGTGATTTGTTATAGTTTGTTGTTGATGTTAGAGCATGTTTGGCCTTTGTCTAGGCTTAGACCAGTTTTTGCTATAGATATGCGTAGCTTGGAGCCGGTAGGCCTTAGAATCTCTCTAACGTCACTTCGGATGGCTTAGCTCCCAGTTGATTGAGATAGAACACTCGGATCTGATAGTCTGAGCATTATCTAGGCAGTACCCCATCGCTAGAGACCTTATCCACAATTTCTTGGTTCTTGTTTCAGGGATCCATTGCAGTTGGATGTATGGTTAATTTAAGATTCAATACTTAAAGAGAGGAATAGATAATATTCTCTGATACCATGTATAATTCTCACTCAAGGAATAAGAGAAATCAAAGATTGTATTGATAATGAATAATCAAGTACATGTAACATTCCTCAAACTGCTCGTAGGTGCCATAAGAATTCCTTGAGAATAGGCCACTCATGTAATGCATTATCCTTAATCTTTTTGGCAAATCCGAGTCTAGAATATCGATCAGGGGGTCAAAACTTGCATAAAAATGGTCTCGATGGATTTTTAGGACCCGTATATCAAAAGATAGATTTTTCAAGAAACTGCACAAAATAATGAGGTGTGCGGCATCTCCTCGTCGCGGACGTACTCCCGTTTAGTGAAGTTTTTTCTTGAGTCAAAATCTGGCCAAAATCTCATTCGCTCAAAATTGACCTATCAAGAAACACCTCCGCATCGCAGACTTGAGCGATATTTTTCGTTCGAATTCAGTTTTTAGGTAAGGGCACTTTAGACTTTTCCCTAATTGTTAGTTAATGAACCTGGACGTTTTTAGGACCTAATTCATCTCTATAAAATTAACCTAAACCTCCAATTCTATTCATTCTTCTATAATTCATCTACTCAAATATTTCTCTCTCTACAAAAGACTCTCAAGGACTCCATTCAAAACTTCAATAAATTCACTCAAGCTCTCCATCAAAACTCTCAAATTCTTTCAAATTCGTGGATCTTCTCACTTAAGGTATGTGGGTATTGATTCATGTACTCTTTCATCCATTAAGCTCGATCAATTTCTCAAGTTTTCTATTAAATTCAAGTATGGAATTTAATGGGTTTTATGATCTCTATTCCAATTGTATGAATTATGGTTCAAATTATGATTATGAGTATATTTTAATATAAATTGAAAGTTATTTCATTGAATTAAAGAGGTTTTCCATGATTTTCCTATATTGATCTTTAGGTTTCATGTTATGAATCACGGGTATTTTTCAATTATACTTCCAAATGATATTATTTTTATGAATTATGTATGGGCTGATAGGAGGTATATGATCATGCATGTTTTCAAGTCAATTTCATGATCTTCAAGTCAATTGATCATACATTTATGTCTTACCCTAATTTCAAGTATAAGCTATGATCATGAATTTTCAAGTTATATTCTATGAAAAGTTTTATTTAATGATTTCAAAGGTATTATCATGAATCTCATTCAATTGATTATGCATTCAAGTTTTATCCTAATTTCCAAGTATGAATTATGACTATTCATGTATGATTTGTAATGTGGAAGGACAATACCCGCATTGCACTTGTGTTATGAAAATGAGCTACTCTATGATTTCATACCTATGATCATGACTATGATATATGTTCATTACTATTTCTATGCTATGAATATATTCCATGGAATTTCACTTAGCACCGAATGTGGACTTGAGGTGGGGGCTGGAAATATGGGGTACTTATATAAAGTCTCCTGTCCCGTAACTATGTTCCACTGTAGGACTTTCCTTTTTGTCCGTCATCGAGTTGGTTATTATTTTCAAAGACCTTTTGTTATGTTTCATATTGAGGGTGAGCTGGGGACATGTCTCAGCCCCGCCAATGTTCATGAGTAGAGGCATCTAGTTGAACAATGTTTCGAGTCTATGTTGTCATATGACATTCTTCATTTACTATTCATGGTTTAGACTCTCTTATGATGTTTCCGCTTTTACTTTACCTTATGTATGCCTATGATATGTACAAGAGGCTTGGTTGGAGCCCTTCGGGGTTTCGATCGTCGTGTTACGATAGGTCGGGTCGTGACAGTATATCTTCTTTATATAGGAGAGAGTTTGTAGAGTCCTAGGCTAGCTAAACTTAGGGGTCGGGTCATTTGGTAGAGTGTATAAAAATAATGCTAAATAGAGTATATTAGTAATGCTTGTATTTTAGTTATACTTGCATTAATTATAGATAGAATATTTCTTATGCATTATTTGATTTCATGTATTAAAAATAGCATGCATTGCATAAAAATATTTATTTACAAAAATATCCTCAATAATCATGGTAGAAAAGATGTAAAAATGATTTTGAGGAATAATTGGGTCTTTAATCATGTTAATACGTGCATTAAATCTCCTTGCATTACTAATACCTAAAAATCCAGGATATTAGTAATACACACCTTGATACACAATAGAGTGTATATACATAATATGAAAAAGTGTACCAAACAAGGTACTACTAATACACCTAATTAAAAAAAATGCTAATATACCTAATTATTGCATGCATTAATTTTGCTAATACACTCTACCAAACGACCCTTTAAAGTTATACTACAATACAAATATAATTACAGGTATAGAGATAAATTACAATTAATACATTGATATAGCCTAGCCTAATCCTAGTTTGACTCTACCTCTGACCGACTCTAACTCTTTATCAATTTTTTACAGTCTTCTGGACTCCTAACAGTTGGACCACTTTGCCCAACCCAATCCTTAGCTTCATTTTGATCATTTTATGTTCAACAATTTGTGTTTGTTTCAACTTCACTATCCTCGTATCTTCTAAACACTCCAAAGTGCATTGCTTGATAAAATGTGTGTCCGAAAAAAGAGAACACGTACACACACTCGATTGGTATTTACGCCAACCAAATTAATATATGAGTAATGATGAATTAATATGTATATGTATTCACACTTCAATTTTCACTTAATCATAAATAAATTAATGTTATTTAGTGTAAACATCTTTTATGGATAAGTATCATCCGTCGGATTGTGAATCTCAAAGAATATTTGGACCACATTGAACAAAAAGTAGACAAGAGACAAGTGGTTTTTTGATAATTGTAGGAAAATGAAATAAGTAATATTATTTGTCTGCCAACTTATTGTAGCCAGACATAAAAGGAAGAACTCAAAGATGACAAAATCTTTTTTATCTTTTATCTCTAGGAGTACACAAGAGAACCGTGTGAAATGTCATAATGATATTCCATCACAAGAACTCGTTAATGCCATGCATGGCTGCCTTATCTTCTTTTTTTGTATTATTCTTTTGAATATAATGGTCCAATCGAAACCTAACGATAGGCAGCTATTTACTACGTCAATGTGTAAGCCACGTGGGAATTGGTAATCCTGGTCAATGAAATCTTAGTCAACTCTCCTTTTGTCTTGATCAACCTCGTTATTGTCCATTGTAGGGTATATTTGGTTTGGAAAATATTTCACAATTTTTCTATGTATAGTCGATCAAGATAATTAAAAAAAAAATAATCTAATAAAGTAAGTTATCTTAGAAACAAGGAAAATAACTTTTCCAGTTAAAATAGCAAATTCTTTATTTTTTCATAAACAACATTTCATGTTTGATTGTTTTCTTCTCATCTTCTAACACATGAGTTCTTTTTTTAATTAAATTGACTAACTTTTTTAACCTCATACTGCAAACACAACTTTTAAATATTATTTATCAACTTTCTTCAAATCTCAACTAACTCTTGTCCAAACTCTTACGAAGTCCTCTCAAATTTTCTCTTTCTTGCTCTAGGTCTTTTTTTTTTCTTTTGGGTGGGGAAGGTTTATTTGATTACTTTACATGCTTTTGAGGTTGCCAGGAGAGCGGATTATTTGAACTAGTACTATTTTTTTTATAATAAAGAAAAGTATTGCTAGGGTGGCAGTTGCAAAGTGAGACCAAGAAATATGGTCTGGTGGAAAATGAGTTTAATTTTGGAGCGTCATTCATTCATTTTTGACATTGACATGCATGGGAGGAGCCCTATAATAAATGAGAAACCTTTAATTGCTGTCCTTACTTTAGTCTTCTCTTCCTTCTTATTTTCTATTTGATCTTTGAAAATTGAGAAATATATTTACATTTTATTTGGACTTTTGAACCAATAAAAGAGTCCGATCAAGATGCCACGATCGACTTCTTGTAGATGACAGGATTGATCTTTGAAAATTGAGAAATATATTTACATTTTATTTGGACTTTTGAACCAATAAAAGAGTCCGATCAAGATGCCACGATCGACTTCTTGTAGATGACAGGAATTAAATAGTATAACAGATAAAACACTCCTGAACTATCTTCATTTTTGAGTTTCATACTTAAACTATTGAAGGTCTGAATTTCATATCTAGACTATCGCTTATTAGTTTGAAAAACATATTTCTCTCTTTTATCACACTTTCATCATGGTGTGTGTACTACACTCTCTCTTTTATTTAAAAAAATTATCAAATCACACTCCACGTGGACAAAACATTTCACCTTGAAAAAAATTAAATAAATTATTAAAGTATATTACTATTTCAAAAAAATATTATAAAATAAAATATAAAATATTTTTCTTACCTCATTCCACCACTTCCTTTCACCGTACTCCCACCCCCTCCCCCTCCCCCTTCGTATAACAATTTAGATATTGTTTTAATTTTTTTAAAAGAAATAATTCTATCCCACCCACTTAATCCTTCACTTTTATTTTTTTCTAGTTTTGTGTTATATATATATATATATATATATATATTATAAGTATCTTTTACTTGTCGCAAGAATTTTTTTAAAATAAAATTTTTATTTTTGTTATATTCGGTATGCACGTAGAAAAAATATTTTCCTAAAAATATATGAACATATCTAAAATAAAACGAGAAAAATAGACACGACCCCCCGGCATGTAAAAAATCTATGGGCTAACACATACGAAAAACTAGCAAAATTGCCTAATTTCTATTGCGTCGCTAATAAAATGCTCTTAAACCCCTCTATAGCACCTCCGGAGCTACTGGAGTCGTTCCCCAGCTCGTTACGGATGCTACTATGGAAGAATCCAAGAAAATTTGACCCGGACCCCCGGCGCTAAAATATCCGTGGGCTAACACACACAAAAAACTAGCAAAATTGCCTAATTCCTATTGCGTCGCCAATAAAACGGACGCTACAATGGAAGAATCCAAGAAATTTAGACACGACCCCCCGGCATGTAAAAAATCTATGGGCTAACACATACGAAAAACTAGCAAAATTGCCTAATTTCTATTGCGTCGCTAATAAAATGCTCTTAAACCCCTCTATAGCACCTCCGGAGCTACTGGAGTCGTTCCCCAGCTCGTTACGGATGCTACTATGGAAGAATCCAAGAAAATTTGACCCGGACCCCCGGCGCTAAAATATCCGTGGGCTAACACACACAAAAAACTAGCAAAATTGCCTAATTCCTATTGCGTCGCCAATAAATACCCAACTCGACAGCTTCCCCCTATCCCATCCACCCTGTCCCCTACCCCCACCCCCCCGACAATCCCCTCCCTTTTTATTTTTTAAAATTTCTTTTATAAAATATTTTTGAAAAATATATAAAAATAAAAATAAATTAGGAGCAGAGGGTTAGATGGGGTGGGTATAATTTTATTTTTAAAAAAATATAAAAATAATATCAATTTTCTTAGGTAGGAGTGGGGGAGGTAAAGTCAGAATTTTTCAAAAATATTTTATAAAAGAAATTTTAAAAAATAAAAAGGGAGGGGATTGTCGGGGGGGTGGGGGTAGGGGACAGGGTGGATGGGATAGGGGGAAGCTGTCGAGTTGGGTGAGAAAAGTGTTTTAAATTTTATTTTAAAAAAAAAAGTATTTTTATTTATTTTTAGAATACTTTGATCCTTAACTTTTAACGAATATTAAAAGTTTTTTTTTTGTTTTATCAAGGTGGATATTTTATTCATGTGCAATGACATGAGGCAAGGTTTTTTCAATTAAAAGAGAGAGTTATTACACACATCATTGAAGTATTTTTTTCAAACTAATAAGTGATAGTTTAAATATGAAACTCACACTCTCAATAATTTAAATATGAAATTCAAAAAAAAAAAAATTAAGTATGTTTTCGACGTTTAGCTTCAATATTCTCTTGGAGGCGGGGCATACTTGGTTATTTATATTTGAGGCTTAATTTACTTTGGTAACATAAGATGGACTACATTTGGTATTGCACAATACTCTATGAGGTAAAAAAAAATTAAAATACAGGCTTGATACATAATATTTAAATTTGGCCTCCATCGGTAAGTAAGTCTAGATATTTTAATTTGATTTTAATTGGTCACTAAATATTTTAACTCGTTTTCACTAAGTTTCGTGGATATTCGATATTAACATGACACATAAATTTTGAAGCTATCTAAATGGCCATTTTGTAAGATGGAGTACTGTTCAACTGACACAATTTAGATAAATTAAGGTGTCAAGTATGCTAGTTGACGTGGCACATAAATTTTAAAGATATCTAAATGATTATTTTGTAAGTTACACTATTCGACTAATACAGTAGAAATAAATTGAGGTATCAACCTCTTCAACTAACAAGTTAAAAGTGTTTAGTTGACCAACTAAGAATATATATAGATACCAACTTGTGGAGAATTTAAAATCTTAATAAAATAAGCTAAACCAGATCTCCTATGTCAATGGAAAGACAAGGTGGGGTTATTAGGAGTATCATGTGAAGATAGAAAAAAGAAAGTTGACCATTTTCCTTCGGCTATTAGCTGTTTGGGTACGTTTTTTCCATGAGGAGTTAAGACTAATGAACGAAGGAAAATATTTTATATATAAACTCAAAATCGCTTCAATCTTACTTTAAGATTTTTATATTTTTTTGTATTTTATATTTTTTTGTGTATTTTTGTGTATTGAAAATATCCTAACAACAATCTTATTTATAATAGTACGAAATTAAATTAAATTAGGACTATAAAACATATTCCTATATAAATTAGCACAAACAAATTTTAACTAGACATTAATTAAATAAATATCAAAAATAACAATCCTAAACCACTTAAAATTCCTACCCCAACTTTGAATTATTATTCCAACATTCTCCCGTAATTCAAAGTTGTATACTCTTGTCTTTTTCTTCTTGTCATTGTTGTTGTATTAGAAACACTTCTCTTCAATCTCCAATTTCATTCTTGTCATTGTTGTTGGATTGGAGACTTCTCTTTAATCTTTATTATTTTTTTTTGATTGTATTGGAGTACTTTCTCTCCAACTTTCCAATGATGCATCGCAGGTACAATCTTCTCCTTCCCATAGGGACGATCTACCCGATCCATAGGATCAGTCTACCCGTTCCGTAGGTTCGGTCTATCCGATTCGAAGGCACGTTATACCCGACTTGAAGGCAGGTCTACCCGATCCAAAGGCTCATTCTACCCGGTTCAAAGGCTCGGTCTATCCGTACTATATATCTGGTCTACTCGGATTGTATGTCCGGCCTACCGGGCCTATAGGCTCGGTCTACTCGGCTGCTAGGCTCGGTCTAGTGTTAGAGCACTGTGTCTCCAACTATTTTTTTTTTTACTTTCTCCAACTTTTAATTAGAGAAAAGTTTTTTTCTCTTGTACCATGTTTGCTTACACTTCTTTAACTCTGCAATATTTTTGTTAGTCCTTCCTCCTAGTATGGTGTTTTCATGTGTATATCATTCGTCCGGCGTTTGTCATCATGATCGTTGGCGAGACGGAAGCATATAAGGGTCATAGCCGTCCGCCGATAGCGGAAACTCTTTGATTCTCTATCAGAATCATAAATTCTCTGATACCAATTTGAAGAAAAAAGTATTTTATATATAAACTCAAAATCTCTTAAATTTTACTTCAAGATCTCTATATTTATTTGTATTCTATATTTTTTATATTTTTCTGTGTATTAAAAATAACCTAGCAACATCCTTATTTATAATAGTAAGAAATCAAATTAAAGTAGAACTATAAAACTTATTCCTATATAAACTAGGACAAACAAATTTTAACTAGACATTAATTAAATAAATATTAAAAATAATAAATTCTAAACAACTTAAGATTCCTACTCCAACTTTGAATTATTATTCCAACAATGAAGAAACCCCAATTCATATTCTTTAATCAAAAGTTTTCATTTTGAATTTTCCTTCATGAATTAATGATTTTTTTTTAAAAAAAAAGTTACTACTATTATATTTGAAAGAAATTAAAGTATCTAAAGAAATGTTTAACCAAGAAAAGTTTGATTAAACATATACGCTACAGGTAATAAAAGAGAGAACTAAAATAACTGCATGTGATAAATGTAGAATAATTATTTAAAATGAATTGAGAGTGCAAAATATATATATTATTATTAAATTCATTTGGTTTACATCCAAAATATGGTCAATGTTAGGCCACAGTCAGCCTCACACATAGGTACCACTATCATTAAATAGGGGAGTAAAGTAATAGACCATGCACAGAGTTGGTGTAAAACACATGTTTGTGATTGTCCCCCGTATAAGCATAGTAATTTGCGATTTACATTTTTTTTTTTGACTTACTTAATTAAAACATGCAATATTACACGATTGTTTTAAATTATCCCGAGTATAAAGGACATATTTGTTATTTTTAATATAGTAGCAATTTGACATAATTGTGATTGTTCGCTTTAGGTCTCGAAAATTAACTTTAAGATAGTTTCTGAATAATCTTTTTAAAAATTCTTGTTTGAAAATACACTTATTTTAATTTATGTGATAGTATTTAATTTAAGTATAAAATTTTTAAAATATTAAAATTTATGATCTAAAACAGTAATAGATATATATATGTGGTTAATGAACTTCTTAATATTAGGTTATGTCTAAATATTTTAAAAGTTGTTATTATTTTTTAAATAGATTAAAAAATGTGCCACAGACGAGAAATTATTAAATATATTAGAATGTTTTCTTTTTTTTACCAGCACCCTAATCTACATTAGCAAAAGAGTCAATAAATGGTCCCCTCTGACGTGATTGGTGTGCTCTTTAGTTGGATCTGTGTAGAAACCGTGCCTCCTCGGGAAGTTTCCTACGCAGTATTGTAGGAACATGTGCTCCTTATAAGTCCTCAAACCCTCCAAACCAACTTGTTCGAAAATCAAAATAAAGCAAAATAGATTTCAACGTGCTCACCTTAACACTGACATTATTTAAAGTTCAAATTTATCAGCTGATCATGTAAAATTAATCACATTCTCGTCATTTCAAAAATTAAAATTAGTGTACATAAGTGTGTAACGATCTATTCATCGTTATTAAAAATATTTGCGGTAAAGGTATACAAATTTCATTCATCATAATACTAGGATCAATTTCTTGGTATGTGAGTGCATTAGTTGTGAATTAAGGTTGTACTATGCTCCTATCTCAAAGTTGAGTTGAAAGTGTCTTTCCGATTTAGTTTCAGACTTGATTTTAAACTAAGTTCAACTTCAAACGACCATAACTCTCATCCTACAATGAGTTAAGTGGCCCATGAACTATCAAATTAAAGATCTGTGAGTTTTCTTTCCAACACCATGCCACCGATTTTGCCTCATCTGGAGTTCGGAGTAAAAAATTATGCTCATTTTACTGAATACTGTCCGTATTGATGCCTTCGTAGCAAGATTTAGGTCGCCTTAGCGGGATTTGAGGGCCATAATTAAAAAGGGGCGAATTTTTATAATCTCTTTCTTCACTAAGTGCCAAAGTAGATGAGGGTTACCCTAGAAACCCTTAAAAAGTTGTTTAGGCTTGGAGAGAAGAGAGGAAGCCAATTCTAGCTCAAGGAAGGCTACAATCCACGGATTTCAGGTCTGTCTCCATAGTTTCACCTATCGGAAGTCAAGGATCATGCTATAATCCTTCGACAACTACTTGGCAGCCAGGTTAGCTAGGTTTTCTTAATTGAATAGTTATAAATTCATTCTTGTTGCTTAATATAATGTAGATTGACGGGAGATTTCATGTCTAGGCCTTCGGGTACCAAGTATGGATGGTTAATCATTGTCAGATATGGGTCATGATTATTAGGTGACTAGTAAAAAGATCCAATCTTTGAATGTTAATCGTTGTGAAAACTGTTTAGAAGGTCATGAATGACCCTTGCAGAATTAAATGTAGACAATTGCTAGGTTATTAGGAGATCCTGAGACTTGTGGGTTATGAGCTATTGATGTATATAGAGGAATGTATTTATACCAATAATTGTGTGTTCATGTTGGCTATCATTAAATAAAGGGTGAATGTGAACGACTTAGTGTTGATAAATCTCATGCCATGCACCTATTCGATTACTTATGGCTGTAGATTACGGTTTACTCTATATCATAAAGAGACTCTTAATAGTGATTGATAGTGATTGAGTAATGTTATGAAGTTTTCTATGCATTTAATTGTTGTGGTAGGGTAATTGATATGTTGTTGTGATTGTCCTACAATCTCAAGATCATGAAATCCACAATCTTGAACTTGCTCTACCAAAAGTGATGACTTGAATAAAGAAGGCTTGATGAAATATCGTTAATTAAAGGAAGGATAGAATAAAACTAATGGAATGACTATTTGTGAACAATTGCAAGCAATGAACCCATTACTTGATTGTGCAAGAATATGTGAACTATTCGTTTTAGACTGTGATTATGTTTGTGATTATGATACTGCATCGGGTGTCACATTCCGACACATATATTGGATCAAGTGTCATATTTCGATATATATATTAGATCGAGTGTTACGTTCCGACACATATATTAAATTGGTTGTCCCTTTTCGACACATACTAACCATTGGATCGGGTGTCACGCCGACACACTAACAATTTGAGTATAGGTTTTATGAGAGAAATATTGTGTGGCTATCATTCATGAATTGATCTTGACTATATTTGTGATGATAGAGAAACTGACCTGATTATAATTAAGCATTTCCATTTCGTGTAATAATTAATATGAAAGGATCGAAGGTCCAAGTGTTACCATGTTGACTGTTGTATTTGAGATTTACACTGTGAAACTATATAATGCTCTTGAAATAATAAATTGTTAATATGTTTCTTTATATGTTTGTTTGGACTATGTTATGGTGGCTAGATGCGTCCACATCGTAGGTATGAGATTGTGGGTAAACAAGTTGAGAGAATTTGATGTGTGGTTTAGTAAAATTAGTTACTTAGAGTCAGATATTGATAGTATTCTGTTGGTACATGTGAAAAAGAAGAGATTGGGAAAGAATTCAGAGATTCTATCTCAAGGCAGGCCGGCCTAGCAGGAGGAATCTCATTGTGGTGAGGCTGCCAGAGCGGGTTAGGTCCCGCCACGGCATGCTAGTACATTTAGAAGAGGATCCTTATTCCTCCTTAACGTTTTCCTCTTGCAAGTGAGATGTTATTTATTTTAAGGCCAAGTGTTTGTGTGAAAGCTTAAGAAAGTAGATTGGTTAGACAGTGTTAGTGATGTGTCACGCCCCGGGAGGGTATCCTAGACGTAACCGGCACCCGAAGGCCATCTCTGACCTCCGAGCGAACCACTTGGTACAGTCACTCATTCATTCAGGCACATTCTATTAGCAGAAAACTCAATTTAAGAAATACTTCTCATATCATAAGGGCCGAAGGCCAAACATTTACAATCAAGACGATAATCAAAATAGAAATCCTCAAGGTGACCGCTCGACCTCCTCACATCTTAGTCTATGAAGCCTCTATTCAAGTCTAAAAGGTGCCAATGACAAGCCCATGGCTACCGACAATCTAAATAAAGAAAAGGCAATCAAAAACTGTATAGGAAGGCCCAATATCCTCCGGGAACTAGGAGGACTCACCGACTGGCTGGAAGTGTAAGTGGATCTTCAACGGAGCACCGGTTGATGATCTCTAGTACCTGTCTCTGCATCATGAAACGATGCAGGCCAAATGGCGTCAGTACATGGAATGTACGAGTATGTAAAATGGCCGAATACAACGAACATCAAGGGAGAATAAATCAACCAACTCGGGAGCTCAACTCAAAAGGAATGACAACTCAATCAAATGTCCTAAGTCTAAACAAGAGTATGATTTAGACTGGACCAATCATATACAATTCAACTCAATCTGACTCAGAGTGCTATCAAAACTTATTTGGGAGTTTCTCTTAACCGACAACCAACACTTATGAGCCAGTGAAGGTACAACGAAACGACGTCGTTGCCACACCCGTTCATACCTTGTCAGGGCATAAACGACGAACATTCATGGATCCAATCCAACCAGGTCCTATAATGTCAGGACAAAAGCTCTCGGGGAAGCATCCGACTTCAACGGTTCAATCCCCCCTACGTTTGGCAACACAGGTATTGGGTTCGAGTATAGACTATACTCTTGCCCAATTCGGTGCTTGATACTCCTCCCAAGACTCAATGCTCATAAAACTCCATCAAATCAACTCAATCAACTCGTATCAACAAGTCTCATTACAACCTTGTCAACTCATCAACTCTATCACAATCAAATCTCAATCTCAATGCTCAATCTCAATCATATCTTCAAGGAAGTGGTAAAATGCATATATGTACATCATCTAGATATAAAATCAATCATTACCTCCATCCATTTGAGAAAAATCTTTATGACTCATCACATCTTCAAGACTTCAAATCGACATTCTTATAATAGGTAACATGTTTAAGACGATAGTATACTTTATCAAACCTACATAATTAATAAGACCAACAAAACATATTTATCAACTCATTTCTTCATCATCTCATACTCATATAAGGGCTAATTTTAGGAACCTCTTAGCTCAACAACATTAACACATAAATAATTAAATAAGATGGGAACAATACTCATTCAAACATGTACCATACCAAGAAACTCCATTTTCATGGATATCTAACCTCAAAACAAGAATAGGGCACATGGGTGGACTCAACCCATATTTTGGATAGCCTTACATACCTTAGTGAAGATTTGAAGAAAACCTTGTGGTTGGGTCTTCAATGGGGGACTCAAATCTTGAAGCTCCTTGGACTCCTTTTTGGTTAGAAGTGGAGAAGAAGAGAAGAGAGAGAAGCTAGGGCTTTTAGAGAGAGGGAGGGCTGGAAAGTTTGGTCCCAAAATGACCAAGGGCAATATATATATATAACTTGGGTAAGTTCCCAAATTACCCCTCCTCAAAGTTCTGAAAATAGGCTAAAACTCCCTTGGCGCGATAGTGGCGCGTTGCGCCCTTACAGTGCCAAGGCCAATTACGCCATAAAACCTGCACAACTTTTAGTGGCGCATCGCGCCAGGGACCAAACTACTGAGGCATGTTTCTGGCGCGATAGTGGCGCGTCGCGCCCTTACAGCGCCAAGCCTATTGTTCTAAATTCTGGGAATTTGGCCTGAAAAACCCTGCACAACTTTTAGTGGCGCGTCGCGCCAGGGACCAAACTACTGAGGCATGTTTCTGGCGCGATAGTGGCGCGTCGCGCCCTTACAGCGCCAAGGCCATTTCCCCAGGAGTTGCAATCCAGGCCAACAATGAAATTCCTGTCGTGCTAGTCCATCTTTTGATTGTCATATCTTTTGACTCCAAACTCCAAAATTTACGTTCTTAGTGGCGTTGGAAAGAAGACTCGACGACCTTTAATTTGATAGGTTATGGGCCACCCGGATTGACGTCTTTCGAAAGATAGGGTCGTTAAAAGTCGACCCTTACATAAACTCGTCCTAAACTTAGCCACGACGGATATTTTGGACTTAGCTCGGTCCTAGAGGCCCTCAATGACCCCACATCACCTCCAACGCTCTTAAATTTACCAGGGACTCATCTCAACTCAAGCACATACTTCGAAATAAATATGATGGGCCCCACAAGTATGTAAAGAAGGCTTGAATCTTAGGAAAATTTTGAGGGGTGTTACATTATCACCCCCTTGGTATCATTCGTCCTCGAATTACGAGCAACCAAGAATGGACTCGGGGTACAAATCACAATCAAAACTCAGTCATTCAATCAATCAAATTTTCAATCAAGTATCAATCAAACTCAAAAAGGCACAAATGAATTCGAATCAAGGAAATAGTCATTACCTTCAATATTTTCCTCGGTAGGCACGAATAGATGTGGATATTTAGATTTCATGGCTTCCTCCGCTTCCCATGTGGCTTCCTCAACAAGTTGATTCCTCCACAGAACTTTGACTGAGGCGACTTCTTTGTTTCTCAATTTGCGGATTTGGCGATCAAGAATTTGGATTGGGACCTCCTCATAGGATAAGTTATCCTTAATTCCATCGCTTTCAATAGGGACTACCAACGAGGGATCGCCCAAGCACTTTTTCAACATTGAAACGTGGAACACCGGATGAATGGAAGTTAGCTCTGAGGGTAGGTCCAACTCATAAGCAACACTCTCGATCCGCCTCAAAATTTGGTACGGGCCAATATATCGAGGACTAAGTTTCCCCTTCTTTCCAAACCTCATGACACCCTTCATGGGTGACACTTTCAAATACACCCAATCATCCACCTCAAACTCTAAGTCTCTCCTCCTCACATCGGTGTAAGATTTTTGGCGACTTTGGGCTATCTTTAGCCTCTCCCGGACAACTCGTACCTTCTCCATGGCTTGATGAACGAGGTCAGGTCCAATCAACTCGGCTTCACCTATTTCAAACCACCCAATGGGCGATCTACACCTCCTCCCATACAAGGCTTCATAAGGAGCCATTTGAATGCTTGCATGATAGCTATTATTATATGCAAACTCTATGAGAGGCAAGTGATCATCCCAATTCCCCTTGAAGTCAAGCACACACGCCCTCAACATATCCTCCAATGTCTGAATGGTGCGCTCTACTTGGCCATCTGTCTGGGGATGGAAGGCTGTACTCAAGTTCACCCTCGAACCTAATCCTTTCTGAAAGGATTTCCAAAATTGGGAAGTGAATTGAGCTCCTCTATCTGAGATGATAGACAAAGGGACCCCATGCAATCTGACGATCTCCTGTATATACAACTTTGCATAATCTTTTGCGGTGTCAATAGTCTTAACCGCCAAGAAGTGAGCTGATTTCGTCATTCTATCCACAATCATCCAAATGGAATCATGTTGCCTTCGGGACTTCGGCAAGCCTGTAATAAAGTCCATGTTGATCATCTCCCACTTCCATTCTGGAATTTCTATATTTTGGGCTAGACCACAGGGTCTTTGATGCTCAACCTTCACTTGTTGACAATTCGGGCATTTGGAAACGAATTCCGCAATATCCCTCTTCATCCCACTCCACCAATAGATCTCCCTCAAGTCATGGTATATTTTTGTGGAACCCGGATGAATAGAGTATCTAGAACTATGCGCTTCGGCCATAATCCTCTCTCGAACATCATCGACATCCGGCACACACAATCTATTTTGGTACCGCAATACACTATCTCCCCCTTGGATAAAAACCATTACCTCTTATTTGTGTACTACTCCCTTCAATTGGAGAAGGGCGGGATCTTGGTCTTGCTTTTCCTTCACTTCTGCCACAAGTGAGGATGTAGACCCATCCCGAACTGTAACTCCGCCTTCATTATTCTCTTCCAGATGAACTCCCAATCGGGCTAATCTGTGTACCTCCTTTGCCAATTCCCTCCTTCCTTCCTCCACGTGGCTAGTGCTACCCATGGACAACCTGCTAAGAGCATCGGCAACAACATTAGCTTTACCTGGATGGTAGAGGATGCTCATATCATAGTCCTTGAGTAGCGCAATCCATCTCCTTTGCCTCAGGTTGAGTTCCTTCTGGCTAAAGACGTATTGCAAGCTCTTGTGGTCGGTGAATACATCGACATGCACTCCTTACAGGTAGTGGCGCCAGATTTTAAGTGCAAACACTACAGCTGCCAGCTCAAGGTCATGAGTTGGGTAATTCCTCTCATGAAGCTTAAGCTATCTTGAAGCATAGGCTATCACCTTCCCCATTTGCATCAACACACAACCCAAACCAATTCTGGAAGCATCACAATAAATCACAAAACCCTCTGTTCCATCGGGCAAAGTTAGAACAGGAGCAGTGGTTAGCTTGGTCTTCAATTTCTGGAAACTCTCCTCACAAGCATCAGACCATTGGAACTTAGCCTTCTTTTGGGTCAGTTTAGTCAATGGTGATGATATGGATGAGAAGCCCTCTACAAACCTTCGGTAGTACCCGGCCAAACCCAGGAAGCTCCTTATCTTTGTTGGGGATGTGGGTCTGGGCCAATTCTTCACAGCTTCAATTTTCTGAGCATCAACCTGAATACCATCTCCAGATACAATGTGGCCTAAGAAGGCCACTGATGCAAGCCAAAATTCACATTTAGAGAACTTTGCATACAATACCCGGTCCCTCAAAGTTTGTAACACAACTCTAAGATGATAGGCGTGCTCCTCTTCATTCTTGGAGTAAACCAGAATATCATCTATGAATACAATCACAAACATATCAAGATACGGTTTGAATACTCGGTTCATGAGATCCATAAAAGCGGCGGGGGCATTAGTCAACCCAAAAGACATGACCAAAAATTCAAAGTGGCCATAACGAGTCCGGAAAGCAGTCTTCAGAACATCGCATTCTCTCACCTTCAACTGGTGGTAGCCGGATCTCAAGTCTATCTTTGAGAAACAAGTGGCACTTTGGAGTTGGTCGAATAAGTCATCTATTCTGGGGAGAGGGTAATTGTTCTTTACGGTGACCTTATTCAACTGCCTATAGTCGATACATATTCTGAGGGACCCATCCTTCTTCCGCACAAATAGGACCGGAGCACCCCATGGTGAGACACTCGGCCTAATGAATCCCTTATCTAATAAGTCCTTCAGCTGCTCCTTCAACTCCGCCGGAGCCATTCTATATGGAGGAATTGAGATAGGCTGGGTATCAAGAAGAACATCAATTCCGAAGTCGATCTCCCTATCAGGAGGGACTCCAGGCAGATCTTCAGGGAAGACATCCGGAAACTCGTTGACAATCGGGATCGACTCAAGGGATGGAGACTCAATACTGTCATCTTTCACTCGGACAAGGTGGCAAATACACCCTTTTGAGATTAGCTTCCTGGACCTAAGGTATGAAATAAACTTACCCTTAGGCACAACAGGACTACCCTTCCACTCTATGACAGCCTCATTCAGGAATTTGAACGTGACAATCTGAGTTCTACAATCAATAGAGGCATAACAGACATAAAGCCAGTCCATGCCAAGGATCACGTCGAAATCAACCATGTCTAACTCAACCAAGTCAACCAAGGTGTCCCTGTGATGAATTGACATGGTGCAATCTCTATAGACTCTCTCAGCTAGGACAGAATCACCGACAGGAGTGGCCACACTAAAAGGCTCAAGAAGACGTTCAGGAATTTTATTGAATTTGCTATCCACATAAGGAGTCACAAAAGATAAGGTGGCACCTGGATCCATCAATACATAACAATTAAAAGAAGAGACTCGAATCATACCCGTCACAACGTTTGGAGAGTTCTCCTGATCTTGGCGACTACCCATGGCATATAGGCGGTTTGTACCTCCACTCGTACCTAGAGTAGTGCCCCTCTGATTACCTCTAGCTGGTGGTGCGGTGGCAGAGGACTGGGACCTGTTCCCCCATGTAGGACACTCCCTCAGAAGATGGCCCATTTGGCCGTATTTATAGCAACCAACCCTTCCTGCTCTGCATTCTCCCAAGTGGAGCCTACCACACTTACCGCATGGTGGCTTTCCCTTCGAACCTTGACTTATACTGGCCAAGGATTGAGAAATCTGGGGTCTGAAATTCTGGCGACTTTATCCCTGCCGATCATACCTGTCCTGCGGCATCGGTGCGCTGGCGGTAGATGAGTCATAGGTGGAAGGCCTCTTTTGGAAGAAGGACCTGTTGCCCTTGCTTTGCCTGTGCTCATTCTCATGCCCAGATGACCTTGCCTTTTTGCTCAGGTGCTCTTCTTTGTCTTTCCTCTTCTCCTCATCTACCTGTTGAGCATACACCATTAATCTGGAAAGGTCCATATCCGAGATCAACAATGCTGCCTTGCATTCCTTCTTCACATGCCTCCCTAATCCGGAGACGAACTTCCTCATCTTCGACCTCACATCAAGAATCATTTCTGGAGCATACCTGGATAGCTGGATAAACTTTAGGCCATACTCCTTAACCGACATACCTTCCTGCTTTAGATTAACAAATTCCTCCACCTTCGCTTCCCTCAATTCTCGGGGAAAGAAGTGGTCAAGAAAAACTCCCTCGAATTCATCCCATCTAGCAGGTTCAGCATCTTCACCCCTACTCTGCTCCCATTGGTTATACCAAATGTTTGCCACATCTTTGAGTTGATAAGACACCAACTCGACCCCCTCAATTTCTGTAGCGTGCATAGCTTTTAGAATCTTCTATATTTCATCAATGAAATTCTGGGGATCTTCATCAACCTTAGAACCCATAAATGCCGGTGGGTTCATCCTCAGAAAGTCTCTAATTCTAGTGGCAGCAGATGGCTCCTGGGAACTAGAGCTGAGAGTCGGCGAACTTTGATTGCCGCTTCGGGCGGCCATTAGTTGAGTGAGCATGGCAATTGCCCCTCGAAATTCAGCTTCTGATGTGGGTACAGGTGGAGTAGATGGAACTTGAGGTGCCTCCGCATATCTCGCGGGTCGGCCTCTAGCCCTTGTTGGACGTGCCTCTGACTGTGTCATCCCTACATTATCAACATTCCTCTAGCTAGCGGTACGTTTAGGAGGCATTATCTGTAATGTATGAACGCACGAATTAGAAAGAAAGTTCATGGAGTTCAACTCCATCGCACGAATCCAGAGTATGAAGGAAGTGAAATAATTCCTAATGTCCTATAGCCTCCTGCTCATAAGTGTGGTGCACAACACACCCATAAGCAAGACTCTACTAGACACGGCTTCATAGACTCCCTAGGACACTTGAACTCTGTGCTCTGATACCATGTTTGTCACGCCCCGAGAGGGTACCCTAGACGTAACCGGCACCCGAAGGCCATCTCTGACCTCCGAGCGAACCACTTGGTACAGTCACTCATTCATTCAGGCACATTCTATTAGCAGAAAACTCAATTTAAGAAATACTTCTCATATCATAAGGGCCGAAGGCCAAACATTTACAATCAAGACGATAATCAAAATAGAAATCCTCAAGGTGACCGCTCGACCTCCTCACATCTCAGTCTATGAAGCCTCTATTCAAGTCTAAAAGGTGCCAATGACAAGCCCATGGCTACCGATAATCTAAATAAAGAAAAGGCAATCAAAAACTGTATAGGAAGGCCCAATATCCTCCGGGAACTAGGAGGACTCACCGACTGGCTGGAAGTGTAAGTGGATCTTCAATGGAGCACCGGTTGATGATCTCTAGTACCTGTCTCTGCATCATGAAACGATGCAGGCCAAATGGCGTCAGTACATGGAATGTACGAGTATGTAAAATGGCCGAATACAACGAACATCAAGGGAGAATAAATCAACCAACTCGGGAGCTCAACTCAAAAGGAATGACAACTCAATCAAATGTCCTAAGTCTAAACAAGAGTATGATTTAGACTGGACCAATCATATACAATTCAACTCAATCTGACTCAGAGTGCTATCAAAACTTATTTGGGAGTTTCTCTTAACCGACAACCAACACTTATGAGCCAGTGAAGGTACAACGAAACGATATCGTTGCCACGCCTATTCATACCTTGCCAGGGCATAAACGACGAACACTCATGGATCCAATCCAACCAGGTCCTATAATGTCAGGACAAAAGCTCTCGGGGAAGCATCCGACTTCAACGGTTCAATCCCCCCTACATTTGGCAACACAGGTATTGGGTTCGAGTATAGACTATACTCTTGCCCAATTCGGTGCTTGATACTCCTCCCAAGACTCAATGCTCATAAAACTCCATCAAATCAACTCAATCAACTCGTATCAACAAGTCTCATTACAACCTTGTCAACTCATCAACTCTATCACAATCAAATCTCAATCTCAATGCTCAATCTCAATCATATCTTCAAGGAAGTGGTAAAATGCATATATGTACATCATCTAGATATAAAATCAATCATTACCTCCATCCATTTGAGAAAAATCTTTATGACTCATCACATCTTCAAGACTTCAAATCGACATTCTTATAATAGGTAACATGTTTAAGACGATAGTATACTTTATCAAACCTACATAATTAATAAGACCAACAAAACATATTTATCAACTCATTTCTTCATCATCTCATACTCATATAAGGGCTAATTTTAGGAACCTCTTAGCTCAACAACATTAACACATAAATAATTAAATAAGATGGGAACAATACTCATTCAAACATGTACCATACCAAGAAACTCCATTTTCATGGATATCTAACCTCAAAACAAGAATATGGCACATGGGTGGACTCAACCCATGTTTTGGATAGCCTTACATACCTTAGTGAAGATTTGAAGAAAACCTTGTGGTTGGGTCTTCAATGGGGGACTCAAATCTTGAAGCTCCTTGGACTCCTTTTTGGTTAGAAGTGGAGAAGAAGAGAAGAGAGAGAAGCTAGGGCTTTTAGAGAGAGGGAGGGCTGGAAATTTTGGTCCCAAAATGACCAAGGGCAATATATATATATAACTTGGGTAAGTTCCCAAATTACCCCTCCTCAAAGTTCTGAAAATAGGCTAAAACGCCCTTGGCGCGATAGTGGCGCGTCGCGCCCTTACAGTGCCAAGGCCAATTACGCCATAAAACCTGCAAAACTTTTAGTGGCGCGTCGCGCCAGGGACCAAACTACTGAGGCATGTTTCTGGTGCGATAGTGGCGCGTCGCGCCCTTACAGCGCCAAGCCTATTATTCTAAATTATGGGAATTTGGCCTTAAAAACCCTGCACAACTTTTAGTGTTGCATCGCGCCAGGGACCAAACTACTGAGGCATGTTTCTAGCGCAATAGTGGCGCGTCGCGCCCTTACAGCGCCAAGGCCATTTCCCCAGCAGTTGCAATCCAGGCCAACAGTGAAATTCCTGTCGTGCTAGTCCATTTTTGGATTGTCATATCTTTTGACTCCAAACTCCAAAATTTACGTTCTTGGTGGCGTTGGAAAGAAGACTAGATGACTTTTAATTTGATAGGTCGTGGGCCACCCGGATTGACGTCTTTCGAAAGATAGGGTCGTTAAAAGTCGACCCTTATATGAACTCGTCCTAAACTTAGCCACGATGGATATTTTAGACTTAGCTCGGTCCTAGAGGGCCTCAATAACCCCACATCACCTCCAACGCTCTTAAATTTACCAGGGACTCATCTCAACTCAAGCACATACTTCGAAATAAATATGATAGGTCCCCCACACGTATGCAAAGAAGGCCCGAATCTTAGGAAAATTTTGAGGGGTGTTACATGATGGCCCATAGTTCAAAAATACCTCTATGTGTTAGAATGGTTAAGCCTTGATCTGTATTAGAGTTGGCAGCGGACTAACTAGAAGGGATAAATATTAGGCTCGAATGACAATAAGGAGTTAATTGGGAATGATAAAATTTTGTGCATAAAGGTTTTGATGTGTATTTCCTTAAGAGCATGTTTTCTTCTTATTGATTTCTTTATATTATGCGATGGGTATTGGGTTAACCGATAATCCCTACCAGTAGGTGTTGTTTGTACTAGTACTACTCTTGTTATGTCACTTGGCATAGTCTGGTTGCAGGGTAATGTTTCATAAGTAAAAATGAAGACGATTCTCCAACAACTTCTACTCCTCCTTCCTTATGACGGGAGTTGTGTCATTAGTCTATTTATATATTGTAATCTTAGAAGCTCTTGTACCTGTTTTGACTAGTATCCTTAGGGGTGTTAGAATGTTTCTTATAATAAACCTTAGAGTTTTAAAATTTAATTATGTTGTATTCCTGACTCTTTAGGCTGTTATTTTGGTATTTGTTAAACTTTTACATGATATTTCTGTAAGGATTCTTCTATTTCAGTGTTAAAGTGGGTGTTCGCACGGCTCGGTGGGTTGGGTAGCGATAAGTTGATATCAGAGCCTAGGTTACCGACCTTCCAGTATAAGAGCAAGTGTGGAATAGAATCCTACAGATTAGTGTGTTGAAGTTTATATCTAATCTTTAGGAGGCTATAAAGTATTCTAGGGAGGTATTCCATTTCTTTTCTTCTTTCATACGGTTTTCCACTTGTGGTATGAGTTGAGTTCGGATATCTCCGAATTCCAATTGATATCTTAATAAGGTGAACCGGAGGTCGTTGTCGCGGTTGAAGGAACGCAAGCAAGGAAAGTTGGAACCAAGAAGGTTCCAATTGGTAACTGGCCATATAGGTTGTGTAAGTGCATAGATGATCAACTAATGGTCATTCATGAACGAATTAAGTTAATGAGTTTGACTTGCTTGTGTGATGTGGTTCCAAATTTTAGGATTTTATGCATAGTGATGTCTGCCTGATGGACGATATGTGAATTATGCTTACATGAATATTATGTTGTGTGGATTGTGCTTGCATGAATAATATGATGTATTGTGAATTTTATGTTGTCTGAGGTAAATATCTACATACGAAAGGTACTTGCCTGAATGTTTAAAATTATGTGAGATATGATTGCTTAGATTTTTGTGAACTTATTGTTAGAAAAAGGGTCATAACTTGGTTATGTGCAATGGTCTAGTGATAAACTACAATGTGTATAATGAACGAATCTCTGACGTGTTATATGATATACTTGTGAGGAAATACAACACTTATTGTGCATGGACTTACTGTTTGTAAAGATAGTAAGGGAAAAAATGGTTTGTGAATGTAGAGAAATTTTGGTTTCAGGACTGTCCGGATTGGTTGGAAACCATGTAAGAAAAAGGCTATTATTGCATAATAACGGACTTGTTGTTATAAAAGATTTCCTTAACATGTTTCATAACCAGTTTTAAACAATATGAAGCTGAATTTTTGTCTATGTGTTGCCTGATTTGAGCTTGAAATTATGTTAAAGGCCTTAATACGATGTCATGTGTTTATTAAGTCAGGACTTGAGACTGTGAGTCCGAACTATGGTGTACTTGTGAACAGGATTGTTTTAACTATTGAATTCAGTTTAATGGTGACTCAATGCTTTAGTTATTGCTAAATTATGTATCTATTTGTCGTAATTATTTTGACTATTAAATTGAGTTTATGGGGACTCAATGCTTTAGTTGTTGTTAAAATATATTTCTATCTGTCATAATTGTTTTAACTATTAAATTGATTTTATGGAAACTCAACGCTTTAGTTATTTCTAAAATGGTGTCTCTATTTATCATGACGTTATTGGTTTAAGGTGGGTGATGAACATATCCCTATAGTGTGCATGTTTGTTTAATATAATGGAATAAATTCTTAAGTGTGTGACTGGTCATGGTGGTCTAGAGTTTTTAGAACCTAGTTGATAATAGGCATAAAGGTTATTGATTGGATATGGGTCATGTTGTTGGGTTGAGGTGATGAGTTGTGGATATATCTAAGTTGATCTTAATAAATGAATGGGGTTAGTAAAAAGGCAATGTATTGATATGATTGTGATGAAAAAGTGTGAAATGCTTGATATTGATATTGATGTGAATCTTATGATATGCCTTGCTAGTCCCATTCTGATTGTGAATTGCCTAAACTTATCATTTGTTCATGATTGTGTGAATATGTCAAATTGCATTTTATTCTTAGACACTGTGATGAGATGGAGAGTGTGATCCCAAGATCACTGTCGTCGATAGTGTGTTGCCAAGATCATTTCCGACTAGAGTATGATGTCGAGGTCATTGTCGGTGAATATGACTGTGCTCAATTATAGATTATGAATGAACATCCTTGCATACTTAATTGTGGTGTATTGATTCTTGTTTTTTTTTTCATGAGATACTTTGTGATTACTACTCTTTGAGTGGGGATAATGTGCTCTTTATAGCATTTTTTTGGCTGTAAGTGCCCGGATAAAGTTCCCTCTAGTATGAGAGTTGACAAAATTTTAATTTAGAATATATTCCTAGAACTCTATGAATTGTGGGATTTAGAGATATTTGGTGTCTCGAGGTGTAGCATTTGAAAAGATTAAGGTGTACCATGATATGTTAGGGACATAATATCCCATAGAAACTTTCGGTATGGAATTCAGGTTTGTAGAATTCTGAATGTAGCGTTTGATGTAAAGGGGTTAGTCCATGTAATGAACTTGAGGGTCGATTTTGAAAATTTTCATGAAATTACCATTTTACCTTTATCAGTAATGCCCCCGAGTATTATTTGTTCAGTTTGTGTGGTTGAATGTGTTAAAGCCTTAATAATTAGTGAATTGAGCAATTCTTGAGTTTTATAGAGTTTTTTTTTAAAATGGGAACAGACCCTACACGAGGCTTCCACCTCTCGTGCACAGTCAGGGGTTGAGCAGCACCCCCAAGCCTTATCATAAATAAAATTAAAGAAAAATACACGGAGGGGGACATAAACCTTACCTCCGAACTTAGAATGGTTCATGAGTCAGCCGACCTACTCAGGTCGGCCTACTCATCCCCATTACTAGATGGAAAGCGATAAACCTATGGGAGGACTCCTCCCGGTACAAGTCGACTAAGAAAGCATAAATGAGGGAGACTCTCCCCTTCCATGAGAAAACAAGAAAGTAACCTACACTAGTCCTATTCAACTACGCTACGTATCATACATAGCTAAATTAAAGAAGAACAAGTATATGAACCTTCTATCTCGCATGGGGTGAGGAAGTTCTGTTCATCTTTGCCCTTTTTAGTCTTGTCATACCAAGTAAGTCCAAATGGAAGGGTGCATCCACATCAAGATCATGTATATATCAGTTAGGGAGGATGATAGGAGAGGAAATATATTGAGTTGTAGCAACTAGCAGCCTTGGAGTTGTTGTTGATAAAATATTAGCACTGACTTGTTGCATGCTGCATTTTGAAGGTGTCGCAGCTCTGACGTGTGCAGCTGCTTGGAAGCTCATCTGATGGTGCCTTGCATATTGGAGTGTTCCAGCCAGTAGTGTAGCCTGCACTCAAACAAGTAACCCACCAAGGATTCCAAGTAGCTTGGCTGCCATAGGACTGCTGCAAACAATAAAGCATAGTAGCTGGCATGTATGGATTGTTGGAGAGTGTTGGGGAGGCCTTAGCATGCCAGTCTTTAGTCTCCCTTCGTTTGAAGCTCTGTAAACCTGCACCTACAAGAGGCCAAAGAAACAAACAAAAGTCGTCTAACTTTTTCAAGGTCGCTAGACTAACGTCTCTAATTATCCGTTTGAGGTGAAACTTCTTGGGCTTTGCAATTACTATATTTTCTGTAGTCATGCAACATTTGGAGGCTTGGAAACTCCAAATTGCAAATTGCTCCCTCATTAGGCTTAAGTCGGCTAACTTTTTCAAGGTCGCTCGACTAACGTCTCCAATTATCCGTTTGAGCTGAAACTTCTTGGTCTTTGCATATACTGTATTTGCTGTAATACTGCACAAGCTGGAGTCATTTTGATGTTGCATGGTGTATTTGTTAAGGATTGTTGATTGCTTCTGGGCTCTGCTGTTGCTGTTGAGTTGCTGCTGCTGTTGCTCAGTTGCTATCATTGTTTCTGCTGTAGTGTGGCCTATGTTGTTGAGGTATTGGTGCAAGAACTCCAAACTCAGCTGCTGCAAGTCCAACCCAAGGCTCAAAGTAGCATGATACCTGAAGTGAATTGCAATTGTTGGCTGATATGTTTCTGATCTGCAGGTACCTGCACAATCACAAAGGAAAAGAAAAAGGAAGATATCTATTCTAATCCTTACCTCAAGGGGTAAGTTGATTGTTCTAGGAAGACAATAAACAAGGGAGACTCTCCCCTTTACAAAATTCCTATCTATGAATTTATACATAGGGAATTCTGTACTACAATTAATGATATACAAATCAAGGAGGTTGTTTGATCCTCTTCAGTTTTGTCCTTCTAAAGTTTGCCATCCCCATTTTGTCCAAGATATAGTATCCTCTTGTTTCCTTAGGAAGTTGTTGAGCACTGTAGAATTGAACCATGCTGTCTACACTGTGGCTATGCTTGGAAAGTGTATCTGCAACAAAGTTAGCTTCCCTATAGATGTGCTTACATTGAAAGAAATCCAGCATTATGATCAGCTTCTGCAGGGTTGTGATGTAGTTCCTGATGGTCCAGGGAGATGTGATCTCTTGTTTTAGCCATTTCACAAGTAATTCAGAGTCAACCTCCAGTAGAACCCTGCTGTAGCCATGTTGAATACACCAGATAATGCCTATGACTGCAGCTTGTACCTCAGCTTGGTTGTTAGAACCAATTCCAAGTGGTGCAGCAAATGCATAAAGGATGTTTCCTTTATGATCTCTTAGGATGCCCCCAGCTCCAATTCTTCCAGGATTATCCAAGGCACTTCCATCAGTATTCAATTTAACCACATGGTAAGCTGGTTTGTGCCAACTAACTTGGATGATTTTCAGCTCATGGCTGCAGCTTTCCACCATAGCTATTAGCTCCTTCCAATCACCTGGCCAATTAATGTAAGGGAAAGCTTTGAAGATCAGCATGTATAGTTCTTTGATGACTGAGAACTTCACTCTAGTACTGCTTGACTTTTTGCCACCATATTTGCTATCACATCTGTTCTTTCATAGGTTCCAACAAATAAATATAGGAGTAGCTTGCAATAATAGTTTATGGACTTCATTATTTGGTTTAGCCAGCCACCATTTCATCAAATTGCTCCTCATGGGGCTGCTGCTGTGTTGTATACCCCAGCAATCAGAAAAATACTTCCATATGTGTCTAGCCATGTGTCCAGAGATAAATATATGATCTATATTATCCCAGCCTGGCCTGTAGCAACAAGAACATTGAGCAGTTGCATGACCAAAGTACACAATATTTTGAGTTTTATAGAGTTAAGAGATAAAAAAGTGGTTTTTGAGATCAATCGGAGCTACGGATCTCAGAATGGGATTCGGTCAGTTCCATCAGCTTTGGCATGTGAAAATTGGTCTAGGAGAGTCATCAAAATCAGATTTGGAGTTAATATGTGAATTTGAGATCTCAAGATGAAAAGTGAGGTTTTAAATGAGTTGGTTTGACTTCGATCAATGTTTTGAGATCCGAGCGTCGAATGAGAATTTTTTTAATTCCATTGCATCCGAAACGTCAGCTTTGGTCTAGTTGAACATTGACTTAGAGCTCCAGGACCTTAATCGTCGTTTTGAGTTTTTAGGCCAAAAGTTGAGTTTTAGGCCAATAAGGGGCTCGGGAGGGTATTTTGGTCAAAACAACTTCTTTTAAAAAATTTAACGATTTCATTGAGTCTAAAATGCCGAATTTAGTAGAGTAGCATATCCAATTTATTTTTATCGGACTCCGAATGAATTTTGAGAGTCCAACCGAGAGCATTTTGGATTGTGTTATAGTTGTTGTTTCTAGTTTTGGTACAACTCTCCATTGTTCATCGTGATCGCAACCCTAGGCCACGCGATCGCGATGTGTCAAGGCCTTTGTCTTCGCCATCGCTAGAGAAGGATTCGCGATCGCGATGGGTTGTTTCTTTCTGTGCCTTTCACGATGCGAGCTTTAATGGATCACAATCGTGAAGTTCATTTTTGACTTGAACAGTGTTTAATCGGGAAAACCTCCATTTCCATTATTTTTGAGATTCTTGAGCTTCTTGGGGCAATTTTGGAGAGAATTCTTTGAGTAAATTCGTGGGTAAGTGTAATTTCACTAAAAAATTTCATATTCCATTATCTATATCATGATTTCAACTCCTAAATGTTAGATTCAAACCCCAAAACTTCCTGTTTCTTCACTAACCCGAATTTAAGGAAATTGATGATTTATAACTCATTTTGTGCTCTATTTTTATGGATTTTTCAATCATGAATTTCTTATTACTAGTAGAACATATTTTTACAATTAAATTTCAGATTTAATCATTTTCGAAATTTATCAATTTTTAGACTGTTTTACCACCAGTTCTAAAACCTATTAGTATGGATGTCATTGGACTCCTTATGATGCGTATGTTTTATTCTTGATAATGGGTTATCATTTCGTGTATTGAATTCAAAGCTTGTTCATCCGATAGAGTGTTCGAGTGCGATTTCGGCAATAGAGGTAGGTTTGGCTATCCTTCTTGGAGCTGAGTTGAGGTAATTAGTCAAATTCTATATTCTAGACTTTGGGATGGGGTCATAGTGTAGTCTGGGATTGATAATTAATATTGTGATTTCCTTGTGGGAGCTTATATGTGTTGTGTATCCCGTGTGGGGGCCTTATGTGATATTCTATCTGTGATTGCGACTGTATAACCTATGACTTAACTGAGTAGAGACGTGAAGAAGTTAATTGACTTATAATGCCCACCCGAGGGGTTGAGTTGAGGATTTTGAGCATGCCTGAGTATTGAGATATTATTGAGAAAGGGGTAAACACTTAATTTGATGTATTCCCTTCCCATTACTATCTATTGAGGGTGAATATCATGCTTAGATTTAGTTTTGAGAACTTCAAACCTTGTACTACATGTTGAGTTGAATATTACCCCCATGACTTATATATTGTGATTGCATTCATCCTCATTCATATTATCATTGATCACTAGGAAGTTGAGAACTGTGGAAATCCTTTTAAGAAAGAAAATATGACATCATTTGTATGCTTGACCATGAGTAGGTGGCAAGTGGATGAGATATTAGTATTATGAGTCCTTGGCCACGAGCTGGGTGGCGAGGTAGTTGATAATTAAGGTTGTGATGAGGTATATGGTCTGTGAGACCCCTATGGGTCCTGCTTAGTAGCACAGCTCGATAGGTGTATACGACAGGTTGTGCGACATCCTTGATTCCACCGTGTCATCATATCATTGCATCATTATAATGTATTGCATTGCATTAATACCTGTGATAATTGCTCTAATTGGTTAATTATGATATTGAGCTGTATTTATGTGTTTACCTTATTCGCATCGTTCTATATAAATTGGCGGCAGCGTAGCCAGACTGGGACTTTTCTGCGTGCGGGTGGAAGCGTTCCTTAGTTTATTTCATAGGTTTTGTTTAATTCCTTACACTTAGTCGGTTAAACCTACTGAGTACAAATGGATTGTACTCACCCCTACTTTTGTGTCCCTTTTGATGCAGATACTACCCAGGATGTCCATCACGGTAGTTGATTCTAGCAAGATACATCATCATCGGATCAGTGGTAATATCTTGAGATCCAAATCACCACTAGTCCACCTTTTCTTTATAGTATTTTCTATATTCGGAGACTTAGACTGTGTATTTCAGACTCAGATTTGTATTTAGATGCTCTTAAGCTTATGATACCAGGTTTTGAGATATTTTCATTGTTGTCCTTTTATTACATTTATTTGTGGTCTGACTTCCCTTCGGGAGTCTCGTATGATTTTACTTTTAGGCTTACACATCGGAATGGAATTTGAGATGTGTGTCATCATGACCTCATTTTTTGGGTTGTGACAAATTTATATCAGAGCGCTAGATTCACTGGTCTCATAAGTTAAAGAGCAAGGTGTCTAGTAGAGTCTTACGGATCGGTACGTAAAAGTTCGTACTTATCTTCGAGAGGCTACAAGATGCTTGTTAGGATAAATTCCTTCTTTTGATTCCTTTCGTGCGAGTTATTCATATCAAGTGTTATATACCTCTAATATATTCCTTTTGCACAGAAGGTGAAGATTAGAGCCGGAGTCACCAAGAGAGAGGCTACACCTGTTGCCTGAGCCCAATTTGTGGGCGAGGTAGAGTACACAATAGAGGACAAGGTCGAGTGAGGGGAGAGAAACCTGCTCGTGGCCGAGCTAGAGATCCATTGCCTGAGCCGGTGTATGAGCATGAGGATGATTATGAGCATCAGACTGAGGAGCAGAGGCCAGCCCAGCCTCCAGCGGTTCCTGATAGTACTCCGATGCTTCAGGAGTTATTGGTTAGACTATTGGCTATATTGGATGGTGCTCCGACTCCTGATGTCCTCTCAGGTACTTTAGGCTCTCCTATAGGAGTTGGTACCATGCCATCAGTTCAGGGGCCTATTGTTGGGTTCCAGACTCTGGGATCTTCTTCTGTGCCTTCTATCATACCCCCGAGATTTGCAGCTCCACCAATTTTTGATAGTGTTGTCATGTCGGTAGCTAAGCAGAAGAGCTTTGAGAGATTTATTCGGCTGGCACCTCCGAGGTTCGATGGTACAACAGGAAAGAAGGCCTATGATTTTCTGACTGAGTGTCAGGACAGGTTGTTCAACCTGGATATTCTTGAGGCACATGGAGTAGCCTACACTTCATATCAGTTTACAAGGATGGCCAAGGAGTGGTAAAGATCGACTTTTCCCCGTAGGCCTATTGGTTCCCCTATGAGTGTTGCCATGTTCCTTGTATTGATACTACTCTTGCTATGCCACTTGGCATAGTCTGGTTGCCGAGTCAATAATGTTTCATAAGTGAAGACAAAGACGATTCTCCAACAACTTCTATTCTTCCTTCTTCAATAGTTTCTACTCTTCCTTCCTTATGGTGGGAGTTGTGTCATTATTCTATTTATATACTGTACTTTTAGAAGATTTGTACCTGTTTAGACTAGTATCCTTAGAGGCGTTAGAATATTTCTTGTAATAAACCTTAAACTTTTAAAATTCAATTATGGTGTATATCCGACTCTTTAAGCTGTTATTTTGGTATTTGTTAAACTTCCGCATTATATTTTTGTAAAGGTTCTCCTATCTATTAGAGTAGGTGCCTGCTCGGCTCGTGGGTTGGATCATAAAAATGTGTGTGCGGAATATAAAGAGTAATAAAGTGCAAAGGTGCCTAAAATTTAAACTTGAAACCTCAAAATAAATTTAAAATCCTTGAAGTCACTAAGTCAATTTTTAGTCTTATATTCTGGAGATTCCAAATATATATACACACACTAAAATTCTAGAAAAATATTTTATATATATAATGTAACTTTTACGGTGGGCTTCAGATGAACATCCTTGCCCCATTCCTAGATCCACATCTGCATTCAAGGGTGGTTAGATGAACACAACATTTTCAAATATAGGTTAAATATTAAATAATTTTAATATATAAGATGAAAATTTTATTTTTAAGAATGAATTACTAAAGTTTGCAAATAAAACATATTTTTTAAAAATAAGGTGGAGAGTATTCTTGTAAACAAATAATTTATTTTTAAAAATTATGTAATGAATATAATTTTGAATATGACAAACCAAACAAAGTAACTTTCGAAAATAACTAATTTCATCACAACTTGTATCCAAATCAAATGACCCCTTAATTTAGATTATAAATTTCAAAAAAAGTGTTTAAACTTCATCTTAAATCAAACTAAATCATATAAAATTTGAACAAGTCGGTAAACACGGCGAGATAGTTGTCCTTGAAAGTAGTTGACTTTATTGTCACAGCTAGTTAGCTATCTTTTCATTTTCATCACGCCTTAGTAGTCGGGCCGGTGGGTTTCTTCTTCTTCTTTACTTTAATGCGAACAAGTCAAACTCAGTCTTGACAAATTTTGATACTTGGTCCCACTCGCCCACCCTTGACGCACCACCTTACGTTACTTCATCAAAATCTTCTTTCTCTTTGACCACACCCTTTTCTGCACACGCATCCAATTAATTTCTTTGGTCTTCATCTCAACCTCTTATATACTCGTCTCCCTTGCATCTCACAAAGAAAGAAAAAAAAAGCTTATTCTTTCATCAATTCTTTGGTTTGGATATTCAATATTTCAAAATTAAATAATTGGAATTCTTATGGACAAAGGATGGGGAATTACACTTGAGAACAAGCCATTTTTTGGGCTTAATCATATGATGAACCATGCGGAAGAGAAATTAGTTTCTGATCATGACAAAACGGAAGTTGATTTCTTCTCTCATCATAAAAGGAAGATAGATCATGCAGTTTTTATAAAGAAGGAAGATTCCAATACTACTACTACTACTACGCCATCCAAATTCGTTGTAAATGTAAGTAAATCACATCCACTTAATCTTTTCTACTTCAAAACTTTAAAATTAAAATTTGTTCCTAATCTAATCTATGGCTCTATTATATATAGACTGGTTTGCAACTTGTGACTGCAAGTGATCAATCAACGGTAGATGATGGGATTTCATCGGAGATGATACAAGAAGATGAAAGAGCCAAAAATGAGGTAAAGGACCTGACTATACATTATTCATCTTACTAATATATATGACTTCAATTAATTACTTTTCTTATTGAGTTACATATATCTAATTTCATTTTCTCTTAATAATTCACACGACCAGTTGGCACAACTACAAGTTGAACTGAGAAGGATGAACGCCGAAAATCAACGTTTGAGAGGGATGCTTACACAAGTCGCCAACAATTATACTGCACTTCAGATGCATCTTGCCGCACTTATGCAACAGCGACAACAGATTTCAACAACTCAAAATACACATGACGACCACAAGGTATATATATATATATATATATATATATATATATATATATATGCATATACTTGATTATTTCGAATAAATTTAGAAATATTCAGATGTATATTATATTGTTTGATTTTGTTCAGATTGTGGAAGCAAAGTCTGATCAAGAAAAAATAGTTCCAAGAAAATTCTTGGAATTAGGTCCAAATGGTGACGAGCTATCTCATAATTATCATTCTTCATCAGAAGAAAGAACAGTTTCTGAATCACCTCGCAAAGATATACAAGTTACAAGGCATAATAAAGGTATTATCGGCAGAGAAGAAAGCCCAGAATCTGAAAGTTGGGTTCCTAACAAGGTCCCAAAATTGAATTCATCAATGCCAATTGATCAAACAGCAGACGCAACCATGAGGAAAGCTCGTGTCTCCGTTCGTGCTCGATCAGAAGCTCCCATGGTACATCACTTTACTAATAGCACTGTAAAGAATTCTATTTACATATTTGGAAAAAAACAATTAATGTAATAGTTGCAATATTTACAGATTAGTGATGGATGCCAATGGAGAAAATATGGACAAAAGATGGCGAAAGGCAATCCATGTCCCCGAGCTTATTATCGCTGCACCATGGCTGTTGGTTGTCCAGTGCGCAAACAGGTGCCCACCAATATATGCTACTAACTATTTTTACTTATCAAGCCTGATATGATAACCCCACGATGACATGAGTTTGATAAATTGAGTTTATTCTTAAAAGTTGCATTCTTTGTATTCTTCAGGTTCAACGGTGTGCCGAGGACAGGACAATTTTGAATACTACTTATGAAGGTACACACAACCACCCCCTACCACCAGCAGCAATGGCTATGGCATCGACTACATCAGCTGCGGCAACTATGTTGGTTTCAGGTTCCATGCCAAGTGCAGATGGCGCATTAATGAATCCGGGTTTCCTAGCAAGGACTATGCTTCCATGTTCGTCAAGCATGACGACTATTTCAGCATCAGCTCCATTTCCAACTATAACATTGGACCTAACTCAAAACCAAAACTCGTTGCCTTATAATCAAAGAAGTACTCCAAATGCTCAATTTCAAGTTCCTTTCCAATCAGGCCCTCAACATCCCAGCTTTATTACATCAATGTCACCCCCACCAATGCCTCAAGTTTTACATAACCAATCAAAGTTTTCAGGCCTTCAAGTTTCTCAAGACATTCATCAACCTCAACATGTTCAAAATCACTCATCATTTTCCGATATGCTCACGGCCGCCACTGCCGCCATCACGGCAGATCCCAATTTCACTGCCGCTCTGGCCGCCGCCATCTCATCCATAATTACTAGTCCTGGAAAAGAACAGTAGTAGTGATATCATCTTTGTAAAACTGTTAATTAATTAGTTCCGTAATGTTAGTAATTTTCTTCCTTCTTTTTTCCTTTCTTGATATACGAGGCTATTTTGGGCTGAAACTTGAGATTGAATATACATGTTCATATCTTCTTAAATTGATTTGGTAATTAAAAGGGTTTGAGGAGACGGGGAAGAGTATATTTTATTCTTTCACATTTTGTTACCTTCAAAACAGTATGGTATTGTGTTTCATAAAGAAATGATTCTTAAGCTTAACTAATTTCAAAAATTTGTTCAAGAGGTTAGCTAAGATAGTCTAAATAATATTAAAGAGACTATCAATCTCTTAAAGGCCGGAAGTAAGAATCTTGGACCTATTATAACATAGCCCCATGGCTAACTCAATAGATGAAGATCATTAAATGTCATATTAAAAAGACATTCATTCCATAAAAAGAGTGATGTGAGACTCTTCACATATTTTTGTGTATTAATTTTTGGGAATGTGCATTACATGTTTATCCCAAAATATTTAATATAAATTTTGTATTGCAAATAATATATTTTAAATGATATAATATATATATACTTTCTTTTTGCTATAAAATAAAAATTAAAACTTACAAAAGAAAAAGTAAGAACTTAACTTGTAAGTTGAGGTCAGTAAATCTTGTAAACTCAATGCTACTTTACTGATATCTATATTCAAGATTCTTTTTTGTCGAAACAAACTAAAGCATCAATCTAATATTACAGTAATAAAAAGAAAATAAATGAAAAAAAGCTACATAGTTAATGTATATATAATTTGTTGAGCTCTTATCGATACCCCTTCCTACAAACTGATGAACATATGATCCTTCATCGTCAAGTAAAACAAAAGCATGGATCTCCCTGCCATAAACTGATGAACATTCAAGATCCTTCATCGTCAAGTTAAACAAAAGCATGAATCTAATAGTGTAAAAATAATATAAAGGCATTATTACTTCAAATATAAAATGAAAAGTATAATTTTGGATAGATTCTCATGAAATCAAAACTATAAATTTATATAGAAAAAAGAAATGAAAGAACATCATAAAATATATTAATTTTTTTTTAAAATTACATATTTAGGGGTTATGAATATAAAAGGAGGAAAGTTATGAAGAATAGAAAATTAATACTCCATGTAATTAGGTATGAGTTATGAAAATAAAACTTTTAAAGCAAATAAAGGATTAAAACATCAAATAAAGAAGCCTAGAGAAATTAAAACAATAATTTATGGATTTAAGAACAATTGCTACTTGGCAGGAAACGGATGCTTATTTACCCTTAAGGTTAAAAAAAGGATCAACCATTATTTGCTAGGCAAAGAAAACCTCAATATGTCGACAATATTTGTAGGCTTGATTTTGAGGTGAAATTTTCACAATTTATATATTTAAATATGGATTATTATTGTTATTTTAAAAAAGGAAAATAGATATTTTTTACATATAATTATAAAACACTTTCTTAATAAAATAATAATCTCGTACGGTCAAAATAAACTATCCACGTTACAAAAGCTGCTAAAGTATACTAATTTAATTGTTCAACAAAATTTATACATCAATTTAAATCTAATACAAATTTTCTTATGTCTCTTCATAATTATAGTGATGCTTCATGTGATTTTGAATTTTGATAAAAATAAAGAGTATATTTCCTTTGCTTATTAGCATGGTAGGATATTATAAATATTTTCATTTTATGTTATTGTAATTTTTGAATATTTAATTCTATCAAATTTTATTAATTGTGATTACCGTTAGATAACATTTAAAACATGAAAATTAAACGAATCGAACTGAAACTAAGATGATAGGGGAAATTTCGAAAAATCTAATTTTAATAATACATAATAGAATAATAAAAAAAATCAATATAATACAACTCTTAAAAAATAACTGATGGAAGTGAACCATTCACACCCCTAAATAGTAAGAGGGGCCGGTAAAGATAATCATAAATTGAGAAGGCACTTGTGTCTTTTTCCTTAAATACAAGTTAAGGCATTCAAATAAACTATCTTATGAAGTTTACACCTTTAATTTTATTATTAAAAATAAAAAAAATATAATTAAATGTAGATGCCGGTGGGAGAAGTCTAATAAAATTTTATAATTCAATTATTTTGTGTATATCTTATTCATATTATTTGAAATGTTGAATATATTTTTTTTAATGTTCAACATTCAAATTCGTGATCTCCATCGATGATAAATTTGATCTTTTATCCATCCAATCAATGTAGACACCCAAGTCTTTAAATTGGAGAATTGAGACAGGTAATTGACTATTATATTAATTTTAAATTCCTTGATTGAATGTGTGAGTTGTGCTTCGTGGGTCACCGTACTTATTCCACCGTATAACAACGTTTACCGAATACCTTATGTTTCCGCATGCTTCATGTGATTAACTACAAGTAAATATTCGGATGTTCATATCAAATTATCTAACTTTATTACAAGTAATTTAATAAGATAAAAATATATATTTATAAGTATAATTATGTGGTAAAAGTTTATATAAAAATATACATTATGCTTCTATTAATTTGATGTAAATATTCAGTGCGGATAAGATTTTACAATTGTTATCTATACTTTCTTTTTCCTTGGTTTTTTTTCTTAAAAATATCTAATTATTTATTTCAGTTCAAAACAATTCGCTTAGGGCCTATTTGGAAAATAATCTTGAAATTGTATTTGGATGTAATTTGATATAATTATATAGTTTGATCTATTTGTTTGACCCAATAATTATTCCCTTTGTTTTATTTGGGTCTTATTGACTGACTTGACATTCTTCTTAAAAATTATTTATTAGTAATTTCTTTTAATAAATTATCTTTATTAATTATGCTTTAAAAATTTAAATTTGATTACTACTAATGATAAGAATAATAGTGAAATAATAATAGTCTCTCTTAATTTGTTAAAATGAACAAATAAAAAAAAATCATAAAAGTAATGAATAAGAGAGATTTTTTTTATATAATTCACGTGCGTTCATCAAATATAATAAATTATATTAAAAAAATATAAATTTATGTAGTTATGTAATAAATACAAATTATGAACTTAATTTTTTTACTCTTTTTTTTCTCATTCATTAAATTTGTGCAATTATATTTTCTTTTGCCAAAGTTTCAAATTGAAAATGAAAAAGTATTCGTTAATGAAACTTATTTTCATACATATATATATCATCAATAAGAATCGATGATAAATATACATACACGTAGTTAGTTTGGTCGATAGTTTTCGATTATTTTTTGCTTAAAAACAAAATTAAGTATTTCATTTTTTAAAATATAAAACAAAACAAAATCAAATAAAAACATATTGAGCTTTTTCTTTGATTTTGTTTAATTTTTTGTTAACCCCCTTACCTTAATTACTTGTTGGAAAAAGTTTGTCAAACATAAAAGTATTATTCCCTTCATTCTGATTGGAGAAAATATTGGAAGAATCTTCTTATATTTTTTTCTTTTAATAAATGACAATTTTTGAACAACCCGTACATTTTTCGGAGAAATAAATATAAAAAAGTATAGAAATGAAAAAGAATTAAAAAGAATATATAAAGGTACTCTCAATTGCTCATAATTAGTTACATATAATTTTTTTTTCTTATTGATGATATATGTGTACCAAAATAAGGTTCATTAATGAATATCTTCTCATTTTTCAATTTGAAATTTCAGCAAGAAAAGATAATTGCACAAATATAACGAATGAGAAAAAAATTAAGTTCATAAATTTATTACATAAATAAATATACTTATTTAATATAATTTATTATGTTTGACATGAATTATATAAATACTTTCTCTCTCTTGTTTATTATTTCATTTTAAAAAGAAGGTAAATGAAATCCACTCTCTTATGCGTCAAAAATGCAACACCTCAGACAAAGTGTCAAAAATGTGAAACCTCACACAACTTTTATTGATTGTGTCTCTCCCATAAAAAATTTCCTAAGAGCGTAAACTTCTCTTTCAAAAAGGATGGTAAGAGCGTAAACTTCTCTTTCAAAAAGGATGGCCCATAAGGCAATGGAAGAACAATTCATGCATATTATTGTAAAAAGATTAGACCTACACCTTTTACGGGGCAAACCGATAAATCGACAAATCGAATCAAATAAAAAAAAACCGATTAGTGATTTGGTTTGACTTGGTTTGATATTTAGAAAAAAAACTCGATCATTATAGGGTTGATTTGATTTTAACTAAAAAAAGTCAAACAGAACCCAAACCGACCCGATTATAGATATACTACTTTTAAATAATATTATACATAAAAATATTTATTAAAATATAATTTATAAATATTTTTTAAATTTTTTTCATAATTTCTGTTTTTTTTCTTACATTTATATTTGAACATGAGAAGCTCATCTAAATAATATAAAAAAAAAGCCCATCTTATAAAGTTATATTATAAAGTTAAAACTTCAAATATTGTTCTGGCTCCATCTTATATGTTGATATTTTGTACTAGAACTTTTTTAAAAAAGCACTGCTCTGTGCTTTTTATTAGATATTATGAAAAACCCGAGAAATCCGAAAATACCCGAAAACCTCGAGAAAAATTGATATCGAAAAAATTCAACTTTTATTGGTTTGGTTTGATTTATAAATTTAATAACCCGACACAAATAATTTAATTTAATTTGTAAAAAATCTGAACCAATCCGACCTACACCACTGAATGAAAAAGCTCTTAGTCTACACTCATTAATATGTGTGAAAGAAAAGCAAGAAGTCTTGTCAAATTTATTTCAAGGCCAAGTTGCCATTAGTTGGGCCTAGTTTTCTTAATTGTTCCCCTGCATAGAGGACCCCATTATTGACTCTCACCATTTTTGAACTTCTTTTTTGTCTTTTAGGACTAAATCTCATTGTTGAATTTTGCTAGAATTAATGGAGGATTCAGATTGACTTGTAGTCAATAGGAGGCCATTGCAAGTCTTTGGCATAACTATTTGGATGGATGGATTGAATAACCCATTCAAGTTGCTTTTTATATATTTATTCATGGCTATAAAATTTGAACAACAAATTTACTCTGTAATAATGTACTTAAGGTTAGAATTGATTTTGTAGGTTCATTACAATTTCTTTTAAGTTTTCTTCATTTATATAAGAAATTTTCATTTTTACAATAAAAGATCTAAAGATGTCACTTTTTTTTTTCCATTTTATAAGTGGTCAAAAGATTATAATTCCTCTACTTTTTATTGGAGAGACTTCACATTAACGGTTCCTTAATCCTAATAGGAGTTTGGAGCTAGAAACAAAAAATTGGTCAAAATAACATGAAAATACAAAATTAACATTTTTTTTCATATATAACACACTAAATTAGTGCACTATATCACCTGCATAAACGACCCATACCTTAACAGCAGTTAAGGCCTCCGAACTCGTATATCGCATTAAATTAGTGCGCTATAGGAGTATCATTTAAACTAGGGCAAACTTCTGATTTCCATGAGGCTTTATTATAATTTTTGACACATTTCCCAGCATATTTAATTTGTACTTGATTTGACCTACATTAATAATGGATAAAAATGGAGAGTTATATGATACTTTTTTATCTTATATTTTTTCCAAAGGTCATCCAAACTATATTAAAGGAGACTTTGGATGAGCTTAAATTCATCCATCTCCTACAACTTTATTTAATCTTTTTCCATATTCATTTATTGATATGTTTTCAACATCTTTTTGAAAAATGTCGAATGAACCAACTATTAGAATTTCATTGTTTTGGGATGATGAAATTGTTCATGACGGTAATATTGTTCCCTGTACACTATTAAAAAACTGTCAAAAAACGACGAAAATAACAGCGACGGACTGCGTCGCTCAAAAAAGTAACGGAATTTGAGACGCTGTCCGTCGCTTTTTTTTTAAAATTTTTTAAAATTTTTTAAATTTTTTTAATAAAAAGCGACGGACAGGGACTATATGTCCGTCGCTTTTTTTGGCGAATTTTTGCGCCATATATAATTATATTTAAAAATTAATTATAAAATAAAAATAATGACGAAGTCCGTCGCTTTTAATTAAAAATAATTAAATATTATTTAAAAATTATATCTTCGTCTGTCGTTTTTTATTATATTTTATTTATCAATTTTTTTTAAATAAGCGACGGACAGCGTCTCCCAGTCTGTCGCTTTTTTGGTCAAAATGGCAGTCAACTACTTAAAAAAAACGACGGACAGGGCGACGCTGTCCGTCGCTCTTTATGATATATTTGAAATTCAGATCCGACTTTTTTCTCATTTCTGCTCTCTCTCTCTCTCTCTCTAAACCCTCCTCCTTCTCTCTAAAAATTCCACCCCCACCCCCTCGCCGTCGTTCGCCGCTGCCGCCGCCACGCCCTCCCCCGTCGCCGTTGTTACCGCCATCCCTCCCCACCGTCACCCTCTCTCTCCGTATTGTTAATAAGGTTAGTTAGTTTTAGGGTTTTTTAATTTTGAAAAAAAATTAATTTGTTGATTTGTTAGTTAATTTATTTCATTTAATTTGTTTAATGTATGTTATTAACATAGTTAATTTGTATATGTGATTTTGAATTGATGAATGTTAGAAATTAGATTTTAGGTCTTTTCTTTTCTTTGAGATTTTCTTTTTGAATTAAATTGTGAATTGAATATTTTTTGGAGTTGGAATTAAAGTGTTGTTGATGTTCAAATGTTATGTTAAGTTGGTTAGTTCTTGAAGTTAGAATGTGAATGAAAATTTTATGTCCTTAGTTTGAATTGTGGTTTTTTTTAATTAGATTGTGAATTGGGTATTGTGTTAGTTGGACTTGAAGTGTTTTTGAAGATAAAATTATGGTTAAAACTTGAAGTAATTAGAAATTAGAATTTAGGTTTTTTTATGTTTGGAAGATATTCAAGTTAGAAAAATATTGGGTTGACTGATTTTTGATGTTTGAAAGATAAGATAAAATTACGGTTAAAACTTGAAGTAATTAGAAATTAAAATTTAGGTTTTTTATGTTTGGAAGATAGTCAAGTTAGAAAAATATTGGAAGATATTCAAGTTATGATCTTGGACTTTAATTATTGTATGAATTAATTAATTATAAATTGAATTAATCATAACTTGAACTTAATTATTATATGAATTAATTAATTATAACTTGAATTAATTAGAATTTGTAGTCTCGATGAATTGTAGTCATTATGAACTAATTAATTAAGCTTGAATATATGTAATTTTGTAGATGGATCATCATTTGTGGATGTATAACATGCATTATGAAGTTGGTGGTGGTTTAAAACCTGAATTTATTGACGGTGTAAGAAGTTTTATCGATCATGCCATGACACTTGATATTTTTAAGCGAAATGGATTGGTTAGGTGTCCTTGTCGTGAATGTAGGTGCTTAAATTTTTTTAATCCAGATATAGTTATGGTTCATTTGTATGATAATGGATTTAAGTCTAGATATTTTGTATGGGTTGATCATAGAGAAATAGATGGATTGAATAATATATTTTATAATCTGCTGCCCGTGGATGAATATAATATGCTTGCACCACATGGTTAAATTAGGGTTGAACATAATAGCATTCTACATGATAGAGTTCAACATTATACATTTCAACATGATAGAGTTCATGAAATGATTAATGATGCGTTCGGAGTTCAAAATGGGATAAAACCCGAACAATATTTTGATGAAACTCCTAATGAAGAAGCAAGACGCTTTTATCAACATTTAGAAGAGGATAGTCGTCCATTATGTGAAGGGAGTCCACATTCTGCTGTGTCAGTTGCAGTTAGGTTAATGAATATTAAATCAGATTGGAGTGTTCCTCATGCGGCTATGAACTCAATGATTAATCTTTTGGGCGAACTGGTTAATCCTGAATTTAAGATACCTAAGAACTTCTATCAGGCAAAAATATTGGTTTCCAAGTTAGGATTGTCGTATGATAGAATTCATTGTTGTGTTAATGGCTGCATGTTGTTCTACAAGATTGATAGTGAATTAAAAAATTGTAAGTTTTGTGGACAAGCTTGTTATAAGAAGACTCCTGCTGGAAAAATGGTCCCAATTAAGGCGATGCATTATTTACCTCTTATTCCCAGATTAAAGAGGTTGTATGCATCGATGAGGTCTGCCCCACATATGAGATGACACCGTGAATATAGAAGGCCGCCAGATGTCTTGTCACATCCATCTGACGGAGAAGCATGGAAACATTTTGATAACATGTATCCTGATTTTGTTAGTGAACCAAGAAATGTACGATTGAGGTTGTGTGCAGATGGCTTCACACCATTCTCTAATGCTGCCTCACCTTATTCTTGCTGGCCTGTATTTCTTACCCCGTACAACCTTCCTCCTGAAATATGCATGACAAGTCCGTACATCTTTCTAAGCTGTGTTATTCTAGGTCCTCGCAATCCTAAAAGTTTGATTGATGTCTATCTACAACTATTGATAGATGATCTTAAACAATTGTGGTTTGAAGGAGTAGTGACTTACGATATATCAACTAAGCAGAATTTTGTTATGCGTGCTATTTTAATGTGGACTATTAATGATTTTTCTGCATACAGAATGTTGTCTGGTTGGATGACTGCTGGAAAGCTTGCTTGTTCTTATTGCATGGAACATAGTAAGGCATTCACCTTAAAGCATGGCAGAAAAAATTCATGGTTTGATTGTCATCGTCAGTTCTTGCTAATGAACCATGAGTTTAGAAAGATGAAACATGCATTAAAAAAAAATAGAGTTGAAAATGACTCTCTACCTCCATCACTAACAGGACATCAAATTTGGGAGAGAGTTTCTCAATTGCCTAAAGTTACAGAAACTCTACTATCTAGACTTCCTGGATATGGTGTTGAACATAATTGGAACAAACGGAGCATATTCTGGGAGTTGCCTTATTGGAAGGATAATCTCCTACGACATAATCTTGATGTGATGCACATTGAGAAAAATTATTTTGACAATTTGTTTAACACAGTGATGGATGTTAAGGGCAAGACAAAAGATAACACAAGAGCTATAATGGACTTACAAGAATACTGTAGGAGAAAAGAATTGTGGTTGCAAGAACAAAATGGTAAAACTGTCAAGCCTAAAGCCAGTTATTCATTCACATTGGATGAGAAACGTGACATATGTGAGTGGGTTAAAAATTTGAGAATACCAGAGGGATATGCTTCGAATTTGGGTAAGTGAGCAAATCTAAATGAAGGAAAGTTGATAGGTATGAAAAGCCATGATTGTCATGTATTCATGGAAACATTGATTTCTATCGCTTTTAGCCATCTACCTGACAGGATATAGAAGCCAATCATAGAGGTAAGTCTTTTCTTTAGAGATTTATGTTCTGGAAAGTTGTTGGAAAGTACTTTAGACAGGATGGAGGAAAATATTTCTGTTATTACTACAAAGCTAGAGAAGATTTTTCCATGTAATTTTTTGATGTGATGGAGCATCTTCCAATTCATCTTGTAAAAGAAGCCCGCCTTGGAGTTCTAGTTCAAACAAGGTGGATGTATCCATTTGAAAAGTAATGTTTTTATTATATAAGTAATTAATTTATTCTTATTATATATACTATAATTATTAGTTAACATATATTTCAGAAAATTAGAAGCTGCAAACAAATAATTAAACAGAGAGAAAAAATCGAAGGCTCAATTGTTCAAGCTCATATTGTGAGAGAAACTGGTGACTTTTATTTCTATTACTTTGGGGATGAAGTTCCATGCAGGAGAAATAGGCCTAATCGCAATGATGAAGGTGATAGTGATCCGATGTATCCATCGATTTTAATTTTTAATCATTGTGGTAGAGGATCTAAACAGCGTGGAAGACAAAGCTTCACTAATATGAAAAGACAATCAGTTGTGACCCATATTATGCTTAATTGTCTAGAAATTCAGTCATATCTTAAGTAAGTGTGAAATTAAATTATCAAATTACATAGTAATAAGTGATTACTAACTATCAAAATTGAACATATCAATATCAGCTCGTTCGTAAGCACATGAAGCAATGAAGCCATATATACGAGGTTTTCCAAATGGCTAAAGGATTATGTAAGTGTGAAAGCTTATATTGAATCAATAGGTATAATGTTTTCACTTTATAGTAAATTGAATTATTTTGAAATCAATTTGTAAGTTTATGATGAATACTCAAGTGTCGAACATTCGCCAGTTGTGAGAGAGATCACACTCGGGCCTGAATCTCATATTCATACAATGAATAAATATTGTGTGAATGATTTTAAGTTTCAAACTGAAGAAGTTTCTATGCACAAGAAAACCAATAATAGTGGTGTGTGCATTCAAGGTGATGTCCATGGTAATGACCAAATTGTAGAATATTATGGTGTCATTCAAGAGATTATTGAAGTAAGATATTCAGGTTGGCCTAAAAAAATATAGTATTATTTCGATGTAAGTGGTTTGACCCATCACACAGAGGCACAAAGATGGACCAAAAACATAATATAATTGAAGTTAAGCACACCAGACAATACGAAAGTTATAATCCTTTTATCATTGCCCAAAATGCTAATCAAGTCTATTATGCTCTATATCCATTGCGTAGTGATAAGGCTGATTGGTGGGTTGTTATTAAGACAAAGCCTGTGGGAAGAATTGAAATTGAGAATGTATTAGATGCGTACCAAAATGATGTTGCACTTGTTTAACGATAAGATGATGTTGAGTTGGAAACCACTAGAACATCCTCAACACATAGTAGAAGAGGTTTCTGATGATGAACTTATAATGCCAAATGTTGAGGAAGAAGTAAACGAGGAATATGAATCATTTGAGGGGGAGGAATGGATTGACAATAAATATGAAACAACTGAGGAGGAGGAATGGAAAGTTGACAAAAATGAAACAAGTGAGGAGGAATAGAGTGATAGATTATCACTAGTATGTAAGTTGTTTATTTCCCTAACTCTAAATTTATTTAATTTATGTTTTTTATATATTGTATTGTTACTTTATATGCAGATGTCATCTGGTGATAGTGATAGATCCCGGGATCATCTTGGTGTTAGCCATTCTGGATGAAGTAAAAAGAAGTCTGGAGACCTGTTTGATCATGAGGATATCCCAGGACATATTTCTTCAGCGCCGGAGATGCAGCATCGCCGAGCTAGTCCTACACATATTCATATTGTGCCTTTTGAGACTATGGATCCTTTAGTTTACCATAGTCAGTTCCGCCGATCACGTGACAATTCTTCTTCTTCACAGGTCAGATATACTTCATATGATCAGACCTACCAGCTACCCACAAAGGTTATTGCTCGACCCCCGAGAGTATCATCTTCTTCTACTCCATTTCCCACAATTCCATCTCCTGGATCTCAGTCTCCTTACATATCTACTTTGAGACTTAGAGATTCTAGTGTTGAGACTAACACTCATACAGCATCACCTACACCTTCTTCTGCTGCTAGACCAGAGGCAGTACATGATGTGTCTGGGTTAGCTCCGGGATAGAGGGACAAACTTGGGAGAGTCATGATTGAGCCTGATGGATCCTCGTTTGTTTAATGTTTTATTTATTTATTTTTGCTACATTAATAACTTATTGATGATATAATTACATGTTTATTATGTATCTTGCAGGTGGCATCCTTCGAAGGAGGCTGTTAGCGCTCTTCAGGAGAGTGTTAGGAGGCTATATACTGCCCTATCACTCTTGCCGGGAGATTCCAAACAGTATCTACCAGGCAATGTTTAATGAATTCAAGATATATATATGTTTAAATCTATTTTTTAAGTTACATTTAATATTTTTACTAAACTTTACTTAATTAATTATTTAACGTTATTCATTTTTTCAGACTTTATGTACCTGGGAGCCAAGGTACAATATGGTCATTGCGACCACTTTTGAAAGAAAAGCGAGCGTCAGACTGTCTAGCTGGCTAAAGAAAGATAGGAATGATCGGGCACCTTCGAGTTTGATGCTGCCTCATATATTTGAAGAATTATGCCGATATTGGGATACCGAAGAATTCAAGGCTTTGTCCAATCAAGAAAAAAAAGCGAGAGCCAGCCTAAAGGGTGGCTCGTTGCACACCGGAGGTGCAAAGAGTGTTGGTACGATTCAAAGGGAGATGGTAAGGTTACTAAATTTTAAGTTTAAATTCATTTTCTGAAATAAATTATTTGACAAAATATTATTTCATTAATTGTATTTTTATTTATAGGAAAAAGAATTGGGACGCACTCCCTATCGTCATGAAGTCTTTAGAAAGACCGATTGAAGAAAAAGACTAATGAGTCGGATCTGAATGAGTGGGTGGAAGAAAGGGCCGAACGAACCTATGTAAGTTATTTAAGATATAATGTATAATATATTTTGATTCTAAGTTTTATTTTTATTATATATATATATATTGATTATAACTTTTATTTTCTAATATGCAGCAAGATTATGAAAGGCACATACGTGAAATGGGATATTCGGTTCAGCTAACACCTGAACAGTCCACTCAAATTTGGACAGAAAAAGTGGTTGGAGGCAGCCATAAGGGCCGAATATATGGAATGAGCTCTAGAAATAATGTACGACGACTTCAATCAAGTTTAGAAGGTATTGGATCGTCGCTTCAAGCCGAGGTCATTGATGGAGTTCAAATAGCTGCAATGTCTCAGCAAATTGCACAACTTACACGCGCATTGACAGAATCAGAGAAAAGAAGGGTCATGGATCAAAAAAGTATGAATGAACAAGTTGAGCAAATTAAAGAACAAGTGCTCAACCTCGCCCATCAGCCTCCGCCCCGTTATTCAAGAGGGTCCACTCTGGATGATTCCGACGATGTGATAAATATATAGCAAATAGTCCTTAGAGTTCCCTATGTTAGTTTATGAACATTTTGAAATTTTTGTTAACTTTGAAACACTTTAAATCGTTCTAAATTATGATTTTATTCGTTTTAAGTGTTTAATTATGTTTGTTATTATGTATTTTGCGTATTTTATTTGTTGTTATTTGTGTTTGAATGGGCTGAATTGAATACAAGTGAATTGAATCTTGATTGCAGGTGGGCAGCAGGAACTGCAGGTTTCTGCTGTCAAAAATATTGGGAAAATGTGACGGATAGGGCACTTTAGTCCGTCGCTTTTCTGGATTTTTTTTTATATTTTCTTAGAAAAGCGACGGACAGAGACTCAAAGTCCGTCGCTTTTCTGCAAATTTTTAAGAAGACCAGTATAAACAAAGCGACGGATGGAGACTACTAGTCCGTCGCTTTTATTAAATAATTATTTTTTTTAAAAAAGACGGAGTCCGTCGTTTTGTTTTATATATTTTTTAATTAAAAAAAATTAGGAGCGACGCAGTCCGTCATTTTTTACGGCCCTTTCCGTCGCTCTTTCAAAAGCGTCGAGCAAAAAAGTGACGGAAGTGACTGCATCGCTTTTCCGTCGAGTTTGACCAAAAAAGCGACGCAGTCCGTCGTTTTTTTGCGTCATTTTTTGACAGTTTTTTAATAGTGGTAGTTGCCCTCCCATACAATCCGTCGCTTTTTTGCGTCATTTTTTGACAGTTTTTTAATAGTGGTAGTTGCCCTCCCATACAATCGATTATTAAGTTATTAGTTGCACTAGATTACATAACATCGGTCGGTATAATTTATAAAAAAAAAAATGAGAGTTTGTAAGGGAGATTTTAAGTTGACTGTAATAGGAAGATATCAATATCTTTTTTGCCACAAGGTTTAATGAATTATGCAGATTTCAGAATAAAGGACAATGAGCCCTTGACTAATATGTTTAGGACTCCCAGAGATCAAATCAACCTAACAATGCTTGAAATATATGTTAAGAAAATTCCTAGAATTCGTTGTGAAGTCCCTCCTACTCAGGCTAGTGCTTATCCTGCGATGAATATTTATGAAGACATTCTTACGGGTCAAATGTCAATTAAAGTATTAACTACTACTATTCCTACTACTACATCTAAAAGGCTCTCACAATACTCAGTAACAAGACAACACTGCAGGTAGTTCAGTGTAATCAGCTTTCCAGTTTATAAGTTTTCCCCCTTTTATATACTTCAAGTTCTTTGTTGTGGTAGTTAAGTCAACTGTCAAAATCGTGTAACTTTATGAAATGTAAAACTTGCATTTTATGTACTTCTGATTTCATTTCTAAATCTAAGTTATTTTTAGCACACACTTCAACAATATTATAATTTACCTCAAAGATTAATCAAGTAAACCATCTATGTTGAGGTGAAAAAAGAATTCAGTTAGAAGTATGTCCTTTATGCTTCCTACATCACACAAGAAGCACCAGTGGTCTAGTGGTAGAGTAGTACCCTGCCACGGTACAGACCCGAATTGAGCAGTGACGATTATTGTGCTCACATTGTGAAGTTGGGGTCTTTACAACACTCTGATATAAGTGACAAAACGTAGTGCATTTGAGTTCTACTCTTTTTTGTGTAATTTTTCTAACCTCGGCCCTTCTTGGCTCCACCTTTGACATTTGACAATCCTCTCATCTCGACCTTACTTGGCTCTACCTTTGGCATTTGACGATCCTCTTAACTTATTCGTGTGTTTACTTTTTGGTATTTTGATTCCCAACAGAATAATGACCATCTCATTTGAAGAGAATTTTGATGTCGTCCGCTAGTTATATATTTGTGTTTTAGCTCAAGTATCAACTGAACGATGAGTTCCTGATTCATGTTGTTTACTTGAGGACATCACAATTAATAAACTGCTCTTCTTGTAGGCATTGGTGATAATCAATATCATGATGTGTAAGGTATACATGCCTATATAAATACAAGCTAAGACGTCTAGTACTGCAATTCTATTTTCATGGTCCGAAGTTAATATTTCAATAGCCTGTGTAGCTGATATTATCTGGAAATATTAAATAATATTTTTTATGTAGATTGACCATTTTCACTAGCTAAAAAGCTCGCGCAATACTTATTAACAAGCAACAATTCAGGTAGCTCACTGTAATTGGCCTTCCAATATATAAGTTTTCCCCTTTTATACTTCAAGTTCTTTGTTTCAAAGGATACCTCAGCTTGAAGCTTAAAAGTATATAAAACAATGAAACTCCTTACTGGTTGCACATCCTGAATACCATGACCATTAGTCCATTCTCATTTGAATGCCCTCCACTAATGTCACGATACAACCCATTGGGCCGTGCGAGCACCTACTTTAATACCTAAGTAGGAGAACCTTCAATCCTCTAACGGAAAAAAATCATGCGGAAGTTTAACAAAATACTATTAATATCCTAAAAGAGTAGTGAAGTCACCTTAAATTAATTTAAAACTTCAAGGTTGATTACAAGAAATATTTTAACACCCCCAAGGATACTAGTCTAAGCAGGTACAAGAGCTTCTAAAGATACAGAGTATAAATAGAGTAATGACACAACTCCCACCATAAGGAAGAAAGAGTAGAAGCTGTTGGAGAATCATTTTCGTCTTCACCTAAAAAACATCACTGACCCTGCAACTAGACTATGCCAAATGGCATAGCAAGAGTAGTATCAGTACAAACAACATGTACTGGTAGACATCATCTGTCAACCCGATTCCCACCGCATAATATAAAGAAATCAACAAGAAGGAAACATACTCTTAAGGAAATTCACCACCAAAATTTTATGCACAACTCTTATCCTTTCCATTTACCTCCTTACTGTCATTCAAGCCTAATACTTATCCCTTCTAGATGGTCTACTGCCAACTCTAATACAGATCAAGGTCTAACTCTAGAATAAATAACATCTCACTTGCAAGAAGGCAACGTTAAGGTAGACTAAGGCTCATCTTCTAACTGTACTGGCTCGCCATGGCGAAGCCTAACCCGCTCTAGCGGCCTCGCCACAACGAGATTCCTCTCGCCAGGGAGGTCTACCCGAAGACAAAATCTCTGAATTCTCTCCCAATCCCCCCCTTTTCACATGTACCAACAGGACACCATCAACATCTGACTCTAAGTCATTAATCTTATTAAACCACACATCAACTGCTCTTCACTTGTTTACCCACGACCTCATACCTATGATGCTGATGCATCTAAAAACCATAACATGATCCAAACAGGCATATACAAAAAACATATTACCAATTTACCATTTCAAGAGCAGTATACAGTTTCACAGTGTAAATCTCAAACACAACAGTCAACATGGTAACACTTCGACCTTCGGTCCTTTCATCTCAATTATTGCACATGATCGACATGCTCAATTATAATTGGGTCAGTTTCTCTATCATCACACATATAGTGGAGATCAATTCATAGATGATAGTCACACAATGGTTCTCTCATGGAATTCATATCCAAACTTTTAGTGTGTCGGCATGACACTTGATCCAATAGTTAATATGTGCCGAAATGTGACACCCGATCTATTATATGTATCGAAATATGATATTCGATCCAATATATATTTCGGAATGTGATACCCAATCTACTATATGCGTCAGAATGTGACTCATGATCCACTATACATGTCAGAATATGACATTCGATCTAATATATGTGTCAGAACATGATACCCAATCCAATATCATAATCACAATCACAATCACAAACACAAACACAGTTCACAACGAATATTTCACATACTTGCACAATCAAGTAACAAGTTCATTCCATGCAATTGTTCACAAATAATCATTTCATTAGTTTCATTCTATCTTTCCCTTCATTAACAATATTTCATCAAGCCTTCTTTATTCAAGGCATCACTTTTTGTAGAGCAAATTTAAGATTATGGATTTTATGGTCTTGAAATTGTAGATCAATCTCAAAAACATATCAATCTCCCAACCAAAATAATTAAATGCATAGAAATCTTCACAACATTACTCAAGTTTTTACAGGGAGTAGCCAGCATGAACACATACAATTATTTGTATAATCACATCCCTCTATATACATCCATAGCCCATAACCCACCACAACTAAAAAAATACTATATTTAGCTACGAACTTCGTCGCTGGTCTGTTTCTGTTTTGCTCGTAGCTAATAAAAATCTATTGCTAATTCATCGCTAAGTAGAATTAATAATAGATTTTGCTGTTTAGCTACAATATTTATTCGTCGCTAAATACAGTTTCTTTAGTAATGCACAAGTCTCAAGATCTCCTAATAACCCAGCAATTTCCTTACACTAACTTTACAAAGACCATTAATCATATCAACAAGTAGTATTAAGATTAACAATCAAGAACTTGACTATCTCACAGAATAATCAAAACCCACATAGTACATTCTTACCCTAAACAACAACAACAACACATTCAGCCATTCAGACTACATGCCCAAAGGCCTAGACATGGAATCTCCCATCAATTTACGATATATTATGCAATGAGAAACATGTCTATAACTACTCAATTAAGAAACCTAGCCTACCTAGGCGCCAAGCAACTTCTGCAGAAGTCTGATTGCAAACCTTGATAACTTTAGCTTATTCTTGGTCTAAAATAATAGAATAATACAAAATCAATCACAAAAGACCTAAATATTTCTAGATTATATGCAAATCCCAAATCCTAGGCCAATCTCATGATTTTTCCACCGAAACTAAGGTTTTCCTACCATTAATTCACCTAAAACTACCAATTTCATAATAACATTAGAGAATTGCGATAAATAAATCAAGAACAACCATTCTTAAGATTAGCCCAGAGTCTTACATCCTAAAATCCTCATGAATCCAAATTTTTTTCATCGTAGAATGGATTCAAACCATCCCCTAGGGCCATAATTATATTTCTAAGGACTAAGGAATCAAATGGATTTTAGATTGATGGAAGGACTTATCTTAGAAATAGGAAATCGATGGAAAACTGAAGAAATCACCCCTCTCTTTTCCTAGACTGACCTTGGATGATTTTTGAGTGTAAAATAATGTTTTAGGTCTGAAAATTGCATTTAGCTGTGAGTAGCCCTCTGTAGAGGTCCCGCTATGACGGCCTAAATTCTGCTACAACGGCCTCATCATCACAGACAGTGCTTAGTAAAATGGGCATAAGGTTTTACTCCAAACTCCAAATGAAGCAAACTCAGTGGCGTTGGAAAGAAGACTCATAGACCTATAATTTTATAAGTCATGGGTCATCTAATTCATAATAGGCTGAGAGCTATGGTCATTTGAAATTGACCTTAGTTTAAACTCAAGTCTGAAACTAAATTGGAAAGACACTTTCAACTCAACTTTGAGATAGGAGCATTGTACAATCTTAATTCACAACTAGTGTACTCGCATACCAAGGAATTGATCCTAATCTTATGAAGAATGAGATTTGTATATCTTTACCGCATATATTTTTAGTAACGACGGAATAGATCGTTACAACTAGTTATGCATTTATGTTTTAGCTCAAATACCAAAGGAAAATTGAGTTTCAGATTCATTTATTTTATTTGAACTACCAAATTACTTGTCCATTAGTAAACTCTGCAGCATTTTTTAACTCTATATAAATAGTGCAACTTTACGTCTATTCAACATCAGAACTTGTAAACTTAGGTATAGTTAGCAGATGGTGAGGCTAAATATTCGAATCCCATCCTGATTTTATGCCTACTAGTACAAGGGAAATTAAGAATAAACAAAACTAAAATGATAAAAATACAACAAACAAAATTAAAATAGTCAAACTTGTCCAAATAGTATTTTTCTTGCCCCCTCCCTTTTATGTCACATTATAGGTGTCTTATTGACTAATAAAAAAAAATTCTTGCCCCCTCCCTTGTATGTCACATTATAGGTGTCTTATTGACTAATAAAATTATGCATTATCAAACAATGAAAAAAGTACTACTCTTGAATTCAATATTTGAAGTAGTGATACAAACAAATTTGAGTTAAAAAACATTATAGAATGTGATATATATTTCGGCCCATCAACAAGTAATTACACTAGGAAATCACTCTTCCCCTTTAAAACCTGTTTTTCTAGTCTCAACATATTGTCCTCTGTCTATTATACTAAAGGCCATAACTCATGTATTGCTACATGCCTGCACAATGAGGATGATAGGCAATAGGGTTCATGGGATGTAACTCTCTGCAACAATGTTAAAATAAATAAAGTAATGTATAAAATTTCTTTTTGTATTTTTGAATGAATCAGTTATACAAAAGGTCCCTATTTATTATACTCGACAGTGAAATCCTAATCTTATTTACATAGCAAAATAGAGAAAGAAAAATATTACTTACACCTAAAAAGGGAAAATGAATTCTAATATACTAGAAAAAGAATATTGTGTAATCATTGAGATTTTGTGTAATCAAAATGAAATTTTAACACCCGCCCCCTCAAGTTAAAGGTATTGAACAAACACCTAACTTTCCTAGAAGTTGATGATGGACATGTCCTGTCAAGGAATTGGTGAAGATATCGGCAAGCTGGGAAGATTATTTTACATATGATAAGGAAATTATGCCGAAGAGATATTGTTGAAGGACAAAGTGACAATCAATTTCTCAACATGCTTTGTTTATTCATTTTGGCATATGAATGCCGGCAATATTGTTAGAGTGGAAGGGGTATTGGCAAGGAGATTGATACCTGAGATTTTCCAAAAGTTGAATGAGCCATGTAAGCTCAGCTATTATCCTCCTCATAGATCGATACTAAGCTTTAGCAGAACTAAGAGACATTGATGTTTGTTTTTTTTATTTTCAGGAAATAGGAGAGGAATCAAGAGAAATGTAAAACCACTTGCTGATTTTTGTGAATGTGGAAATTAATTCAAAATAATCGGAAGCAGACATAAAAAAACCAAGACCTGGACCAGGGTGTTTGGTCTTCGTGTTTGCAGGCCAGGCGCCATATTCACGAAGGTCAAGGGAGTTGACCCTCTACGTTCGAGGCTAGGCACTGCATTTGCAGAGCTCTGAGGCCCAACCCTTCACATTCGTAAACTGTGTCCCACATTCGCGAAGGTATGTTGACTGGTCTTTAAGACCATTCGCTTTTCAACCTTAGTTCAAGAATTCAAAAGTTGATAACTTGAGTTCTAGACTTTCGTTTTGGGTGATTCAAGTTTCATTTTGTCGGGAATTTGTGTGGCGTTGTGTTTGGATTGTCAAAGCGGTGTGGATTGCTTATCTCAAGGTAATTTCTTATCCCAAAGGGACGCCGAGTCTCTTCAACGGTGAATTGAATATCATTTTGTTGCATGATTTATTTTTGGTTGATTCTAAACTCGAATTGTGCCCATTTTTGGGGCACAAGTTCAGTAACCTAATTAGGACCCATTGATAGAGTCAATTTAAAAATTTCCAACGCGGATCTTACAATTTAATTTTGACTCAAACTTGGGCCCATCTACAATTGATTTGATTTTAGTGTCTAAACGTCCGTATTGACGTTGTGATAGTTTTTTTATAGAGTGATAGAGATCAAATGCCGTTTGGAAGGGTAAAACTCTAAAATTGTGATTTTGGAGCATGTGCAGTCAACTTCGAGGTAGCTATGACTTACCGATCTTTAGATTGAGCTTGTGATTGTGAATTTATGTTGATTATCTAGAATGGAGATGGGCTTGTAGTTTTGTCACGACCTTGACCAGCCGTGATTGACACCCACACTAACCCTCTGGTGGAAGAACCGATTCTATACCCAAAATTTAATAGACTTAAAGAGACAAAAACATTTAAAGATACGAAAGAAAGTTTAAATGATGAATTAAGTGTTGAGTTCCCATAAACTCAGAAAGTTTAACCAAATAAACAAAATATTCGAAAATTAACCTCTAGAATTTAAAAGTCATTAAAACAAAACTCTACTAGACAACAAGTCTAAAGAAAAGGGGATGCAACTCCAAAAACCATAAAATAAACAAGAGTCTGAAAAGTCTAAGTCCTGATAGGAAGGACTAGACCAAGACTGGGAAAAATTCATGAAAGCCTGAAAGAAGTGGTTCACTCTTGAACTCTGAAAATCGGCGATCTCCTATTTTAGTTCTCTCAACAGCCACCTAAAGATACCATGTACTCAACATAAAAAGAGCAAGTGTAGTATCAATGCAAAAAATAATGGTGTATTAGTAGGATCACGCTGCTATTCCAGTAAGTGAAATATAAATAAGTAACCACAACACAGTAAGCATACATATATAGAATACTTTACCACTTATCATCTCATAATCAACACATATACATATACACAGGTTAACAATCTCAATTCTCTATGCAACAATCAACGAATGGTTCTCTTGGAACCCACACCCAAACTGTAAGTGTGTCGAAATGTGACACCTAATCCAATAATGTATCAGAATGTAATACTCGATCTAATATTGTGTCAGAACATGACAATCAATCTAATTATGTCTCAAAATATGACACCCAATCCAATTATGTGTCGGAATGTGATATTCGATCCAATCAATCATAATCACAATCACAATGAATAGTCTCACATAGTTATATCCATCAAGTAACAAGTTCATTACATAAAATTGATCACAAACAATCATTTCATTAGGTTTATTTTATCTTTCCCTACTCACATATATACAGATATACAATAGAGCAGTTAAAATGCATATATGATACAAACGAAAAAATAAATCATCACCTACCTCGAAACCAAGCCTGAATGCTCCTACAAGACTTGGGCTTTCCCTTTCCGAAGTCTTTCAGCTTGTTCTTGGTCTAAAAGAATTACACATATGCAAAGGATCAATAAAATGATATAATTTATCCAGATTATATCATAATAATAACTCTTAGCCAAGTTCATGATCCTAATATTCAACTAGATCTTTTTCCACCATTAATTTTAAGTCAAAACCCTCCCCAAAATATAATCAACCATTATTCTAGGTTATAAGAATTAAAATAAAGATTAGGGGAGTAATTAACTTACATTTAGCATGAAAATTTGTGAAAAAAATGATAAGAAACTGCCCTAAGTCGCCCTTTAGCTCTCAAGAATGAAGTTTTGCAGAAAATGACATTTTTGGGCCTTTTTTCATTTTTAATCGCGACTGGCCCACCATAACGGACCCCATCTCGCAACAGTGGCCCTGCCCTGGTGGTTTTCTTGAAGATAGAGAGTTGGGATTTGAGCACCAAGCTTCAATTTTGCAACACACCCTCAATACATGACATTTTAAATTCAACCCTTCACGTCAAGATCAATTACGGGAGCTATACTCGCCCGAATTCGATTCCATAAAGCCTTACATGCTCCTTATTGTCTTGGATATCAAAAAATGATCAAATTTAGAATTAAATCCCCTATCTAATACTGGATTACCGTAGACCTCACCTGACTCAGATTTCATCCAAGTCTGGCCTAGGCTGAAAATTTCCTAGTCACTACTCAAAAGTTTTCTGGCCTAAATTCCTTTCCGGTTAGTTTATCCATAACGATGGAAATAGGTTATTATAATAGATAATAATTTTCCCGTTATTCATCCCCGAGTGACAAAACTAGGAAACACTGGACTAAGGTAAGAATAGGGTAGTACCTGAATAGTCAAATAACCGAGGATACTTATCTCGCATGTCCTTCTCGGTTTCCCAAGTAGCTTCTTCCACTCTAAGGTGCTTCCATTGAACTTTAACTGATTTAATCTATTTGGTCCTCAGCTTTCGAACAACATGATCTAGAATTGTAATTGGTTCTTCCTCATACTGAAGATCTTTGTCTAACAAGACTGAGTCTCACTTGATGATATAATCTCCATCCCCATGTTATTTTTTCAACATGGACACATGGAAAATTGGATGGATTCCAGATAGCGTAGGTGGTAAAGCGAACCTATAAGTCACTGGCCCTACACAGTCAAGGATCTTAAAGGGGCCAATGTAGTGAGGACTGAGCTTGCCCTTCTTATCGAATCTCATTGTCACGCTTCGGGAGGGTACCCTAGACATGGCCGGCACTCGAAAGTCATTTCTGACCATCAAGCGAACCACCTGGTCTAGTTACACTTTTATTCATTCACATTCTATCGGCGGAAGACTCAATCATAGGAATACTATCCATAATATAGGGCCAAAGGCCAAAAACCTATCAAATCAATAATCAGCTAGAATAAAACTAGTCAAACGAATGACTCATCATTCCCACACTCTAGTCCATGAAACCTCTATCAATAATCTAGGAGGTGCCAATGACAAGCCCATGGCTACCAACAATCAAAATAAAAGAGACAAAACAATGCTATGAAGATAATCTCGGCATTCTCCGGAGACTAGGAGGACTCACCAACCAGTGGGAAGTGGGGAGATCTTCAACGGTGCATCGGTTGATGATCTCTAGTACCTATCTCTTCATCATGAAATGATGCAGGCCAAATGGCGTCAGTACATGAAATATACGAGTATGTAAAATGGCCGAATGAAAGAACATTAGAAAGAAGCAATCAAACTTGGAATCTCAACTCAGGAAGAAGAACAACTCAATCAAGTGTCCTAAGTCTAAATAAGAATATGGTTTATATGGGACCAATCACATAACATTCAACTCAATCCGACTCAGAGTAGTATCAAGACCTATATGAGAGTTTCTCTTATCCGACAACCATCACTTATGAGCCAGTGATAGTACAACAAACCGACGTTGTTGCCACGTCCGTTCATACTTTGCCAGGGTATGAACAAATCAACCAATCATGGATCCCATCGATCAGTCAAGTCCTATTATTTCAAGACAATACAAAGGGAAACATTTGACTTTAACGGTTCGATCCCATGGGAAACATCTGACTTTAACGGTTCAATCCCTTCCTACGTTGGCGACGTAGTTCATGGGGTTCGAGTATGGACTATACTCTTACCCACTTCGGTGCTAGATACTCCTCCCAAGACTCAATGCTCATAAAACTCCATCCAATCAACTCAATCAAATCATATCGACAAGTCTCATTTAAAACCTTGTCAACTCATCAACTCTATCACAATCAAATCTCTCCCAATCATACTATCCGATCAATCCTAATCATATCTTTTGGGACTCAACACAACTCTAAGGTTTTAAATCAACAATTCAAGAATAAGCAACATATTTAAGAAAATTGGCATTTCTTTATCATAATCAACATAGTTAAGAAATTAACAATATAAGTTCGACCTCTCATCTCAATCAACTCATAACAACATGAAGCACATCACTTTCTCAACTCCACAATATCCACATAATAGAAATTAGGGTAATAGATGAAAAGTGCCTATTTGGACCTACCTCTATCAATAATCTTTATTCTTATGGACAATAAATTAAAAGAAGATATAGGGAACATGGGCGGACTCAACCCATGCTTTGAGTAGCCTTACATACCTTAGTGAAGATTTTGAAGAAAACCTTGATGTTGGGTCTTCAATGGAAAGCTTGAATCTTTGGAGTTCTTGAAGCAATCCTTGTTGGAAATGGAGAAGAAGAGGAAGAGAGGAAAATTTCTAGGGCTTTTAGAGAGAGAGAGGGACTGAAAAAAATGATCCAAAAACGTTCAAGGCTTGTGTATATATAATTTGGAAAATACCCAAATTGCCCTTTCTTTTAAAATATGGAAAAACGGCTAAAACACTCTTGGCGCGATAGTGGCGCATCACGCCACTGCGCCACCAAGTCGAATTTAGGCTTAAAACCTGCATATCTGATAGTGGCGCATCGCGCCAAGGACCAAACTACTGAGGCTGTTTTGTGGCGCGATAGTGGCGCGTCGCGCCCTTACAGCGCCAAGCCCATATTTTCTGGATTCTGGAAAATAGGCTTAAAACCCTACATATTTCCTAGTGGCACACCGCGCCAGGGACCAAACTACTGAGGTTTTTTCCTGGCGTGATAGTGGCGCGTCGCGCCACTGCGGCGCCAAGCCCAGGTTTCCAGCAGTTGTCACCTAGGCCTGAAATTCTTACAGTACTAGTCCGTCTTGGGATAGTTATAACTTTTAACTCCGAACTCTAAAAATTACAATCTTGGCGGCGATGGAAAGAAGATTCGAAGACCTTTAATTCAATAGGTCATGGGCCACCCAGATTGGCTTATCTCAAAAGATATAGTCGCTAGAAGTCGACCCCTTATACGAACTCACTCTAAAACTTAGCCAAGATGAATTCTTTGGGCTTAGCTTGGTTCTAGGGATCCTTTATGACCCCACATCACCTCTAACACTCTCCAATTCCTTGGGAACTCACCCTAACCCATGCATATACTTCACAATGGTCGGGTTCGATCCTACACGTATAAAAAGAAGGGTTCGTATCCTAGTGAAGAATTTTGGGGTGTGTTACATTATCTCCCCCTTGGGATCATTCATCCTCGAATGACGAGTAAACCAAGGATGGACTCGGGGTACAAATCATAATCAGACTTCAGTCATGCAACCAGTCAAATTCTCAAAATAATTACTATCCAAACTCAAAATGCACAAATGAATTCAAGTCAAGAAAATGGACATTACCTTCAACATTCTCCTCGGTAGGCACGAATAGATGCGGATATTTAGATTTCATATCTTCCTCCGCCTCCCATGTGGCTTCCTCAACAAATTGATTTCTCCATAGGACTTTTACTGAGGCGATCTCTTTGTTCCTCAATTTGTGAATTTGGCGGTCAAGAATTTGAATCGGAACCTCTTCATAGGACAAGCTATCCTTAACTCCTATACTATCAATGGGGCCTATCAGCGAGGGATTGCCCAAGTATTTCTTCAACATCAAAACATGAAATACCGGATGAATGGCGGCTAGCTCCGAGGGTAACTCCAATTCATAAGCGACACTCCCTATCCTCCTCACAACCAGGTAAGGACTAATGTATCAAGGACTAAGCTTTTCCTTCCTTCCAAACCTCATGACGCCCTTCTTGGGTAACACTTTCAGGTACACCCAATCATCCACCTCAAACTCTAAGTCTCTCCTCCTCACATTAGTGTAAGATTTTTGATGGCTTTGAGATTTCTTTAGCCTACTTTTAATAACTCTCACCTTTTCCATAGCTTGGTGAACAAAATCAGGCCTAATCAATTCAGCTTCACTAACTTCAAACCACCTAATTGGTGATCTACACCTCCTCCCATACAAAGCTTTATAAGGAGCCATTTGAATGCTTGTATGATAGCTATTATTATATGCAAACTCTATAAGAGGTAAGTGATCGTCCTAATTTCCTTTGAAGTCAAGTATGCATGCCCTCAATATATCCTCTAACATTTGGATGGTATGCTCTGCTTGGCCATCTGTCTGGAGATGAAAGACCGTACTAAGATTCACCTTTGAACCCAATCCCTTTTGAAAGAATCTCCAAAATTGGGAAGTGAATTGAGCTCCTCGGTCTGAGATGATAGAAAGGGGAACCCCGTGCAATCTGACGATCTCCTGAATGTATAATTTTGCATAATCTTCTGCGGTGTCAGTAGTCTTAACTGCCATAAAGTGAGCTGATTTCGTCATTCTATCCACAATCACTCAAATCGAATCATGGTACTTTCGGGACCTCGTCAAACCCATAATAAAGTCCATGTTGATCATTTCCCACTTCCATTCGGGAATCTCTATATTTTGAGCTAACCCACATGTCCTTTGATGCTCAACTTTAACCTGTTGGCAATTCAGACACTTGGAAATAAATTCTGCGATATCTCTTTTCATTCCACTCTACCAATAAACTTCCCTCAAGTCATGATACATCTTTGTAGAGCCAGGATTAATAGAGTATCTAGAACTATGCGCTTCGGCCATAATCCTTTCCCAAACATCATCGACGTTTGGTACATACAATCTATTTTGGTACCTCAATACACCATCTCCCCCTTTGGTAAAAACCATCACCTCTTGTTTGTGAACAACTTCCTTTAACTAGAGAAGGATGGGATCTTGATCTTGTTTCTCCTTTACCTCTGCCACAAGTGAGGATGCAAACCCATTCTGAACATTAACTCCGCCTTCATTTTTCTCTTCAAGACGAACTCCCAATCGAGCTAACCTATGTATTTCCTTCGCCAATTCTTTCCTTCCCTCTTCTATATGGGCAGTGCTACCCATAGACAACCTGCTAAAAGCATCAATAACAACGTTAGCTTTACATGGATGGTAGAGGATGCTCATATCATAGTCTTTGAGTAGCTCGAGCCATCTTCTCTACCTCAAATTGAGTTCCTTCTAGCTGAAGACATATTGTAAACTCTTATGATCGGTGAACACATCAACGTGCACTCCATATAAGTAGTGGCACCAAAGTTTAAGCACAAATACCACAGCGGCCAGCTCAAGGTCATGAGTTGGGTAATTCCTCTCATGAACCTTAAGCTATCTTGAAGCATAGGCTATCACCTTCCCACTCTGCATCAACACACAGCCCAAACTGATCCTAGATGTATCATAATAGATCACAAAACCCTCTATTCCATCAGGCAAAGTTAGAACAGGAGCAGTGGTTAGCTTAGTCTTCAATATCTGGAAACTCTCCTCACAAACATCAGACCATTGGAACTTAGCATTCTTTTGAGTCAGCTTGGTCAATGATGATGATATGGATGATAATCCCTCTACAAACCTTCGATAATAGCCGACCAAAACCAAGAAGCTCCTGATCTCCGTCAGGGATGTGGGTCTAGGCTAATTTTTCACTGCCTCAATCTTCTGAGCATCAACCCGAATTCCATCTCTAGATACAATGTGTCCTAGAAAAGCCACTGACGCAAGCCAAAATTCACATTTGGAGACCTTTGCATACAATACCTGGTCTTTCAAAGTTTGTAAGATGACTCTAAGATGATGGGCGTGCTCCTCCTCATTCTTGGAGTAAACCAAAATATCATCTATGAATACAATCACAAACATATCAAGATATGGTTTAAATACTCGGTTCATGAGGTCCATAAAAGCTGCGGGGGCATTAGTCAACCCAAAGGACATCACCAAGAACTCAAAATGGCCATAACGGGTCTGAAAAGCTGTCTTTGGGATATCACACTCCCTCACCTTCAACTAATGGTAGCCCGATCTTAGGTCTATCTTTGAGAAACAGGTGGCACCCTAAAGTTGGTCAAATAAATCATCTATCCTAGGGAGAGGGTATTTGTTCTTTATGGTGACCTTATTCATCTGCCTGTAATCAATACATATTCTAAGAGACCCATCTTTCTTTCGCACGAATAGGACAGGAGAACCCCATGGTGAGACACTCGGCCTAATGAATCTCTTATCTAACAAGTCCTTCAACTGTTCTTTCAACTCTTTCAACTCAGCCGGAGCCATTCTATATGAAGGGATTGAGATAGGCTGGGTATCAGGAAGAACATTAATCCCAAAGTCAATCTCCCTATCAGGAGGGACTCCAGGCAGATCTTCAGAAAAGACGTTAGGAAACTCATTAACAATCGGAACCGATTCAAGGGATGGAGACCCAATATTATCATTTTTCACTCGGATAATGTGATAAATACACCCTTTTGAGATTAGCTTCCTGGCCCTAAGGTATGAAATAAACTTACCCTTAGGCATGACAGGAGTACCTTTCCACTATGATAGCCTCATTCGGGAATTTGAACTTGACAATCTGAGTCCTATAATCAATAGAGGCATAACAGACATAAAGTCAGTCCATGCCAAGGATCACATCAAAATCAACCATGTCAAACTCAACTAAGTCAGCCAAGGTATCCCTGTGATGAATTGATACAGTGCAACCTCTATAGACTTTCTCAGCTAAGACAGAATCACCGACAGGAGTAGCTACGCAGAAAGGCTCACGAAGACATTCAAGGATTCTATTGAATTTACTTGCCACATAAGGAGTCACAAAAGATAGTGTGGCACCCGGATCCATCAAAATATAACAGTCAAGATAAAGGACTCGAATCATACCCATCACGACGTTTGGGGAGTCCTCTTGATCTTGGAGACTACCCATGGCATATAGATGGTTTGTACCTCTGCTCGAACCTGAAGCAGTGCCCCTCTGATTACCTCTAGTAGGTGGTGCGGTGGTAGAATACTGGGCTCTGTTCCTCCCTGTTAGATACTCCCTCTGAAAATGGTCCATTTGGCCATATTTATAACAACCAACCCTTCCCGCTCTGCACTCTCCCAAGTGGAGCTTACCACACTTGCCGTATGGTGGCTTACCTCTCAAACCTTGACCCATGTTAACCTGAGATTGAGAACCCTGAGGTCTGAAATTCTAGCGACTCTGTCCCTGTCGATCATACCTGTTCTGCGGCATAGGTGCACTGGCGGTAGATGAGGCATAGTTGGAAGGCCTCTTCTGGAAGAAGGACCTGTTGCCCTTGTTTTGCCTCTATTCATTCTCATGCCCCACTGATTTTGCCTTCTTGCTCAGATGCTCCTCTCTGTCTTTCCTTTTCTCATCCTTCACCTGATGAGCATACACCATTAATCTGGAAGTATTCATGTCCGAGATCAACAATGCCGCTTTGCACTCCTTCTTCACATATCTTCCCAATATGAAAACGAACTTCCTCTTCTTCGACCTCGCATCTGGGATTATATCTAGAGTATATCTGGACAACTGGATGAACTTTAGACTATACTCCTTAATAGTCATACTTTCTTGTTTCAGATTCACAAACTCTTCCACCTTTGCTTCCCTCAATTCTCTGAGAAAGAAATGGTCAAGAAAGGCTCCCTCAAATTCATCCCACATAGCAGGTTCAACATCCTCACCTCTACCTTGTTCCCATTAGTTATACCAAATGTTTGCCACATCTTTGAGTTGATAAGATACCAACTCAACCCCCTCGATTTCCATAGCATGCATAGCTTTCAGGATCTTCCATATCTCATCAATAAAATTTTGGGGGTCTTCGTTAACCTTGGAACCCGTGAATGTCGGCGGATTCATTCTCAGAAAGTCTCTAATTCTGGTGGTAGCAGACGGATCTTGGGAACTAGAGCTAAGAGTTGGCGAACTCTGGTTACCATTTCGGGCAGCCACTAGTTGAGTGAGCATGGCAATCGCTCCTCGAAAGTCTGCTTCCGAAGTTGGTGCAGGCGGAGTAGTAGGCATTTGAAGTGCCTCCGCATACCTCGCAGGTCGGCCCCTATCCTTCGATGGGCGTATCTCTGACTGTGGCATCTCTGTGTTATCAGCATTCCTCTAGCTAGCAGTACGCTTAGGAGGCATTATCTGTAACGTATAAACGTACGAATTAGAAAAGAAGTTTTATAGAGTTTAACTCTATCGCACGAATTTAGAGTATGAAAGAAGTGAAACAATTTTAATGACTTATAGCCTCCTGATTATAAGTGTGGTGCACAACACTAAGCAAGACTCTACTAGACATGACTTCATAGACTCCCTAGGACTCTTGAACTCTGTGCTCTGATACCATATTTGTCATACCCCGGGAGGGTACCTTAGGTGTGGCCGATACTCGAAAGCCATTTCTAACCTTCAAGCGAACCACCTGGTCCAGTCACACTTTCATTAATTCACATTCTATCGGTGGAAGACTCAATCATAGAAATACTATCCATAATATAAGGCCAAAGGCCAAACAACTATCAAATCAATAATAAGCTAGATTAAAACTAGTCAAATGAACGACTCATCATTCCCACACTCTAGTCCATGAAGCCTCTATCAACAATTTAGGAGGTGTCAATGACAAGCCTATGGCTACCAACAATCAAAATAAAAGAGACAAAATAATGTTATGAAGATAATCTCGGCATCCTCCGGAGACTAGGAGGACTCCCCAACCAGCGGGAAGTAGAGAGATCGTCAATGGTGCGTCGGTTGATAATCTCTAGTACCTGTCTCTGTATCATGAAATAATGCAGGCCAATTGGAGTCAGTACATAAAATGTACGAGTATGTAAAATGGCCGAATGAAAGAATATCAGAAAAAAGCAATCAAACTCGGAATCTCAACTCAGGAAGAAGAACAACTCAATCAAGTGTCCTAAGTCTAAACAAGAATATGGTTTAGACGGGACCAATTACATAACATTCAACTCAATCCGACTCAGAGTAGTATTAAGACCTATATGGGAGTTTCTCTTATCCGACAACCATCACTTATGAGCCAGTGATAGTACAACAAACCGACGTTGTTGCCACGTCCGTTCATACTTTGCCAAGGTATGAACGAATCAACCAATCATGGATCTCATCGATCAGTCAAGTCCTATCATTTCAGGATAATAAAAGGGGAAACATCCAACTTTAATGGTTCGATCCCATGGGAAGCATCCGACTTTAATAGTTCAATCCCTTCCTATGTTGGCGGTGTAGTTCATGGGGTTCGAGTATGGACTATACTCTTACCCACTTCGGTGCTCGATACTCCTCCCAAGACTCAATGCTCATAAAACTCCATCATATCAACTCAATCAAATCATATCGACAAGTCTCATTTATAACCTTGTCAACTCATCAACAAAATCACAATCAAATCTCTCCCAATCATACTATCCGATCAATCCCAATCATATCTTTTGGGACTCAATACAACTCCAAAGTTTTAAATGAATAATTTAAGAATAAGCAACATATTTAAGAAAATTGACATTTCTTTATCATAATCAACATAGTTAAGAAATTAACAATATAAGTTAGACCTCTCATCTCAATCAACTCATAACAATATGAAGCACATCACTTTCTCGACTCCACAATATGCACATAATAGAAATTAGGGTAATAGATGAAAAGGGCCTATTTGGACCTACCTCTATCAATAAGCTTTATTCTTATGGACAATAAATCAAAAGAAGATGTAGGGCACATGGGCGGACTCAACTCATGCTTTGAGTAGCCTTACATACCTTAGTGAAGACTTTGAAGAAAACCTTGATGTTGGGTCTTCAATGGAAAGCTTGAATCTTTGGAGTTCTTGAAGCAATCCTTGTTGGAAATGGACAAGAAGAGGAAGAGGGAAATTTCTAGGGTTTTTAGAGAGAGAGGGACTCAAAAAAAGATCCAAAAACATTCAAGGCTTGTGTATATATAATTTGGGAAATACCCAAATTGCCCTTTCTTCGAAAATCTAGAAAAACAGCTAAAACACTCTTGGCACGATAGTGGCGCATCGCGCCACTACGGTGCCAAGTCAAATTTAGGCTTAAAACCTGCATATCTGATAGTGGTATGTCCCGCCAAGGACCAAATTACTGAGGCTATTTTGTGGCACGATAGTGGCGTATCGCTCCCTTACAGCGCCAAGCCCATATTTTCTGGGTTCTGGAAAATAGGCTTAAAACCCCTGCACATTTCCTAGTGGCACACCACGCCAGGGACCAAACTACTGAGGCTTGTTCTTGGTGTGATAGTGGCGCGTCGCGCCACTGCGGCGCCAAGCCCAGGTTTCCAGCAGTTGTCACCCAGGCCTAAAATTCCTGCAGTACTAGTCCGTCTTGGGATAGTTATAACTTTTAACTTTGAACTCCAAAAATTACAATCTTAGAGGCGATGGAAAGAAGACTCGAAGACCTTTAATTCAATAGCTTATGGGCTACCCAGATCATCCTATCTCAAAATATATGGTCGCTAGAAGTCGACTCCTTATACAAACTCACTCTAAAACTTAGCCAGGAGGAATTCTTTTGGCTTAGCTTGGTTCTAGGGATCCTTTATGACCCCACATCACCTCTAACACTCTCTAATTCTTTGGGAACTCACCCTAACCCATGCATACACTTCACAATGGTCGGGTTCAATCCTATACATATATGAAAAAGGGTTCGAATCCTAGTGAAGAATTTTAGGGGGGTGTTACACTCATCATCCTTTTTATGGGTGACACTTTTAGAAGAACTTGCTTATCAGCCTGAAATGTCATGTCCCTCACCTTGTGATCTGCATATTCCTTATATCGAATCTAGGCTGCTAGAAGTTTAGCTTAGATATTTCTTACCTTATCCTGAGCATCTTTTACCATATTAACCCCCAAAAGGCTTCACATCTCCAGCCTCAAACCACTCTATGGGTGATCTATATCCTTTCCCATAGAGTGCTTCGAATGGTTGCATATCAATGCTTGAATGATAGATGTTATTGTAGGAAAACTCAAACAAAGGTAGGAATTTATCCCAATGCCCGCCAAAGTCAATCACATATGCACTCAACATGTATTCCAATACCTGAATGGTCCTCTTTAACTGTCCATTAGTTTGTGGATGAAAGTTTGTACTGAAAGTGAGTTGTTTACCTAACTTCCCATGCAATTTCCCCCAAAACTTCGATGTAAACATCCCTGTGTAGTCTTACTATCTCTTTTACATAAATTTTGCCAACTACTGCGCATTATAATCTTCTCTGATTGGAATGAACTAGGCTGACTTCATCAATCTGGCAACCACAATCCAAATAGAGTCATACTTTCCCAAGGCTTTAGGAAGACCTACCACAAAATCTATGTCTATCATTTCCCACTTCCATTCAGGAATAGGCATTCTATGGAGTAAACCTTCAGGTCTTTGGTGCTCATACTTCACTTACTAGCAGTTTTAAAACTTAGCCACAAACTCAGCTATGTCTTTCTTCATGCTAGGCCACCAATAAAGTCGCTTCAATTCTTGATACATTTTGGTCACACCTGGATGAATAAAGTACTGCAAACCATGAGAGTCAAAAAACATTTTCTAAATCAAGTTATCCACTAGGGGAACACAAATCCTCCCTCTAAAATTGAGTGCTCCACCTGCACCAAGGGATGCTTCCTGGGCCTTTCCCAACAAAGTCTTCTCTTCGACCTAATTCAAGGTTTCATCCTCAAATTGCTTGGCCTTAATTTCCTTAATAAAAGTAGGTCTTACCTCAACACTGGCCAAAAAGTCACCCTTCTTTGAGATGCCTAGCCACATAAACTTAGCCTTCAAGACCTGAATCTCTCTAGTCAGGGGCCGCTTACAGGCACCTAAACAAGATAGAGTGCCCATACTAACTGGCTTATGTATTATGGGTCTGCCACCATATTATCCTTACCTAGATGATACTGGATGATGACATCATAATCCTTGAGTTACTCCATCCACCTTCACTGTCTCAGGTTCAAGTCTTTTTGAGTGAACACTTGATGTAGGCTATGATGGTCCATAAACACTTTACACTTAACACCATAAAGATAATGTCGCCAGATCTTTAGAGAAAAAACTATCGTTGCCAACTCCAAATCATACATCAGATAGTTTCTCTTATGAACCTTCAACTATCGCGAGGTATAGGCTATGACATTCTTATCCTGCATCAACATAACACCCAAGCCTGAATGTGAAATATTACAATAAATAATAAAATTCTCTACCTTCAACTCGTAGGGCTAGAATAAGTGTCGTGGTCAGAAGAGTCTTGAGCTTTTGAAAGCTCTCTTCACATTTATCAGTCCACTTAAAGGGTACCTCCTTCTCAGTCAGCCTTGTCAAATGGGTGGCGATAGAAGCAAAATTCCTCACAAACTAGTGATAGTAGTTGGCAAGTCCCACAAAATTTTTAACTTCAGTCACAAATCTAGACCGACCCAGTTTTTTTGACTATTTCTATCTTTTGAGAATCTACAATTACCCATTCTTTTGAAATCACATGCCTCAAAAAGGTAACTAAACATAATCAGAATTCACACTTAATAAATTTTGCATAAAATTTATGTTTCCCTAGGACACCAGAATAATACGAAGATGGTCTGCATGTTCTTCCTTACTCTTCAAATAGAATAGAATATCATCTATAAGCACAATTACAAAGAAATCCAGGAATAGTTTGACACCCCATCTATCAAACTCATAAAGGATGCAAGTGCATTGGTCAGCTCGAATGATATTATCATAAACTCATAATGCCTATACCGAGTTCTGACTGTTGTTTTGGGCACATCTTTAGGTATAATCTTTAGATAATCATACCCAGACCTTAGATCAATTTTTTAAAAGACTGACGCATATTGCAACTGGTTAAAGAGATCATCTATGCGAGGAAATAAGTATTTATTTTGAATGGTGATCCTATACAACTACCAATAATCTATACACATTCTCATACTATCATTTTTTTTATCAACAAACAAGATTGGGGCACCCCATGAGGAACCACTAGGATGGATAAAACTTTTATGAAAGAGTTCTTGGATTTGACAATTCTGCTGGAGCCATTCGATAAGGAGGAATAGAGATTGGGTGAGTGCCCGGGTCCAAATCAATGCAGAAATTTATAGCTCTATCCGAAGGTATACCAGGCAAATCAATAGGAAACACTTCCTTAAAATCAGACACCACATAAATAGACTCAATAGAGCGAGACTTTTTATCAACATTCTGAATATAAGACAAATATGACAAACAACCCTGCCCCACTATTTTTTTAGTCTGGAGAAAAGATATGATTTTAGTTGGCTTAGGCTTGTACACTCATTCCCACTCTAAAATTTTCCTACCCGGTGTCTCTAGAGTCACATTCATAGCATTACAGTTAAGCACAACATAATAAAGGGACAACCAAGTTATGCCTAAGATAATGTCAAAATCAGTCATATCTAAAATTACCAAGTCAGCCCAAGTATGGAAACCCATAAACAAAAAGGAAAAAAATGATAGACATGGGTGGCTACAACAGACTCTCCAACTATGGTTAAAAAATGTGGATAGAAGCATCAAGTATATCAAAAATCACATCAAAGACTAAGGGAAATTGTATTGACACATAATAGTAAGTAGAACCCAGATCAAATAAGACAGTAGCCATTTGGTCACAAATAAGAATAGTACATGTGATCATTGCATCAGACTCTTCAACCTTTGTCCTATCTGAAAAGGCATAAAACTGTGCCCTGTCATCTTGACAGGCAACTCCTCTACCTGCATTACCATTCCCCTGGCCTCCACGGTCTCTTTGGTTTCCTCCTCGCCCACTTTGTGGATGTCCTCTAACATTGTTACCTATGGTCTGTTGAGGCACGGGGTTAGTCATGTGGGAGTGGGGATACTCTCTCCTCATATGCCTGGCTCTCTATAATTAAAATAACTGCGGTCAAAGAATGACCTGCTACCTGATGTGAACGAAGCTCCCTGACCTTCTTGGGTAGGATTCTGATATGGAGTCCTTGAATAACCACTCGTAGAAGCTAGCATAGCTGACTGAATTGGCCAAGTTGCAATTACTAGCCTGAACCTCTAAAGTAAGAGCCATGAAAGTTACTTGTATTCTTGGTCTTGTTAGCCAAAGCCTTATCCTTTCCATCCCGTCAAACTCCTTTTATCTTCTTCACAAAGTCTATCACTTTATTAAATTTTTTACCTACAAAGGTCATGTGAATAGACAATACCTACAATTCGGGATTCAATCCCTTTTACGAACAAACATATCCTCTCCTCCCATGTAATCACCAACTGAGTAACATATTTGGAAAAGGCATGAAACTTAGCCTATAAGAGGCTATAGTCATACCACCCTGCTCCAAAGCCATGAACTCATCCTTCTTGCAATCCCTTAAAGTTCGGGGCACATACTTTTTGACAAACAAGGCATGGAAATGAACTCAAGTGAATAAGGCAAGACTGGCGATGGACATTCCACAAAGTCCCTCCACCACTGCTTGGCTTCACCTTGAAGATGGAAGGTCATAAAATCCACTCCATACTGGTGGACTATGCCCTACTTGTGCACCATCTTTTAACAGTCTAGAATAAACTCATAAGCATCCTCATTCTGGGAACTTTGAAACAGTATAGGCTTTAGTTTCAAGAGCTTAGTCTGTATCCCGTGCTCTATGATAGTCATCACTAGTCCTATGAAGGGAAGATAGAAGGCATTAGTGCCCAACACTCTATCTATATAAGGAACAACAGAAGCAACGGGACGAGCAACTGGAGCTTTAGATACGGGCAGTGTGGAAATGGCTCATATGCTGGCTGACCCACTTAAGAAAATCATGATTTGCTGGGCTATAACTGGGTCTAGAGGGGGAAAACTTACAGCCCTAGCCTTTATATTCTCTTCTGGTTCAGCATTCTCTCCAACCTCAATCTTCACATCATATTCAACCTCAGCCTGGGGTACAGGAGAGGCCTCTCCCAATGGAACATTATCAGTTTGGGCTTCACCCTTAGCGGATGCTACCTTTCCTTGGCTTCTATTGCATCCTCTTCTCCTTTCCCTTCCTTGGCCACATCCTCTAACATTTGGCTCCTCCTCTGGCTCAATGGAGAGCTATGGGTTGGACACCATTGTTACACATGTTAACCATCCAAGATAAGAGAGAAAAAGAGGTTAAATACCAATTTGGATCACCAGATACTAATTGGAATCAAGTTAGAGTACGAAGAAAGAATAAGATAAGAAGATTTCCTAAAGTCCTGTAAGTACAAACGTCTCCGTACCATATCGCAAGACTCTACTAGACTCGATTTGATACAATGAGAGCAATAAACCTATGGATCTGATAGCAACTTTGTCACTTTATTGACCCACCGTGATTGACATCCACACTAACCCTCCGGTGGGAGAACCAATTATATACCCAAAACTTAGCAGACTTAAAGAGACAAAAACATTTAAAGATACAGAAAAAAGTTTAACTAATGAAATAAGTGTTGAGTTCCCATAAACTCAGAAAGTTTAACAAACAAACAAAACATACAAAAATTAACCTCTAGAATATGAAAGTTATTGTACCAAAATTCTACTAAACAACAAGTGTAATGAAAAGGGGATTCAACACCAAAAACTATAAAATAAATAAGAGTCTGAAACTCTAAGTCCTGATAGGAGAACCAAGAATGAAAAAATTCATGGAAGACTGAAAGAATTGTCTCACCCTTGAAATTTGAAAATCAACGATCTCCTATTTGAGTTCTCTCAACAGTCGCCTGAAGATGCCCTGTAATCAACACAAAAAGAGTAAGTGTAGTATCAGTGCATAAAACAATGGTGCACTAGTAGGATCATGTTGTTATTCTAGTAAGTGAAATATAAACAGGTAACCACAACACAGTAAGCATACATATACAAAATACTTTACCACTTATCATCTCATAATCAGCACATATACTTATGCACATGTTAACAATTTCAATTCTCCATGCAATAGTAAAAGAATGGTTCTCTCATAGAGCCCATACCCAAACTGTTAGTGTATCCGAATGTAACACCTGATTCAATAATGTATCAAAACTTGACACCCGATCCAATATTATATAGGAATGTGACACCTGATTTAATTATGTATCAGAATATGACATTCGATCCAGCTATGTGTCAGAACGTGATACCCAATTCAATTAATCACAATCATAATAAATAGTTACACACAATTACAACCATCAAGTAATAGGTTCATTGTATGCAATTGATCACAAACATTTATTTTATTAGGTTCATTTTATCTTTCCCTATTATTATATATACATACATACATATAATGGAGCAGTTAACAGACATATGTGATACAAATGGGAAAATAAACCATCACCTACTTCAAAATCAAGCCTGAATATCTTACAAGACTTGAGATTTTCCTTTATAGAGTCTTTCAGCTTGTTCTTGATCTAAAATAATTATACATATGCAAAAAATTAATAAAATGACCTAATTTACCTGAATTATATCATAATAATAACCCTTATCCAAGTTTATGATCCTAATGCCTAACTAGGACTTTTTTCACCATTAATATCAAGACAAAATCCTTCCAAAAGATAATCAATCATGATTCTAGGTTTTAAGGATCAAAATATGGATTATGGGAGTAATTAACTTACTTTTAGCGCGATAATTCATGGGAAAATGATAAGAAACTTCCCTAGGTTGTCCCTTAGCTCTTAAGAATAAAGATTTGCAGAAAATAATATTTTTAGGACTTTTCTCATTTTTAATCGCGACTGGCCCACCACAATGGGCCTCATCCTGCCTTGACAGTTTGCACGGAGACAGAAAGTCGGGATTTGAATTCTAATATCCTATTTTGCAACACACCCTCAACCCATGATGTTCTAAATTCAACCCTTCATATTAAGATCAATTATGAGAGCTCTACTCGCCTGAATTCAATTTCGTAAAGCCGTACATGCGCCTTATCATCTTGGCTATCAACTCCAATGATAAAAATCAGAATTAAATCCCCCATATATTACAGGATAACTCTATACCTCACCTGACTCATATTTCATTCAAGTTTGGCCTAGGCTCAAAATTTCCAAGTCACTAATCAAAATTTTTCTAGCCCAAATCCGTTCACCATTGATATATCCATAATGATGGGAACAGGTCATTACAAGTTTGAATCTTGTTTAATATATAATTCATACCTCATATGGCCTAAATTCTTACCCCATTGGTTTATCCATAACGATGAGAACAGATCGTTACAAGTTTGAATCATGTTTACTTATTAGAATTTATGCCTTAGGCGCATTTCGGGTAGTTTTTGGGAGTTCGAGCATGCTTATTGTGTTGGTTTTGTAATTATGTGTTTTGTAGTATATGTCTTGTTATGCTTATATTATTGACAGCTTGTTATTGGTTTTAGCCTTGGCATAGTCTAGTGATTGCCTTAGACTTATGTTTTAAAGCTGATAGGCCTTAAAGATTCTCTAACATTGCTTCAAATGAGTTAGATCCATGTAGAATAGTATAGCAGACTTGGGTCTAATAGTATGATCCTTAGCTAGGCAGAAACTCAACTCTTATGACTGTATATCCATAACATCCCATATATTTTGGCCTTGGTGTAGTTCTTGGGTGAATTCGGGCCTTGTTAGTATTATTGGATGGGGCTTGAGATTCGATCTTGGAGTAACTCAGTGGCGACTCTAATGTTGGGTCCTTGTATTTGATGGTCCTTATGATGGTGACTTTTGATATGGGATCCCTCTCTGACTATGAGTATAGCTGTGGATTCAAGGTCCGAGCATACCATTCTCATAGGCGCAGATTTAAGGTCCAAGCATCTCATATTTAGCCGCAGTTTGATTTGGGAAAATTATCCTCCGTCGAGTTGAGCTTTGGCAATGTGGTTCTTTCTGGTTCTTTGGGCTTATGGGGGTCCATTTGGGTTATTTACTTTTAATTATGCACGAGTGTACCTTCTAGGCTTATGGGGGTTCAATTAGGTTATAGCTAGTTACTTTAATTTATCGAATTATCCTTTTCAAGACTCGTGAGCTTTATAGTTATATTTTCGTGATCATTTTTAGCTTTGCACTTACTCGCTTTTCATATTGTCTTTATTTTCCAAGCTTAGTCTCCATATAATATCTATTGGTTCTATTATTTTAGTACTCATACTACACTTTGTATCTATTTTCTTGATGCAGATCCGAGCGTCAATTGTCAGAATTGAGTTTGGTCCAGCTGCGGAATATTCAGAGACCGAGGGTAATCTTAAGGCGTCCTGGATCTGCCTGTCTTTGTATATTTATAGTTTTATCTAATCTTTTGTATTTGGGACAAGTCTATATTTTTGGTCTACTTTTGGGACTTGTACTCTTTTAGAAACTCTATATTTGTGTCCACCAGGTTGTGGGATTGGATCTTTTAATTTTGAGTTGCATATATTGTTGTTGTTCTCTACTATTCCACTGTTTTTCTTTGTACTGCTTCATTTACCTTGTTGATTCTGCCTGATATGTTTGTTACTAGTCATTTCGAAATACAGATTGAATTATCTATTGGTGGTTATGGTAAGTGTCATCATAACTCGAGGTTTCGGATCGTGACAAAACTTTAGTTGTACTTTCTAGGCCTTGCATCTATCAAGATAAGTCTTTGTTGCTCAATTTTTTTACCTTATATTGAAAATCATTTTTCCTACATCTTTGCCATTTGACAGATTAAGCTTCAATGGAGCTAATACCACTGTCCAAACCACTAGGATATAGTTGCATTCCCATAAGATATATTTCTTGAATCTCCTCGAATTTGTTGTGATGTGTGAAATAAGCCTGTTCTTAAATTATATCCATTTTTGTACCAATTTACAAAATAAATATCTTGTTTTGACATTTAGTAATTCTTATATTTGCAACTTATTTTTCGTCGATTATAATCAATGATTTTCCTTCTTTCGGTATCTCCTGAAATGATTGAAATATTTTAGATTTTGTACCTGCAAAAGAGAAAATCAGATTAGTGAAAAAATCAGCCACTTTGTTGCCCTCCCTTAGCATATGTTTCACCTCCACTTAACCATCATTCCTAATCCAATCAATCTTCTTGATAAATAGACTGATACACCATGGTATTTTTCAAATACCATCTAATATTTTTGTCAAAATAAGGGAATCGGTCATTAACATCATAGGGATCAAATTTCATTCCAAGCAAAATTGTAATCCATTTTTTTGAGTAATAACTTTACCTTTCAAACCAGTTTTTCCATCTAAGTTGTGAGAAGCTGCATATATAAACTCCACATTCTAATTTCTAAGACAAATCCCAACAACACTTGGCCTAGAGTTTCTTTTTGAGGCTCCAACAATATTACATTTATACATCCCGACAATATGAGCTTTCCAGTAGATTATTTTAGGCAAAATAATTGGCTTATATCCTTCAAACAACTTAATCAACACAGGCCATTCATCACGAATATTCCTCAATCAGGAATAACTAAAAATAGCTAACCTATGTAGATTCCTATTAGTTTCTGCCACCATACTTGAAATAAACATCTTTTGTCCATGCTTCACCTTGTTTCTCATTTTCCAAATCTTCCATAAAATTAAACCATGGACAACATTAAACAATAATCTCAGCTTTAGAATACAATCTGCATTCCACCACTTGTAAATTGTGTCCTTTAGTTATATAAAAGGACCCTAAATACCAGCTGGTCTAGCAAACATACACTAAAGTATGTTAGAAGAAAGATGTGAGATTAATAGATGTTCAAAACTTTCATTAGTGATAAAGTCACAACAACAACAAAACATCACTTTTTCAAGTCCAGTTCTCTGACAGAAATTCTCTTATTTATCAACCTCCAGAAGAAAAAAAAGGATACCTTAAAAGGTATACCCTTCTCCCAAATTATCTTAAAAGCTTCATGTTGTACTTTAGGTGTTCTTATGATATCGCATGCTGAGCTGACAGAGAACTTACATAATAGATAAGCATCCAACATGATTTATTCCCTTTCTGAGTTTCTTGCACTATCTAAATCTTATTAAGGATATGGTCTGCCACAGTTTCAAAAAATATTTGCTTCAGTAACTCTTCATTCCACATTTCATCTCCTATACGATGCTTTACATCATCCGAAATAAGATCATTAGAGTAAGATAATGATAAATAATAGTGCAAGGCTCCAAGTTGAGTCCAGTTGACAAACATAATGCTAAAGTGCCCACAATTAGGTTGCCACCATATGTTTTGGTCAATGAAGTCTTTAGCTATTAAATATTAACATATGTTTCCATGTTTGTAACCTTCTTTCCGTTCGTCTATTTGAGGTCTATGTCTTTTACAGTATTTACTCCACATGGAGTGAAACCCCATATAGCCTGGATATGTAGGAAATCCAATACCAAGGTCCGACCATAATTTTTCTAAAGTTCGTATCAAACCCCCCCTCTCAGAAAGATGAAGATGTGGTCGGCCAAAATTAAATTTGTCAATTTTCTTTGTCTAGAATCTCTTTCATCGACCCTATTCAAAGAAAAGGATAGTTGTTTACACCCAATTTTGACAATTCACAATACGAATTAATTATTGAACTTCTCCGATTTTAAACAATTTAAAAATAATTAGCTTTTATAAAATTTAAAATATTTTAAAGTTATTTTTTATGTAATGTTGTCACTTTTATAATTTTTAAATGATATATATAGTTTTATATAATTATTAGCTTTTATGAATATTCAAAAATGATCTCAAAATGATTTTATTTTTAATTAATTATTTCATAAATTAGTAGTTTATATTTTTCAAATTAATTAGTTTATAATTAAGTTAATTAGTATATTTTGTTAAGATTAAAAAACTCGTTAATTAATTAGTGTCGATTCATCTTATTTAATTTTTAACCGAATTCACTAATTAAATTCATATTGGCTAAATGCATAATTCGATTGGCTATAATTGAAACTATGTGATCATTTTTTCTAATTGCAATTCTAGCCACATTACTTTTTTTCCTTCCAATTTCATAACGATGGACCCAATTTGTAACACCTCTCAAAAATTTTCCCTAAGATTCGGACCTTCCTTGTACACGTGTAGGGTCTAAATCAATTATTTTGAAGTATGTGCTTGAGTTAAGATGCGTTCCTGAGTAATTGAAGAGTGTTGGAGGTGATGTGGGGTCACCGAGGACCCCTAGGACCGAGCTAAGTCCAAAAAGTTTCGTCGTGGCTAAGTTAGGATGAGTACGTGTATGGAGTCGACTTCTAATGACCCTATCTTTTGACAGACGACAATCTGGGTGGCCCACGACCCATCAAATTAAAGGTCGTCGATTCTTCTTTCCAATGCCACCAAGAATGTAACTTTTGGAGTTTGGAGTCAAAAGATATGTCGATCCTAAGATGAACTAGCACAACAGGGATTTTCAGGCCTGGGTTGCAATTGCTGGAAAACTAGGCTTGGTGCCGCAGTGGCACGACGCGCCACTATCGCGCTAGGAACACACCTCAGTAGTTTGGCCCCTAGTACGGTGCGCCACTACGAGGTGTGCAGGGTTTTCAAGCCAATTTCCAGAACCTAGAAAATATTGGCCTTGGCGCTGCAAGGGCACGACGCGCCACTATCGCGCCAAGAATGTGCCTCAGTAGTTTGGTCTGTGGCGCAGTGCGCCACTAATCAATGTGCAGGTTTTAGGCGTAATCGGCCTGGCGCTGCAATGGCGCGATGCGCCACTATCGCGCCAGGAGCATTTTAGCCTATTTTCAGAACTTTTAAGAAGGGGCAATTTGGGAATTCACCCAAATTATATATGTGTCATCCTTGGACATTTTGGGATCACAATTTTCAGCCCCACTCTCTCTCTAGAAAAGCCCTAGAAACCTCTCTCTCTCTCTTCTTCTTCTTCTTCTTCTTCTTCTTCTTCTTCTTCTTCTTCTCCTTCTCCATTTCCAACAAAAGATTATTCCAAGAGCTTTAAGACTTCAAGCTTTCCATTGAAGAACCAACAACAAGGTTTCTTCAAGAGTCTATTCTAAGGTATGTAAGGCTAACCAAAACATGGGTTGAGTCCACCCATGTGCCCTACTCTTGCTTTGAGGTTAGAGGTCCATGATAATGGAGTTTCTTAGTATGGTTTATGTTTGAATGAATTTTATCTCCTATTAATTTAACTTTATTGGTGTTGATGTTGTTGAGCTAAGAAGTTCCTAAAACCTTCATGTTAGTATGAGTTGATGGAGATGACTTGTTATTATGTTTTGTTGTTCTCTTTAACCATATGATTATGATGCATAAGTCAATTTTTCTTGAATGTGCTATTCTACTTGAATTGTTGGGTTAAAGCCTTAGAGTTGTGATGAGTCCTAAGGAGAGGTTATAAATGCTTATCTAAATGAGGCTTGATTGAGTTGATTGGAGGATAGAATTGACAAGTGGACGAGGTCCTAAATGGGACTTGCCATTATGACTTAATTGAGTTGAAATGAGAATAGAGTTGATGAGTTGGCAATGTCCCACATGAAACTAGCCGTGAGGGCTTGTTTGAGATGATTGGAGGGAGTCTTATGAGCATAGAGTCATGGGAGGAGTATCGAGCATAAAAGCGGGTAAGAGTATAGTCCATACTCGAACCCTAGAAACTACGCCGTCAACATAGGTAGGGATAGAACCGTTCAAGTCGGATGCTTCCCGTGTGATCGAACCATTAAAGTCGGATGTTTCCCATTTTATTGTCCTAAAATGATAGGACTTGACTAATCGATGGTATCCATGATTAGGGAGGCGTTCATTCCCTGGCAAGGTATGGACGGACGTGGCAACAACGTCTGATTGTTGTACTATCACTGACTCATAGGTGATAGTTGTCGGATAAGAAAAACTCCCATTTAGGTCTTGATAGTACTCCGAGTCAGTTGAGTTGAGTGGCTTGTGATTGGTCCCGTCTAAACCATTTCTTGTTAGACTTAGGCCACTTGAGTGAGTTGTTATGTATATATATATGAGTTGAGATCCTGAGTTGATATTGATGTCTTCTTGATGTTTGTTTCATCCGACCATTTTACATACTCGTACATTCCATGTACTAACGCCATTTGGCCTGCATCATTTCATGATGCAGAGACAGGTACTAGAGATCATCAATCGGCGCTCCGTTTAAGATCCACATACAGTTCCAGTCAGTTGGTGAGTCCTCCTAGTTTTCAGAGGATGTTGAGCTTTCTTGTATAGTTTTATTGTTGTTTCCTTTATTTTGATTGTTGGTAGCCATGGGCTTGTCATTGGCACCTTCTAGACTTTGATAGAGGTTTCATAGACTAGAGTGTGGGAAGGTTGAACTGCTATTTTTGAGAAGTCTTATTATAATTATTTTTATGAGTTGATAGTAATTGGCCCTCGGCCCTTATATTATGAATAATATGTCTATGATTGAGTCTTCCTCTAAGTGAATATGAATGAATGATAGTGTGACTGAATAAGGTGGTTCGCTTGAAGGCCAAAAGTGGATTTCGAGTGCTGGTCGTGCCTAGTGTACCCTCCCAGGGCGTGACACAATTCTACCCCAATCTACCCCTCAATTCCCACCTAACATTACAATACAACAGCAATAAAAACAACATTTACAACCTACATTCACTACATACAACATAGATGATTTACAGGCTTTAGATGTTGAAAACAGATCGTATACACTTGGTATACAGTCTGATTTACAGGGTACAGGTGAAAAAAAATGGAAAATATACACTGAATACTGATATATAGTGTTGGTATACAACAATATACAAAAATAGAAATGGTCTAGAAAAGCTTGAATGCAGCAATTTGGTCTAAGTTGCTGACCTAAGGAAACAGAACTAGACTTGGACCCAATATTTATTTCTTTTTATTGTATTTATTTTGTTTAATTTTTATTTATTTATTAAAAAAAATTACTTAAATACACAAATTATTTTACCATATTCTTTAAAATTTTCTACCATTTAAAAAAGTTACAAAAATCCCTACTCTCTCCTATTCTCTAGCACACCACTGCACGTGATGTATCGGTCAGATACATCATTTTATGTGATATATTAGGATGTCAGATACATCACTATGTGCAATGTACCAGTCTGATTAATGATGTATCAGGACGTCGGATACATCACTTTACGCGATATATCGGTCGAATACATCACTTTACGCGATGTATCGGTTGGATACATCACTTTACGTAATATATTAGGACGTATGTGATGTATCTAGAAGTGACCCAAAATAAGATATTTCAGGTAATTTTTAAAAGGGTAGGGATAGAATGTAATAGGGAAGAATCACTATGGGATTTAGGTAAAATTTACTTATTTATTTGGCACTAGTGTTTGGTTTAACTTAATTAAATTTCCCTAAACTAGGAACCATTTTTTTGTGATTGATTACTCCTTCTAAAATGATTTTACTCAAAAGTTGTCCTTTACTTAGTCATTTTGACAAAAAGTCCCTCCTTCCAAATTATTTCAAATGTTTCAATTAAATAATTTTTCAAATGAGTTTAAATGTCTTTTCTTTAAATTATTTTTCTAATTTAGACAAATTATTTAAATCGCCGGATAACCAAGTGTTAGCAGATATTTCAAGTGCATAAAACTTTTTTGAAATGGAAATAAGAAACTCATATCCGTTCTTTGGAATTTCGAAAAAAAAATCTGTTTTAAGTCTTTTCGAAATTAAATTGAAAAAGTTTCTTGATTTTTCTTTAAAAATTAGGTGACAACTCCTTTTAAATTATTTTTTTCCTAAATTAATTATAAACCCTCTAGGAATTGGTTCCAATAACCAAGATGAGGTACAAGAAACTTTGTTGGGGATTACCTGGTGCATTCAACATGGGTTTAGCAGAGTCCTGTTGGAAGTAGATTCTGAGCTTCTTGTTAGCTGGTTAAATCAAGACATCAATCCTCCATGGAATATCAGCAAATACATCACATAGCTTCAAGAATTGATCATTTTGCTTGACTAGTTTCAATGAAAACACATATTTAAAGAAGCCAACTATCCTGCAGACACACTATCAAAGTATAGCCATAAGGTCGACAATGCTCACCAATTCTACAACTTCCAACAGCTTCCTAAGGAGAGCAAAGGATATTATATTTTGGATAAATTGGGCATGGCAAGTTTCAGAAGGCAGAAATTGAACAGGATCAAAATACCTCCTTAAACTTTTTGTTGGAGTTGCTACTTTTATACAGTATAGACATCTTTTTGGGTTTTAAATATGTGAATGCAAAATAAAAGGTTATGACATTTACGAAAGGTGTGCCTTTTTTAAAGAGTTGTGACCATTCCGAAAGGTTGTGACTTTTTAAAGTGTTGTGATCATTTCGAAAGGTTGTGACTTTTCTAAAAAGTTGTGACTTTTTTAAAGAGTTGCGATTTTTCTGAAAGGTTGTGACTTTTGTGAAGGGTTGTGACTTTTTCGATAAGCCACAATAAGCACTTGTTCACACTACCCTTTGTTGTCTATAAATAGAGGATTTTTCTCTCATTTTTAAACATTGAATTTCTCCCTCTTCTGCATATATTTTCTTACAAACAAAATTGAATCTTGGTGTGATTTTGTTGCTGGCTTTTGAGTTCGTTGAAATTATTGAAGTTTGAGGTACCGCTACTTCTTTAATAGTTTATCCATTTTATCTTGGGAGGAAATAATCCATAACCTCAGGTACAGTGAGGGGATTAAATTCCTTAAGGATACATAGTGAATTCTGTGGACTCGATTACTATTATTTTATTTTCATCATTAAAATTTCTCTTTTACTAACCTTAATACAGGAGGAATAACGTATCCTCTATACTTCTTTGTTTACTTATCCTTTTCTTTATAGCTATGTATCTGCTAGGATGATAGCTTGTTAGAATAGGTCTTAAGTATTTTTTTCTTACCTATGTAAGGGGAAAGTCTCCCTTATTTATGTTTTTTTAGTCTCTTTGTATCAAGAGGAGTCCTCTCTTTTAGGTGCATAGTTTCTAGGTTTCTTTTTCTTGTATCGAGAAAGAGTCGGCCGATCTTAGTAGATTGGATGACTTATGAACCACCATAGGACTGGAAGTATGGTTTATGTCTCCCTCCTTGTATTTTCCTTCTTATTTTATGATAAGACTTGGGGTGTGTGTGTTGACACCCAATTTTGACCCTCCACAACGCAAATTAGCTATCTAGTTTCTTTGAATTTCAAACATTTTTGAAAAAAATAGTTTTTATAAAAACAAAGATATTTTCATGTTATTCTTAACTATTTTTATTTTTTTTATAAATTTTAGTATAATATACATATTTCTATAAACTATATCTTTGATTACTATTTATGTAGTTATTGGAAAATCATCTCAAAAAGATTTCATTTTTTAACTAAATACAATGTTAGTTAGGTTAGTTTAATTATAGTTTGCATTTTTGAAAATTTTAGTTTTTTTCTAAAAAAAAAAAGAAAAAAAATCCTCAATCTCCACATCAAAAATTGTATGAAATTTGAAGTTTTTGGAGCCTATATAAACGCTCATATTCTTATTAAGAAGAGAGAAGAAGTGAGAGGTTTTTTAACTACCCCAAAGTTAGAATTTTTTTAACTTGGCTAGGATTTTGGACTCTTGTCCCCGGCTTAAAAGTTGTGAAAATTTCTAGCTTTCAATCTATATTTTTCTTCAAGGAAAATAGGAGATTAAAGTCAAAATTTAGGCTAAGGACAGTGTTCTTATAACATCGAATCCACGAATGTTCGAGTCTAAATTTTAATCTTTTTTTTGTAGATTGGAGTTCCATCAAGCTCTGGGTGATGGTGAAGTTGTCTTATGCTCACGTCTTCAGTTTTGCTGCCTGGAAAGAGGTAAAATCTTTTCTCAGCTTTATTTTATTTAATTATTTCATGTTTTATATTTAGTTAATTCGTAGTCTTGTTTTTTTAGTTAGCATGTATTAAGAATAATTAGATTAATGATAAAAAAAATTATAGTTAGCATGTGTTAGAATTAATTAGTTATCATGTGTTAGGATTATTTCATGAAAGATCTTAGTTTTGTTCATTATTTTTCCAAATAATTTTCTTTGACAATATAGATTTTCATGTTTTAAATTTCTTCTTTTAACATGATTTAGATAAAAAAAAATATGCTTAAAGTTATTATTCAATTAGAACTTTCATGACCTAATTGATTTGATTGTTTCTTTAAAATTTGAGCTAGCGTATATATTAAATCCGTGTTCTTTAGTTACTTGAATATATTTCTTCTTTCCTTTCCTTTGTCCACATATATGTATGTTGTTAGTCACTTTAGGATGCTCATCAACTTGATAACTTAAAATATCATGATATGTTCTTTGGTTTAGTTTAAAATAAGTAAATGCTTATGTAATTTTATTTTGGTGCATGTGATATCAATTCGAGTTCATCTTTGGACCCCATCGTTGCATATCGTTGAGTTTTGAGTCTCCCATCATCTTGTTTGAATTGCTGAAAAGTTGATAAATGGAAAAGAAGGTAATATTCATGATTTTTATATTGATATTGGGTTGTATACACGGAATACATGCAGAAAACAGTGTCGTATACACTGATATACGATATCTATATAGTTTGATATGCAAGAAAATAATATTATATACACTAATATACTGTCTGATATAAGTGATATATAGCAGATATAAGGAACAAATAGGTGGTATACTGTGTGTATACAGTTTGATATATAGAAATAAAATTGTATACACTGTATACAGTGTATATACATTCCGATATACAATGTGTATACAGCTGCGATCTACATGGAATTGTACTTAAGGCACAAAACGCAAATGGCCCAGCCAGCAGCTTAGTCCAGGCGTACAGAAACTAAGTGTCGGATAATATTTTCATGTGTTATTTATTGTTTATTTATATTAATTCGGGTTGTCATTAATAATTTATTCACTTATGTTATTTATGCTTGCTTAGATATTGATTTTAATTTGTTTTAACTTAATTAGATTCCTCTAAAGATAAACCAATTCATGTTAATTTACTCTTTAGATGATTTTCTACCTTTACTTAGGCATTTGGTAAACTTTACTTTTTTTTTATACATGTATATTATTTTCAATGTTTAAGTTTGATCATTTTTTCCAAAAAATAATTTTAAAGTCTTCGTTTCCTTTTAAATTAATATTTTTAAAAGTTAGTCAAATAATTTTTAAATCGTCGGATAACCACGCATTAGCGGCCACTTTGAATGTTTAACACCTTCTCAAAGTGGAAATAAGAATCTCATACCTTTTTCTTTGAATTTTTAAGACTTAAACCTGTTAGGGTCTTTTAAGTTAAGTTTTCTTAATTTCTTTTAAAAATTAAGTGGCGACTCCTCTTTTTCTAAAATTGATTTTTTCTTTATAAAGTTAAAATTAATTTTAAATTATCTTTTTCAGACATAACAGTGTGTGGCTCAACCCTTGACCGCCACGGGATGACATCCTCGGTTAGGTCCGTTTAAAACAAATATAAATGTTAAACTTGAATTCTTCAGCTTTTTGCTTTAAAATTGTCAGGTTATGGCTCAAGATTTGTTCCTACGTTGCCCCTACTAGTTTAATTATTAACGTGAATATTGTTAAATGCTTTCAAGAACTTTTTTTGCTTATTATTTTTAAATAAAAATTTACTCCTAAATAGTTGTCCATACATCCGTGCAAGTGATTAAAGTATGTTCATGCATGGGTCTCGTCTACTACATTGTTTTGTTTCTACATGATATAATTTATCACATTAACAATTTCTTCAAACGAGTATCAAGCAATCATTTTTTCCCCTAGTAACTAGTAAGTAACAAAAATATGTTGGTAATTTTGGTAAGAATTGTACTTAAAATTGAAAAAAGAATTTTAAGTAAACATTGCCTCTTTAATGTCATGATTCAAACAATAGCATTCAAGTAATTCTAGAGTCTTTGTCCCTTTTCTTTTCTATTAAACTAGTATCTTCTTTGCATTTTGGGGTCTCTTTTATATGCTGCCGCATATATGTTTACCTTCGGTTTAAGTTCATAGCATTTAAGTGTTGTTTTGGTTTTGTTCTTAACTAAACTGTGTGATTTGATTGAACTTTTACCTATTCATTAAAAAACTCTATAATAGATAAAATTGTTATTTACTATTTATTTTTAAATTATTATTTTATTATCTTATAACATTTAAACTAAAATTTTCATTTTCATTTTTTTTTCCTTATTTGAACTATTTAGAAAATCATAAAATAAGGACTTCAAAATAAAATAATATTTTACCTTATAAAAATCTTTTCCTAAAATTTAGGACTTTAAAGTGTTATTGCCGTAGAGTTTTTATATTTTACCAGAATTTGTTGTAGTTTTCATTTCAAGTTTTTAAAGTTAATTAGGCGTTTCTACTTTCTATGTTAAATTTCCTAACATTGATAATTCGAAATAAAATAAACTTTTATATGTTAACACACGGTTGTTTGGATTTTACCAGTTTTAGTTTTTTTCCTTTTAATCAAATATTCTTTTTAGAAAAAAATTAATAAAAATGAATATTTTTTTATAGTCATTTTCCCTAAAAATAATAATGTAACTTATGTAGGTTTTAAAAAAACTTTAAATAATTAAAATATTTTTGATTTGTACTAAGAATTTTTTAGTTCATAAAGAAGTGAGCCCATTCCTAATCATTTTTCCACTGGAGCTTTTGATTTTTACGATAGTCATATCATCAAGTAATATTGCTTGAAACAAGGTAAATTGAAAGAGGCAAATAATTCAGATCATTACAAGTTCTTTTTTTCTTGCTTTCAGGTTTAGGAGATACATGAAATTCGAGCCATCATTTATTTCTTTGTTATTGACTAATCCTAATCTTGTATATATGTTTTTCTATATTTTTATTTTTGGTATAAATAGAAATTTCATGTATCTATCTATATTATTTTAAAAGCACGAAGGTAATTAATAATATTGTTTGAACTTTTTACCCTTCATTAAAAGAATTCATTTTAAAAAAAATCATCTTTTCACCATTTTTTCTTCAATTATTATATTATTTTTTTAATGATATTAAATATTAATAATAATAAACACAATAAAAATTAAATGAAGAAGATTGTCTTATTATGATTAAATTTCTGAGAATCTTTTTTCAACTATAATAGACTTGATCCAGAAAAATAGTCAAAAAAAACATTCAAAATAATAAGTAAAAAAAAAGGTTTAAAAACCTTCCCCCCCAAAAGGGCAAAACACTTTCAAAAAATAAGCAAAAAAGATCCAACAAAAACGTTCAACCCCTCCCCCCCCCCCCCCCCCCAAAAAAAAAAAAAATTTAAAAACCATCCCAAAAAATAGACAAAAAAACTTTCAAAAAATAAGCCAAAAAAAAAAAACGTCCAAGAAAGAAAACCCTCCAAAAAAAGGTAAAAGTTTTCTAGGAACAATTAACCTAATATTTAGGATTGAAACAAACTAATTGAATTTCTATTATTTAACGAAACATAAAGTTCTACAATTCAATATTAATTTCAATTGGACAATAACAATTAAACACATATTATATTTTTCACCTTTTTTCTAATATTATATTATCCTCTAATTTATATGCAAGTTGGTTGATAAATTTCTTTGCATCTTTATTGACTTCACTTTTTGTTATATGTATGCATGCTTGGAAGAGATATGTGTTTATTTAAAGATTGAAGGGGCTCTCGGAGTACGATCCTATAAACTTTATAAAAAAACATAGGCTTCCTATATTTCTACATTTTCTTCTAATTTTGATTTTAATTCAAATAGTTTTTTTTGTATTCACATCATCATCTTTTTGTTTTTCTTTATTTATTTAATTTTAAGTTAATAGCTTTAAAAATTATATATAAATTATACACATAATTAAAAATTGACAATGATTCTCCACTTTTGATAATTTCTGATGTTTTTCTTTCGGTTAAAATTTTGAACGAAAATTAGATGAAACAAGCATGTTGCCCGAAATGTAGTTGAAAAATCTAAGATTTATCTCTTTAATTTATTTTTTATTTCTTTGAAAGAGATTCACAATTTTTAAATAACTTTATAACCTTCATATATGAAATTCCCATCACTTAAATAGACATAATATTTATTTTACGTCAATTGCTATTTTAAATAATTTTTTTCTTCTGATATATAATTTAATTGATTGGCTTGAGACTCACGTGCAAAGTACGTACACTAAACTAATACTATATTAAAAAGATAAAAGTCCTTAGAAATGTTTGTCCTTCATTAAAAGACTCCCCTTTAGGCAATACTATTTTTTTACTATTTATTATTTGACGTGATACCCATGTGCAACGCCCGTACACTACTAAAAGTGGAAAACTCCAGAATACAAAATTGGATTACTATTTTACCTCTATTTTAAAAAAAAAATATTAAATATCTAATTAATAAAATATTAACAGTAATCATATCATATTATAATAAATACTAAAAGTGGAAAGATGTTAAGTCAAAAGTTGATAATAATAATGGTGATGATGATGGAGAACAAAGTTAAAAGTGAAAAGACCTAAGTGCCCATTAAAAGTTGATGTACTTCATCACCCTTTATCTATACATTGTTTTAAATAGTTTTTGGAATGCCCAAATAATAATAATAATTAAAAAAAAAAGATGGGAAAACAATAAATTTAAAAGTGAAAAGACCTAAGTGCCCATTAAACTTAGATGTACTTCATTACCCTTTATCTATACATCGTTTTAAATATTTTTTGTAAGGAGATCGCATCATCTTTCTCTCTCTACAATATCTCTCTAGCAAAAAGCTCCCAATAAGGGCACTTAAGTCACAAATATGAAAATGGGGGGGGGGGGGACCCACCTCCCAATGCTGAAACATTTTGTTCAAAAGATAGGATTGTAGATCCTGTCGATACGAACGTAACGCAAGTTACGACGACCCGAGGATCCAAACACAGCTCCTCCAATTCACCAAACACTGATGCAATTACTGTACACATATCTGAGGAGGAGCTGCGAGCAGCACACAAAATCATTGGTTTGCACAAAGATGGATTGATTCGAGTCTCAAGAGTGGGTGCAAATGATTCATCATCACTTAGACTACATACAATCGAAAAATTAGAACAAATTACATCACCAGTTGTGAGCACTGAATTTTCAAAATTTGAGCTGAAGAACACAGTCTTGCCGGACAAGCGAATTGAAATTTGAATAAGTTCCGGCGATATTCGAGACGTCGGACCCACTGGGGTTTGTTCTCCTGGTCAAGACGCGTCCAATGGTACAAGTTTCATCGGCGTTGGAATCGTCAGCGAAAACTTCGATGTCGGCGCCGGAGCTCCGACAAGTATATCCCATCAAAATCAATGCCAACATGCTAAGCTCGATGAGGAGAACCTTTCAGGCATCAAGAACCAGCTTGAATTTCAACCACAAGCTTCGAATATCCATTTCGCTACTGAACGAGAAGAGGTCGTCGGATCTCCGGTTAGCCAATTGAGCCAAGACCAATGCCAAAAGGTGCGCGACAGTGTAGAGAATCTTCCTAGCTATATGGCTAGTCTTGAATCACTACCAAAAGATTCAAATTTGAAAAGTCGTCAAGACGACAATCGTGATAAGACTGCCGGAGCTTCGGTGAACAAAATGCTGAGACACCAATGCCAAAATGTTCCCAAGGCTGTTGTGACGCTTCCTACACAAACCACTGACCCCAAATTATCTTCAAAAAGTTCAAATTCAAAAAGTCGTCAAGACTTTTCCGAAGGAGATTATCACAGTCACAGTTGTATTCGAATTGAGGAACCTACATTGGCTAATGATCACCATCAGTACCTTGATGATTGTAGTCAATCCCACAATAATCAAATAACTTGCAATGATCCAATGCCAAAAAACTTAAACCATATCTGCAGCACTAGTTCGATCACAGGAGCACAAGGTAAGTTTTCTCCTTCTCTTGATTTCAATATGCAGGGTCAATATGTGTGTTCTCCTAATGACATTCAACAATCTCCTAATCATATTGATCTTCCTAATAATCGTGGGCAAGGTTTGGAAAATAATTTGGTGCCTAGTGCTGATGTGCATCATTATCATACTAATAAGAATAGTGCAGCTGGGCATAATTCTACTTCTATGAATGTTGATGTTAATTTGTTGAAATCCAATGGAGTAAATACACTCCTTGGTACTGCTTCTAACAATCTTATGCAGGGTAATGAGCATAACACTACCAAGCCTAATTCTAATGCTGAGACCCTGACCACCAACATACTCCAAACTCACAAAACTATAAGTACTCCAAGTACCTTCCCAAAAATATCCTCCAACTTTGATAAGCCTAGCCCCAACAATCAAGTCCCTAAACCTGTTAGTACCCAACCTCAAAAACCTGAAAACAATAATAGAAATCCTCAGAGAAATCAGTTCTCCAATAGAAAGGAACAGGTCCCTCACCCTGCCCCCTACACTGTGATCCAAACCTTTGCGTCTAAGCTTAGATTAAACCAAGCTAAGAATGACACCCCTCTTGAACTATCTACTCCTATCTATACTACTAGACAAGGGTTACCAGCTGTGATATATGGCAATGATGACTTCATGATTAAATTGGCTCAAAGATGCAAATATACTCTTGTTGGGAAATTTAGTAACACCATACGAAAGGTGGAACTCATAAGGAGAAGCTTCATCCTCCAAACACAGCTTGTGGAAGGTGTTAAAATTGCCCATTTTAATGCAAGGCATGTATACATTGACCTTGACAATGAAATGGATTACACAACTGTGTGGACCAGGCAAAGAATGACCATTGAAGGGCAAGTTATGAGGATACAAACTTGGACACCAACCTTTAGGCCTGAGGAGGAAACTTCTATAGTTCCTGTGTGGGTAGCACTGCCAGAACTCCCATGGCATTGCTATGAAAAGGAGTTTGTTACTACACTATTGGCCCCTATTGGAAAAGTCCTCTTTGTGGATGCTGCCTCTATCCAAAAGACAAGAGAAAGTACTGCCAAGGTGAGAGTTCAAATCAACCTTACCCAGGAGAGGCCTCATCATGTCTGGCTTGGCTATGACAAAAGAGATCCAACTATTGGAAGATGGCAAGAACTACTATATGAGAATATCCCTGAATATTGCATGTATTACAAGCATTAGGGGCATATGGTGCATGTCTGCAACATAAGAAAAAGAGATGAAGAATAAAAGAACAGGAAAGAAGTAGAAAATGAAAAGAAAACCAAGAGCCATGATGAGAAAGACAAAAGAGAACAAGTTCATCCACCACCTGCCAACCTACAGGTGCACAACAATCCTTCAACAACCAAAGTACCACAACAGCCACAAAACACTATGACTAGCAAGGAGGACAATGGCTGGCAAACTCAAAGAAGAAAACAGAACAAAGGACCTACCAATGTGAAGCAGCACCAGGACATCAGAACCATAGGAGCACTACTCAAAGGTAAGTATGTACCAGTGCAGCAAGTCAATGCTGATCCAGGTAAGAATGCTACTTCTACTACTACTTCCAATGTTCATATTGATCTTGTTATGCAAGATCAACCCACTAACCAAGGTGCAGGAGATACAAATAACCAAAAGAACTCAATAGTGAAGAGTTCATCAGTAAGGCAAGCAAGTACTACAACTCAGAGACAAGGTATTGACTTATCTCTCCCACAAACCCCTTCCCCTCATATTGGATGTATAAGTAATATCTTAACAGGTACTACTCAAAGGACCAATGTTGCAAGGGACTCAGGTATTGACTCTACTAGCCCAATCCCCAAGATGCCCCTAATTTTTAATGTTGTTGATATTATTGATGCTGAAGTTGTTGGGGGGCAGGATGGAAGTGAAAAGGAGGCACACTCTAACCTACATGAAGGGGTAACCATAAGGGGAAGGGATTTGTCTCATGTTTTGCATGAGAACCAAAATACTAACCCTAGGAGTGACTCTAGAGCCACTGCAACCACTGAGCACAACAATATCAATGAGCCAGCCCAGCCTGAAAATGCTAAAGGAAATGGTACTGCACAGGATTCTACTTTGCCAACTCCTAAAGGCTCTATGGATAAAGACTTGGGGTCACTTTCTAGCACCAGTGCCAAGTACTCTACTGCAAAGAGGAACAAGTTAAGTAAGAAAAAGAGGGATGCTATCAAGAAGAAAATTGATGAAAAAAATCATGCTGAGGGAGTTCCTAAGTTTTGTCACAGTATGACTATGCAACAAACTCATCAGCCTTGCCAACAATTTGTAATTGATGATGATCAAGTGGGAATGGATATCACTACCCTCCAAGCCCATTGCATTCTCATAACTCCTATTCAGTCAGCAGGTGTCAATACTGAAACACATACTAATGTAGCCAAGGCTAACTATACTCTCAACACTGAGGTTGATGAATATGCAGTGTGTGTATTTGAGAATAAAGAAGATAGTGATTATCAACCAATGACTGACTATGAGGATGAGGATGCTGTGAGTGAACAATTGATTAAGGCTTTCAGCCCATCTAGGGACAAGGTGTATGAGGATGAGGTCCAACAGGTTGCTAAGTCCCAGGGATTCTCTGATGAATATAGGGTCACTCATTCTGAAGATGAGGAAGACCATGACTATTGGAAAGAGGCACAATAAGAAGATCAACTGGAGGCATTCAGATCTATAATGATAGCTTTATTGCAGAGGAAAAGTCAGCAAGACAAGGAGGAGAATGATCCACTCTCTAAAAGTAAGCAAACAAAGAAGAAGACTAACAAAAGTATCATCTGCAGTTCTGATAAGGTTGTTCTCAACAGCAACATCAACACTAGGTCCAAAGCTCACAAACCTTAATGATTAGTACAATTTGCTAGAATGCAAGGAGTATTAATACTCAAAGGGCCCTTGACAGGCTACAAAAGTTGAAAGATCTCCATAAGTTGTCTATTATAGCAGTGCTGGAACCATTCTCCAACAAATCCCAAATTGAATTCCACAGAATTCAGCTAGGTATGGATAATGTTATGTCCAACTCCAACAGCAAAATCTGGTTATTCTGGAACAAAGACATTGTATGCAACATTGTTGACCAGGATGAAAAGCAAATGACTTGTGACATTACTCATGTGGCATGTCCTAATAGCTACCTCATTACCTTTGTATATGCAAAATGCAAGGACTATATGAGAAGAGACTTATGGGATAAGATGCTGCAATTCTCCAGTAAGGAGAAGCCTTGGTGCACCATTGGAGACTTCAATGTTATTACAGATGTTGAAGAAAAGATGGGGGGCCAGCCATACAATGTGACCAAGAGCTTTGAGTTTATTAGTGTGATAGAAGCTTGTGGACTCACTGATCTGGGGTTCTGTGGGCAGAAGTTCACCTGGTGCAACAATAGAGACAAAGATGCTAGGATTTGGAAAAGACTTGACAGGGCCATGGTTAATTAATGAATCTTGGTTAGAAGTCATGCCTGTAACAACTGTCAATCACTTGGCCTCCACAGGATCTGACCACTGTCCTCTACTACTTGAAAGCATGGCAAAACAAGGTAATGTTATCAAGTATTTCAAATTTCTAAATTGCTGGACAGACAATGTTAATTTCCTTGGCACTATAAAAGCATGTTGGGACAATCCTGTGGAAGAAAATCCAATGAGAACCTTCCAACAAAAGCTGAAAAGAATTTCTAATACTCTTAGTAAGTGGTCAAGAAATGAGTTTGGGGACATCTTTGCTTCAGTAAAAGAATATGAAGAGCAGGTGAGACAAGCTGAAGAAAAAATAATCAGTGACAATACTGAAGAGAACAGGTCCAAGCTATATCAGATCAATGCTCAGTACATCAGATATTTGAAGATGGAGAAGGCTATCTTAAAGCAGAAAACTCAACTTCATTGGTTCAAAGATGGAGAAGCCAATACCAGCTATTTTCATGCTATTATCAAAGGAAGAAGAAGAAAGTTATTCATCTATCAGATTAGTGATGAAAATGAAAATACTATTCAAGGTGAAGACAATATTGCAAGAGCAGCCATAGCACACTTTGAAAAAATATTCAGTGGAGAAGAGAGACTGATCAGGGAAGATGTTCTTAAATGCATTCCAAAGATGGTTACAGAGGAGCAAAATGAGAGCCTGCAATCCTTACCTACTATGGATGAGCTGAAGAAAGTTGTATTGTCTATGAGCCCTACATCAGCTGCTGGACCAGATGGAATGAATGGGAAATTCTTTCATTCATGCTGGGATATCATCTGTGAAGACCTACTGAGATTAGTCCAGTATTTCTTCAATGGACATGGTATTCCCAAGTTTATTTCTCATGCATGCTTAGCTCTACTTCCTAAGAATGAGCATCCTAACAGCCTCTCAAAATACATGCCTATTTCTCTCAGCAATTTCACTAACAAGATCATTTCTAAGTTGATAAGCCTTATAATTGCTCCAATATTGCCTCAGCTAATCTCAGATAATCAATCTTGATTTGTTAAAGGCAAGAGTATTTATGAGAACATAATGTTAGCTCAAGAAATCATCCACAATATTAAGAGACCAAAGGCTGGGATAATGTGGTGATAAAGCTAGATATGGCCAAGGCCTATGATAGGGTCTCTTGGTCATTCATTTGTATGGTCATGAGGAAAATGGGGTTTGGAGAAGTGTTGATTGATATGGTTTGGAGGATTATGTCAAACAATTGGTACTCAGTCATCATTAATGGTGCAAGGCATGACTTCTTCCACTCTACAAGAGGACTCAAGCAAGGGGACCCTCTATCCCCTACTTTATTCATCATTGGAGCTGAAGTTTTGTCTAGACTTCTCAACAATCTTCATCACCATTATTTATATACAGGATTCCAGATGGAAAGAAGAGGTCCTCAAGTAAATCACTTGAGCTTTGCAGATGATGTGATCATTTTCACATCTACCAGCAACTTCTCACTTACATTGATTACCAAAACTCTTAAACTGTATGAAGCTATTTTAGGACAACTTATCAATAAATATAAGAGTCAAACCATGATGCCACTAAATACTCTCTTTGATGTGGTGGAGAGGGTCAGCAAGATCACAGGATACAATTGCACTCATGGCCCAATCACTTACCTAGGCTGTCCTCTATATATAGGAAGATAAAGGATCATATATTTCTCTAGTATGGTTTCTAAGGTTCTAAGCAGGATCAGGGGATGACAGACTAAAATGTTAAGCTATGAAGGTAGAGTCACCTTGGTGAAATCAGTGCTGCAATCCATTACTATACACCTGCTGTCAGCTATCAGTCCTACCAAGACCACCATAAATCAAATCAAAAGACTAATTGCTGACTTCTTTTGGGGATGGGAAACTGAAAGAAGAAAATATCACTGGGCCTCTTGGGATACTCTCAGTTATCCTTATGAGGAGGGTGGTATAGGTGTTAAAAAATTAGAGGACGTGTGCTTATCCTTCCAATATAAATAGTGGTGGACTTTCAGATCAAAGAAGACACTATGGGGGAATTCCTTAAAGCAAAATACTGCCAAAGGGCTCATCCAGTCATAAAGAAGTGTAACACAGGACAGTCCCTCATATGGAAGCACATGATGAGCAATAAAAGAGATATTGAGCCTCATATACAATGGAGAATCAAGTCTGGAACAAGCAGTTTTTGGTAGGATGATTGGCTAGGGGTAGGTCCATTAGCTTACCACAATGAAAGTCTCCCTAGATTGAATAACACTACTGTTTCTGAACTAATGGAGAATGGAGGATGAAAGGCAGAGGAAGTAAGGAAACATGCACCCCCTCAGCTGGTGTGCAAAATTCTCAGCACTCCCATCAGCTATATTCCAAATATGCAGGATCAAGCCATCTGGAAGCCTAACTCTCATGGCAACTTCACTTGTGCATCAGCTTGGGAGTTAGTAAGAAAGAAAAAGACAAGATCTCTTACTAACAGCAACATATGGCACAATAGCATTCCTTTTAAGGTCTCTTTTATTTTGTGGAGAGCTTTCAGACTTAAGCTACCCACAAATGATAAAATTGTGGCCTTTGGATAGGAGCCTGCTGTATGCTCTTGCTGCTATAGAGTAGGTCTTGATGATGTAGACCATATCCTTGTTTCAGGCTACTTTGCACAACATATTTGGAAGCACTTCTCAGGGTACTGGGGTCTACAACACAGCAACACTCCTCTAAAAAACCTATTGATAAGGTGGTGGCTAATCAAAACTAACAATGAGCTTCATAAGTTAGTAATGCAAGCCATCCCCATTTTTGTGTGCTGGAATCTATGGAAGAATAGATGTGCATGCAAGTATGGAGGCAAGAAGTCTAATGCTACTAGAGTAATATTCTCAATATCCAAAGATCTATATATGCTTATCTCTACTGTGTATCCATATATTGATTTGCCAAGTAAGTGGGCAGATTTAGTTACCATGGTTGAAAAAAGGCAACATGAGTTGAGAATAACCAAAGTATGTTGGACTAAACCACAGCCTACAATGATCAAGCTCAATACAGATGGGAGTGCCCTTAACAATCCAGGAAAAATAGGGGCAGGGGGCATTCTTAGGGACCATAATGGAGTGCTGATATATGCCTTTGCATGTCCACTAGGCTTTGGTTCTAATAACCAAGCTGAAGTACAAGCAGCTCTTATTGGTATTCAATGGTGTCTACAATATGGCCACAGTAGGGTAGCCCTAGAAGTAGACTCTGAGCTACTGATCAAGTGGCTCAAACAAGAGATGAAACCACCATGGAATATTCACACCTATCTCACTGAGCTACAGTTATTGATTACCAAGATGGAAAGCTTCCACTGCAGACATATCTTTAGGGAAGCTAATTTCCCGGCAGATACACTCTCAAAAGAAAGACACATGAAGGACCATACACAACACTACTACAGTTTTCAACAACTTCCAAGAGAGACCAAGGGATATTACAAAATGGACAAAGCTGGCATGGCTAGCTTTAGGAGAACAAAGATGAAGAAGATCCACCAACCACCTTGAAGGATATCACTAATCATGTTCTAGTATTAATTTCCATTTAAGTACATTTATTCACACTTTTTTAATACTAGCTGATATATATAATGATATCCAGGACTATTGTAAAAGGGAGAGTCTCCCTAGTTTACTGCTTTCCTAGAATAATTACCATACCACTAGAGATAAGGGATAGAGTAGCTATCTTCTCTTCTATTGTCCTTTTGTTTATGCAGGTAGTTACAGACATGGAAAATGTCAACCAGAAATATAACAGCATACAAAAATCCACAGCAACAACTGTCCAAACCAGCAACACAATATCCACCATATAGAACTCCATTCAACAGCAATCAAAAAGGAAACTCTGGTTCTATTATTATTTTCTGTTGTGTGTCTCATTGTGCAGGTTTAATGCTACTTTGAGCCTGGGGTTGGAGTTGCAGCAGCTGAGTTTGAAGTTCTTGCACCAGCATATCAACAACATCACATGTAGATGCTACAGCAGCAGTAACTACATTACAGAGATGCAGCAACAACAACATAAGAATGCTGTAGAGATGCAACACAGGAATCAGCAATGGGATTTCTCCTTTTGTTTGTCTATCTTGTGCAGGTACTCTGAAGAGCTGATCCTTATCATAAGGAAGGTTCTCCTCTTGGGAGTAGCTTGCAACAACAAGTATTTTAACCCCCTCTACTATGGAAGTAACATGGAGATACCCAAGGACCTGCAGCAGACTATGACCAAAATGCAACAGGGTATGATGTGCAGGGTGATTTGGACTATGTGGACCTGCAACAAGGTCTCCAAAATTTGTAGGACTGTAGAAAATACTATAGGAGCAAGACCCAAGAAGTCTCATCTCAAATGGATAATTGGAGACGTTAGGCGAGCGACCTTGAAAAAGTCAGCTGTCTTAAGCCTAAAAAGGGAGCATTTTGCTATTTGGAAGTTCCAACCTGTGCAAAATGCCTCAAAATCTTGCAGGACAAAAGAAAAGCATGTTTTTGCAAGTCTCAAGGAGTTTCAGCTCAATTGGATAATTGGAGACATTAGGGAAGCGACCTTGAAAAAGCAAACAGGCTCCAAAACACTATTAGAGGTCCTTTCCTTTTTGCTAGCTTGTGCAAGTTCTTTCTTGCTTTTGTTTGTTTGTTGTATTGTTGCAGGTTGCTGGAGTGCTACATCAACATGCATTAACAACAACTACATGGAGGATATCAAAGATACAACCATCAAATCAAATAGAAACTCCAAGACTGCTACACAAGGCCCATCTTGGTTTTTCTGTCTAGTTGGCTGTTCGTTTTTCTTTGATGGTTTTTGTGTACACCCCTGATCAGCTTCGACAGCACTGGAACTATGAAAAATGCAAGGCATACAATAGTGCACATCCAATCAGCTGCTCAAGTCAAGGAGGCATCACATACAAGTTGCACTACACAACTTCTCTATCTTTTATGATCCTTAACAACAACCCCAAGGCTACTAGCTGCTATAGCTCCATTTACTTCATATCCTTTCATCCTCCTTAACTACTCATCCTTATATTGATGTTGTTGCATATTTCCTTGGACTTACTTGGTATGACAAGACTAAAAAGGGCAAAGATGAAAAGAATTTTCCCATCCCATGCGAGATAGAAGTTTCATATACTTTTTCTTCTTCAATTTAGCTATGTCTGATACGTAGCATAGTTGAATAGGAATAGTGTAGGTTACTCTCTTTTTTCTCATGGAAGGGGAGAGTCTTCCTCATTTATGCTTTCCTAGTCGATTTGTACCGGGAGGAGTCCTCTCATAGGTTTACTGTTTTGTAGTTATAGTTAGCCTCTCTTTTGTATCGGGGATGAGTTAGCTTATCTTAATAGGTTAGCCGACTTATGAACCAACATAGGATCGAAGGTAAGGTTTATGTCCCCCTCCTTGTATTTTTATTTTGTTTATTTATGTTAAGGCTTGGGGGTGCTGCTCAACTCCTGACTGTGTACGAGAGGTGGGAGCCTCGTGTAGGGTCTGTTCCCTAAAAAAAAAAAATTTACAGTCCAAACAAACACAACGGTACATTTTAAGGATAGTAATCTAGCTTCTGCAATACTTTCATAACTATAGGATGAAGCTGACCTCTGCAATGGATCTCTTGGACTATATATAGTTTTTATGAGAGATTCAACGCTTGTTCTCTTAGATTGAAGGACTCTCAGGTTTTTTGTCACGATTCCAATCTGCCGTGATTGTCACGATTCGAATTTGGGTGTGATGGCACTCATCTCAACCCACCGAGATAAGTCAGCCTAATATCCAAAGGAAAGTAGATGCGGAAGAAAAAGAAAGGAATTAAAATTTAACTTAAGCGAAAATACGTAAAATAAACTCAAAATCCCCCAAGATTGGTTGTCATGTGTACAAGCCACTAATATATTACCAAAATACAAAATAAAATATAGTCACAATGTCTTTGTCTCTAGAATAGGACTAAAATATAATAAAAGAGTAAGAGGTGTCCGCTAGATGGATGTAACAGCTACCTCAACACTCAAGATGATAGCCTCGAAATTGGTAGGAAACACTAGGAGATCAAGCAGGTCCGGGATCACAACCTACACAAATGTAGAAGCAAGGGGTGAGTACCAAAAAATACGGTACTCAGCAAGTGGATAACTAAAACAAAGCAAAGCTCGATAGATACAAGTAATCCTGTCATCCCAACTGAACCCCCTCAACTACAACCTGCATAAAATCAGTCCAACTCTATACTTGTACAATAATAACAGTAATACAATCCACGAATACTCATCAATAGTCTCATCAATGAATCATATCAAGTCAAGTTCAACATATACAGAGCAATAAAGGGGTAAACACGAATTCACAAATATCAACAAAATGCGATGCAATGCAATGAGATGATGCATGTCTGTCCTATCGGTACACATCCATTAAATTATAGTCCGAAACCCATGTAGGATATTTCTATCCATTTAACCTGACACAGAGCGTGTGGCCCGTCCCTTCAATATATATATCTTGCTACGGAGCGTGTGGACCGACCCTTTTATTTCATAATACCTGCCATAGAGCATGTGGTCCGACCCCTTTGTTTCATAATTCCTGCCACAGAGCGTATGACCCGACCCCTTTTGGTTCATATCATTTTCAGTCTCAACACAATATGTCAGAACCAATGCAATCAATTTATGTTCATATAATTCACGAGAATAATATGACAACAATAATATTTTTTTCTATCTCGCATCAACATAGTTATTTTACATGTCCAAAATAAACCCATAATCATAACATATCAATTCCACCAATACATGTCATTAGATTACCATTTTATACCTCTCATCTCCATTTTTTAGGGCCAATCATATAGTCAATAACCCAGTCCAATTCTCATTACTCTCCAGTACACATAACACGGAAATACAAGCATCTACAAGCTTAAACTGAGGTTTAGAAATTCACTTGCTTTAATTAATCAAGCAGTCACTCCGGGACTTGAGCCTTCCCTTTTCGTTGGGTCTCCAAATCAACGTAATCTAGTCAAATAAATAATCACAATAAGATTTTTGAAACTAACAACACCCTTATTACCATATGTCTAGCCTAGATCCAAAAACTCACACAAATCTATAATCACGTTCCTAATCTTGATGCCACTTAACATGTCAACTCCCATATTTTTTGAATTTCAAGCCCAGAGTTAGGTTCTAATTTCCCCAATATCATAAATTTAATAGAATTCATAAAATATAATATACCTAATATTTAATTATCTATCTCAATATATCAAAATTCGGGAACTAACTCATTTTATGTCATTGAAGTTAAATCTAAAATTTTCTTTTCGATTATATTCACTCATGATAAAATAAAATCACATGTTAAATTTTAGCTAAAACGAATCGTTATTCGACCCCCAAATCCAGATTTTATATGAAGAACCCTAGGGTCATATTTTCTTATTTCAACATTGTTTCTCCACCAATATACCCTAAAAATATGTTCATAATCACATGAAAATTTAATGAAAAGGATGAGAATAATTACCTTAACGCTTTGGAATGAAAATCCCTATTTTTCTTCACCTTTATTTTTCCCTTTCTTTTCTTTCTTTCTCCGTATTTTTTTCTTTCCATTTCTGTTTCTCATTTTCTCGTCGTTGTTCTCTGTTTATCATTACATCTGATGGCATTAAGTCATTAGATTATATATATATATATATATATATATAATTTATTTATTTTTTTCTTTTCTTTTATTATTTTTTTCCTTTTCCAAACTAATTATATATTAAAATTTACAAACCCTACTAACCTATTTTAATAAATATAAAAAAAGTGGTATAGGATATTAAATAAATTAATACTTTAGCCCATCAATTAAATTAATTCTCTAACATTATCCCTCAACTAATTAACCAAAGTTACCGAAAGATCCAAATTTCTAATTTAAATTTACGGAGAGAGTATTTTATGGAGAGAGATTACTCATTCTCAAAATTACCAAATGGGTCATTACAGTGACTGATATCCACGCTAACTTTTTGGTGGGAGAACCATTTCAACTTGCCCAAAAATTAGCAAACGCAGTAGATAAACATGATAAGGATGCGAAAATAATCTTAATTAAATATATAAGCCTGAGTCCTCATAAAATCAGGGAAGTCAGGTCAACAAGCTTAAACATGCAGAAACACATCCTAGGAACTGAAAGTCAATCGTACCAAAACTCTAAAGAATTAACAAGTCTAGAAAAGAAGTACAATTTCCACAAGAATGTCATTAAAGAAATAACCAGTGTCTAAACATCTAAGTTTTGGAAGGAGGACTAGAATTAATAGAGGTTCCATGGAGGCCTGAAAGAATTAGCTCACCCTTGAACTCGAACAACTTTTCACTCTTCTAAGCGAGGTCTTTTCGCAGCTGGCTGAATATGTCCTGTAATCAACAAAGATAGAGCCGGTGCATTATCAGTACACAAAATCAATAGTGCACTAGAAGGATCATGCGACTAGCCAGTAAGCGAGTCACGGATAAGTAAACCCATTATAATAAGCACATATATATAAAATAACTTAACCATTTTCATATCAACCAGTATTCAACAAGATCACAATTCATCAATCCCAATATCATGCAATTTCACATAAGGAAACTCTCATGGGACTTGCAAACACTTAATTTGTGTCGGAACGTGACACCCGGATCCAAGGTTTATGTCGGAATATGACACTCGATCTAAATGTATGTCGAAATGTGACACCCGATCCAATTACGTATAAGAACATGACAACAGATCCAAACATTCAAAGCAATCACAATTTACCAACAATAGTCAATACTATATCACCAAGAACAGGTTCATCACAAAACAAGCCACTACTGATCATTTCACATATGATGGAAAGAGGCACCCTGTGCAGTTTTACTATCTCTTTCACGTAAATCTTCGCCAACTGTTGTGTATTGTAGTTCACTCTAATTAGAATGAAATGTGCTGACTTTGTCAACCTATCAACCACCACCCAAATGGAATCATACTTTCTCAAGGTCTTGGGGAGTCCCACTACGAAGTCCATGGCTATTCTCTCTCATTTCCATTTAGGAATAAGCATTTTCTAAAGTAACCCTGCAAGTCTTTAGAGCTCATATTTCACCTATAGGCAATTCTGATACTTGGCTACATATATGGCTATGTCTTTCTTCATACCCGACCACCAATATAGACGTTTCAAGTCTTGGTACATCTTGGTTACTCTAGGATGAATAGAGCATTATGAACCATGAGATTCAAACAGAACCTTCTGAATTATGCCGTCCACCCAGGGGACACAAATCCTTCCCCTAAAGTTGAGCACCCTACCTGTATCAAGTGTTAAATCTTGATCCTTGCCCATCAAAACATTTTCTCTAATATCATTCAGACTTACATCTTCAAACTGTTTGGCCTTAATTTCCTCTATAAAAGTGGGTATTAGATCAACACTGGCCATCACCCCACCTTTTTCTGAGATACCTAACCTCATGAACTTGGCCTCCAAGACTTGAATCTCTCTAGCCATGGGCCATTTGTAGGCTCCCATATAGGGCAGATTGCCCATGCTAACCGGTTTTTGGCTTAATGCGTCAACTACCCATTAGCCTTACCTAGATGATACTAGATGGTGACATCATAGTCCTTGAGTAACTCCATCCACCTCCGTTGTCTCAAATTCAAGTCTTTCTGAGTGAATACATACTGTAAGCAGTGGTGATCAGTAAACACCTCACACTTAACACCATATAGATAGTGTCTCTAGATTTTCAGGGCAAATACTACCGTTGCCAACTCTAAATCATGATTCTAGTAGTTTCTCTCATGCACCTTCAACTGCCATGAAGAATAGGCTACCATGTTTTTATCCTATATCAACACAACACTCAAACCTGAATGTAAAGCATCATAATAAATAATAGTTTTTACCTTCGATTGGCTGGGTCAAAATAGGTGCTATGGTCAGAAGAGTCTTAACATTTTGGAAGCTCTCTTCGCATTTGTCAGTTCACTCAAATGGTACCTCATTTTTAATCAATCGATTCAATTGAGTAGCGATAGAAGAAAAGTTCTTCACAAACCGGCGGTAATAACTGGCTAGTCCCACAAAACTCCTAGCTTCAGTCATCGAATTAGGTCGAGCCCAGTTCTTAACTGCTTCAATATTTTGTAGGTCTACCATTATCCCTTTATTTGAAACAACATGGCCCAAAAAGGCAATTGAAGGCAACCAAAATTCATACTTAGAGATTTTTTAGTACAACTTCTACTTTCCCAAAATACCTAAAATAATACGAAGATGATCTGCATATTTCTGCTCACTCTTTGAATACACCAAGATATTATCTATAAATAAGATAACAAAAGAATCTAGCAATGGTTTGAAAAACCCATTCATCAAACTCATGAATGTTGTAGGTGTATTGGTCAGTCCAAAAGACATCACCAAAAATTCATAGTGCCCGTACCTGGTTATAAAAGATTTTTTGGGCAAATCCTAAGGCCTAATATTCGATTGATGGTACCCATACCTGAGATCAATCTTTGAAAAGATTGATGTACCTTAAAACTAATCAAAAAGGTCATTAATATACAGTAAGGTGTACTTATTCCGGATGATAACTTTATTCAGTTATCGGTAGTCAATGCACATTCTCATGCTACCATCCTTCTTCTTAACAAACAACACCGGAGAACCCCACGGAGAAGCACTGGGACGGATGAATCCCTTATCAAGGAGCTCTTATATTTGAGCCTTAAGCTCTCTCAGCTTTGTTGGAGCCATACGGTAGGGAGGAATAAAAATTGGATGAGTGCCCAACTCTTAGTCAATGCAAAAATTTAGGTCTCTATCGAGAGGCATACCAGGCAAGTCTGAAGGAAACACTTTTCAAAACTCATGCATTACCGGAATAGATTCAATAGAGTAAGACTCTACATCCACATTCCGAATGTAGACCAAATAGGCCAAACAACCCTGCCCCTCTATTTTTCTAGCTTGGAGAAATGATATGACCTTAGTTGGCTTAGGATTGTACACCCCTTCCCACTCTAACCTTTCCCTCCCCAGGATCTATAGATCCATAGTTTTTGTATTATAATTTAGTACAACAAAATAGGGGGACAACCAAGTCATTCCTAAGATCACCAAGTCTACCCAAGTCTGGAATACCATAAACATCACAGAACAAGAACAATAAACATAGGTGACTATGACTGACTCTCCAACAGGGGTAGACACATGGATGGGGCATCAAGTATATCACACAAGACATTAAAACCCAAGACATACTTCATGGACACATATGAATAAGTAGACCCCGGATCAAATAAAATAATAGCCATCCGATCACAGTCAAGAACAGTACCTGTGATTACTCTGTCAGATGTCTCTGCCTCGATTTTGCTCAAAAATGCGTAAAACTAAGCTTGATCATCCTGACAGGCTATCTCTCTACCTGGATGTGCTTCTCCTCGACTTGTGCTACTATTACCTCAGCCCCCACAATCTCTCTGGTTTCCTCCTCGCCCACCCTGTGGACGTCCTCTACCATTGCCTTATCCGGCCATGTGTACTACTACTCTAGCTTGCTAGGGCGCTGAAACTGTCCCACGGAGGTAAGGACATTCTCTCCTTATATGCCTAGTCTCTCTACAATTAAAATAGTCATGATTAAAAGATGGCCTGCTACCTGGGAACGGTGCTCTTTGGCCCTTATGGGCTAGATGCTACTATGGAGTACCCTAAACACTGCCAATAGAAGTGGGCAGAGTTGACTGAATCAGCCGAGCTATAATTACCGACCTGCCTAACCCTCTAGAATAGGATCCCTGGTAGTTACCTATACTCTTGGGCTTCTTAGCCAAAGACTTGGCCTGGCCATCTCTCCTCACACCCTCTACCTTCTTCATAAAGTTAGTGAATTTGTTAAAACTCCTGCCTGACGAAGTCATATGAACTGAAAACACCTGCAATTTGGGGTTCAACACCTTTACAAATAACCATATTCTTTCTTCTTCTGTAGTTACCAGTTGAGTTGCATACCTAAACAACACATGAAATTTGGCTTCATGTGCAGCCACCGACATACCACCCTGTTCCCAAGCTATGAAATCATCATTTTTATGGTCCCTCAGCGTGCGTAGTACATACTTCACTAGGAATAAGGCATAAAACTGGACCCAAGTAAGTGGGGGCAACATTGGTAAGCCACACTCTACATAAGCCCTCCACCACTGCTTGGACTCACCCTATAACTGAAATGTCACAAACTCCACTCCGTGCTGGTTTACTATCTCCAACTTATGCAACCACTCATAGTAGTCAAAAATGAACTCATAGGCGTCTCCATTATCAGTACCATAGAAAACTAGATGTTTGATCATTAGGAACTTAGTGAGCATGTCATGCTCAGTGCCGGTTATAACATGGCCCATAAGTGGTCTGAAGAAAACATTAGTGTCTACCACCTCATCTATTAGTGGAGCTGCAGCAGCAAAAGAGCGAGCAACAAGAGTTAGTGTTGTGGGCATAGTGGGAATGGCTCCAGTGCTAGGCAACTCACTTAGAAAGACCATGATGTGCTACCCTAGTATGGGGTCTAGAGGAGAAAGACTGGCAACCCCAGTTTGGTTATCTTCCACCTGTTCGGCGACTCCTTCTTCCTCCACCTCTAAATTCTCTTCTAACTCATTCTGGGGAGTAAGAGGGGCCTCACCTACTAGCATCTCTTTAATTGAGACTTCTACCCTGGTGGGTGCTGCTCTTTATCGGTCTCTATCGTGTCTCTCTTTCTTGTATCTATCTTTGCACGCCCTCGAATGACTGGCTCCTCATATGGCTCAACTAGAGTTACAGGCCGAACACCATTGTAGTGGGTGTTAACCATCTGTAGACAAGAGAGTGAAAGAGGTTAGATACCAATTAGAATCAAGTCATAGCACGAAGGAAAGACGACATAGAAACTTTTTCTAAATTCCTATAGCCTCTAGAAGAAAAGTGCAGACATCTCTATACAGTTTCACAAGACTTTACTAGACTCGTTTTAGTACGATGAGATCAATGAACCTAGAGTTCTAATACCAACTTTTTCACTACCTCAACTTGTCATGACTGGCATCCATACTAACCCTCCGATAGGAGAATCATTTCAACTTTCCCAAAAATTAGAAAATACAGTAGATAAACAAGATAAGGGTGTGAAAGTAGTCTTAGTTAAAGATATAAGCCTGAGTCCCCATAAACTCAGAAAAATTCAGGTCCACAAACTTAAACATGTGGAACACATCCTAGAAACTAAAAATCAATCGCACCAAAACTCTAAAGAACTAACAAGTCTAGAAAGGAAGTACAATTTCCATAAGAAAGTTATTAAGAAAATAACTAGTGTCTGAACATCTAAGTCCCGGAAGAAGGACTAGAAATAATAGAGAGTCCACTATAGTCTGAAAAAATTAGCTCATCCTTGAACTCGAACAACATTTCACTCTTCTAAGCAAGGTTTCTCTGCAGCTGGCTGAATATGCCCTATACTCAATAAAGATAGATCAAGTGTTGTATCAGTACACAAAATCAATAGTGTATTGGTAGGATCACACGACTAGTCAGTAAATGAGTCATAGACAAGTAAACCCAATATAATAAGCATATATATATATATATATATAATAACTTAATAATTTTCATATCAACTAGTATTTAACAAGATCGCAATTCATCAATTCCAACATCATTTAATTTCACATAAGGTTTCTTCCATGGGACCTGCAAATACTTAATTTGTGTCGAAATATGACACCCGATCCAAGGTTTATATTGGAAGGTTACACCCAATACAAATGTGTGTCGGAATGTGACACCCAATCTAATTACATGTTAGAATGTGACACCTGATCCAAACATTTAAAGCAATCATAATTTACCAACAATAGTCAATATTATATCACCAAGAATAGGTTCATCACAAAATAGGCTAGTAGTGATCATTCCATATATTTTATAACATGCTTCCCTATTCATATACACATATGCATTTAATGAAGTAATTTTGTAAGTACATGAAACACATATGGGAAACAAAACCATCACCTTCCTCGAATTCGAGTTTCAACCACTCTAAGATGTAAGAGCTTTTCCTTTCCGGGTTCGTTCCGCTTGTTCTTGATCTAAAAACAGTAAATACACACAAAGGATAACTATAATGGTCTACCTTAGTAGAATTATAATATAATTCTCCTCTTAGACCAACCCATGATCCTAAACCCCCAACTAGGGCTAATTTTCACCATTTTCATAGGCCAAAAACCTCCCACAATGATCATCCATTCTTGTTTATGGGTTTTAGGAATCGAATTATGAGTTTAGGGACTAGAATGATTATCTTTGGAGTGAGAATCCATGGAAAATTGATCAAAATATCCCCTCCTAATGTCTTAAGAATAGTTTTTGAAGAAGAATGTTGTTTTTGGGTTTTTCCCCAACTTAAGTCGCGATTGTCCCGCCACAGCGGGACAATTCTACTCTGGCAGCATTAATCCCACTCTGGCGGGATAGGCAGAGACAGAGAGTTCAGAGCTTGATCTCCAAACTCCCATTTCACAATATACCCTTTCCCTAAGTCTAAAATTATACTTTTTACGCCAAGTCCAATTTTAAGATTTTTACTCACTCGATTGTGATTTTGTGAAGTCATAAATGCTCTGCATCATCTTAGCTATCAATAATTTAATTAAATTGCTGATTCGATCCCCCACCTATAACCAGGTCACCCTAGACCTCGTCTGACTCAAAATTCATCCAAGTCTGGTCTAGGCTTAACTTTTTTGAAGTTACTACCCAAAGTTTTCTTGCCCAAATTCACTTTCTCTTGACCTATCCATAACGATGGGGATAGGTCGTTATATTTTCTCTTATCATAAGTAGTAAATATATCCTGCAAGTACCATTTTATGGACTTGAGATTCTTTTGTATGACCATTTGAATGATTAGTTATCCATTCCATCTCCTACTTTAATTCTTTGATTGTCTTTCAATCTTCAGGCATGTGGGAAATGTGCTCTATAATTGTCTTGAGAAGGTGCATAAGAAAAAAAATGTCCAATAGTTTCTTCCTTTGTCTCACGTAGTGGGTATCAATAATCATCCCTATCTGGTTAATGTGTCTCTGGTGTATAATCTACATCGAGACACAAGTGTCCAGTTAAAAATTCACTTGGAAATGTGTAGGTTATTGCACACTATTCTCTTCCAATAAACTTCAGGAAAACTGCCTCTAAGTGCAATATATATCTTTTTGATGGAGAAGGAGTTCATTTTGATAATGTCTTCATATCTATAGCTAGCAACTGCTATTGTTTCTCTTCGTTTAAGATCTTTTACACCATCTAGTTTTTTCTTTAATCAAACTAAACAAAATAAAAGAACGTTTTCACCTATTCGAGCTTCCTATTACACAATTTAGTCCAACCTACTACCTATCAGAAGGGATTATACATATCGGAAAGAAAAGTGTAGACTTTCCTATTTCATTCTTCCCCTTCTCTAGACTTGTCCTCTCCTTGTTTTGCCGCTTTCCTCTCCTCTTTCACCTGAATGTTTTTTTCTCCGTGGACTTTTCAGCTCCATTTCCTTCTTTTTTCGATGATCAACACTCGTCCTCTCAATTTCTCAGCTCCTTATTCAACAACCAAAAGTAGGATCTCTTCTCTTGCACAGTTCTCCATTTGTATGTTTTAAGTTCATAATCTTTTTTTCCTTCTTTTATAGTTGTGTTCTCCAATGAATAAGGTGTGTATATTTTTTAGGTGTTCTTTTGAGGTCTTCCATCTTTAGGGACTGTTTTAGTTCACTGGGTAAGCTTTTTTCTTCCATCTTTAACTCATCTTCATCTTCTTCCATTTTATTTTTTTAAGCTTCCGGGTGTAGTTGATATAGAGATAATGGAATGTTCGGACCCAACAACACCAGAGAGTGATTGATTCAGATCCCACGTGCTCCAATTTCGATCTGACTAAGTGATCCTTCCCTTTTGTTGCGAGTTCTTTTTGCATGCTAAAACTGTATAGGCTAGATAGTTTTTTCCTTACTTTTTTTGCCTTATTGGTAGTAAATATCTGTTTGGAAAAACTAAGTTGAAGCCTTCCCACTCCCTTCACCATTTTATTGATGAAACGCTGATGTAAGGGCATTTCAACTTATCTGTATTTATTAGCTTCCTTTCGGTTGAATCCATTTCATTAAAATGATGAAATTTGCATTCTCCAACATCTATTGCTAGATTAACAGTATAGTCTGTCAATTTATTATATTCTCTCGTGATGTGATTTATGTGGATTTGTTTTGTATGCATTAGTCTTTTAATATGCTCAATCATGCCTGTTATGTTCAATGGACAGTCTCATTGTCCTGTTATCACCTGTTTTAGTAATAGTGAATCAATCTAAATGATTGCTCTACTGTACTCTGTCTGATGACAATGTTTGATTGCTTCCAAAATAGATTTGTTTTTTCCTCTGTATTTGTTGTGTCCTTCATTCTTCCCCCTCATGCATATACTAGATCAGCATTGTCATTCCATAGACAGAATGCATATGAAGTCACCCCTGGATTTCCTCTAGATGCCCCATCTGTATTGTACTTCACTTATCCCTCCTTTGGAAACTCTCATACTATTTTTGTGGCCTTCAACGTATTTCTTGTCCTTTCCAATTCCTTTACTATATATGGCCATGTTGGTGAAAACAAATGTGTAGGAAATCTTACTTTCAGTAGAAAAAGTAAGTTCCTAGTCACATTCATAATTATTTTTTGCCATGATATGTTTGTTCCTTCGTGTTTCCTTGCATTTCTTTTTTTTTCCATATCTCCCAAGTAATCATACTTGGTATTGCTTGATATTACATCTTGCTTCCTTGTTTAACCTCTGTATCCCACCTTGCTTGATAGTACATCTTGCTTCTTTGTTTCACCTCTGCATCCCACCATCTCATAATGATCTTCTTTAATGTAAGATTTTGAATGTTTATACCTACAAAAGAAGAAAAAAAGGACCAAGTATGTTAGCAGTCTCAGAGTGGAGGAAAGCATGAGTCAAAGCCTCTTGATTGGGAGATGAACAACACCAACATCTAGAAGGTCCCTCATATCCCCATCTCCTAATTCTATCATTCACTGGAATTTTAAATTTTTACTACCTCCACATGAGAAAAGTCATCATGAAAGGGAGTCTTTTTATCCATATCCCCTTCAAGATCTTATTTTGATGCTCCATATGTCTAATATACTGCCAGGCTGATTTGATTGTGAACTTTCCTTTTGATTCTAACATTCACCAAGGCTTGTCATCTCCTCCACTACTTTCCGGCACCATGACTTCATAATAATAAGGTAAGCATCCATCTCTCGATCCAGAGCTACTGCTTCAAGAATCCCAACACTGATGAGCATCACTTAGGCCTTCATTCATGATACTTTGCTAGGATCTGCAGCGCTTCAGATTAATAATGTGAGTAATAACTTTCTCTGGGATTATTTCTCTTAATTATTGCACATTCCACTCTCCTTTTTTAACCAGATCCTTGATTTCTAATTGATTAGTATCCCATTCATACCTTTGCTCACACACATTATATAAATATCCTAGCCTTGTCTAGTTGTTATGCCACATGTTAGCTAAACCACCTTTAGATTGACACCAAATCTGGTGCTCTACATAATCTCTCGCTTTCAGCATCTTCTTTCATATTTGCATGCCATTGTACCCCACTTTTTTCATATTACCAGATTAGGATGTTCAATCTTGCAGTACTTGTTCATCATAAATTTACTCTATATGGATGATTGAGTCCGAAAGTTCTACCATAGCTTACACAATAAAGCCATAAAAATATCTTGTAGAAGTTTGAAACCCAAACCCCCTTCTTCAACTAGTAGACGTAAACTTGTCCACTTTTCCAGTCTCTACCTTTCTCCCCCCCTCCCACCCCAATACAACAACTTCAAAAAAATTAGCCATTAACTTTGAATAGTATTGAGCACATTCAATGGGGGATTCATAACAGATAGATAATAAATTGGAATACTCGGAAGTACATGTTTGATTAGCACTACTCTTAATCCATATGATAGCAATTTCCCCTTCCATGAGTTTAATTTGAGCTTACTCTTTGAATAATTTGCTTATAATAAGCCTTCTGCTTTCTCATATGAAATATAAGGCATCCTAAATACATAAAAGGGAAATCTTTTCTTAATATTCTTGTGGTAACTTCAACTACTATCACATCCCCCTGAGAGACCTTTTTATGTAGATAGATAGCATTCTTTTTCTTATTAACCTTCTATACTGAAACATTTTCATATCCTTTTAAGACTCCCGTAACCAGATGCATAGTCGTCACCTCTGCTTCACATAATATGATCACATCATCTGCAAATGCCATGTGATTAATTTTTGGGCTACCTTTTGGCATCCCAAACATTTTAAACTTTTTCTTCTTCATCAGTGCATTCAAAGCTCTTAACATAAGCTCCGCTGCTATGATGAATATAGTAGGGGACAATAGATCTTATTGCTTAACTCCTCTGGATAACTGAAAGAAATCCCTTGATTGCCCGTTCAACAGAGTTGAGTACCAGTTATTACTCACCAGTTGATATACCATGTCAATAAGTCTTTCTTCAAATCTCATTTTTCTTGAAACCTTTGTTAGATACAACCATTCCACCCTATCATAAGCTTTCATCTAGGTAGCTTGTTTTGATCTCACATCCTCCATATGCTTTCTTTTGATGTAATATATGTGAATCCATAATATCTAAAGTTGATACTTCTTTTTACACAAGCCTCAATACTATTTGCATATGACGGCCTTGTTCCACTTTAAAATATCGATAACATTGAATCCAGCAGCAGAAAAGGGTTAACCAACTTTTTTCCAAGCTAGCATAGTCTTTTTTAAGATTTCACATCCTTCGATCCAAAGGAATTTTTTGCACACTGGCTCTAACATCTAAGAAATTTTTGGGGCAATATGAAGACTTGAGACCAGAAAGGGTTTATTCAGAACAAGATGCTTTTTAATAAGCTGCAATCTACCTACATATAATAGCAATCTAGAAGTCCAAGAGGTGATCCTACCAATCATTTTTCCATCAAAGGGTAATATTTTATTACTGATGGTTGTTTAATATCTAGAGGTACCCCAAGATATTTTACAGGTAGATCACCTCTAGGGAACTCTAGAAGGTTCAAATTTCATTTTGGAATCACTTGCAACACCACCAATGAAAACTGAGCTTTTGCTACTATTTACCTTGAGGTTAGATACATGGGAAAATCTTTTAAAATAGTCATACGGTAAAGCCACTGATTGAGTATCACCTCTGCAGAATAAGAGTAAATCATATGCAAAACCTAACTGAACTAAGTGTAGCTTTTTGATGAATTGGTATTTTACCAACTCACTAGACTCAAATTCTTGAATTATTGCCATGTTTAATACAAATTGAAGAGGTTTTAGGTGATAGTTCTCTCATGTGCATGCATTTCTTATAAAAAGCAAGTTCAAAGGATTTAGAGTTAAAAACAACTAAAGAGCACCAGCGACGGAACTGGCGCCTCACAGACGCTAACAGGTATCTCATTGGCTAAAATGTCAAGTGGATTAGAACAAATTGAAATGGTGTATGTGCTACAATTGGCGTATCACAATGGACAATCGGTGTTTTGCCAGTCCTAGTGCAAAAGCTCCTGGGAGCATTAAAGGTTGAAGTAAGACAATGATTGGCATCTCAGAATGGTGGATCGGCGGTTCACCGGTCCATTGCAAGTCTCGATGTGAAAGCTGATGGAACAAAAAGGCATTTATGAAAATTAGTGCTTCCTTTGAAAAGTTACAGGAACCAAAATAGAGATTTGTGCAATTATGTACCATCATTCTCATTATTATCATTATGAAATTTTATCCAACTGTAGAGAGTAGATAGAAGTTTCTAGAGTGAGAAATAGAAATTTTCATCTTCATACTCAAGAACTTTTAGCTTAGTGAGAAAGAAACCTTCAATATTGTATAATCCAAATTGTATACTCCAAGGCTTGGAGTCAGATTTTCTTCATCATTTTAGATTAGAACGAAGATTTTCTTTATGGATATTGTCTTTATTCCCTATTTTATGAGTAGGTAAATCCACAGTTAGGGGTGTGTGTGCTTGATGGGGGTGTAAAACCCCGAATGTATTTTGATTAATCTTTCCTAAAATTGATTGTATGACATGAATATATTGTTGTCTTGAAGTTTTAACTTGAAAATCAATGGTTGCAAATGTTGATTGAGCTCTCTACCTCATTTTGGCTTGGAAAAGCAAAATAGTGTTGGGTAACACTCAATAGTGAGGACTTGTTGAAATTACTCTATGGGTTTAAGACAGAGATGGGATAACCCTAGTGATTTCTCATTTAATGATGTGATCTAGGGATTGTCCATCTACTCCAGCAATATTTGGTGTTTTATTTGAAAGGATTTTGGTGTTCGAAAGAAACCAAGGGACATATGCTTGATAGTTCGGGAGAATATCAAAGTGTAGCTTAGACCAAACTCTATTCATGTACCATTGTCTTTTGTTAAGGTTAATCTTAGCCTATTCGAGTTGAAATTCCAATTGTTATGCACACACCCCAGTCCTTTCCTATCCTAGTTTATAAAATTGTTGTTAAATACCTATTTTTGATACTTGATAGTGATAAATCGTAGTTTTTAGCTAAAAGCCCCAATTTTATATATTGTTGTTTGTTGAGAACTATAATTTATATCTTGTTTAAATTGTCGAATCAATTAAACAAGAGTCCCATATACCAGTCCTTGAGGTTCGATCCTGACCTAATCAGTTGGGTATTGTTTTAGAAACGACCGCCTAAGGTCTGATATATGAGACATAGTTGAACGTTCGTCACTTTTTAAGTAAATTAGGAATGTTCCTCAATGTCTTCAAGCTTCTAGTGAGATATTTCACAGATAGAACAATCAAGAAGGGGGAGAGTGGGTCTCCTTGTCGAAGCCTTTTCTTGGCTTTGAAAGGCGGTGGTGAAACTTCATTTGTTAAAATAGAGTATGTGATAGTCTTGACACATTACATCATCTAGTTAACATATTTAACGGGGAAAGCAAGGCCTCAGATTATTTTTTTTTGACAAAGCTCCATTCTAGGAGTCATAAGTTTTTTGCAAATCAAGTTTCAACATACTCAAGAACTCTATCCTGCCTAGAGCAAAACTCCATTCTAGACCTTTCCTTCTGTACCCTTTTACAAGTTCATGACTGATAATACTATTATTAGTAATTATCCTGCCTATAAAAAATGTTGATTGACAAGTGTCTACCAAGAAATTTTTTGGCTGAAGCATTTTTGTTTGGATTTAAGAAATAATTATGTAAATAATAGTGCAATACGAGATAGGGCTATAATCTTAGATTGAAACAGTATGGTTGATCTTTGGGATGAGGGTTACCTGCATACAGTTTATACGCTGGAACATTTTTCCAGTTTCAAAAATTTGCATTATAGCTGTTGTGATCTCTTCTCCAATTACTGGCTATGCTTTTTTCAAGAATAACACTTTCAAAGCATCACACCCTGGAGCTTTTGTATCATCAATTCCTAGTAGTGCTTGATAAATTTCATCTTTGATCACCGGCTTAATAACTCTTTGTGCTGCTCTTGCATCAATACTGACACATTTTTAATGATTTCAGGATGTATAGTTTTGGTGGTCTCAGTTGCAGTTCCCAAGAGTCCTTTGTAGAAATCAATAATCTTCCATTGTATGTGCTCTTCAACCATTAGAAGATATCCTTGAGTGGTTTTTAGGCACACAATATGATTCATGTCATATCAATTCTTCATACTAGCAAAAAGGTATGTTGAATTTGAGTCACCTGCCTTTTATAACCATTGTATTCTTGACTTCTGGCGATAGACATTCTCTTCGATCTTATCTCACTTCTCTAATTTTCATTTCTCTGTCTTTTCCTTATTTATCAATGAATGTTGTGGTATAGGTTGATTCATCTGTTCCTGGACAATCTCTAGCTCGTCTCAGAACCTAATTTTTATACCAGTACCTTCAAATTTGAGCTCAGTTAACAGACTTCTAGTTTTGCTTTACTTTTTGTAGTTTCTTCCACACCACGAATATAGATGTATAGGCCGAGGACCCTCTACAAGCTGCATTTACCAGTGAGATAAACTTCTGATGTTCTGCAAGGCAATTTAAGAACTTGAATGGTTTGGCCATATTCCTGAGGTTCGACTATAAATATATCCTCAATGGGGAGTGATCGGAGAATTGGGGCTCCATAATGTGTACTTGAACGTGACCATATATATTCATACAACTAGAATTCCCAGGATCTCTATCAAATCTACTATTAGTGTCGTTATTTATCAAAGCATACTCTCTTCCATAAGTTCTAATATTATTCATTCTAGTAACAACCATGAATTCACTGAAATCTTTTGTTTCCTTGTCTTGAATTGGGGAGCCTGCTAATTTATCCTTAGGAGTAAGAGTAGCATCGAAATCCTCCGTTACTAAAAAGGATCTACTATGTTCACCACCAATTCCTTTAACTTCTCTCATAAGCTTAGGCTGCCAAAAATTATATGCAGCCCATACACAGCTATGAAGCTAACAAAGGTATTAAGTCTTAGAAATCTTACCCTTTCATAGACAGTTTAATCATTCATGCCCGTGCGTCGAATTGAATTGATGCAAGATCTCATATAATCCATATCCTACCTTTACTGCCTCCATTTGTTTAAGAGACCCACTAATTTCTTGATAGTTTTTTGTTCCTTTGATTGCTCAAATTTATGTTCAAAAATTGTTAATAGACTTATATTCTTCTCTCTAATAGCCATATTAACCTCTCTTTGCCTATAGGCTTTATTCATCTCTGTAACATTTCATGACACTATATTCATTAGAGATTAGGAGGTTCTTTCAGATCTTCCACATCACCTCTAGAGCTACATTGTCCCACCTCAATGATTCCACTCCGCATAAGAGGAACATTTGATATTTGTCTTTATTCACACAATGAGGTAAATGTATTAACAACTTTGATCTCCCCCTGCTCCTTTGTTAGTGTTTTTGTCCTTAGCAGCTGACTTGCTCTTGACTGTCTTCCATCCCTCAGTGTGGTCATGTTCAATAATTGTGTTGGCATTAGTTGATCCTGCATGTGTTGTAATTCTACTCTTATTTCCAAGTTGTTTTTCCTCACAAGACACATTTACTAGACCTTATAATTTTCGTTCTTTCTTTACCTTGTAGTTTCTATATCTTTACGAGTTATCAACTTTCTCTGCTTGATTTCATTATTACAAGAATGCCCAATTTGTAGGCATATGTTGCAGTACTGCAGTTCCCAATCATACACTACTTCTTAACTAAAAACTTTTTCTTTAGGATCATGGACTTTGGCACTTTTGGGAAAGGGGAGAGATATATCCATCATTTAGATAAGAATCCTAGAAAATAAGATTCTCGCAATATTAGTAATTTAGTAGTACAGTTATCCGCGCACAAAGGCTTTCCGAGTGTGCTACAAATGCTGCTAAGAGACTTTGCACTCCAGCAATTGAAAGGTATGTTGGGTAATTGCACCCATATAAGAGCAGAACTTAGTACCTCTTCATAGAAATTAAAATATGAATCCCATGGTTTCATAATGACAGGAAAATTACTAAGGGTTTATGGTCCATATTAGAGTGCTCCATACTTTTCTTCTACACAACAGAAATGAATAATAAAATAGTCCTTTGTGGCTTCATTGCAAAATTCCACTGGATAATAGAAATCTGGCTTCTGCTCATATCGAGGGTGAATCACCGATCACATAAAATATTAAAGCAGATGACCACTTCTCATTTTCTCTTTCAATGTCATGCAGATCCAACTGAGCTACCTTTTCTTCATCAATAATTAATGGAACATCAAATGTAATAGCCATACCTTTTGACGTTATTTTTCCTGAAGTGATGCTAGATCAAGTGCGTCCACCTTTATCGTTTATGTCTAGGACAAGTCCAAAACCCTTTGGAGAAGAAGAATTCTTCCTAGTAAACATGCCTTGTGCAATACTATTTGTTGGAGGGTTCTCAAATCCGTTCAGACCCATTACTATTCTATCACAACCTAAAATGGGCCATGAGTGGGCACCCATACTTAATTTCCTAGGTGGGACAATTAACGATACAAACTTCAACTTATAAAATATGACAATAAGGTGGAAGCTCAATTTACGAAAGTAAGAAATAATAAAACCAATAAACTCTATTACATACGCTCCTCAAATCTGAACGTCATCATATCAAGGATATCTACTGAAAGTTATCACATCAAGAACATCTAATCTCAAAATATCGAGTATAAGAGTATCAAACACCAAAATAAATAAATAAAACAGTCTATGTCCAAAAATAAATGACATCATGCCATGACTAAGAGAAAATTCATACGAGCTAGGAGGATAGATCACCCTGGAATCTGTTATACTGGAGACTGGCTAGAGCAGAGGGCTAATCGAAGTCGATGGTACACTCGCTACACTCTACAAAATAACACAAAGAAAAATACAAGTAGGGATCAGTACATGGCAACATGTACTAAGTAGGTATTATCGGTCGACTCGAAATAAAAATTAATATGCATAAAGTAATAACAGGAAATCAACTATAACACTTAACAGGTGGCAAACAACAAGATCAAGATCAAGTGACAACACAATCAACTATAACACTTAACAGGTGACAAACAACAAGATCAAGATCAAGTGACAACACAATGAAACAAGTATGTAATCAGTCAACAATACCAATAGTATACATGAGGACTCAGGCCTCCACACCACGGTCTGTTGGGAAATAATTTATTTGAAATTTGGTAGTATTAAGTCATTTAATTTTTTTTCCTTTAATATTACCATGTCAGACCGTGACACCCGATCCAATAATATCACGTCGATTCGTGACACCCGATCCAAATATAGCGTATCAGATCGTTAAAACCCGATCCAAATATATCGTGCCGGATCGTGGCATCCCGATCCCATAATATATCATATTCCACTTTATTAACAATATTTCATCAAGCCTTCTTTATTCAAAGCATCACTTTTGATAGGGCAAGTTCAAGATTATGGATTTTTCGATTTTGGAATTGCAGACCAATCACAACAACATATCAACCATCCAAACCACAACAATTAAATGCATAGAAAACTTCACAACATTACTCAAAGACTATCAATCATTATTAAGAGTCTCTCTATGATATACAATAAATCATAACCCACCTCAATCGAAGAACCGAAGTCAAGCAAGATAATCCACCAATGTCTTTCCTTTCTTCAATGCCTCAGGATGTTTTTAATTTATCAAATACATAATATTCACAAGTACACGAGTCTGCAAATACTCATATTACTATATATCGATCCTAGACTCAATAACCCATCCAAATATCTAATCAAATTCCTAAATTTTGATACCAACTAATATCTCAAGTCTCATATTCCTAAATCTTAAGTAAGGGTTAAGTCACAATTCCTTAAAAATCATAAATTTAATGATATTCATATAATACAATACATTTAATATTTAATTACCTATCTAAATATATCAAAATATAAATTATAATGTGATAACTGTAGAAAAAGAAAATCAGGAACCAAAGTAAGTTACACAACTAAGACTTAAGCACAAATATTAGTAACTACACAATGACCATACATCTGCAGAAAGTTGTCCTACAATTCACTAATTCGTTCTATATCCTCACCAATGATTAGCCCATTATTATCATCTAATTATCACCTCATCATTGTCAAATCACTAACCTTCAATTATTCGACCAATCATGGTTTCTTATTAGCCACTAAAATCTTACTTTCCAAGTCCAAGAACGTTGCAACATATACAAATTGCTACTTTAACTTACAACTCAAATTCTCTTCTTTCTATTTCATAACCCAACATAATAATGATAACATAATCTCTACACCTATATACCATACAATAATTTAGGCATGGCTACCCGGTGCAGCAAAATCGGTTGTCGCGAAGTCGTCTTGGAGATGTTATTTGTTTTGTTCGTCAATAAATTATGTTTTACAAAGATTATACCCTATTAACTTTATTTTAATAAATATGGACAAGTGATATAGGGTATTAAATAGGGAAAATTACCTATTTACACATATTATAATACCATATTTACTAATATTTCCTACCATATGAAAAAATATTAAAAATTCCTCTTTTTTTAACTATCTCCCCATCTCACAAATACATCACATTTTACTTCACTCAACTATCCTAATTTCACGTCTAATCTATAGCTTCGTCGTTGGCAGTTTTTTTTTTCCAATTTTAGTACATCTATTACTCAATTTCAAGTTTCTAAGTAAGGTATATTCAAGTTTTTCCTTATCTGGAATCTCACTTCATTCTCACCTCCTTCGATTTACTCTATTTTCTTCAGTAACTTTTTATTTATTTTACTCATATTCTTCACGGATACATATGGATTCCGCTCCATCTTTTAGTGTTGGTCTCACACAGTTAAATAAAAATTAAGGAATTCTTGTTTCACCGGGTTCTAATTCATCTTGGAAAGGTTACGACGAGGTTAGATCTAAATATTGTAACAATCCAGCAGTGATAGATAAGCTACGTGAGAAATTGAAGTCGAAATCTCCTGTTCAACATGCACCCAAAAAAGCAGACAAGAAGATTGAATGGGTTACAACACGCCCTAATCTCCCAAAGGTATGAATTCATATAAGATGTGTTTTTTTAAATGTCATTTTTTCTGAAGATTCACTGCTTCTGATACATCTTGTTTATGTATCAGATTCTCATATATCAAGCTTTAATGCTTCTGATACATCTAGTTTATTTATCGGATTCTCATGTATCAAACTTCATTGCTTCTGATACATCTTGTTTATGTATCAGATTCTCATGTATCAAGCTTTAATTCTTCTGATAAATCGTGTTTATATATTTTTTAAGTGTTATTTTTTTTTTGAAAATTTACTGATTCTGATACATCTTGTTTATATATCAGATTCTCATGTATCAAGATTTAATGCTTCTGATACATTGTGTTTTTGTATCGGATTCTCATGTATCAAGCTTTACTGATTCACCTATTTCTGTTGATGATTTTAAGATGGTAGAGGATGGTAGGTATGAGCAATACCCATTGGAGAAAATAGCATTTTTCAAATTGATAAAAGGAATAACGCAGGAGTTTTTAAATGCCAAACAAATGTATCATTTGGGCAGTATGCCATACGCTCTGAATGCATGGATCTACGAATGTGCATCTCAGGTGCCTTCTGAAATTATTGTTAGAGTGGGTAATCAAATTCCCAGAATTCTTAATTGGTGTGTTATTGCCGTCAAGCCAAAATTTGAGACCTTTATGTCTACCATCTTCAATGAGGTATATTTCATGAAATCATTTTCATAATTATAGCAAATGAATATACCATCTGCTGCTTATTAAATATACCAGGAGTGACAAGATTAGAAATGAGGTTATTCGAGAAAAGGTAGGAGTGGCCTCGGTGGAAGACAAGATGCGGGAAACGCGAATGAGATGGTTTGGACATGTGAAGAGGAGAGTCCCAGATGCACTAGTGCGGAGATGTGAGAGGCTGGCCATGGATGGTTTCAGAAGAGGTAGGGGTAGGCCGAAGAAATATTGGGGAGAGGTGATCAGACAGGACATGGCGCATTTACGACTTACCGAGGACATGACCCTGGATAGGAGGGTGTGGAGGGCACACATTAGGGTAGAAGGCTAGTACATAGTCTCGTTATTCTTCCCTATTCGTAGGCGCATTAGCACATTACAATTCCTTGTGCTCTCATTTCTGCTATTTCTGTTACTATTTATTACTTTCAGTACTTGTGATTATTCTATTTTATCTGTGATGCCTTCGTTATTTATTTTCCTATAGCGCTTTGAATTTTTTAATCTTATCTGACCCCTTTTTTATGTCTTTTATTGAGCCGAGAGTCTTTCGGAAACAGCCGTCCTACATTGGTAGGAGTCAGGTCTGCGTACACTCTACCCTCCCCAGACCCTACGATGTGGGATTTCACTGGGTTGTTGTTGTTGTTGTTGTTGCTTATTAAATGTACTTAAAGATTATTCGTTTATGCATTGACTCATTATACATAACATTTAAGATACATTCTATATTCCTGACATTGATACAATAGTATTTCTTGATTTGTTTTCTGATTAGCAACCAATCTTTTTGTAATATCCATGCTCCAATATTGTGCCATCTCAATATGAAATGGAATCTATTGTTATTCTTGGCAGTGAACATCATTCTGAAGCTGCTACATCAGCTGCCAAGGTCAAATTTACAGAACCTTAAAAAATCCCCGAATTTGAGAACTTTTAAACAAAACCACCCACAGAATTATTAAGAAGAACCAGTCATGTTACTGATATATCTCCTCCACCTCCTCCCAAAAGAAGGAAGACTACTCCTGGTAAAGAACCAATTCAAGTAGAAATAGCTTACATGCATAAGGATGTCATACCACCAGATCCATCAGAAAAGCTTGTTTCTACTGATATAAAACCAGCGGCAAAGTCAGCGGTAGGCGGTGAATCTTTCGGTCATTCGGTGCAAATTGTTCATATGCAATTCAAGCATTAATGAAGTCCATAAAGAAGTCTCTAACGAAATACGTAAGTTATTACTATAAGATTTAACACATACAATCTACTTTTTAATAAGTTGATACATTCTAATTTTTCATATTATTGTTTTAAGGTTGATCGAAAGTTCAAGCGATTAGAGAATAAAATTGATTTAAATCATATTGATCTTTTGAAAGCCATTGACAATACAGTGCACCACATGACTGACTCATCATCTCAAATTAAAAAAGATAATTTTGTTCAACCATTCCATGTGGTGAAACAACAACAAACATCTACTGTATTGGAGGAGCACAATGATCCAAATAAATCTGCCCCCCCCCCAAGAAAATGATCAATCTCATATTCAGGAAGATATTAAGGTAGATACATCACGTAATTATTGATATTTATATTTTGATATACTTTTAAACTACTAGATACATTTCATTTTCCTCTTTCAGATATTTAATTTTCTTTGTAATTGTCATATATCATAAGTAAATGTTGTTATGTTTGCAGAAAACTGAACCATCCAACACGATATAACAGGTGGATGATGTATCAGAACAAAACATTGTATCAGATATTCCAGAATCATTTGAACAACATGTTTCAACTGATACATTAAATGTAATATATCAGGAACAAAGCTATTAAAGGTAATGTATCATTTCAACAGTCATTTTCTTAAATAATTGTTATTATTACATTTGTAGGAATTAGAAACATCCATTATTCCACCATAATTAAAGGATATATCAGCACACCAAAAGGAACCAGATAGAGCAGATCATTTTTAGGTGAATCTTGATTCTGATACATTAAAGGTAATGTATCAGATAAATTATTGTGATAAATTCAATATTAATAAGTTTAGTACTAATGTTATACATTACATTTAGAATAATGCCATGAAAAATGCAAGAGAGGTCGTTGATAATACTGATAAAGTCGAAGAGCATGTTGAGCAGATTGATAAAGAAAAAATCAAACTCAGTGCATCGGTAATATGAATCAATTGTATCTGATTCATTAAATTTAGATTTAATAAATTTTATTATAATAAAGTCATTATATTTTATAATTCTTCAAAATTAGGAATCCAATACTTCAACATCGATATCTTCCGAAACTCTGGATGTGATAGATGCTCTAATATACAGACTCCCATTACCTGCCATGCCATTGACTGCTGTTAGTCCTGAACAAGTAGTTCAGGATGAATGTCTACTACGTGATAGCCTTTCCAGATGATGCGAAGACACATCTTTCAAGAAGTAGGCTGCCTTCTAAGATCTTACAATCGTCGTATCTAACAAAATTTGGGTCGAGTGAAAAGGGTAAGAAAAAAATGACATCTGTTAGCCATCAAACACACCCTTTTGAAAGGTTTTGGCATATGCTATCATCCCCCAACCGAGCTTATTTGGGAATACGCCCAATGAATAGATAAAGGACTATTAAAATTGCATGCCAACAAGTAAGTATGACATTTACAACTTATATCAACACAAGCTATTTATTATATATGTTCTGTCATTTTAATATAAGTTTTCATTCAGAAAATCAAAGGAGGAACATTACAGAGCCAAGTTCTCTTCATTCAGGTTTTAAAAAATGGACTTTGTAGCGACATTTTCTCAAGATAAGAACTGGTTCTACCTCATGTCACAGCCGAATAGATGTTAAAATGATGAGGTAATCATTTCTTGATATAGCACTATTATATGTCAAACACAATGTCTGATACATAAATACTATTTATCAGATACATTCAGTACAGAAGTTTCTAATCTGTTTAATAACTATGTATCAGTTTGTATAACTAATACTTTCTTAAAATGTGCAGCACATCGATGTAATATTTTACTATCTTTGGAAGAAATCGAAGATACAGTTGGGCAATCAGTATAACTATTATAGCTCATCATGAGAGATCTGTGAAAAATATAATAAGAGGTTTCTCAATTTTCGCCGAGTAGCCCTGGCATTTGATAGATGAGGTATACATCCCGGTAAACTGTGATAGGGATTTTCATTGGGTTCTGACAGTAATTGTGTTGAAATAGAGGTTGATACGCGTCTATGATTCATCATCTAGAAAAAGAAGTAGCAACCCTTCCCTAGAGATTCAAAAGATAGCAGTAATACTACCTACATACCTTCATGATAGTGGTTTTTTTGAGAAGAACGAACGTACTGATTGGTCATCTCTTGATTCATACAAGGAAAAATCAACTGGTAACATGCTTGAAGCACATCACCCTTTTGCAGTTGAATACGTTGAAGGAATTACGCAACAAGAAAGCGATAGCTTGTGAGTATTAACAAATATGCATATTTAAATCATTAATATGTCAATTATATTTTTTTAAAAGTTGTGTATTCCTTTTTTTTGCAGGAATTGTAGTGTTTTCCTGGCTATTTTTGCTGAATATCTTAGTGATGGAATTTCTATTCCAACTACTGCACTACATACCGAATTCTTCCATTCAAGATATGCAGCACTATTGTGGAATTATGGTTGTCAGAAGGCCAATGATTGTTATGTTAGCGAAAATGACGATTCAAAAAAACCTAAGAGAGATTTCATCTCTCCTAGTCAAAGAGAACCGATGAACGTTGAGTAGTTTTTTTTTTGAATTTGTTAGTAGTCGAATGTACAATTATATTTTTGCACCAAAAGTAAATATTTTTTTTGGCTATTCAACAATTTAGCAGACTTTTAAGTTTTTGTCATATATCAAATCGAATATAAGATGAAAGTCTATGTATCATATTCTCATATATCAAACTTGACTGCTTCTAATACATCTTGTATATGTATCAGATTCTCATTTATCAAGCCTTACTGCTTCTGATACATTCTGTTTTTGTATCATATTCTTATGTATCAAACTTGTTTGCTTTCGATACATCTTGTATATATATCAGATTCTCATGTATCATTATTTAATGCTTCTGCTACATATTGTTTATGTATCAGAATCTCATGTATCAAGATTTAGTATTTCTGATATATATTGTTTATGTATCAGAATCTCATATATAAGATGTACTGATTCTGATACATCCTTTTTATGTATCAGAATCTAATATATCAATATTTAGTGCTTCTGATACATTTTGTTTATGTCTCAGATTTTCATTTATCAAGATTCAATGATTCTGATGCATCTTGTTTTTGTAACATATTCTCATGTATCAAGGTTTAATGATTCTGATACATCTACACCTTATATCAATATAAGATGTTATGTATCAGCCACAATTCAGTTGAAAACTAATACAACAATCTTTAATGTATCAACCATTTATCTGTCGAATATATCGAATGGTTATGTATCAGCTACAACCTATATCAGTATTATATCACTACCAAGTAACATACAATGAAAATAATTACCAACCATCCATGTATCAATTATTGATATTCAATTACTATTCTGGTTCATTAAAATATGAATCAAATACAACCCCTGATCTGTAAAAAACTGTGTAGATGTAATTACGTGATTCAAATAGAATGTATCCTGGAATAACAAAACATCATTTTTCTTTGGGAATGAAATTACAAGTATTTCTATTGTGGCCTTCATGGCCACAACGACCACAAGAATTTGTGCTCATTCTTAGCTTCTCACTAGAGAATTTTTTTTCTTTCTTTCTTTGGTCTTCCTATCATCCTTTTGTATCTTGGTGGCAAGACGAATTCTTCCAAAAACAAATTCAGAACTGACCAATCTTTCTTATCTGGCATTGGAATCATTGACAATTAATAAGTATTTGCCAACGACTCTGGCTTGTAGTAATCAGAACAGTATGGGTGCATGTTTGTAATGTTCTTACTTTTCAACAGTGCAATTGCGTATGGACATGGTATCTCATCTAGTTGAAACCTTTCACAATTGCATGTATTTCTTTCAAGACACACAGTGTATCTTATACCTGATTCATAAATAGAATAAAGATATTCTGATGAAGCAACAACCTGCAGAAAATAATTATCATAAATATGAATACAGAACTGATGTATCAAATAGCTATGATCAAGCAACAATGTATCAAGTAGATATCTACTTAAAACTAACTAGTGTGTACCTTCATATTCTCGAACACTTCATCGTGTTTGACACTATGATATCTTCGAATTTCTTACCCAAAGTATGTTTTGTATAAGCTGCTATTTCCCTATTTTTGCAGTTTCAAGCACTAGATAACATTCTTGTTTTCTCCAAAAAGTCAATTATAGGTAGCTTTCGTGCTTCAACAAGACATCCATTGATACATTCCGCGATGTTAGAAGTCATCATTCTCCCCTGTTGACAGTTGCATGAATTCTTGACCACTTTTCATACCTCGTATTTTTTAAATACTGTGTCACTCAGTGATCAATTTTTTCAATTTTTGTCATTAATTTTTCGAATTTATCTTTTCGATATGCCTTGGCCATCGAGTAGAAGAGGTCACTTAGTATAGCTTTGCTCCTCCTGCAGTTAGTACACACATTTTTTCATATATGCCATATGCACGCAAAGTGAGGGACATTTGGAAATACCATGTTTACACTCTTGATTATACTTTCATTCCTATCTGATACAACACATATATTGTCCCTCTCACGAAATGATTTTTGAAGTTCTGGAAAAATCACATCTATGATGAATCATTTTCTGTATCAACAACACCATACGCCAATGGCAATATGCAACCTAAAAAATTATTAAAAGCGATAACATAGTTTTTATAATTCATCAGATTCACATCAAATGTGTTAAATGAAATGATACACTAATATTCAATACATAACGGTAACAAAAAGTAAGACCTGCCCCATCAAGCATGCTAGCTGATACAAATATCCCTTTATAAGGTCCATCAAGATGAGCACTGTCAACAACAACTATAAGTCGACAAAATGAAACCCCCTCATCAATGGCCTTAACGTTATGAATAGATACATGAACTCATCAGTTGGTGACTTGTGCATACTTATGTATGAATTTGGATATACGATTTTTAGCATATGTATGTATACAGGCAACTGTCTATATCCATCAGCAGGTTCCCCCCTTAACATTTCCAAAGCATGTTCTTTTGCACGCCATGCTTGTTGATAGGTAATATCAATTCCATATGCTGCTTTAATATCCTCTCGTATATTATTAGGGGTGTGAATTCTCTTATGATTAACCAATTTAGGTTCCGTGAATGCACTTATTAAAGTCTTTGTAGCATGAACTTTGTTGAAAATCCAATCTCTTAATGCACATGAATGTTCACTATTGAAATATCTCACTTTGAATATATCTGATTTTTTCCAATATGATGCTTTCATTCTCCAACAACAATCGTCTGAAAAGCATATTAACACATAACTGTATAATTTTAGAAAATAAAATTAACATGTATCAGATACACGGAGTTTCATAGGTAATATGACCAAATAAAGGTAATTTCTGACAACAACTTTTTTAACTGTTGTACTTGATACATAATACTTAGTATGTATCATGAATATAAAATAACAAAAATAACTTTATAAAATCAACAATATATCTGAAAAAAGTATTGAATTGAGTTAGATACATAATGTTACGATGTATCATAACAATAAAAATATAAAAAGATTAATATATATCAAATACACAGAGATTCATATGTATCTGTTATATTCTGACAACACGTTTTTTAACTATTGTACTTGATATATAATACTTATTATGTATCATGAATATAAAATAACAAAAATAACTTTATAAAATCAAAATTCCAAAATCAGCAAATGCACATACCTTTTACTGTCAGATCTTTTAACTTTGAAATTGAATTCATTATCAATTTTGTATTTGGTCATTAGATCAACTAGTGTTTCTTTGTCCTTATACAATTGTTTCTCCTTCACTTCTGCACAAAATGTATCAGTTATGTAGTTCGTCTCATCCAATTTCGGTATATAACAAGCTGCAGCCCCCAAAGTCCTTTAAATCGAAAATTTGTGACTCATTCATATTTGATTCAGCACAAACAATTATTCCAGATGTAGCGTTGAGTGCTTGTAACTCACATATGTTTTTATCAGATGTTGTTATGCATAGGGAATACTTTACGAATCCAGGCTCGTTCTTCTTCAACTCTAGGTAAAGATTAACACCCATATCTTTACAAATAATCATTGGCAACAAGTTACCTTGAACAATGTATCGGATTTCAATATTTTTCACTGATTCATCTATGGTCAATTCAGCAGTGATTGCTGCTTTTAGATTCGAGTAAGATACATTATCGTCGACTACGATTCCATCATTTTTGTATTATTCATAACTCACTTCAGAATGCCAAACTCCAGAATGTCTCAGTAGTATCGTGATATTCATCTCGATTTGCTTGATGAAAATCAAATTTTGGATTAAATATTTTTCATAGATATGCTCAGTTTTTGAGGAAGAAGAGTTTTTCTTCCTCTTCATAACTGCTACTTTTTTAAGGATTATTTCTCTTAATTAGAACGGTAATTGATTGAAGCAACCAATCCTAACTTAAATTACATTACTATCCATAAATAACTCAATAGCATTAATTATTCTACAACCAAAATCTGATGTATCAGCAAAATAAGTAATGTATCAGAAATATGGAGAAAAAAGGAAAATCGGGTAATTTAAGAAAAATGAGGGATATATTGTAAGTGGACTTTTTCACTATGGGATTTAGGTAAAGTTTACTATTTAATATATTATAAATTTAGCCCACCAACAAAATAAATTATCTGAAGTTACCCTTCAACTAAATGACTGTATTTATCAAATAATCCAAAATACTCATTAAATATTTATGGGATGAGTCTTTTATGAAATAAGAAGCTTGAGTACTCAAAACGACTCACAGGGTCGTAACATCAGATACCAATTAACCCACTGTTCCTCTCTGAAAATTCAAAATAAAAGCAAGGACAAGAAAGGGCACCTGACTCAACAAAATCTATTGCAGTCATTTCCTACTTTTATTCAGGAATGGGCATTCTCTGAAGTGTCCCTCTAGGCCTCTGGTGCTCATATTTTACCTGCTGACAATCGAACACTGGCCAACAAAACCAATAATGTCACGCTTTATTCTACTCCACCAATAATGTTGTCTCATATCATGATACATCTTGATTGCACCAAGATGTATAGAGTACCTCGAATTGTGAGCCTCTATAAGAATATTCTGAATTAAATTATCAATACGGGGAACACATACCGCCACTTAATCCTCGGGACACCTTCCTCATCAATCACAGCCTCTTTGGCCTCTCCCTGCAAGACCATATCATGAATTCAATTAGCTTCTCATCATCAAACTATTTTTCTTTAATATTGTTAAGAAAAGAAGATCTTGCCTTCATAGAGGCCAAGAATCCTCCTTTGTTAGTTACTTCCAGCCTCATAAAGTCATTATCTAGAGTTTGAACCTCTCTAGCCAATGGGTGTCTAGAAACCTACAAATAAGCTAAAATTCCCATGCTCCCTTCTTTTCTGCTCAAGGCGTCGGCCACCAAATAAGCTTTTCCTGGATGATAAAGAATAGTAATATCATATTATTTCAGCAATCCCATCTACATCCTCTACCTTAAATTCAAGTCTCTCTGAGTGAACACATGTTGCAAACTACGATGATTTGCATACACTTCACACTTTACCCTATATAGATAATGTCTCAACTTCTTTAATGCAAATACAACTGTATCCAACTCTAAATCATGAGTGGGACAGTTATGTTCATGCATCTCTAATTGCATTGAAGCATAGGCAATTACATTCTTTCCCTCCATTAGCACTGCACCTAAATCAGAATAAGATGTATCCCAATAAATAATGAAATTCTTACCTTCAACTGGAAAGACAAGAATTGGTACAGTAGTTAACATGGTCTTGAAGTTAAAAAAAACTCTTTTCACACTCATTCGATCATACAAATGGAATATCCTACATAGTCAAATTGGTTAGTTAGGAGGCAATGGAAGCAAACCCCTTGACAAACCGACAGTAGTAGCAAGCCAAACCTACAAAGCTCCTTACCTTTGAAATGTTAGTGTGCCTTGCCCAACTCTTCACTGTTTCAATCTTTTGGGGATACCATTACTCCATTCTTAGAAACCACGTGTCCAAGAAGGAAACTAAATCGATCCATAACTCATACTTGGAGAATTTGGCATAAAGCCTCTTCTTCCTTAACAATCCCTCAACTCAGCCAGTGTCATTCTATTAGGTGGGATGGAAGTAGGGCGAGTGCTTGACTCCAGGTCGATACAAAAATCAATATCCATATCCGATGGTATACCAGAAAAGTCTACCGGGAAATCATCCATAAACTTACGCCCTATCAAAATAGACTCAATAAAAGACACTTCAGAACTATCATCCCTGAGATGTGCTAGAAAGGCTAACAAACCCTTACTCACCAACCTCTTAGCGCACCAGCTGATCCATCCAGGCTTGTCCAAGATAATAGTCTTAGCATTACAATCTAAGATAGCAAAATTTGAAGAGAGCCAAGTCATATCTAGGATTACATCAAAGTCAACCATCTCCAAAATAATCAAATGTACATAACTTCTATTCCCTTGAAAAATCACACAGCAAGACCTATACACGTTCTTAACTAGCACAGACTCACGAGCAGGATAGAAACACGAATAGACATGTTATGTAAGTCACAATGTAAATCAAGTCTATCAGCAAATGTGGAAAATACATAAGAAAGGGTAGATCCAGGATCAAAATATATGAAAGTCATGCAATCGCATACCAGAAGATTACCTGTGATAACAACATCGGATACCCCTGCCTCTGAACTCCCGGGGAAAGCATAATAATGGGCTCTATCGCCCATCTGATCATTGTCCCTGTCGGGCTGTACTCCAGTAGTTCCAACCTGCCCGCCACCCCAGCTGGACTGGAGACCACAATGAACTTGGCCACCACGTCCTCCTGAATGACCACCCCTACTATAGCCGCCTTCATCTCTAGCTGTTGGGGCTCTATAACCCTAATCATACCAAGCCTGATCTCTACCTCGAATAATATTTTCTGATATGTCCATGCTCACCACTTCCGTAACAAGTTTTGGGGTCAAGAGTGGGTCTCTCTAAAGACGAAGAAAACTGAAGATAACCCCCAAAATTAGAAAAGGGTTGGCTAATCATTGACGGACCTCATCTAAAACCTGCAAGGAAGAATGAATAAGATAGGCCGAATAACCCTCTGAACTCTTCCCTCTCGAGTAAGAACCACCAAACTCACCTCCCTTATGAAACTTCTTGAACTTTTTCACCTTAGAGAAGTCATCTGCCTTCACCCCCTCCACTTCTATCACAAAATCAACCACTTCCTAAAAAGATTTTGCTGAAGTGGCCACCTATAAAGCTAGAATCTATAAATTTGACCTCAATCCCTTCATAAAATGGCGAATCCGCTCTTCTTGACTAAAGCAAAACTGAGTAGCATATCTGGGTAAGGCATAAAACTTGGCCTCATAGGCTGCAAAAGACATCCTCCCTTGCTCTATAATCAGGAACTCATCTTTCCTCCTATCCCTTAAGGTCTAGAGAGTATACTTCCCATGAAAAGGTCAAAAAAAATATCCCAAGTCATAGGTGGTGCCCCTGCTTTATGGCACTCAACATGAGACCACCACCACATTTTGGTGTCTCCCTAAAATTGGTATGTCACAAACTCAACTCCAAATCACTCTACTATATCCATCTTATGAAGCATCTTATGACAATTAACAAGGACATCATAGGGATCCTCAAATTAAGTACCCCTAAATACATGGGGTTTCAATTTCAAGAACTTAACAAAGCGATCATGTTGGTCACTAGTCATTCCCATCCATGTAGTTAACATGCCTGTTCCCAAGGACACTTTCATGAGGGGAGCCACAATAGCTGAATGTTGTACTTAACCCACTGAGATAGGTCAGAACCTGGTGGATTATCTCTAGAGTAAGATAGAGTGGTGCTTCTTTCTCATGAACCTGCTTATCCTCCACCTTAACATCATCTCTAGTTACCTTATCGGCCAATGGAGGGGCCGCTGCTCTTTCCCTGGCTGGCCCAGCTGCCTGACCTCTGCCCCTGGTGAGCTCTCTCACAACCTCTACCATGACCTCTCGTTGCTACTCCCTCTCTAGATACATCCCTAACAGCTGGCTCAGGTGTTGTTGTTGTTATAGTTCTAACCATCTCAAAAAATAGAGTGAAGAAGGTCATATACTAATTTGTACCACTTAGATACCAATTGGATTCAACTAATAGCATGAAAGAAAGAAGGAATAGAGTTTCTCTAAGGTCCTGTAGACTCTCGAAGAAGAGTGAAGGAATCCCCGTACTATTTCGCAAGACTCTATTAGACCTATCCTTGTGTGATGAGATCACTAGATCTAAAGGTCTGATACCAAATTTGTCAAGAACCAAAATGGGTCATGAATGGTATCCACTCTTAACCTACTAGGTGGGAGAACCAATGATACAAACCCCAACTTATAAAATACGACAATAATGTAGAAGCTCAATTTATGAAAGTAAAAAACAATAAAACCACTAAAGTCTATTACATACATTTTCCAAAATCTAAAAGTCATCACATCAAGGATATCTATTCTCAAAATATCAAATCTAAGAGTATCAAACGCCAGAATAAATAAATAAAATATTTTGTATTCGAAAACTAAGAACATCATGCCATGACTAAGAGAAAATCCAAATGAGCTAGGAGGATAGCTCACCCTAAAATCTATTATACTGGAGACTGGCTAGAGCTGAGGGCGAGTCGAAGTTGATGGTATACTCGTTGTACTCCACAAAATAACACAAATAAAAATACAAGTAGGGCCAGTACAAGACAACATGTACTGAGTAGGTATCATCGGCTGGCTGAAAATAGAAGTCAACATGCATAAAGTAATAGTAGAAAATCAACGATAACACTTAACAAGTTGCAAACAACAAGATCAAGATCAAGTGACAACACAGTAAAATAATTACGTAATTATTCAATAATACCAAGAGTATACATGAGGACTCAGGCCTCCATACCACGGTCTGTTGGGAAATAGGTTATTTGAGATTGGGTAGTAGTAAGTCATTTAATTTGTTTTCCTTTAATATTACCGTGCCAAAATATGACACCCAATCGAATAATATCATATCGATTCCTGACACCCAATCTAAATATATCGTGTCGGCTCGTGACACCCGATCCAAATATATCATTCCAACTCGTGGCATCTAATACCATAATATAATTATTTTTTTATTTTTTATTATCAAATTCCACTTGATTAATAATATTTTATCAAACCTTCTTCATTCAATGCATCTATTTTGATAGGGTAAGTTCAAGATTATGGATTTTCCAGTCTTGGGATTGCAGCCCAATCACAACAACATATCAACAATCCAAACTAAAATAATTAACTGCATAAAAATCTTCACAACATTACTCAACGGCTGTCTATCACTATTAAGACTCTCTCTATGATATAGAATAAACCATAACCTACCTCAACCGAAGAATCGAAGTCAAGCAAGCTAATCCACCAATGTCTTTCCTTTCTTCGATGCCTCAGAATGTTTCCAAACTATCAAATATATAATACTCAGATGTACACGAGTCTATAAACACCCATATTATTATATATCTATCCTAGAATCAATAACCCATCCAAATCTATTGTCAAATTCGTAAATTTTGATACCAACTAATATCTCAAGTCTCATATTCCTAAATCTTAAGCAAGGTAGTTTCAATTCCACCAATATCATAAATTTAATGATATTTATATAATACAAAATACCTAATATTTAATTACCTATGTCAATATATCAAAATATGATAACTATAAAAAAAAAGTAAATCAGGAACCAAAGTAAGTTACACAACTATGACTTAAGAACGAATATCAGTAACTATACAATGACCATACATCCGCAGAAAGTTGTCCCACTACTAAAAAGCAATGGACAGCGTCTCTACAAAAATGAGACGGATAATATGACGCTATCCGTCTCTTTTGTTTTTTAATTAAAAGAGATGGATAGAAACGCTTAATCCGTCGCTTATTTTGATGAATTTTTGCGCCAAAAATAAATCTTATTCATATATAATTATTTTATATATTTTTATAAAAAATAATTATTTATAAAATAAATATTACGACTCCGTCCGTCATAAGTTAATAATTTTAATTTATTAATTACTTTTAAAAAAATGAGCGACGGACTGCGTTGCTTTGTCCATCGCTTTTTGGTTAAAATCATGGTCAAAATTTTTTTTAAAAGCGACAGACTTAGCGACATAGTCCGTCGCTATTTTAAAAATATCTGGGAGACCAGATCAAATTTTATTAATTTTTACCCTCTCTCTAAACTCTCTTTTCTCTCTCCATTCTCTTTAAAAACCGCTGCCCAGCCACCCCCATCGCTGCCCCTCATCCCACCGCCATCCCCTGACCCACATCGTTGTCCCCCACCAGTCCCCAGCCTCCGCCTGTGTGCCACTGTCGTCCAGTGGAGCTTGTAGATTGTTTATTCCTCTTTAAGAGGTTAGAGTTTAAACTTTATAAAAAATTTCAACTTTTTTTTATTTGTGATTTGGCAGTTAGTTAATTAGTTGAATACATTTAGTTTGTTGTAGTTCATTTGTATATTGGATTGTGAAATTAGTGAATGTAGTTATAGTTTTGATTTTAAGGCTTAAGTTAAATTTGGGTTGTTGAATTAGATTGTAAATTTTTTAGTAATTTGTGATTTGTTAGTTAGTTCATTAGTTTATTTCATTTAGTATGTTGTAGTTTATTTATATATTGGATTATAAAATTAGTGAATCTAGTTATACTTTTGATTTTAAGCTTTAAGTTAAATTTGAGATTTTTGAATTAGATTGTAAATTGGATAGTAATTTGTGATTTGTTGGTTAGTTAATTAGTTTATTACATTTAGTTTGTTGTAGTTTATTTGTATATTGGATTGTAACTGTTATACCCCGCACCTTTGTACATTGGAGCATAATTTTTTTATCTAAAAGATTGTCATGTGATCCATGTTATCTATGAAGTTTTACGTGAGTAGTGACGGTTGGAAATAGGTCTAGAAGGCTTGGGAAAGAGTTGGAGGCCAAATAAGGAGTCGTGGTACTCAACCTACTTGCGTAAGATACAAACTTGGATGTCCTACATAATTAAGCTACTTGAGAACACATTGAGCTTAAGTAGCAAGAAATACGCAAGCTCTTAAAGTGAGACGAGATTACGAACCCACGAAAGAGGCGGAAGGAGACGTCGCACCTACTTGAAAGAAAGTAGGTGATGCACCTACTTGGACTAAGTAGGTGATGCACCTACTTGAGGTGGACCCCACACTGCCACATGGTAGCATGTGAGTGGCCGCATAGATGAGGTGGCGCCCTAAGGGGGCTGCCATGTGTCACCTCTTAAGGAGGTGTATATATGTACTACAAGCTGTACATATCTTATTTCAGCACTTAGAACAAAAGAAACAAAAAGAGAAATCCTAAGAGGTTAAGAGAGAGGGGCGACGACTTTGGCCAAAGTGAAAGGAAAGCCCCGATTTCATTCCGTATATTAATTATATAGGGTGTACCATAATGAAATAAAGTTGTTAATAATGTAAATTTATGGTTTGGAGCAGCACCATAAGGATACAAACAGTCCGCTAAAATGTCATCACGTTAAGGAACTTCCAAAGCCAATTTTCAGCAAGTTTGGGAAGTCGTTTGTTAAGGTATGGCTTGATTCTCTTCTCCCACGTTTTGGTAAAGGTTTGAGAATGTTATGGGTGTGTAAACATGAGTTGGAGATGTGAAAATATGGACGTTACAACTGAAGAAAGTTGCAGGTCGTGTAGGGACTGTTTTGACGTATTCTAGTGGCTTAAAATATAACTAGTGTCGTTGTTATTGTAGTGTCGTATTGGGAATTGTTTTGTAGTGTTGAAGGGATATAAACATATCTAAATATGGGTATAATTTCTGCTGGCTGCACCACATGACACCCCATTTTGTGTGGTTAAGATTTTATGAAATAAAGATTGAAAACCGTATTTTGGAGTCGTAGTTTTGAGCGGGCTGTTTGGGACTTGTTTGGTGTGATGTTGAGGTGGTATAATTGTGTATTGGCTGCTGGTTGTTGCTTTTGGTTAGATGTATTATTGAAAATGTAATTGGAAGTTCGGATAGGGCAAATTATAGAGGAGATGCTGCCTGAATTCCGTTAACTTCTTAACTAACTAATAGACTAGTCAAGAAAGGCAAATAAGGAATTGATTCCTAGGGGTGCGTAGTTGTGGATTTAGAAGCTAAAAAGTTAAAGATTATTAATGTTAGTACTACCTTCGTGTTAAATAGGTTTAGAAGGCGACGAGGCAAGAGTGGTTATGATTACTCTATAAAAGGTATGTAAAGCTTATCTCTTCCTTTCTTTTGGTATGTCTTCAAGTTAAGTAATGAATGATATGAGCTTGAGGGTAAATCTACTCATAAATGTCAAGCATAATTCACGGTGCTTACTTACTTCTTGATGAAAACACTTTTACAGTAATTAAATTAGGGCTTCTCAAGCCTTCCCTATGTTAGGAAGTGATGAGTATGTAAAGCTATCCTTCTATTCTCTTGGTATGTCTTAGCCATAAGTGATGGATATATAAAATATGAGGGTAATTCCATTCATAGAACCCTGAGTATGATTCATAATTCTTATCCACTGCTTGATTTGAAAACTCCTGCAATAGTTGAGTTATTTCCTTTCAAGTCTTCTACGTGTTGAAAAACAGTATACGTAAAGCCTATCTCTCCTTTACTTTGGAATGTCTTAAATGTAATTGAATTGATATATGATATGAGTTTGGGGGGAGTTCCATTCATAAGTTTCGAACATAAATCATGACTCGTGTTTGCTCCTAAATGCTTGAAGTCCTAAAGTAGTTGAACTACTACCCTCGAGCCTTCTATATGTTGAGTAGTGACTAAGTACGTAAGCTCCTATTTCTAAAGACTCTGTGATGATAAATATCTCTAATTGCATAAGCTGTGTAGCATAATCTTGATGCAAGCCTATGATTCCTAAGACTTCGTTTGATATGGCCCCTAATGGCACTTAGAGGATGCTTGAGATGATGATCATTTTGATCCTCAAATGATAGTTCATGACGATTGTTATACCTAGTCTCAAATGATGAGCTACTTGCATATGGTGACTCACTACTCTACTTATGCATGTTGTTGATACATCTTCCACCGAGTCCCATGAAGGGCCAGGTATGATCGAGTCCCATAAAGGGACGAGTATGATATATGATGACATAATTATTCATCGAGTCCCATGAAGGGTCGGGTATGATTGAGTCTCATAAAAGACCGGGTACGATATATGACGATATGAGCATTCACCGAGTCCCATAGAGGGCCGAGTACGACCGATCCCATAAAGGGTTGGGTACGATATATGATAGTATGATTGTTTACCGAGTCCCTCACTAGAAGACCGAGTATAACACATACATGCATATAATGACCTAATGGAACATTTGTGGCACCGAGTCCCACAGTGGGTCGGGTACGGTGTGGGAGGATGATATACATGCCCTCATTTTATAAGATACAGGTGCAGTGACTTATTAAATATTATACTTCTTTCCTACATCCCTAATTCTATTATAATCTCACTTATGCTGTGTTATGCTTTATATACTCAGTACATGTATCGTACTGACCCCCCATTCTCCTGGAGGCTGCATTTCATGCCCGCAAATACAGATGCACGCTTTGGGGATCCGTCAGCATAGGGGTTCCACTCAGCAGTTTAGAAGTGCTCTATAGTCCCGGAGCCTAGTTTTGGTATTAACCCTCGATGTATATATTTGTTTGTTCATGGGTACGGCGGGGGCCCTATCCCTCCTTATGTTACTGTTCTTACTCTTAGAGGTTTGTGGACATGTATGTGGCTTGTTTATATGTATGTATGTACAGTTGTGATGATATGCTATGATAGCCTCATCGGCTTATATATCATCTTGCTTGTTGGCACACTAGGACTCAAATATGAGACAGGTTTACTTATAGTTAGCAAGGGTATACGCGAGTGTCCAGTTTGGGCACCTGTCACGACCTACGGGGTTGGGTTGTGACAGTAACTTAGAAAGTTTTGAAGTTTGAAACTTAGCAAAAAAATATTGGAACTTAGAGGCTTGAGTTTTAGGACTTTAAAATAATTTAGATACTTGAATTTTAGTATACTTAAATTTAGAACTTGAATTTTGTACTTGAACTTAAAACTTTGAATTTGAATTTTTTGTTAACTTTAGAAATCTTGTTGAATTAGTATTTCTTTTGAAATAATTAAGCTAATTAGAGTTAGATATTCAAAGTCATGATGTTGAACTTTAGGACTTTTGAAGTTAAACATAGATACTAATTTTGAACTTTAATTTAGTGTTGTATAATTTTTGAACTATTTAGACTTTAGAACTAATTAGAATAACTTAGATACTTGAATATAGAAAGTTTTGAAGTTTGAAACTTAGAAAAATATTAGAAATTGGATACTTGAATTATAGGACTTTAATTTAGAACTTATAATTAGAATAACTTATATACTAATTTTGAACTTTAAGTTTGTATAATTTTTGAAATCTTTATACTTTAGAACTAATTAGAATAACTTAGATACTTGAATATATATAGAAAGTTTTGAAGTTTGAAATTTTAAAAACTGCAAGAACTTAGATACTTGAATTTTAGGACTTTATAACTTATAATTAGAATAATTTAGATACTTGAATTTTAGGATACTTAAATTTAGAACTTGAATTTCAAACTTGAACTTAATTAGAACTTTGAACTTGAATTTTTTATTAACTTTAGAAATCTTGTTAAATTGTATTACTTTTGAACTAATTAAGCTAATTAGAGTTAGATATTCAAAGTCATGATGTTGAACTTTAGGACCTTTGAAGCTCAATTAGATACTAATTTTGAATTTTAATCTAGGCTTGTATAATTTTTAAACTCTTTAGACTTTAGAACTAATATATGAAGTTTTGAAGTTTGAAACTTAGAAAAATATTGGAACTTAGATACTTGAATTATAGGACTTTAATTTAGAACTTATAGTTAGAATAACTTAGATACTAATTTTAAACTTTAGGTTTGTATAATTTTTGAAATCTTTAGACTTTAGAACTAATTAGAATAACCTAGATACTTGAATGTAGGAAGTTTTGGAGTTTGAATGTCACGACTCAACCCACCGGCCCGTGCGGGCACCAACTCTAACACCTAGATAGAAGAACCCTAAAACAAATATCATGCAGAAGTTTAACAATTACCATTAATAGGACAAAAGGGTTATGAAATCACTATCAACTAAAAAAACCCTCTGATGGTTTATTAAAAGGAACAATCTAACACCACCAAGGATACTAGTCTAAACAAGTACAAGAGTTTTTAAAGATAAAAAGTATAAATAAGGTAATGACACAATTTCTAGCATAAGTAAGGAAGAATAGAAGTTGTTCGAGAATCATCTTCGTCTTCACCTAAGAAACTTCACTGACCCAACAACTAAACTATGTCAAGTGGCATAGCAAGAGTAGTATCAGTACAAACAACACGTACTTGTAAGCATCAAAAAAATAATATATGAACGACAAAAAAAGAGATATCATAATAATTAAACTTTATCAATTTATCCATCCCAACCAAATAAGTACACTCGTTACTCTCACCTTAAGGTGTTCACCACTCTAAACTTATGAGTTTCACTATCATTCTAGTTACAACTTAAGACCTATGGGTCATGAGCCCACCATACTACTGTTCATGCAATATAACAGTCCCCACCTAACAACCTTACCTATGCAATGATTTCACCCAACCATCACTAGTCCTAGTCCAACTATCTTACAGCACAAGGCATATCCATCTCACAACCACACTTTCTAACTCACCCCGAGTTTTAGGTAGCCACTACCCCTACCACAGTTACTTGTGAAAATCACAATGGTAAAACTCTCGGGCAACTAGAAACCTCAACTTCTAAATTTATAAATATAGAACACGATTATACCATATAGATCACATCCAGGCCTGAAAGGGCCCATTCTCTCATCCAATAATAAGTTTATTCAAGATCATAATTCCTTATAACTAACACACATCAACTCAAGAGTTCACTTACAAGTTTTTAGTCCGTGGCTCATTTACCACTAACTTTATAATTATATGAAACTACAAATATTATCAAGTCCTCTCATGGTACCATCCACACCCACATACTTGGCCCTCTCAGGGGACCCAACCCAGTCATATTTATGTTAGAACGTGACACCCGATCCAAAAATATGTCATAATGTGATATCTGATCTAAATATGTATCAGAATGTAACACCCAATCTAAAAATATATCAAAATGTGACATCCGATCTAAATATGTATCAAAATGTGACACCCGATCCATATATGTGTCGAAACGTGACATCCGATCCAGTTATACAAACCAACCATCAAATACCATAATAGATCACATTATATCAACAGAACATGTTCATCACAAACAAGCCAGCACGTAATTATTTAAATAAAAAATAACTTGTTTTACTTATCGGTACACATTTAGGCATATCATATGTAACACATTTACACCTTAAGACAATTTTGGGAACCCAAGCAACACCCACACTACCAAACCCTTAAGGGTTATCATCAATCTCTACTTAGTTTTATATTACTATACACAATACTATGCTCATTATAAAATAATCATCTGTATGTTTTATATTACTATACACAATACTACGCCCATTATAAAATAACCATTTGTATGCAATAATATCACCACCAAAAACATTTTCCCAAATCATTATAGCATATTTTAAACAGGTCACATTTGAATCAACTACTAAAACAACCGAATTTTTACTCATAACCCACAACTTAGTTATATGATTTCTCATTAAATTCTCTTCTATACTACACAGTAGGCATAGATTTACTAATCATAAAAGAGAAGTATAGCCTAACTGGGTGCCAAGCAATCGTGGAGAGATAATGCTGCTAACATCATTGATTCCTGATGTTCTACGGGCAAGACTGGATTGAATGCCACCGGTTGAAGCCTTCCGAATGCTGAGATTCCCTCCCCTCTTCTCCACAGGTCAAGAGATGCCTCTTTAGAAGGTTTAGCAGAAACCCTCGCCTCTAACTCCCCCTTGGGAGAAGTGGAAAAAAATAAGAAATTCGCGACTTAAGTTCTATCCCACGACCTCCCGCTCTGGCGGCTATATTTCCTCTCTGGCAGCGCCGCTCAGGCGGGACCATCCCACTTTGGAGGGATGGTGGGATCTAGTCGAGTAAATTTAGTGCGATTTCTTTTTAATCATAACTAACAGTGGTTTGAGTTGTTACATTGAAACTTAGAAAAATATAGGAACTTAGATATTTGAATTTTAGGATACTTAAATTTAGAACTTGAACTTGAACTTTGAACTTGAATTTTTGTTAACTCTAGAAATCTTGTTGAATTGTAGTCTTTATGAACTAATTAAGCTAATTAGAGTTAGATATTCAAAGTTATGAAGTTAAACTTTAGGACTTTTGAAGTTAAACTTAGAAATCTTTTAGGTTTGCATAAATTTTGAACTCTTTAGACTTTAGAACTAATTTGAATAACTTAGATACTTGAATTTAGGATTACTTGAATTTAGAACTTCAACTAAAATGTCATGAGCTTTGAACGTAATTATTACTTGAATTCATTAGAACATGAACTTAATTATAACTTAAATTAATTAGAACTTGAACTTAATTATAACTTGAATTAGTTAGAACTTGAACTTAATTATAACTTGAATTAGTTAGAACTTGAACTTAATTATAACTTGAATTAATTAGATCTTAAACTTAATTATTATATGAATTAATTACAACTTGAATTAATTAGAACATGAACTTAATTATAACTTGAATTAATGACACTTGTAGTCTCGATGAATAGTCTTTATGAACTAATTAAGCTTGAATATATATAATTTTATAGATGGATCATCGTTTGTGGATGTATAACATACATTATGAAGTTGGTGGTGATTTAAAACCTGAATTTATTGATGGTGTAAGAAATTTTATCGATCATGCAATGATACTTGATATTTTTAAGAGGAATGAATTGGTTAGGTGTCCTTGTCGTGAATGTAGATGCTTGAAATTTTTTAATCCAAATATAGTTATGGTTCATTTATATGGTAATTGATTTAAGCCTAGATATTTTGTATGGATTGATCATGGAGAAATAAATGGATTGAATAATATATTTTATAATTTATTGCCCGTGGATGAAAATAATATGCTTGAACCACATGATCAAATTAGGGTTGAACATTAGGGTTCTACATGATAGAGTTCAACATGATACTTTTCAACATGATAAAGTTCATGAAATGATCAATGATGCTTTCAGGGTTCAAGGTGGGATGGAATCCGAACAATATTTTGATGAATTTCCTAATGAAGAAGCAAGACGCTTCTATCAACAATTAGAAGAGGCTATTCGTCCACTATGTGAAGGGAGTCCACATTCTGCTTTGTCAGTTGCAGTTAGGTTAATGAATATTAAATCAGATTGGAGTGTTCCTCATATGGCTATGGAATCAATGATTGATTTTTTGGGCGAACTGGTTAATTTAGAGTTTAACATACCTAAGAACTTCTATCAAGCAAAGAGATTGGTTTCCAAGTTAAGATTATCGTATGATAGAATTCATTATTGTGTTAATGGCTGCATGTTGTTCTACAAGATTGATAGTGAATTATAAAATTGTAAGTTTTGTGGACATGCTTGTTATAAGAGGACTCCGGCCGGAAAGATGGTCCCAATTAAGGAGAGCATTATTTACCTCTTATTCCTAAATTAAAGAGGTTGTATGCATCGATGAGGTCTTTCCTACATATGAGATGACATCGTGAATATAGAAGGCCTCCGGGTGTCTTGTCTCATCCATCAGATGGAGAAGCATGGAAATATTTTGATAACATGTATCCAAATATTTCTAGTGAACCAAGAAATGTAAGATTGAGTTTGTGTGCAGATGGCTTCACACCATTCTCTAATGCTGCCTCACCTTATTCTTGTTGGCCTATATTTTTTACTCCGTACAATCTTCCTCCTGAAATGTGTATGACAAGTCCGTATATCTTTTTAAGTTATGTTATTTTGGGTCCTTATAATCCTAAATTTTTTACTGATGTCTATCTACAGCCATTGATAGATGAGCTAAAATAATTGTGGTTTGAAGGCGTACTGACTTATGCTATATCAACTAAGCAGAATTTTGTTATGCGTGCTTCTTTAATGTGGACTATTAATGATTTTCCTACATACGGAATGTTATCTGGTTGGATGACTACTGGAATGCTTGCTTGTCCTCATTGCATGGAAAATAGTAAGGCATTCACCTTAAAGCATGGCAGAAAAAATACATGATTTGATTGTCATCGTCAGTTTTTGGCAATGGACCACAAGTTTAGAAAAATGAAACATGCATTCAGAAAAAAAAATAGGGTTGAAAATGACCCTCCACTTCCATCGCTAACACGACATCAAATTTGGAAGAAAGTTTCTCAATTGCCTAAAGTTACAGAAGCTTCACCTTCTAGGCTTTCCGGATGTGGTGTTGAACATAATTGGACCAAATAGAGCATATTTTGAAAGTTGCCATATTGGAAAGATAATCTCCTACGACATAATCTTGATGTGATGCACATTGAAAAAAATTATTTTGATAATTTATTTAACACAGTAATTGATGTTAAGGGTAAAACAAAAGACAATGCAAAAACTAGAATGGACATAAATAAATATTGTAGGAGAAAGAAGTTGTGGCTGTAAAAATTATAAAATAGTAAAATAGTTAAGCCCAAAGCCAGTTTTTCATTCACATTGGATGAGAAACGTCAAATTTGTGAGTAGATTAAAAACTGGAGGATGTCGAAGGGCTATGCTTCGAATTTAAGAAAGCGGGCAGATATGAATGAATGAAAGTTGATAGGTATAAAAAGTCGTGAATGTCATGTATTCATGGAAACTTTAATTCCTATCACTTTTAGTCATCTACCTAGCAGGATATGGAAACCAATCACAGAGATCAGTCTTTTTTTTTAAAAGATTTGTGTTCACGAAAGTTGTTGCATAGTGATTTATACAAGATGGAGAAAAATATTTATGTTATTACTACTAAGTTGGAGAAGATCTTTCCATGTGGTTTCTTTGATGTGATAGAGAACCTTCTAATTCACCTTGTATAAGAGGCTTGCCTCGGAGGCCCAGTTCAAACAAGATGGATATATCCATTTGAGAGGTAATGTTATTCTTTATATTCATTAAGTTAGTTTTTCTTATATATACTATAATTAGTAGCTAACTATAGAAATTATATACATACAGAAAAATTGGTAGTTGCAAACAAGCAATTATACAAAGGGAAAAGCTTGAAGGATCAGTTGTTCGAGGTCATATTGCGAGAGAAATTGGTGATTTTTATTCTTACTACTTTGAGTAAGAAGTGCCATATAGGAGAACTAGGCCCAATCGCAATGATGAAGGTAATACTGATCCTTTTTTTTTCTCGATATCAATTTTTAATCAAAATGGTCGGGGATCTAAAAAGCGTGGAGAGTATTCAGAGGCTCTATACAGAGTCCTATTACTCTTGGAGCGTGATTCCAAATAGGATACGGCAGGCCATGTTTAATGAATTTAAGGTATATATATGTTTGCTTATACATGTTTTAGTTAATTGGCTTATCTATTTTTTAGTATACTTTATTAATTATCTAACACTACTAATTTTTTTTCAGACTTCGTGTACTTAGTATCCGAAATACAATATGGTCATTGCGACCACATTTGAGAGAAAAGCGAGTGTTAAACTGTCTAGTTGGCTTAAGTCGGCCCGACATTCCATGACACCTCCTAGTTGGATGTTACCACATATTTTTGAGGAGTTGTGTCGTTATTGGGAGACTGATGAATTCAAGGCTATGTCCAAACAATCCAAAAAAGCTAAAGACAATTTAAAAGGTGGTTCGTTGCACATCGGAGGTGCAAAGAGTATTGAGATGATAACAAGGGAGATAGTAAGTTTTCTAAATTTAAAATTTTAATTCATATAAATTTAGTTCCTTAAATATTATTTGATTAATATCATCTAAAATTGTATTCTTATTTATTGGAAAAAGAATTGAGGCGCCCTCCTTCGTTGCAAGGTATTCAAGAAGACTCATGTCAAGAAAAAGATCAATGAGTCAGATCCAAATGAGTGAGTGGAGGAAAGGGCCGCACAAAGTTATGTAAGTTATTTAAGATAAATAGTGCATATATATGAATTAAAATTTTATCATGATAACTTTTATTTTTATGATAACTTTTATTTTTAAATACATGATATGTATTAGTGGTGCATTGATGAGATGGGAGATCGGTGCAGCTCACGCCAGAAGAGTCCACTAAAATTTGGACTGAAAAAGTGGTAGGAGGGACGCATATGGGAAAGATATATGGGATGGGCTCTCAAAATGACGTTCTACGACTCCAATCAGGTCTACAAGGTATTGGGTCGTCACGCCAAGCCGAGGCAATTGACGGTGTTTAGATAGATGAGATGTCGAGGAAAATCTCAGACCTTACCTGTGCATTGGCAGCGTCTGAGGAAAGAAAACTTGATGAACAAAAAAGAACGGATCAAACCGTTGAGAAAATCAAAGAACAAGTGTTCAACCTCGCTCGTAAGTCATCCCGTTCTTTAAGAGCGTCCATTCCTGGCGTTGACTCATCAGAGGATGAAGAATACATAGCCCCCACTACTTAGCCACATTACTCCCTGCGTTTTTTGAATATTTTTATTAAGTTTGGGATATTTGACTAACTTTGAAAGACTTTTGCAAGTGTTTAATCTATTAATTTTACATCTTTGAATGTTTTTTTAAGTTGTGGAAGATATATTGAATTGATTGTGTTGTTTGAGCTTGTTGTTGATTGTGTTGTTTGGGTTGTTATTGATTTGAATTGATTGAGCAAGTTGGGTAGCAAAAATTGCAGGGTTCTGCTATAAAAAAATGCAGAAAAAGCGATGGACAGGGCCCTTTTGTCCGTCATTTTTTCTGCATTTTTTTTTAAAATTTTTTTTAAAAATTGCGACAAACAGGGTAGCCTAGTCCATCTCTTTGTTATTCATAATTAAGAACAATGAAGAACATAACAACGTACGTAGCAACGTTGTCTGTCGCTTTTCTAAAAAAAATAATTTTCAAAACTGGGACGGACTGTGTCGTTATGTCCATCATGTTGAAGAACAAAGCGACGCAACATTCAAAATTAATTTTTTTTTTAGAAAAAATATATAAAAGCGACGGATTGCATCGTTCATAGCGACACAATCCGTCGTTTTTTGAAAAACGTCTAGGCAAAAAGCGACGGAAGTGAATGCGTCACTTTTTCATCAATTTTCACTAAAAAAACGACCCAGTCCATCATTTTTTTTGATAGTTTTTAGTAGTGTCCTACAATTCACTAAATGATTCTATATCCTCACCAATGATTTTCCCATTATTATCATCCAATTATCACCTCATCATTGTCAAATCACTAACCCTCAACTATTTGACCAATCATGATTTCTTATTAGCCGCTAAAATCTTACTTTCCAAGTCCAAAATTGCTGCAACATATACAAATTGTTGCTTTAACTTACAATTCAAATTCTCTTCTTTCTATCTCACAACCCAACATAATAATGATAATATAATCTCTACCCCTATATGTCATACAATAATTTAGGCATGGTTACCTGGTGCATCAGAGTCGGTTGTTGCCGAAATCGTCTTGAAGAGGTTATTTGTTTTATTCCTCAATAAATTATGATTTACAAAGATTAAATTTTATTAATTTTATTTTAATAAATATTGGATAAGTGGTGCAAGATATTGAATAAATTGTAAATTTCGCTCACCAATTAAATAAATTATCTAAAGTTACCCCTTAACTAAAATATTGTAGTTATCGAATAGTCTAAAATATGCATTAAAAAAATTTAAATGATGAATCTTTTATAAAATAAGAAGCTCTAGTACTCAAAATAACTTACTGGGTCTGCGATCACATGGCTTTCGTATTGTTTGATCCTGGATACACTTTTTCTTATGTATCTTCCGCATTTGCTGATGGACTTGATTTGCATTATGACTTATTTGACATGCCTATTCATGTTTCTACGTCTGTGCTAGTTGAGAAGGTGTATAATTCTTGTCTTGTGACTTTTGTGAGGAACGTATGTAATAGACTTTAGTGGTTTTATTATTTCTTACTTTCATAAATTAAACTTTCACATTATTTCCATATTTTATAAGTTGGGATTTGTATCATTGATTCTCTTACCTAGGAGGTTAAGTGTGGATGTCACTAATGACCCATTTTGAATCGTGACAAACTTGTTCCATTTCCTTTAGGCATTATTCCCCCAGTTTTACCATCACTGGTTCATCTGGCCTCTTTATCTATCATTTGTTGAGTGCTACTCCCATCTTTGTATGGTTTCTCTCTCCCTGCACTAGCCCCTTTGCTGGTGCTAAGAATGAAGGAGAAATCCTCATCAAAAATATGTCCTACATCACTTAGGTGAGGTAAAAATGGTACCCTCAACCTCTTGATTATCCACACACAATTCATAAATCGTTGATCGAAATCTTCTCCGTGTTCCAAGGTCGTCCCCTCCCCTTCCCCATAGCTAGGTGCACGTTAGCACACTCTAACGAGCGTTGAGAGTATTTGGAGGAGAGAAAGTAACATTGCTATTATGTTCATATATATACTTATACATGCATTTGTGTATCTCATTGTCGTATCATGGAATAAAATAACATAACATAATATATCATATATATTAATTATTTTTTTCATTTATCTCCGTTTGTTTAACACAATAAAGTCATAAACCAAAAATACATAAAAATTGATCTGTTTTCTTTGCCTAACAGATCCCAAATAGCAAATAAATGTTGATTCCTGTTTTTCCTTAGAATTAAATAAGCATATGTTTCTGTTCACGTAGCAATTGTTCTTAAATCCTTTAGTTATAGTTTTCTCTTCTTTATTTAATTGCTTTAGAAGTTTATTTTCATAACTCATACCTAAACATATTAAATTTATACTCTTCATAACTTCTATGATTTTCATATTCATGACTCCTAAATATTTAATTTATAAATTCAAGATATTTTATGATATTTTTTTATTTTTTTCTATATAAATTTGTATTTTTGATTTCATGAGACTCTATACAAGCTTATTTTTTTAATTTTATATTTAAAATAATAATTTCTTTATATTATTATTATTATTATTGCAGTATTATATTCATGCTTTTGTTCAACTCGACGAAAAAAACTTTTGAATGTTCATTTGTATGCGGGAGGAAATATCAATAAAAGCTCAGCAATTTATGCATTGATTATGTACCTTTTTTTCCCAGTCTATTCTTTTATTATTATTGCAATATTTAGATACTTACTTTAATTTAGCTCGACGAAGAAGAATTTTGAATATGTCAATAAAATAGCATCAAGTAATAAGATATTTTAACCTCAGCTTATAAATTTTTACTTGTTTGTAAGTTTTATTTTTATTTTATAGCGCAAAAAAATTTAATAATATATATATTATTTGCAATACATAATTTATCTTAAGTAGTTTTTAAGAAAAAAAACTCGACCAACATTTTATTATGAATTCTTACTATAATGAAACATTCAAGTATTGTTTATAAAAAATAAATTTTATTAAATGTAAGATTGAGAGGTAGGTGACATAGTCTCCAAATTTCTTAAAATTTTCAATTAATATATTCACGATCAAAAGACCATACCATCTAGTTCGCATTATTAATTAGAAGTAGAATGCCACAAACTAAATAACACATATTTATATATTTTTTTTGATGAAAATAGCATCGTTAATTAAGTGTTAGCACGAAAACAAACATAAAATATTGAGCCTTATGGAACCTAATAAGCTCTTACGCATAGAGGTATATGATAGGAAACTATGATCCTAATTACTCTTGTTTCATCTTATTTTGTAAATTCATTTACATTCATTGGTAAAAGTTAAAGTAAGTTGGAAACCGCAATTCATAAAAAAACTATAAGAGTTACTCTAATATGAGGAGTAAAAAATAAGTGAAGAGTAAAATAATGAGTAAATTGCAAAAAGAAAATAAAAATCATACATTTTTTCATGTGGCATATGAGTGACGAGTCCTAAAATTTGAACTCCAACTTTATTACATTAGGCAAAACGACAATGTAAGCATTATTTGTTAATTAAAGAATAAAACGTAAAGTGATATATTAAAACCCAAATCTAATTACAGATATACACGGTAACAAATCTACAATGAATCCTAATTGGTAGTAAGAATCTCAAATAAAAAAAATCGAAAGAATCTTAAAACTAAAAGCAAGCTCACATCAATTTTTTCACCAAAAAAATTAATAATAATTCTAATTATAATTACATCCAACATACAATCCACTTACAGAGATAAAAAAAGGTGAACAACGAACAAACTAATAGTAGAAAATAGGTTTATCCCAATTTAAACTACTTCTTTATTAGATGAAAAAAAATGTTTGCAAAGCATCATATGATCTATCGGAGAAAGATAGTTCTTTTAATTGATAAAAAAATTAAATTACCTCTAAAAAGATTAATGTTTGATTATATTATGTGTGCGCAAGAACATTTAGAGAAATTAAATTACCTCAAAAATGACTATTTGATTATATTTTATGTGTGCAATGACAATTAGACCCTGTACCAAAAAAATAATAATAATTAGAGCCTATAATTAAATAAAAAAAGATATGCTAAATCTTATGATTTATTCACAATTAAACAATTGAATGTAGTTAAATTTTGAAAAGAAATCATACAATAAGGAATATTAAGTTACTCATAATTACAACAACTTAAACAAAACACCATCAATCATATAAAGGGTTAGGATCGAAGACTATAAAATTCTAATCATATAAAGGGTTAGGATCGAAGGCTATAAAATTCTAATCTTAAAACACAATATTTCAATAAATTGAATTTTCTCTTGAAAATTTATAAAATTCGTATTGTTATCACCAAAAGAATTAGTGATGCAGCGACACCAACATGCAATAATATAAAATTTTGAATTCATCTTCAAAATTATAATAATTGAGAATAATTTTAAAATTACACAAACTTATGAATACCTGATAAATAGAAGGTTAAAACGACATTGAGAAAAATGGGACAATCATAGATTATAGGGGAATTATTATATATTCGAGTCCTTTTTATGATAAAGTTGTAAATATTCCAACTTGTTTAATATAAATTATTAAGTAGAAGAATTACATAGATAAACGGAACGTATCCATCTCTAGCTAATTTACTACGTGGTTACATGTAATTATTTTTTTTTATAGGGAAATTATAATTTATTTAGAAATCAAAAATTTACTACCTCCTTCCCATATTAAATGGACATCTTACTAAAAATATTTTTCTATTAATTAATTTTTTTCTATTTTACCCCTGCAATTAATATGGTCTTTTGAATGTAAACAATTTCCAATACTGACTATTTCTATACTCTATTTATATTGCATTAATATAAATAAAGGGCAAAATGATAAAATATTCAAATGTATTAATGATTTCTTAATCAATAGTAATTGGTTTTGAACTCCTATATATTAGTATAATAATTAAATGATAATTATTTGATAACAATTGTGAAAAGGCTATTTTATTTAAAATAAAATCTTTTAATAAAGAATAAAAATTTTAAATAATATTTTTAAGATCTTAATGCGTATAAATAGATTGATATAGATTAATTAAATGAAAAAGAAAAAACAAAGGGAAAGAAGAAGAATGAGGTCAAAAGGTAAATGTAGCGTGCTGAGCTAAACAAAAGTTCTGCATGCAACTCGGACACGTAATCTTTCTGTTACGTTTTCCGTCACATTATTCCATCCTTGTCGACCATTATTTTCTGAGAGGGACCCACTTATCTCTTATTCTTCACCGTCGATTCATAATCAAACGGTGCAGATCAAAAGTTACGAATTGTTCTTTGCTTCCCTAGTATAGGCTATAACTTTCTCAAAACAAGAATCTCGTGAAAGCGATTTTCTATCTAAAAAACAAATGAATGATCCAACGGCTAAGATCTCTTTTCAGAAAAGAGTAGCTGATCTCAATTTTTTCCCCTTGTTGTTCCTATTTATACATGCAGGAATCGCTTAGAGTTTTTGTTCTCATTCACCCTTTCCCCTCTCTTTGCTTCATCAATTTGGTTAGTAATTCTGTTACCCTTTTCACTTTTTGCGTTACAGTCATTCAGACTATATGTTTTTTGGAATGGGAAATCAGAGGTTTTGGGGTTAGCTTTGTACACATATATCTACCTTTTCCGAGTTGCCTAGATTTCTTAGATGAGGAATGGAGGAGTTATTTCTCTCTCTTGATTCCAATTTTTGGGTTTATGCTTCAATTTTTATGGTAATGGGGGAGTTTAGTGTTATATATTTTCCTGTTTAGTCAATTTTTCATGTTTCCCCGGTGCAATGGCATTTAACTATGTTTATGATTTGCATGGTGTGTGGGGTTTTGTCTCCAGGTGTTTCTTAGGTGATAATATAGGAGTATTAAGTTAGAAGGACCAGAAATTGTACAAATTTCTGAGATTGAGGGCCTGTGTTTTGTTATTCTCGGGTATTATTTTGTTTTAATGCTGAATTGGGTCCGGAACTAGGAATAGAAAAGATATAGAGGAGTCATATAACTGACCTCAGAATTTCGAATCGAGGCCTAACTGATTGACCTTTGATTTAGCTAGTTTCCGCTGCTGCTGCTGTTAGTACTTAGCATTTTCCTCTAATTAATTTTGTGCCTAAACCCTGAGTTTGCAAGTGATTAGTCTTCTGAAATGTCATGTTTTAGGGGGTTTTGATGGTTTATTAAGATGAATAAGTTGTTTAGTTTTTCGTCCTGTGTTGAATGTTATGATAGTGATCTTTTCTTGATTGATTGGCTAAAATGAATAATGATTTGAAATCTAATAGGTCAATATGGGAGCAAAAATATTTCTTGTTACCCTGTTTCTCTCGGCACTGTTATTTCCATTAGCCTCCTCATCAAATGATGGCTTGGTTAGAATTGGATTGAAAAAAATGAAATTTGATAAAAACAACCGACTTGCTGCACGCCTCGAGTCCAAGGAGGGGGACGCTCTGAGGGCGTCTATTAGGAAGTATAACTTCCGTGGTAAACTTGGGGACTCTGAGGATACAGACATTGTAGCACTGAAGAACTATATGGATGCTCAATACTTTGGGGAGATTGGTGTAGGCACTCCACCTCAAAAGTTCACTGTGATCTTTGACACTGGTAGCTCGAATTTGTGGGTGCCTTCATCCAAGTGTTATTTCTCTGTAAGATTCTATACATGGTTATGATACAAAGCATAGTAGTGAATGCTAACTCTGGCCACGATTTTATCTTGAATCTGATGATGGTCTATCTTGTTGCAGGTTCCTTGTTTCTTTCATTCCAAATACAAATCAAGCCAATCAAGTACTTATAAAAAGAATGGTATGTTATTTTTCCCTTTCATATATTGATGCAAATAGTTTCTAACTGTCATTTGCTAGTTTGTTGCTGCGTGAAACATATACTGCCTTCTAATGCCAGTTATTGTACAACTGTTGCTAACTTTAGAATATGTGCCTTCTTGTTCATAATGGGACATGGTGGGGGTATAAAGAGTTTTCTCTCAGAGTGCTTGAGGTTTATCTCACGGTGCATCAAGTAATTCACTTGGAAATGTTAAATGACGAGTGCATGTGGCCGACTGTTGGGACATAAACGGAGGCTGTTTATTTTATATTTCTCAGTACATACCATAGTCGGAATTTGCAAAGAACATAAATGCTCTCTCTGCAGTGAGTTTTGGTGTCTAGTTGTGATTCTAACCTCTGGTTCCTTCTGTATGGCTGGAAGATCTTAATTTTTTTCCCTATTAACTAGTTTTGTATCCATGTCTTAGCAGGTTCTTCGCATGAAAAAAATGTCCATAGCGAACTAGTTATTATTGTATTTTTGTGTTCTTTTACAATTCCATTAGCAGTTCATCTATTGCTCAGAGAAAATCGATCTGATACAGCCTATAGCAGTTGACTAGGCTTACCAGATGTGTTAATTTGCTCTTACCTTATGAATAATACAATCGATCTTGTCAAATGCTTACACAATACCGTATATCGCATTGTATTTCATGTGTTTTAGTCCGTGATAATTCTTCAATTTGGCATACAGGGGAGTCTGCTGCAATTCAGTATGGTAGTGGAGCTATTTCTGGATTCTTCAGTGAGGATACTGTCAAAGTTGGTGACCTTGTGGTAACAGATCAGGTGACTACAACCACCCCTGACTTGCTTTAAATTGTCTTGAAAGTATAAATCTCACATATCAAGGTGTTAATGTATTAGGAGTTTATTGAGGCAACCAGAGAACCCAGCGTCACATTTTTGGTAGCCAAGTTTGATGGTATATTGGGTCTTGGATTCCAGGAGATTTCTGTTGGAAATGCTGTTCCAGTTTGGTACGTGGGTGATTCCTTGTTTCCTCTCTTTCTTTACCATAGACCAAATTCATGCTCTAGACCGTTCCCTTTCCAGATGATGCTTAACGCATTAAGGACTAAATTTTCATGAATGTAGGATATGCTGGATGTCTCTTTTTGGTTAAATTTAATTTGATAATTAACACGGCAGCATCTTCTGTCTTTTCCAGGTACAACATGGTTAAACAGGGCCTTATCAAGGAACCTGTCTTCTCATTTTGGCTCAACCGAAAAACAGAGGAAGAGCAAGGGGGAGAAATCGTGTTTGGTGGTGTTGATCCTAATCACTTTAAGGGAGAAATCACTTATGTCCCAGTCACGCGGAAAGGTTATTGGCAGGTGTGTTATTCCATCAATTGGATACTGTCTGTATATGTTCATGTTTTGTATAACTGCTATCTTATCTTAGTAATATGATTGGCAGTTTGACATGGGAGATGTTCAGATCGATGGTAAAGCTACTGGTATGTTTTTCTTTTGTACCTTTTGAATTGGATTTCCAAATTAGGGGCTATCGCTGACAGTCAGTCTCTACCCAGATATAGAATCTGCACTTCATTTGAGTTGTCTAACATGAACATATCATGTAGGTTACTGTAAAAGTGGGTGCTCTGCTATAGCAGATTCAGGGACTTCTCTCTTGGCTGGTCCAACGGTAATATATATAGCCCTGATTTTGGAAATATTAAACATGTCAATATATTTTGTTAGTATTATTTTCTTAATTGTTTCCACCGTCACCTACCAGCTATTCCATTGTCGATTTCCTTGTTCCTCTGAAGTCTGAACCTTCCACAGCTTGCTCCTCTACAGAAGTGATATATTCCTTAGATTCATGAGTTAATAACAAGAAGTCCATATCTGTGTTGTGTTTTAATTTTTCATTCACACAGAGTTAAGGTCTGCGTACACCCTACCCTCCCCAGACCCCACTTGTGGGATCCCACTGGGTATGTTGTTGTTGTTGTTGTTATAGAGGATAGTACTGAAATTTATTTTCATTTCTGTGTGTGTCTTTGGATATACCATCTTTTAGCTTTATTAGCTGGGTCAAGTTCTACAAATCTTCTTATTTCTTTTGCTTGTTCTGTAAGGTACTGTTTTTTTTTTGCTTCTTGCTTGTGGTCTTGATTTTATGATATTTTCAATGGGTGTGATGCTTCTTATTCTGCCTTCATCTTTCTCTCTATTTATTTGCTTATGCTTCTTCTATTTGAGAAGAAAACTATCCAACTTGAAAAATGTAACCAGTTTTATCTTGTTAACTTTATATATGTCATCAATATAATATAAGGAGAAAAATCTGCAACCGTTTGTCTCGGCTATTGTACACCTGAAAAGCTTCCAAGGCTGAGCAGTCTCAAAACATCCCTTTTCTTGCAGACTGTAATCACTATGATTAATCAAGCCATTGGAGCCTCTGGAGTTGCGAGCCAACAATGCAAAGCTGTAATTCAGCAGTACGGGCAAACAATCATGGATTTGCTGTTAGCAGAGGTGAGCATTCAACTGTTTAACTGCATTTTCATTTGTGTGATATGCAGTTCCCTGTGCAGTTACTGCAGAATAGAAGTTGGTATCTATTTGTCTTTCCCGATTATCTCATTGGTCAGCTTTTAAATAGGCACATCCAAAGAAGGTCTGCTCGCAGGTTGGAATATGCACTTTTGATGGAACTCACGGAGTAAGGTTAGTCTTCAGGCTCTGTCTGCCCTGCCAGGACCATATAGTGCATTAGTTAATCCATCATGTTGATATAACTGCTGGATCTTTCTCTGGCCTTTTTCTGCAGTATGGGAATTGAGAGTGTAGTAAATGAGAAAGCTGGACTGCACGATGGAATGTGCTCTGCTTGTGAAATGGCAGTCATATGGATGGAGAATCAACTGAGACAAAACCAGACTCAAGATCGCATATTGGACTATGTGAACGAGGTAAGAAGACCAGTCGCTATAATTTTCTCCTTTTATTCGATACAGATTGCTGACTGACTGACAGCTTTGCGAGCGTCTCCCAAGCCCATTGGGAGAATCAGCTGTTGACTGTGGAAAGCTTTCTTCCATGCCTACAGTCTCCTTCACGATTGGTGGCAAAGTGTTTGACCTATCCCCCAACGAGGTATGCTTTAAAATGGTTTTTGACAGTAATACTTAGCTATGCCTCTCTAGTGCAACATTTGTTAAACAGGAAAGACAGAAACAACAAGAAGTACTTCTATATTTGAGATTGTGGGTAGTTGGATTTTTGCATCAATTTACATATCTTATGTTCCAACTTAGATATCTAAGAAATTCTGCTTAAGATCTTTGTGCTCTGTAAAGGTACTCTGTTTGTTTTTGTGGAAGTATATTACTTGACACCCTTGCTAAGGCAGACAGCTTGAGAAGGTCCAAGGAATCCAGATTTAGATGCTGTCGACCTACACATACACACACACCTCAACCCCCTCACCATCCCCTAAAAATAAGTTAGGTCTGATTCAGCATAGAACTAATCTTTCAAAGAAGAAAACGCATGAAGTGTACACCAAATCACTTGATCATATTCTATTTTTTTCCTGAATTTGTTTGTTGTATGGTTTAATAAAGAGGGTGAGCTTTGAATTATTTAGGGTAGACCATGGACCATATCTTATATAAAAAAAAAGGAGTTCAGGTACTACACAAAATCACTTTCACCATATGATGCAACTTTTCTTTCCCAGACCACCTCTCCCGAGTCTTCCCTATCCTTTCAATGAATATTTTCCAACATTAAATGAGTAAAGTTACAAGTTGACGTGTGATTCATTTTTGGTTTGCTCCAGTTGTGTTCTTTTTTAACTTGCTGTCTTAGATATGAATTTAGGTACTGATTTTCGATTCTTTTCCTGCTATCAGTACATACTCAAGGTTGGTGAGGGTGACAAAGCACAATGTATTAGTGGTTTCACTGGCTTGGATATTCCTCCTCCTCGTGGACCTCTCTGGTAAATTTATCTTCATATGTTTTCTCTTTTGAAGCTTATAAATATCAAACTATCCTTTTAATGCTGTACTCTCTATGGTTACAGGATCTTGGGTGACATTTTCATGGGTCGATATCACACCGTCTTCGATTATGGCAAACTCAGAGTTGGATTTGCTGAAGCAGCTTAATGAAACTAATGCCTCTACACTCCATTCTTATATGTAGAGAGAGAGATATATAGAAAATGGGATTGAATGTATGAACACTCTAAGGTGTTAGAAAAACTATACTTGTAAATATTTGCCTTTTCTCTTCAACTATGAGATGTAGCACTGCTACTATATACCTTGTGTTTTACTGCTGTTTGGGAAGAGAGCTTAAAATTACTTCAGCAATTGTTCCCTGTGAGTGGAAGAATAATACAAATTCTACAGAAATCAGTAAAAGATTATATCATCTTTAAGGGGGTGTTCGGTATGGAGAAAATATTTTTCGGAATGACTTATTTTCTGATTTTTCTCATGTCAGGTTGGTTAAAAATTTTGAAAATCAATTTCTCTAAGAAAATAAGTTGAGGAAATGATTTCCCTAATGAAAGTATACTTTTAGGATAATATTTTTTGTTTGTGTATTGAACACATAAAAATAAATAAGAAGTCCATTTATTTTCCTAAAAAATATTTTCTTAGAAAATATTTTTCATGGAAAACATTTCCAATCATACTGAACAAAACCTAAGATTTCTTAATCATTTAGGACTAGTTGATTGGTCGCTGTAAGCTGATTTTTCTTTCTTTCTAGGAAGCCTATTTTGATTAGATGTTACCATTATGAGAGTATCAATAAAATTATTTACTTTTTTTCTTTTAAAAATTAGTATACGTACCTGCAATGCGCAGATATTATAAAAGGTAATCACATTTTAAAATAAAATTAACTAACATTTATTATTTATTTGTCAATATCTTTAAAATTAATTATAAAAGTTATTAACTTATATATTTCAGCATATTAAATTAATATTATTAGCACACAATTTTTCTTTTTTATAATATCAAAATATTATTGTTATAGCTATGAGAAGCTACATTTTTTGTTATACAATATATTCTGAACTTTTATCAAGCAACTCTTTATTTTTGATTATTTTACCTTAGACGAAAATCACTTATTTCATCTTTTTTAATTTGTTTATTTTATTTTTTTGAGTCAGTTTTAAAAAATAAATTTCTTTTTTTCTTTTAGAAATTTTTAATTTTAATTTTCCACATGACATGAAGACACAAAGCTAAAAGACATTTTAATATATTTGATACATGTTTAATTTAAAACCAAAATACCCAAAAATCATTTTTATTGTCTTTAACTTCATGCCAATACAAAATATGATAAATAAAATAAAATGAAGAAAGTAATAAATAAATTACTATAAAATACAAAGATAAATATATAATTTAGTACAGGATTAATCTATGCATTTCGTATTTGACATTGAAATTAATTGAATACAAATAGTTGAGCAAGATTTTGTATATGGAATATTTTTTAAAAAAGTGAAATTGGACCAAGTTCATTTTTATGTATGCAATCAAAATGGCTAAACAAAAACACATAAGGAAAAGAAAAACAACAAATATATATCAAAAACAAAGAAATAAACTACACAAAACAAAAATAAAAACAAAAAATATATACCAAGTCACGATTTAAAGCATCAGACACGTAAAGGATATAGTAACTATTTATTAAATTAATTATATTAATAAATAATCTATATCTATCTATATACTGTATTAAAAGTACGAAGGTCTTTAATAATATTGTTTGAACTTTTTGCTCTCCATTAAAAGACTTTGTTTTAGACAAAATCGTTTTTTCACCATTTTTTTTCAAATTATTATTTAATTATTTTTATTATATTAAATAGTTCCTAAAATATATGTAAAGCAAAATTAAGTAGTTTTCTTTTACTAGACTCCTAAAATATATGGGAAGAATATGATTTCAAAATCAATTAAGTTTTATGTATTAAATTCTTCCATATTTAAATTATATAAATTATTCTTTTAAGATTCAAGTTTTTGAGATAAATTTATATTCTTAAAAAATTATAAAAAATAATATAAATCATGATAGTTAATATCTTTTTTATCGGTGAATTATATAATCATAATCTATCGGGAAGAATAAGAACTTCTAAAGTCTAAACCAAAAAAGGAGTTCTAAGTGCACACTTTATTTATAGTTCTCTACTTATTCTCTTTCAATTAATTTCTTTTGAAAAAAATTAAGGAAAAATAGCGGTTTTAGTCTCTCTATATTATTGCATAATTCTAAATTTAATCTCTGTGTTATTTGACTATGCACATTTAACCTTCAATTATTTAAATTGTGTAATTTTAGTTCTTGAAATTAACAAAAGTTAATTATTTAAAAAATGATTATTTGAAAATATATAAAATAAAATAAAATAAAGGATTAGTGATTTTTAATGCTCGAAGAATTACGTATATAAAATTAAAATTATATTTTATTCATTAGCTCCATTTTATTCAAATGTTCTATGCTTTATTTCTTATTCATTAGCGACTTGTTTTTTTTCTTTTTTCAATGATTACTAATCAAGGTCAAGTACGATTACATTTGAGAGTTTAGTAGGTGGACAGACTCATTAAGTCTATCAATGGTGTCCTAACAACTTCGGGTCTTTAAAAAATTTAACATTTAATTTTTATTAAATTTAATTTTTTTTACACACATAATTCTTCAAGTATTTAGAATCACCAACACTTCAATTTATTTTATTTTATATATTTCTAAATAATCATTTTATTAAATAATTAACTTTTATTAACTCCAAGGACCAAAATTGCACACTTCAAATAATTGAAGGTTAAATGTGCATAACCAAATAACATAGAGATTAAAATTGAAATTATACAATAATAGAGGGACTAAAATGGCAATTTCCTCAAAAATTAATATATGAATATTTAGGCAGTGTAATTCTATAAGGAAGAATAAGGACTTCTAAACCTAAAAGAAAATCTAGGATGCACGAAGTTCCTACTTTGATTTTTCATTGTTACTTTTCTTTTAAAAATATGGTATATAGTCCAAATAAAGAAGGATTTAAAACATAAAATTTAATTGATTTAGAAATTTCAAATATTAAAAAAATAATTAAATAATTATTTCTATATATTAGGTAAATAATTAAATGATCCCATTTTCATCATTTAACAAAATATTGTATTTTTTTCTTGAATTGTTATTTCTCAATACTCTATTTTTTAATGTATTTTATGTTAATTAATTCATGACGCGACATACATATGCAATACACATATACTAAATTACACAAGCACACATTTTGCCATTAAAATGAATATATAATATTGCATATATTGTTACTTTATTTGCAATATTATATACTTTATTCTTTTTGTATGCAATATTTTATATTGACGTGACACACACGTGCAACACAAGTACACTAAACTAGTCTATATTATATTAAAATCACGAAGATCCTTAAAATGTTGATTGAATTTTTTGTTCTTCATTAAAAGACTCCACTTTAGATAAAATCATCTTTTCACCATATTTATTATTTCTTTCAATATTTAGACATTTAAATCAATTAAAACTTTATTGCTTTAGACAATTTTTTTTGTTATTATTGTCCTCAAATAATTATTATTTAATTATTATCTTTATATATTGAATAAGATTATACTAATTTAGGATTTATATGAGATATACATTAAGATTCATATTCTACGATGAAGTTATTTACCACTATTTTCTTTATATTTTTTAGTAGTTTAAAATATCAACCAAAATTTGAGTATTAAGACTTTAAAATTAATAGCTTACCTTGAATAAATCTTTCCTCATAAAATTAAATTTGGTATTTGCTGCAAACGAGGACTCCGAGAAGTGAGATGTATCTAACAAATAAGAATTTGCAACGGATTCTATTTTTAATCAAATTTCAATTTTAAGTCCTAACTATTTTTGATGTTCAAAACATATCAATTTCACATGAGTTAAAACACATAAAACCTATACATGCAATTCTATTTGGGTCTCTAAAGCTAGCTTATTGGTAGTTTAAAAATATGTAACCATTATGTATTCTTATATACTTTTTGGATGTGATGTGGTTTCTGCTTTTCTTTACTAGAATCATTTCTATATCTTTCATCACGCTTTTAGTTATGGTGTTCTTGGCTTGAAATATATTTTTGTATTGTCATCATATAGTTACTAGTAGCTGAATATGTCAAGAGAAGTTTGTGCATTTATACTATGCCCTTCAAAAGGTAATTAAGTTCTTTCATTGCATTGTTCACTCTTAAAATTATATCATGTATAGTTTTTAATTTACTTTTATTTGTAACAGTATTTTAGTTAATTCCTTTATGTGGAAAAAGATAGTAACAGCTAAACAAGATATATCGACTAAATCTTTGGTTAAATTATTTTGTAGCAGTCTTTAATAACTAATTTAGTTATCAATAACAGTGTAGCTAGAATATGAGCCTCTATGAAGGTAATTAATTTATGTATGTATTTTGATTAGGTTGTTGTTGTTTTTCTTGTGTAAATTTAAAGGTTGTTCAAATATTTACAAAACAATTACTTTCATAATTCGAACAGGATGCTTTAAGCCTTGGCATGGATAAAATGGGTTTGAGCAACAATTTTACTGGAGAGAAGAGAGAGTATTTGGTGAAGGATTTCTGATGGTAACTCTGAATTTAATTTTATCGAGGGCACTATTTAACACAGTTTGTTTCTTCTAGATATGTGATATTAATTAGAAGCACTTCAAATGAGAGGATACCTGAATTGTAACGACCTATCCCGTCGTTACTAAAAATATTTACGGTAAAGGTATACGAATCTCATTCATCATAAGACTAGGATCAATTTCTTGGTATGCGAGATCATTAGCTATGAATTAAGGTCGTAATATGCTCTTATCTCAAAGTTAAGTTGAAAATATCTTTGCAATTTAATTTCAGACTTGAGTTTAAGCTAGGGTCAACTTCAAATGACCATAACTCTCAGCCTATAAAGAATTAGGTAGCTCATGACCTATCATATAAAAGTTCTATGAGTCTTCTTTCCAACACCACCAAATTTTTTCTCATTTGGAGTTTGGAATAAAAAATTATGCCTATTTTACTGAGCACTGTCCATACTGGGACGCCAGAGCAAAATTTGGGCCGTCGAAGCGGGATCTGACGGGCCAGAATGTAAAGGAGGTGTTTTTTTATTATCTCATTCTTCTCCTAAGTTCCAAAATAGACGAGGGTTACCCTAGAAACCCCGAAAAACCTATTCTAGACTTGGAGAGAAGGGGAGAAGAGATTCCTAACACAAAAAAGGCTACAACCCACAGATTTCAGGCCATCTCCATTGATTCTCCTTCCGAAAGTCAGGGATTGTTCTATAATTCTCCTACAATTGCTTAGAGCCTAGGTAGGCTAGGTTTTCTCAATTGAGTAGTGTAAATTCATTTTTATTGCTTAATATAATGTAGATTGATTGGAGATTTCATGTCTAGGCCTTCGGGAACAGAGTCTAGATGGGTAAATGATTGTCAATTATTATTTAGACTGAGAATGTATGTTGTGGGTCATAATTATTTTGTGATTAGTGATAAAGACCCAATCTTTGAATGTTATTCTTGGTGAAACTATTTGAAGGCCAATGATTGTTGTGAGATTAAGTATAAATAATAGTTGGGTCATAATGGAATCCTGAGATTTGGGGATTATGGGCTATTGATGCATATAAGGATAGGCTTATACAATAATTATGTGTGTTTATATTGATTATTCCCTGTGAATTATTTGAGTAATGCGAGTAATGAAATAAAGGGTAAATGTGAATGACTTAGTGTTGATAGATCTCATGCCATGAACCTATTTGATGGCCTATAGCTGTAAGTTATGGTTTAGACTATATCATAGAGAGAATCTTAATAATGATTGAGTAATACTGTGATGTTTACCATGCATTTAATTGTTATGGTTGGGTCAATGATATGTTGTTGTGATTGGTCTATAATCGTAAGACCGTGAAATCCATAACTTGAACTTATTCTACACAAAGTGATGCCTTGAATAAAGAAGGCTTGTTGAGATATTATTAATGAAATGAATAATTATGAACAATTGCATGCAATGAACCTATTACTTGATTCTGCAAGTGTATGAAATATTCATTGTGGACATGTGATTGTGGTTGTGATTATGATATTGGATCGGGTATCGCGCACCGACTCATATATTGGATCTAGTGTCACATTCCGACACATAAATAGGATTGAATGTCACGTTCCGATACATATATTGAATCAGGTGTCACGTTCCGATACATATATGGCTTGTGTATGGGTTTCATAAGAGAACCATTTTGTGTCTATCATTTGTGAATTGATCTTGACTATATGGTTAATGATAGAGAAACTGACGCAAATATAATTGAACAAGCCCATCCTGTGCAGTAGTTGATATAAAAGGATCGAAGGTCAAAGTGTAGCTAAGTTGACTATTGTAATTGAGATTTACCTTGTGAAATTGTATATTGCTCCAGAAATGGTAAATTTATAATGTGTTCCTGTGTATGCCTGTTCAAATTATGTTATGGTGCTAGATGTGTTCACTTAGTAGTTATGAGATTGTCGGTAAGAAAGTAGAAAGCAGTCAGTGAGTTGTGAAGTGAGATTAATGACTTAATAATCAGGTATTGTTGATGTCTTGTGGGAACATGAGTTAAAATGGGGATTGGGAGGTTATTCAGAGTTTCTATCTCCTAGCAGGCTCCACTAGCGAGAGGAATCCCGCTGTGGCGAGGCCATCAGAGCGGGATATATCCCACCATGGCGGGCCAGCACTGTTAGAAGGTGAATTTTAATTCCCTTAAATGTTTACCTCTCCGAAGTGAAATTAGATAACAAAAATTGTTTTATATGTTCTTCATGGCCTACCACATCCAAAAACAAAACTAAAGAAAGAAAGAAAGAAAAAAAAAACAAATGCCTTAGCTCTTTTTTGAGTACATTATTCAGTGGTAAGATGCTTGTTTCAAAAAATTTCAACAGAAAAAGAAACACAAAAAATTATCAAAAATGAAGAGTTCATTGTCAGTTGTTGATTATGTATAATTCATACACAATTTTTAAAGTTATTAACTAAAAGAAATAAAGAAAAACAAAAATGATGTTGATAATGAATACAAGAAGATGACTTGAATCATTAAAATCAAAATCAAAATATCAACAAAACAAAAAGTAGAAGAAGCTGCGTTTTTGTGTAAATTTTGATCTAAAATATCACTTAAATAGAATCATTAAAGAATTTTTATTATATAAGGTAAAATCCTAATTGAATTAGAAGTATTGAACATAAAATTACTTAATTTTTCTTTGCATATATTTTTGAAGTGTAGTAAAAGAGAACTACTTAAATTTTCTTCCCAGATATTGTAGGACTCTAGTCAATATTATAAAAATAATTAAATGATAATTTGAGAAAAATAAAATTAATTGATTTAAGCATCCATAATTTAGAAATTCAACTGTTAGTAGATAACTGCTATATTTCAGGTTAAGTATTGACCTTTTTTGGACCTTTTTTTGACTATTTTTTAGCCTATTTTCTTGGAAGGTTTTAAAACCTTTTTTGTCTATTATTTTGGAAGTATTTTGATATTTTCTTTTTGGGGGGATCAAGTATATTTTGGTTGGAAAAAAATATTCCCTGCGTAGAAATTTAATCATAATAAAAAAATCTTCTTTATCTAATTTTATTATATTTAATATTTAATATCATTAAAATAATGATATAGTAATTAAAGAAAAATAGAATATGTCACAATACGAATATTTAATTATATTAAGTGTATTTTACAGTGTCTTCTCTATTGTAATAAAAACTATGGTACGAAAAACCGATGAATTTCCATACAAATAACTATGAAATAAAAAACCTATTAGTGCTATTTTCAATACAAAGTAGGGAGTGGCCTAAGAATGAGTATATAACATAACACATACAAAGTAGGGAGTTCAGCGAAAATTTCCTTTTTTTGTGTGTGTTATTTTTCTTTTACAATTTCTTTTGGTTACATATTTTAAATAAGGAAGGATTTATTATATAAAATTTAGTTGATTTTAAAGTCCCAAATATTAGAAAAATAGTAAATAACAATTAGTCTATTGTAGACTCTTTTAATGAAGGGCAAAAAGTTCTGTCAACATTTATAAATATAGATGAAAAGTGAATTCCTCTAACGTCCAACTAAGAGACTCTATATTTATGGACTATACTATAAACTCTCAATTGATTCATGTCACGATCCAACCCACCGGGTCGTGCGGTACCTACTCTAACACCTAGATAGGAGAATCCTAAAAAAAATATTATGCGGAAGTTTAACAATTACCAATAAAAGGCCAAAAGAGTTATGAAATCACTTTATATCAACTTAAAAAAACTCTGATGGTTTATTACAAAGAACAATCTAACACCTCTAAGGATACTAGTCTAAACAGGTACAAGAGCTTCTAAAGATACAAAGTATAAATAAGGTAATGACACAGCTCCCACCATAAGGAAGGAAGAGTAGAAGCTGTTGAAGAATCATCTTCGTCTTCACCTAAGAAACATCATTGATCCCGCAAAAAGACTATGCCAAGTAGCGTAGCAAGAATAGTATCAACACAAACAACACGTACTGGTAGGCATCATCGGTCAACCCGATACCCACCGCATAATATAAACAAATCAACAAGAAAAAGACATGCTCTTAAGAAAATACACTCGCCAAACCTTTATGCACAAATTATTATCATTCCCATTAAACTCATTAAAGTAGTTCAAGCTTAACTTTCATCCCTTCTAGTTAGTCCGCTGCCAACTCTAATATAAATCAAGGCGTAGCCCTTCTATCATATAGAGGAGTTTCCAAACTACGGGCCACTACTAACTTTGTCTAGCCTGTCTACTATATTTAGCTTTCACACCAACACATGGACCTAGAATAAATAACATCTCACTTGGAAAAGGTAAACATTTAGGGGAAGTAAGGCTCACCTTGTAATTGTGTTGGCCCGCCAGGGCGGCCTGCCTGGAGATAGAAACTCCGAATAACCTCCCAATCCTCATTTTAACTCATGTGTCCACAGGACATCAACAATACCTGACTATTAAGTCATTAATCTCACTTCACAATGCATTGACTGCTTTTCACTTGATTACCGACAACCTCATAACTACTATGCAGATGCATCTAACACCCATAACATAATTCGAACAGACATACACAGGAACACATTATCAATTTATAATTTCAAAAGTAATATACAGTTTCACAAAGTAAATCTCAATTACAATAGTCAACATAGCTACATTTGGACCTTCGATCCTTTCATATCAACTACTGCACATGATGGCCTTGTTCAATTATGTTTGGGTCAATTTATCTATCATCAATAGTCAAGATCAATTTACATATGATAGTCACACAATGGTTCTCTTATGGAACCCATACACAAGCCATATATGTATCAGAATGTGACACCCAATCTAATAAATATGTCAGAACGTGACATCCGGTCATATATATGTGTCAAAATATGATACCCGATTCAATATATGTGTCGGCACGTGACACCCGATCTAATATCACAATCACAACCACAATCACATGTCTACAATGAATATTTCACACACTTGCACAATAAATTACAGGTTCATTGCATGCAATTGTTCATAATTAGTCATTTCATTAGTAATATATCAGCAAGGTTTCTTTATTCAAGGCATCACTTTGGGTAGAATAAGTTCAAGAATATGAATTTCACGGTCTTAGGATTATAGACCAATCACAATAACATATTATTCACCCAACCATAACAATTAAATGCATGATAAACATCATATTATTACTCTATCATTATTAAGATTCTCCCTATGATATAGTCTAAACCATAACTTACAGATACATGCCATCAAATAGGTTCATGGCATGAGATCTATCAACACTAAGTCATTCACATTTATCCTTTATTTCATGACTCGCATTACTCAAATAATTCACAGGAAATAATCAACATAAACACACACAATTATTGTATAAGCCTATCCTTATATGCATCATTAGCCTATAATCCCCAAGTCTCAGGATTTCGTTATGACTCAGCTATTGCTTATACTTAATCTCACAAGAATAATTGGACTTCTAATAGTTTCATCAAGATTAACATTTATATATTGGGTTTTTTATCACTAATCACATAATAATCATGACTCACAGCATACATTCCCACTATAAACAACAATTGACAATCATTTACCCATCCAGACTCTGTGCTCGAAGGCCTAGATATGAAATCACTCGTCAATCTACATTATATTAAGCATTGAGAATGAATTTATACTGCTCAATTGAGAAAACCTAGCCTACCCGGACTCCAAGAAATTATTGGAGGATTATAGATCAATCCCTGACTTTCGGAAGGAGAATCAATGGAGATGGCTTAAAATCTATGGGTTTTAGCCTTCCTTGCATTAGGAATCTCTTTTCCCCTTCTCTCCAAGCCTAGAATAGTTTCTTGGGGGATTTTTAGGGTAACCCTCATCTATTTTGGCACTTAGGGGAAGAATGAGATAATAAAAAGACACCTCTTTTGCATTCTGGCCCATTGGATCCTGCTCTGATGGTCCAGCACGGACAGTGCTCAGTAAAATGGGCATAAATTTGTATTTCGAACTCCAAATAAGGAAAATTTGATTGCGTTGGAAATATGACTCATAGACTTTTAATTTGATAGGTCATAAGCCACCTAATTATTTATAGGCTGAGAGGTATGGTCATTTGAAGGTGACCCTAGTTTAAACTCAAGTCCGAAATAAAATCGTAAAGATACTTTCAACTTAGCTTTGAGATAAGAGCATAATATGACCTTAATTCATAGCTAATGAACTCGCATACCAATAAATTGATTCTAGTATTATGACTACTAAGATTCGTATACTTTTACCGCAAATATTTTTAGTAACGACGGGCTAGGTCATCAAAATAGATACCAATTTACCCCTTGTTCGTCCTTGTACGACAACACAGTGAAGAGGGCACAAGCGATCTAACAGTCTTTCGAAACCAATGATGAGACACATTACAACTTAGTAAGAATCACATCCCAAACTAACTACTCTTACGTCAACCGCCATATGCAAATGTCAACTAACCCGTAATCCATTCAAAAAGTTTTTATGGAATACTATGTCCTTCACATTTCATGATTCCACCTTAATTCTCCTCAAACATTATACCTTGAGACACCCATATTTCTAAACCCCATAATTCATAAAGTTCATTAGAAACCATTCCAACTGAAATCTTGTCAACCTTTATACTAGGAGGAACTTTACTCGAGTATTTACACCTTAATAAATGTTATAACGAGCACATCATCCCCACACAAAGAGAAGTAAACACAATGTATCTCACAATCAAATATAAGAATCAAAATACCCTAAATAAGTATACAAGGATGCTCATTCAAAATCAATAATCGAGCATCAATCACATTTGTTGGCAATGACTTCGACATCACACTTTCCATCTCATCATACTGTCCAGGAATAAAAATGCAATTTAACATGTTCACACAATAATGAGGAAAGGACAAGTTCAAGCAATTCACAATCACAGTGAGACTATCAAGGCATATCATAATATTCACATCAATGTCAATATCAAGCATTTTCACATAAGGGTCCTCTCATAGGACCTAAAAGCATTTAGTATGTGTCAGAACGTGACACTCGGTCCAAAGTTTGTGTCGAAACATGACACCCGATTCAAATATGTGTCGAAACATGAAATTCAATCCAATTTATATGTCAAAATGTGATATTCAATCCCAACATACCAATAAATACAATTTCATTTTCATTAATCACTATTTTATCACAAGGAACAAGTTCATCACAAAACAGACCAGTAAGTGATCATTTCACATATAATCTAGCATATTTTTCTACTCATATACACATATGCATATCATGAAGCAATTTAACAAGTATATAAAATACATATGAAAAATAAAAGCATCACCTACCCCAGTCATCTATCTAACTTGACAACCACCAGTTCTTTATTACTGCGCACTGGTCTGAAAATGAGAGTTAATTATAATTCGTTCAGGAGCAAAAATATGGGACAGGGAAAAACAGAGGAAACAGGGATGAGATTCTGTATTGTCCTGTCCTGATCTAGTGGGATGGCTCCCGCTCTAGTGGGCCAGCTCTAGCGGGATGATCCCGCTCTAGCGGCGATTACGGGGACAGATTCTCAGAAAGGCTTTTCCTGAGAGTATTCTCTGTCCTAAATCCCTTTATTGACTCTCATGATTATGGCTTAGTCCAACTTGACTCCCCTAGCAGAATTTCAGCGGGGTCTATCCCAGAGTCGAACCCAGCACTATATATATACAAAGCTTTCCCCCATTATCTTGGCGCAATAACATGCACACCACAGGGATTGTTCATCACCCATCTTAACCCAAATAAATCATAATAAATATAAGCGCATATTAGAAACAACTAAAGCGTTGAGTTCCCATAAACTCAATTCTGTATCTTAAACAATCCAGACAAATAGAAACACAATTCAGCAACACTAAAGTCTTGAGTCCCCATAAACTCAATCAACAATCATGATCACAAGTATGAAACAACCCGAACCTTCAGACTCAAGTCTTAACTTTAGTAAACATATGAAATAGTATTAAGGCCTTTAACATAATTCCAAGATCAACTCAATCACTGCATAGATCAAAATTCAGCGTCACATATTTAGAACCAGCAATGAAACATGTTACAGAGATCTTTCATAACAACAAATTCTACTATTATGCAATAATAGCCATTTTTTACGTGGTTCCCAACTATTCCGACTGTCCTGAAACCAGAGTTTCTCTACAGTCACATACCATTCTTTTCCCTTACCATCAATGGTAAGTCCACTCACAAGTAAGAGTTGTATTTCCTCACGTAAGTATATCATTTAACACGTCAGAAACTTATTCATTAATCACATTATAGTTTATCACTAGACCATTGTACATAACCAAGTTTTGACACTTTTTCTGACAACAAGTTCACAAAAACCCAAACAATTATATCTCACATAATTTTAACCATTCAGAAAGTACCTTTTGCATGTAGATTTTATCTTAGGCAACATAAAATTCACAACACATCATATTATCCGTGCAAGAAAAATTCACACATCATATTATTCATGTAAGCATAATTCACATCTTCCATCAGGCAGACATCACTATGCACAAAATCACAAAATCTGCAACTATATCACACAAGCAAGTCAAACTCATTAACTTAATTCATTTTATGTATGACCATTCATTGATCATCAATGCACTAACACAACCTCTATGGCCAGATACCAATTGGAACCATCTCGGTTCTAATTTTTCTTTCTTGTGTCCCTTAAGCCGCGACAACGGCATCAAGTTTACTTTGTTGAGATACCAATTGGAATCTAGAGATATCAATTAGACTCAACCAATACTACAAGCGATAAAAATCATGAAAGGAGTGAAAAAATTGAATTACTTCCTAGAATGTTTTATAGCTTTCCGAATATTAGATGTGGACGTCAACACACCAATCCACAAAAGTCTATTCCATACTTGCTCTTGTACTGGGAGACCGGTAAACTGAGATCTGTTACCAACTTGTCATGATCCAACTCACCGGACCGTGTGGACACCTACTCTAACACCTAGATAGGATAACCCTAAAAAAATATCATGCGGAAGTTTAACAATTACCAATAAAAGGCCTAAAGAGTTATGACATCACTTTATATCAACTTAAAAAAACTCTGATGGTTTATTACAAGGAACAATCTAAACCTCCAAGGATATTAGTCAAAACAGGTCTAAGAGTTTCTAAAGATACAAAGTATAAATAAGGTAATGACACAGCTCCCACCATAAGAAAGAAAGAGTAGAAGCTGTTGACGAATCATCTTCGTTTTCACTGAAGAAACATCACTGACTCTGCAACTAGACTACGCCAAGTGGCATAGTTAGAGTAGTATCAGTACAAACAACACATACTAGTAGGCATCATCGGTCAACCAAATATCTACTGCATAATATAAAGAAATTAACAAGAAGAAGACATGCTCTTAAGAAAATATACTCGCCAAACCTTTATGCACAAACTATTATCATTCCCATTAACCTCATTAAAGTAGTTTAAGCCTAACTTTCATCCCTTCTAGTTGGTCCGTTGCTAACTCTAACATAAATCAAGGCCTAGTCCTTCTATCACATAGCGGAGTTTTCAAACTACGGGCCACTACTAACTCTGTCTAGCCCGTCTACTATATTTAGTTTTCACATCAACACATGGACCTAGGATAATTAACAATATAATTGTTTTTACTGATAAAAAGAGAGTTCTGAAATATACGATAAAAGAAAAAAGAGGAAATATCAATAGATTTTTTTTTCCCTTTACAATTAGTGTTGGTAGATATTTTTTTCCTTGGGTACCTAAAAGTCATAAGACATGGTAAGAAAAAGGAAAGGAAAAATGTGAATGTTTTTTTTTCCGATTCATCTTCAATAAAATTAATTGGTATGGTCAAAATGAAATATGTGAGCCTCAAATTAACAGGCTCTTGTCAATTTTGTTGATTGTTGATGTTTTTTCTGTTCTTTATCTTTGTTATTTAATTATTACTTTAATATTTAAAATTTTAAAAGTAATGAAAATCATAGCTATTAATTTTTTACTTATTTGTTAAATATAAGAACTCTTAATATTAGTATTTTAAAATTGATTAAAATTTTACTTTTTCTTACTGAAATTTTCTTATTAAAAGTCCATATTTATATTTGTAGATTATTAGCTTTCCGTATTTGCCTATTATTCCTATACTTAATCAATGACAAAACAATTGTCTCCAATTTATTCGTATGAATTATTTGCTAATTTTAGGATTTAATTCAGTTTTTATTTCTTTAAGAATCTGATAAACTTTATTTGACAAGAAGAAAATAGCAACTTTCGAGTATATATAAAACTTTGAATTTGTTAGGAATAGTTGATTAGTTTGTTTAATGTTATTTTTAGGACGATTAAAATGCTAGAATATTTAATAATTGATAATTTTATTATATATTTAAGTTATATATTATATTAAAAGATTATTATTTTTAAATATAATTTTGACAATAATCTTGCTTATCCTTCTGATGAGCAAACTTTCGTCTCTCTTTTCTAGATTCATGGATATTGAATCAATCAAACGCACTTCTAACACCTGTTCTACTTTTGGAAGACCCTGTGTTATATCACTAGATCAATCCTATGATTTGACTTGAATTGCTAATATCAGAGTAGCAACCAAAAACGAAACTTAATGCTGATTAAACTTTTTACCTTTCATTAAAAGACTCCGTTTTAGATAAAATCGTCTTTTCACTATTTTTGTTAAATTATAATTTAATCGTTTATTTATTTAATTTTAGGATTCACTTTCGGATTAGATTTTCTTTATACCAATTAATATTATTGATGTTGTCCTTTTTTTAAAAAAAATTAAATTTAGTATCACTTTAGATTTAGAACTACTATTCTACCTAAACTGCAGTACGCTCCAAACAAAAATATTAGGTTAAGTTTTGAAACGAAGAATCATAATTTTGTGGATGTATTTTAAGTAAGTTCTATTGATTTAGATAATAATATGATTTGATGAATTAGTTTCAAAAAGCTCACTTTCAATTTTAGTGGCAAAATTCTAACTTTATGTTCTCAGTTGTGACTTCTCAATTTCTTATGATGCTCTTTAATTAATTTTTTTTCTTTCTTTCAATTTTTGTGTTGCTTATGATATATCACGTAATTTCATGGAGTTCAACTTAAAATTTTAAATTAAAACTAAATAAGAATACATATTTATGTATAATCTCACTTAAATAATAATTATTGATATTAATTAGTGGATGTAATAATACTGGTGGTTAGGGCTGTACAGGGCAAATCGATAAACCGCACCAAACCGACAAACCGAACCAAACCGGAAAAAAAATCGACTAGTGGTTTGGTTTGACTTGGTTTGGTGTTTGGAAAAAAAACCCGACCATTATAGGGTTGGTTTGGTTTTAACTAAAAAAGGTCAAACCGAACCCAAACCGACCCGATTATAGATATACTACTTTTAAATTATGTTATACATACAAATATTTATTAAAATGTAATTTATAAATACTTTTTTAATTTTTTTTATAATTTTTGTTTTCTTTCTTACATTTAGATTTGGACTTGAGAAGTCCATCTAAATAATATACAAAAAAACCCATCTTATAAAGTTATATTATAAAGTTCAAACTTTAAACAGTGTTCTGCCTCCATCTTATATGTTGATATTTTGTAGTAGAACTCTTTTTAAGAAGCACTGCTCTGTGCTTTTTATTAGATACTATGAAAACTCCGAGAAATCCAAAAAAAATCTGAAAAACCCAAAAAATCAGAAAAAACCCGAAAAACCTGAGAAAAATTGATATAAAAAAACCCGACTTTTATTGGTTTGATTTGGTTTATAAATTTAATAACCCGATACAAATGATTTGATTTGGTTTGTAAAAAATCTGAATCAACCCGGTTCATGTACACCCCTAGTGGTGGTGATAATAGCAAATGATGGATAATGGTGATGGCGGTTGATTACGGTGATCATTGACGACAATAGTTGTTGTAGTTGGGCTAAGGATGGTGGTTGTGGATGGTAGGTGATGGTAATTGACGATGTTGATAGTTGTGGGTGGTGGGTGAATGTAGATGGAGTAGAGGTGAACTGTATCTTTGCAAAATATGTAATAACGGATGTCAAAATAAATATCAACCAATGACTTGAAACCAACAACATTGAAAGGGAAGGATAAAAATATATAACTATACTTCTTTTTCAATGTTCTATACAAATTACACATAAAAGAAAATATAGATCCGGTGTAATTTAAAGCATTCATAAAATTAAAATTTGATCAATTAAAACACACGAAAAAATCATAAAATACGAACACAAACATAAAATTTAATTCGAATAACAAAAAAAATAATTAAAAAGAATACTCCGAATGGTCACTTTAGGTTTATGCTTCAGCAACTAATCTACATTGTTCGATTAAAAAAAATATGTTAAGATTCAACAATCAATATGTTACGACCCTGACCCGCCGTGTCTGACACCCAAAATAACCCTCTAGTGGGAGAACCATTTTTATAGCCCAACTTATCAAACTTAAGAGATAACAATTAAAGACTTGCGGAAGCAGAAATAAAACCAAAATTAATACTGAGTTCCCATAAACTCAGTCAATAATTTAATAACAACGAAACGTTATTAGTATGTTTTTCGAAAATGAGAAAAATAATTGAATCTTATTAGTATGTTTTTTGAATTATTGAATCGTAAAGTGATATTGTGTAATGACCTGTCCCCGTCATTAGAAATAAGCCAATGAGAAAGGATTTCGGGCCAGAAAATTTCGAGTAGTAACCTCAGAAAAAGTTAGCCTAGGCTAGACTCAGACGAATTCTGAGTCAGGTGAAGTCTAGGGTGATCATATGAATGATGGGATGTCAAATCTCTAATTTGATTGGATAGGCTGATAGCCAAGACAATACAGAGCATTTATGGCTTCGCGAAATCATATTCAGACGAGTAAAACTCTCGGAATTGAATTTAGCGTGAAGGGTATATTTTAGTACGTCTTGGAAAGAGGATATGTTGTGAAATGGGGGCTTGGAGATCAAACTTTGAGCTCTCTGTTTCCGTGCAACCCGCCAGAACCGAATTTCTCTCTTTAGAGCGGCCCCGCCACAGCGGGATGGGTCCCGTTAGAGCGGAGCAGACGTGACTTAAGTTAGGGAAAAATCCAGAACTGTCTTTTTCTGCAAAAATTGTTCCAAAAATTTCAGGAGGCGACCTAGGGCGATTTCTATCAATTTCCCACGAATTTCCACGCTTAAGGTAATGATTTTAATCCCTAAATTCATCCTTTGATTCCTAGAACCTAGAACTATGGTTGACAATTATTGGGGGAGGGTTTGAACTGAAAACTAATGGTGGAAAATAGTCCTAGGGTGGGGTTGGGATCATGGATTTGGCATAGGGTGTAAATTGTGTTATATTTCATGATAGTTAGGCTATTGTATTGATCCTTTATATGTATTTACTGTTTTCACACATAATCTATATGTATATGTATTTACTGTTTACATATATATAAGTACAATATTTTCTTATCGACGTGGCACACAAGTACAAAGCACGTATCCTAAACTAGTAAAATAAAATACCCAAACACCACATTATACAATAGGAAGTAAGTATCTGCAAAATAGAACTTAAATGTACACAAGTAAGTTGAAAACCTTTAAACTTGTGAGCTTGTATAAATTGCATAACCACAATAACAGTCTTATTGGTAGATCCGTTCAAGTGGAAACGAATTTGTTCTACGAATTCCCTCCCCCCACAAAATTAAAGTAGCTAAAAAATGTACAATTAAATCATATGAAAATGGAACAACTTAAAAATATGTAACTGACTATTAGAATATATGGTAATATATTCTGACAGATTTGTAACAAATTGTATATATTTAGTTTCCATATATAGATAGTTAGTTTCCTTGTATTAGACGCTTGTATTAGGTGTATATATACTTATTATATTAATGAAATAAAGCAAGGGATTAATTTCTTTCATGGTATCAGTTGTCTAGGGCAAATTCTCTCCTTCTTCTTCTAGGTCTCCCGCCGCTGCAGCCCCCCTCGCCTTCCTCGTCCTCGCTTTTTCACCATGTCTACCTCCAAATCTTCCTTTCATCCTGCTCTTGCTGTCTCCAACATCAAGAACCATGTTCCGATCACTCTTGAGATGGAGAATGTCCAATATTCCACTTGGGCGGAACTATTTAAGATTCATGCACGATCCCATCGGGTAATTGATCATATTATTCCTTCGGCGGCAGGAACGGAGAAACGGCCTCAACAGGAGGAGGACAAAGAACTGTGGTCCACCCTTGACGCCACCGTTCTCCAATGGTTCTACGCTACTATCTCTCATGATTTGTTGCATACAATTCTGGAACCTGACACCACAACGATGGAGGCTTGGAATCGTTTGCGTGATATCTTCCAGGATAACAAACACTCTCGTGCTGTCACCCTTGAGTACGACTTCACTAATGTCGACATGGTCGATTTTCCCAATGTCTCTGCCTATTGTCAACATCTCAAATCTCTGGCGGATCAACTCAAGAATGTTGGCTCTCTAGTGGCTAACGATCGTCTAGTTCTTCAATTGGTCTCGGGCCTTACCGAGCCCTACCAAGGTGTGGCGACTCTTATTCACCAACGCGACCCTTTGTCATAATTTTATCAAGCTCGTTCGATGGTCACTCTTGAAGAAGCTGGCTATGCTAAGAAAGCAGCCCAAAGTTCCTCCGCTGCATTAGTTGCTCGCTTGTCTGAAGGTCCCACTGATGTTTCTGATAATTCCTCTTCCCACCTCCATAATAGGGGTGGAAAGAGGCACCACAACTGCAACAATAATGGAGGCAGATCTTGCGGCAGCCATGGCAGTCGTAGCGGCGGAAGGGGAGATGGCAGCAGCGACAGTCCTACTGGCCGTGGAGGTCAGTTGGGTGGCAGTAGCAGTCGCGGCAGCATTGGGCAGCATTTAACGGCGCAGCACTCTCCACAATTTTCTCCTTGGTCTGGCGGACAACAGTGGCCATGGCTTGCCTTTTGGGGTCCTTGGGCTGTCCCACCATTTCCATATCCGTCAACCACTTGGTCCCGACCCATTTATGGACAGCAGCAGCCACCAAGAGCGGGTGTTCTTGGCCTCCGACCCCAGGAGGCATACACCGCAGCCCCTACGCCTATGGACATTGAGGCCGCAATGCATACTCTTGGGATCACTCCTCTGGATACAAATTGGTACATGGACACCGGTGCCACTTCTCACATGACATCCAATCAAGGTAACCTCACGTCCTATTTTAATAAGAACATTAATCGTGGTATTATGGTTGGTAATGGTCACTCTATTCCAATTCACGGCTATGGTCACACAACTTTGTCTTCCCCGGGTCCTCCCTTGCACTTAAAAAATGTCCTCTATGCACCTCATTTAGTTAAAAATTTGGTGTCCGTCCGCAAATTTACCATTGATAACTCTGTTTCTGTGAATTTTGATCCCTTTGGGTTTTCTGTGAAGGATTTTCAGACGGAGAGGTTGGTAATGAGGTGTAACAGTCGAGGAGAGCTTTATCCAATCACCAATCCAGTCACTTTACCATCTACTTTTGCGACTTTGGCACCTTATCTTTGGCATGATCGTTTGGGTCACTCAGGCGTACCTGTGTTGAATTCCCTTAGGAAGAATAAATTAATTGATTGTACTCAAAGTAGCGATGTTCGTATTTGTCATTCGTGTCCTCTTGGAAAACATGTTAAGTTGCCCTTTTATGCATCAATCTCTTACACTCGTATACCATTTGATATTATACATAGTGATCTTTGGATGTCACCCATTTTGAGTTCCTCCGGTCATCGATATTATGTCTTGTTTATGGATGATTATTCTAAATTCTTGTGGACATTTCCTTTATCACACAAATCACAAACCTTTTCCATATTTTTAAATTTCAAGACATTTATTCGAACTCACTTTGAACGGAATATTAAGAATATACAATGTGATAATGGCAAGGAATTTGATAATGGACCTTTTTGGGACTTCTATAAAATCAATGGTCTGTCATTTCGTTTGTCTTGTCCTCACACGTCCCCTCAAAATAGAAAAGCCGAAAGACAAATCCGTACGATTAATAACATTGTTCGTACCTTATTAGCTCATGGTTCCCTTCCTCCTTCCTTTTGGCATCATGCTTTACAAATGGCAACTTACCTTCTCAACATTCTTCCTCATAAACTGTTAAACTATCACTCTCCTCTTAGCATTCTTTATCGGAAGGATACCTCTTATTCCCATCTTCGTGTCTTTGGGTATTTATGTTATCCTCTCTTTCCCTCAACACTAAAAAATAAACTTCAACCCCGGTCAATCCCGTGTATTTTTTTGGGATATCCGTCACATCATCGTGGGTATAAATGCTATGATTTGTCCTCTCAAAAAATCATCCTTAGCCATTACGTACTCTTTGATGAGACGCAATTTCCTTTTGCCAAGTTACATACCCATCAAAATCACACATACCAATTTCTAGAAGATGGACCCTCTCCATATGTGGCTCATCATCTCGCTAACCCTACGAACCCATCGGCTCCACCCCTTTCTGCCGCACTGTTTCCAGCCCCGTCGTGTCCAGTGGGCGAGTTTGCCCCTTGCCTAGGCAGCTTCCTTCCTCGCTGCCTGGGCAGTCTACCCCGTCTTCCACTCTTCCTCCTCTCTCTTCTCCTCGACCCACTCCCGTCTCTCCCTCTAGTCTACCCACCGGTCCTGTTACTAGGAGTAAGCATGGGATCTACAAGCCTAAGAGGTCTTTTAACCTTCTTACATCCATCTAGAAGTCCCCTTTACCCCATAACCCTGTGTCCGCTCTTCGTGACCCAAATTGGAAATTAGCTATGGATGATGAATATAATGCTCTTATTAAAAATAAGACGTGGGTGTTGGTGCCCCATCCTCCTAATATTAATATTATTCGGTGTATGTAGATTTTTGCTCATAAGAAAAAATCGAATAGTTCGTTTGAGCGACATAAAACCCGTCTTGTAGGTGATGGTAAAACCCAACAGGTTGGCGTGGATTATGGTGAGACATTTAGTCTGGTTGTCAAATCGGCGACTATTCGTACAGTTCTTAGTCTAGCTCTCTCCAAGGCATGGCTGATTCACCAACTTGATGTCAAAAATGCTTTCTTATACGGCGAACTCAAGAGGACTGTGTACATGTATCAACCTTTGGGTTATCGGGATCTTGATTGGCCTAATCATGTCTATTTGCTGCAGAAATCTCTATATGGACTGGAACAGGCTCCGCGGGCTTGGTATAAATGGTTTGCTGACTATGTCTATACTCTTGGGTTTTATCACAGTAAGATCGATCATTCCTTTTTTGTTTATCGTCGAGGTTCTTCTATGGCGTATCTTTTATTATATGTCGATGATATTATTTTAACTGCTTCCTCTGATGAGCTTCGCCAGTCTACCATATCACTTCTTAGCTCCGAATTTGCTATGAAGGATTTGGTCCTATTGAGCTATTTCTTGGGCATTGCTGTCACTCGTCATACAACCGATTTATTTTTATCTCAAAAGAAGTATGTAGCTGAGATTATTGACCGTGCTGACATGTCCTCGTGTAAGCCGTCTCCTACTCCAGTTGATACAAAGCCGAAGCTTGGGGCTACTACCAGCACACCGTTTGCGGACCCTTCACTTTATCAGAGTCTTACCGGGGCACTACAATACCTAACATTCACAAGACCCGATATTACCTATGCTGTGCAACAGGTGTGCTTGTTCATGCATGATCCACGGGATGAGCACATGCACGCTCTCAAGCGCATTGTGCGCTACCTACATGGTACGTTGGAGTATGGTCTTCACTTGTATCCCTCTTCCACAACCAACCTTGTCTCGTATACTGATGTTGATTGGGATGGGTGCCCCAACACACGGCGTTCGACGTCGGGTTATTGTGTCTTTATGGGTGATAACTTGATCTCATGGTCTGCCAAACGTCAGGCTACTTTATCCCGTTCGAGTGCCGAGGCAGAATATCGAGGGATTGCCAATGTGGTTTCTGAGTCCTGTTGGTTACGAAATTTGCTTTTGGAACTTCATTGTCATATTCCATGGGCTACTTTGGTTTATTGTGATAATGTTAGTGTCATATATCTGGCTGGTAATCCTGTTCAGCATCAACGCACTAAGCACATTGAGATGGATATGCATTTTATTCGGGAGAAGGTGGCTCGTGGCCAGGTTAGGGTACTACATGTCTCCTCTCGTTATCAGATTGCAGATATCTTCACCAAAGGCCTTCCGTTGGTGTTAGTTGAAGACTTTCGGGACAGTCTTAGCGTTCGGGGGTGTGTTAGAATATATGATAATATATTCTGACAGATTTGTAACAAATTGTATATATTTAATTTCCATATATAGATAGTTAGTTTCCTTGTATTAGACGCTTGTATTAGGTGTATATATACTTATTATGTTAATGAAATAAAGCAAGAGATTAATTTCTTTCACCGACTATAATCACGATTCAAATCTTATTCATGATCCTAGAGTTTCAAATTCATGAAAAACACTGGACTTTATCACCTTATTTGTGTTCTTGTGGAGGTCCATAAGTAACAATTTCTAGTATGATACATATCATAAAGATGAAAAGATAGTATGAGATAAAGTTAGTAAAATGTTCAAATTAAACAAAATGTGAAAGAATTAACATTTTATAGTATTTATTTATATTATATACAAATATTTTTAGGATAATATTTTTTATTTGTATATTGAACAAAAAAAATAAATAAGAATCCCATTTATTTTCATGAAAGCCATTTTCTTGGGAAATACTTTTCAAAGGAAAACATTTCCAATCATACCGAACACACCTAAGATTTCTTAATCACTTAGGACTAGTTGGTCGCTGTAAACTGATTTCTTTTTCTATGAAGTCTGTTTTGATTAGACATTATTATTATGAGAGTATCAATAATATTATTTACCTTTTTTGTAATTTATAAGTTGTTTTTAAATCTGGTTTATATTTGTTTCCAAAGCAAATTTCATAAAGATGTTAAATTAGAAATTACGGATCATAATGTACGCTCATTTATCTGTTTTAAATAATATTAATCTTTTATATGACGATCATAACTTATTAAATATAAACAAACATTATTTTAGGAGTAGTAATAAGTGTTTAACTAATTCTCGTAAGTCATCTTGCTAATTGATAATTAAGTGACAACTTATATGCACATCTTTTTTCGAAATTTGATATTTTAAAACACTTTTTGAAAATATGCACAATTTATAGACAAACATTTCTCAAATTATTTGATCAAACAGAAAATGCTATTCTACAAAAAAATAAAAATACTTAGATAAGAATTACTTCTCCAAATAAATTGATTTTGGCAGTGTAATGATCTGAATTGTCATTAGATAAGATTTGGAGAAAACACAAGATATTTATTCAACTGGGTCCTACCATCTCGCCAGAGTGGGATGATCCCGCCTTAGCGGCGCTGCTAGAGCGGGAATGTGGCCACCAGAGCGGGAGGACGTGAGTCAGAAACTTAAGTTGCGATTTTCTTATTTCTCTCACTTCTCTCAAGGATAAATTAGAGGCGAGAGTTACTGCAAAAACCCTCCAAAATGCTGCTCTTGACTTGAGAAGAAGAGAGAGGGAATCTCAGCATTGGAAGACTTTCAACCAGTGAAATTCAATCCGGTCTTGCCTGTAGAACATCTGAAACCAAAGACTTCAGCAACATTATTTCTCCACGGTTGCTTGGCGCCCTGGTAGGCTAGACTTCTCTTTTCTGAGTAGTAAATCTATACCTATTGTGTAGTATGGAAGAAAATTTAATGAGAAATCGTATAACTAAGTTGTGGTCATGGGTCACGGGCAGAAATTCGATTGTGTTAGGGTCTAATTTGAATGTGACCTGGGTAAAAAGGTGTTGTAATGATTGAGGAAGAATATTTGTTGTGATATTATTGCATACAGACGGTTATTTTATAATGGGCATAGTATTGTGTACAAGAATATGAAACTAAGTAGATATTGATGATAAACCTTAAAGGTTTGGTAGTGTATGTGATGGTTTTGTTCCCGTATATGTTTCATATACTTGTTAAATTGATTCATGATATGCATAGGTGCATATGATTAAGGGAAACCGGTTAGACTTGATGCAATGATTAATTGCTGGCTTGTTTTGTGATGAATCTATTTTTGGTGATATAAAGTGGTCTGTTGTTGATAGTTGTGGTTGGTTTGCATAATTGGATTGGGTGTCATGTTCTGATACATATTTGGATTGGGTGTCACGTTCTGACACATATTTGGATCGAGTGTTACGTTTTGACACATTCTTGACTAGAGGGCCAAGTATGTGTGTGTGGATGGTTCCATTAGAGAACCTGATGATATTGGTATTTGCATGTAATAATAATGTTAGGGGTAAATGAACTATGAACGAAGGACCTATGAATGAACCCTTGAATTGAGGTATGCTATTTATAAAGAGATACGAGTATGTATAAACTTATGATAGTCAGAAGATGGGCCGTATTAGGCTTGGTGTGACTCATGTGTTGTATGATGTATTCTATGTTCATAGGCTTAGAGGTGAAAGTTGCTTGTTCATAGATAGTTTTATCATTGAGGTGTTCATGAATAACTGTGGTAGTAGTAGTGGTTACTTATGACTGAGTTAGTGTGGAAGTGTGGTTGTGGAATAGCTAGGCCCTCTGTTGTGAGACAATTGGACCAGGAGTAGTGGTGGCTGGATGAAATCATTAAGCGGCTAAGGTTGTTAGGTGGAGACTGTTGGGGTGATTGAACAATAGTAATGTGGGTCCATAACCCACAGTTTGTAAATTGTAACTAGAATGAGTAGTGGATCTCTGGAGTATAGAGTGGTAAATACCTTAAGGGTGAGAATAAGGAGTGTACCTATTGATTGGGGTAGAGAGTTAATATAGTCTAATTTTTATGATCTCTCTTATTTTTCTGTTCATGTACTATGCAGTAGGTATCAGATTATACGATGATTCATATCAGTACACGTTGTTTGTACGGATACTATTCTTGCTATGTCACTTGGCATAGTCTGGTTGCAGGGTCAGTTATGTCTCTTAGGTGAAGACGAAGGTGATCCTCCAGTAGCTTCTATTTTTCCTTCCTTACGGTGGAAACTGGGTCATTATTCCTTTATTTTATTACTACTCTTAGAAGCTCTTGTACCTGTTTTAGACTAGTATGAATGAAATTTTTACTTGTTATTTGTACAAGTGTATTATTACAGATTTCTATAAGCGTGTAGTTTAATTACTCAAGATTTGATTTTAAATTCCACAATGCATTTATATAAGGGGTTAAGAGTTCTTCTACTTAGGATGTAGAGTGGTTGCCCGCACATCCCAGTGGGTTGGATCGTGACAAATTGGTATTAGAGCCCAGGTTACTGATCTTTCAGTACAAGAGCAAGTGTGGAATAGACTTCTGTGGATATCTAATCTTCAAGAAGTTATGAAATATTTTAGGAATTAATTCTATTCTTTCTCTCTTATTCGTGCGGTCTGTCGCTTGTGGTATGGGTTGAGTCTAATTGATATCTCTAGATTCCAATTGTTATCTCAATGAAGTAAACTGAATATCGTGGTCACGGCTGAATGTACACAAGTAAAGGAAATTGGAATCAAGAAGATTCCAATTGGTATCTTGCCTTAGAGGCAGTGAGAATGCGTAGATGATTAACTAATGGTCATCCACAAAGTAGACTTAATTGATAGCTTTAAATTGCTTGAGTTATGTAGCTGAATTTGTGATTATGTGCCCAATAAATCCGAACTTGATGTGGGAAATACTTTTGCCTGCGTGTGGAAAGTATGTGATATATGTTTGCCTATAGTTTTGTGAGATTGATGTCTGTGAGATTGATGTCAGAAGAGAGTCATAATTGAAGGTATGCACATTAGACTTTGTAATACCCAAGGTGATTAAAAAATGTGTTCTGACGCGTTAAATGATATACTTATGTGATGGTATGCGGCCGGTAAATAGTTCATGGACTTACTATTGGTAAAAATTAGTAAGAAAAAATAACAAATTGGGACTGTAGAGAAACTTTAATTTCAGGGTAGTCAGAATTTGGTTAGAAATCAGGTGAGAAAAAGAGCTAGTGTTGTACATTAGCATAAGGATAGTTATAAAGATTTCCTTAACATATTTCATAGCTGGGTTAGAATAATGTGTAACAAAATTATGTCTATCTTTTATAATAGGTTGAACTGTTAGCGGGAGATAATAAGAACTCAATGTTTCCAATGGTTCTAAATTATGCTTATTTTGCCTTGATGCCATTGGTCTAATGAGGAGCGATAATCCCTATGGTAGTGCTGGGTTCGACTATGGGATAGTGTATGCTAAATATTCTAGTGAAAAGAGAGTCAAATGGGTTAAGTTTAACTTTGGGAGTCTAAGGGGGATATGGGACAAGAAGCACCTCAAGAGAAAAATTCTTGAGGATTCTGTCTCGGCGGCAATTCCCGCTAGAGCAAAAATTATCCCACCAGAGTAGGATTTTGCACGACAGAAACTATAGAGGGAGTCCCCTATTTTTCCCCCTACTTTTGCAATGATCTTTTAAGCGCAAATGGCTAACTCTAGAATGAATATAATACTAAGCAGATGTTGAACGACCATATAAATGATGGTAATTATATGTACGACGATGTGAAGAAATTAAAAAGCATTCGGTGCTTACAAAAATAGAGAAAAATAGTAAAAAAAGCAGTAAATTATTTATTTCTTGACCAAACGGAGCAAACCAATCAAATACCCAAGTCTAAAGGGAAGGAGGGCGAGTGTCCTCATCAGAATCCAACCTTTTCGGAGGGTACTCTCCTGCCCAAGCCTCGTTCAGAAAAATGAACTCGCTAAAATCCTTGGTCTCCTAGGTGGGAAGCTCCCTCTGGGAGCAACGCAAGAGAAGATGATAATAATAGTCTTCCACATCCTCATCATGAGGTTGTCTCTCTCTCTATGCTCTTTCTCCTCTCCCACCGTAAATGGCGACGAAACATCTCAACCTCCATGACAGTAGCTGGTGGCACTGGGGAAGGGCTCTCAACAAAGCGTCCTCCTAGTCGCCTCCAAAGTGCAACCAAATCCTTCTCCAAGTGAGGGTCGATTGGTGGTAGTGACTGAGTAGGAGGGGCAGCGACTGAGTAGGAGGGGCAACATTCTCGTCCTAGTCCTCTCCCTCTGCTACTGCTGCCTGGCTGCTTTCGGCCCTGTCAAACTCTTGCTTCTTTTGTCCCCAAGATGAGGTTCGCCTGATGAGCAAGGGATAGAAAAGGAGATCCATGAGGAGTACCTCGTCAGAGTCCAGCAGTGGCACCCAGGTCAACTTGCACATGGAGGAGATCAGGCCCTGCAGGAAGAATGCCTTCTTGTTACCACTGTAGAAAATCTTCCACTCTGACACAATCTAAGCTCCCACATTCAGGCCTATCTCCTAAATAGCACAAGCCACCACAAGATCTCGTGGGAAGGTCATGTCGGTGCAGTTGCCTGATGGGCGGATCCTCCTGGCCACCAAGTATAGCCACCTTTTGGCCTCGTCTGACTAGTCCGTGCTAGTGATACCCTCTGTGATGGGTCAGTAGACCCTGTTCCTGTGCTTTTAGGCTATAGAGTATCCCGTAGCCACTCTAGGTCTATCTCTCTCAGCTTGTCCTCATAGTCAGCACTGGATTCCTCAGATACCTTTAGTACATCATTGATGTAAGAGGGACTCAGTAGGATATCCACTCCTCGAATGTGAATGGTAGGTCAAGGGTCGTCCCAGCATACTGTGTGGAGTATAGCATAGAACTCCCTTACCTAACTAGTGCAGCCGGGGGGAGGGGATTGAGTCAAAGGACCCCACCCAAACTCCTCCAGCCCAGCATGAAAAATGGGTAGATTATCTGCCACCCCCAGCATATAGAAGCCCCTCTCTAGTAGGAACTTATTATTTTGGTAGTCATGATTCTCTCCCAGGTAGCGGCATTGAGGAATCTGACAAAAGAAAGGTTGGCATCGTCGTTGTGAGCCATAGTACTGTATCTACAAGTTTCACAAAATTTTTTAGTTAGAACTCAATAGTATACGTGTAAAACCAAGGGTCGAGGGGGAGGGAGAGGGCCTCAAATGCGAGGCAACTGCCTGGCAAAATCCCGCCAGAGAGGCAGGATCCCGCCAGAGTGGGATAAAGATCATCAGAGTGGGCTTCATCCGAAAAGAACACCAGGCACGATTCATGGCGCCTCCCCTCCCCCAAATCACTTATTTCTTCAAAATTTTTATAGATGAGCATCCCTAAGTGTCCTGGTAACCTTATTTACAAAACAAATTGGTTCAAAAACTACAAATAAATAGCATAATAAAGGTTTGGTCCAAAAAAAACCTTTCAACTTCCACCTCTATATTCTAGTTTGATGTGGATGAAATCCATTGCTAACCTTACGCCCAAGACGTCAGAAAGACATTGTGGACGTAAGGGGAGGGTCCATGCTACGTTAATCTAACAATGCAAGCAATGTACTTCAAAGAGGGTTGAAAACTACCCTATGAGCTGTTGATTCTACTAATTATTAGCATGCTACCATTAAAATGTACTTGTTAGCATTAATTTAAAGTTAAGGACAAGATTCCTACCGTAGAGTAAATAATCGGAGTGAAGAGTTTGAGAGAGTTTTGGGGGAGTTTGAGATAGTTTTGGTGGAGTTTGAGTGGGAGAATATGAAGAATGGGGATAAACCATTCTTATTCCACTCTTTACTTGTCACATTCATTTTGCCAGAGCGGCAGGATCCCCGCTTTAGCGGCGTCGCTCCAATAGGAAGAATCCCTCCAAAGCGGGATGAGGTGGGACAGTGTGATTTGAAAAGTGGTCAGCTTCTTGTAAATATTCCTGTCAGGCGTGCATTCGTGGTAATTACATTCTCACCGTAATTCAAAGTACGTGAATTTTTCTTAGAATTTGGGCAGTGGTCGTTTCTTCAAGTACACCCTAAATTGGTTCTGTCTTTCCTCAAGTGTCATTCAAAGATGAACGAGGGGTAAATTGGTATCTATTGTAATGATATGAACCATCATTAGATAAGATTAGGAGAAAATGCAAGAAATTTATTCAATTGGTTCCCACCATCCCGCCAGAGCGGGATAATCCTGCCTTAGCGGCGCCACCAGAGTGAGAATGTGGTTGCTAGAGCGGGAGGATGTGGGTTAGAAGCTTAAGTCGCAATTTTTTTATTTCTCCCACTTCTCCAAAGGGTAAATTAGAGGCGAGGATTACTGTAAAAACCTCCAAAAGGCTGCTCTAGACTTGGGAAGAAGAGGGAGAGAATCTCAGCATTGGAAGGCTTTCAACTGGTGGAATTCAATCCAATCTTGCCCGTAGAACATCTGAAACCAAGGACTTCAGCAACATTATTTCTCCAAGGTTGTTTGGCGCCCATGTAGGCTAGAATTCTCTTTTATGAGTAGTAAATCTATACCTACTATGTATTACGGAAGAAAATTTAATGAAAAATCATAAAACTAAGCTGTGGTCATGGCTCACGGCCAGAAATTCGGTTGTGTTAGATTCTAATTTGAATGTGACCTTGGTAAAAAGGTGCTATAATGATTGGGGAAGAATATTTGTTGTGATATTATTATGATACCATTGCGTATAGACGGTTATTTTATAACGGGCATAGTATTGTGTACAGGAATATAAAACTAAGTAGATATTGATGATAAACCTTAAAGGTTTGGTAGTGTATGTGATAATTTTGTTTCCCGTATGTATTTCATATACTTGTGAAATTTCTTCATGATATGCATAGGTGCGTAAGATTAAGGGAAACAGGTTAGACTTGATGTAATGATTAATTGTTGGTTTGTTTTGTGATGAATCTATTTTTGGTGATAGAAAATGGTCTGTTGTTGATAGTCGTGGTTGGTTTGAATAATTGGATCAGATGTAACGTTCTGATATATATTTTAATCGGGTGTCATATTCTGACACGTATTTCAATTAGGGTACATGGGTGTTTTACGTGTTATTTGTACAAGTGTATTATTACAGATTTCTATAAACATCTGGTTTAATTACTCAAGTTTTGGTTTAAATTCCGCAATGTATTTATATAAAGGGGTTAAGAGTTCTCCTACTTAGGATGTAGAGTGGGTGTCCGTACGGCCCGGTGGGTTGGGTTGTGACAGGCAGCTTATCCAAGAAGATTTTAACTGTACAAAATGCATCTACTCTTTTAAGTTGCTAGATAAACTGTACGTTAGTGGCTCATGTTAGTAATTTCTATTTTGTGGACTCACATATTAATATATTTGTACATAGATATGCCATCGTTCCATGATCCTTTTCTAATAATCATGATGGAAATTTTATAAGAAAATGTACCTTTCATGAAAAGGTATTCTACGAAAAGGTACCTTTCATGAAAATAAATTCTATTAAAGGTACTTTTCAACATGAAAATGCACCTCTAAAACTATAAATAAACATGATCCCTAAATCAGAAGATATATTCTTTTCTTTTTCTCTCCATCTCAGATAAAGAATAACACAAAGAATTATCTTCAAGGTTTAGAAAATCAAGTCCTTCAATCAAGTAAATTATTATCATGGATAAAGGTTAGTGTTGCCTTTTCATTCTTTTATAGTGATATTTATGTCTAGTAATTTACTTATGATCCTGGATTGATTATATAAAATTTTCTAGCAAGTTGTATCTAAGCATGATCAAGTTAGATCATTAGACGTGTTTTGTTTTTTGAAATTTTAGAAGACTGCTCTTCTTTTGATTTTTTCTCATCGTGAACTGCAATGGCATATTATTTATTTTCTCATCGTGAACAAGTCCTTCTTGAAGCATCTTTTCGTTTTTTTTAAAGCCGTTTAATGGAACTTGAAAACAAGTTCTGTTTTTTAAAAAAATTCTATTGGATCAAAGAATAGAAAAGGTATAGAAAAATTGTTTTGAGAAGCAGTAATCTTGGGACATCAATATCATTAGTCTTCTCAATAATATATTATTTGTTTATTGGTGTTTTTCAAATGAAACAATGTTTATTTTATTAAAAATTCTGTGAAACAAGGAAAGTTCATGAAACCTTCTGCCAATATATTTCCCCTTTCAAGTAATAATGTTATACGACACTTGATAAAATTAAAGGGATAAAAGAATTCATTTATGGTTTGGACAATTTTTAAAGTAATTTTTCTTTTCTTCAAGATTTGTATTTTTTGTATCATTATTTTATTTATGTTTCTAGTTCGTAAGGAAATAAATTGAAAACAATATGTTGCCAAAGTAACCTCTATTGTGTAAATTCTATTTACTTTGAACATATAAACATGTTTTATGTATGCAAAATAATCATCCCGAAGGAAGATTATTTTGGCCATTTTATGGATAGCCATGAATATGTGATACATTTAGTAATGCATGCCAGTAATGTGTCGGTCCAAAAAAAGACATATTATTAGGCAGTTTTAGTAATCAATATTCATGAACTATGTATAAGAGTACTGTTTACAAATTATTTTTTCTTTTTCAAGACTAAATAATAATGTTGTGCTAGGTATCTTGAGATTGTGTGTGTGTTTGATAAATGTATTTTAAATTATTTATTGTTGTTGCTTCAACTTCATTTAGTTTACTTATCTTCACATGTACATGATTTATTTGATTGATTAATTGTGAGCATTACTTATTTTATCTCTATATCTTCCAATATGAACAACATTCATGTGTTTAACGGCACAAAAGTTAAGAAATGGAAAGAGCATATTATGATTGTGCTTGGTTGCATGGATCTTGACTATGCATTAAGATTTGATCGTCTTGCGGACTTGAACGAAACTAGCATTAATGAACAAAAATCTGCATATGAAAAGTGGGAGCGATCAAATCTTATGAGCTTGATGATGATGCAACACTCAATTTTGGGATCCTTAAGGTATCACAGAGAATGAAGATGCCAAAGGTTTCTTATAAGAAATCGCAGATCGATTCGCTGCTAACGAAAATGTTGAAACAAGTACTATTCATAATAAGATTGTTTCAATGTGATATAAGAAAAAAGGAAACATAATGGAGTACATTATGGAGATGTCTAATCTTGAGATAAAACTCAGAGCCTTTAAGCTTGAATTGTTTGATGACAAACTTATGCACCTGGTTCTGATCTCTCTTACTATAAAATTTAGTCAATTCAAAGTTTCATATAATACTCAAAAGGAAAAATGGACATTGAGTGAGCTTATAACTCAATGTGTGCAAGAAGAGTACAAACTTAAATAAGAGAAGATTGAAAATTATCATTTGACGTCTACCTCTGAAACTAAAGCTTTTTCACATAAGCAAAACAGGAGTAAGGATAAAGAAACTGTAGACAAAGGAATATTGGAGTCTAAGGATAAAAAGCCCTGTTTCTTTTGTAAGAAACTTGGTCACATGAAGAAAGAGTGTTCCAAATATGCTTCTTGGCGTGAAAAGAAAGGTAAACTTCTCAATTTTATTTATTCAGAAGTTAATTTAGCTATGGTACCTAGTGAAACTTGGAGGATAGATTTGGGTGCAACTACTCATGTAAATGCCATTATGCAAGATTGCCTAAGGAGTCAAATGCCAATTGATGCCGAAAGATATATCTATGTGGGCAGTGGAAATAAAACAGCTATGAAGGCTATTGGTGTCTTTAGAATTTTATTAGATACTGATTTTTATTTGGAATTAGAGGAAATTTTTTTGTACCGTCATTTAGACGAAACTTAATTTCTATTTCTTTTTTGTACTCTAATTGATAAATTATATAAATTAGACAGTCAAGCCTCATACAGCAATCAGAATATGCATTCAAGTAATTTTGATAGTAAGCGCAAATTAATAAATTAGAATTCATCAATGTTATGACATAAGCGATTAAGTCATATTTCTAAACAAAGAATACAAAGGCTTATGTCAGAAGGAATTCTTGATTTCCTTGATTTATCAAATTTTAAATTTTTTATAGAATGCATTGAGGGAAAACAAACAAATGTAAGAAAAATAGGTGCTTATAGGAGTAAAGAACCGTTAGAGTTGATACATACAGACATTTGCGGTCCTTTCCCTACGGATTCATGGAATGAATAGCAATATTTTATTAATTTTATAGATGATTACTCTCATTATGGATATCTCTATTTAATTTATAAGAAGTCGTAATCATTGGATGTTTTTAAAATTTTTAAAGCTGAAGTTGAAACTCAATTAGTTAGGAAAGTTAAGGCTGTCAAATTTGACCATGGAGGAAAATACTATGGTAGATATGATAGATCTGGTGAACAATGTTCAGGACCTTTTGTGAAATATTTAATAGAGTGTGCAATTCTACCTCAATACACCATGTAGGAACTCCGCATCAAAATGGTGTATTTGAAAGATGAAATCAAACTCTAAAGGATATGGCAAGAAGTATGATTAGTCATTCTTCTTTACCTGAATAACATTGGGGAGAAGCACTAAAACTGCAGTTTACATATTAAATAAAATTCCAAATAAAACAGTAACTAAGACCCCATATAAATTGTTGACTGGTAAGAAGCCTAGTATTAGGTATTTGCATGTCTGGGGATGTCCAGCCGAAGCAAGGCCTTACAAGCGTAATGAAAAGAAACTAGATTCAAGAACTATTAATTTTACTTTATAGGTTACTCAGAAAGGTCGAGATGTTTTAAGCATTATGACCCCTCAAATAGATATTTTTTCGAAATATGGAATGCCAAATTTATTAAGGATGTTGATTATGGAGGGAGCAAACAAAACAAACAAATTGTGTTTGAAGAGGAATTTAATAATATTCATTCTGCTAGTGAAAATGATCTAGTAGCTTTACCAAATGTTCTTCAACTTGTATATTAGGATTACGTGAAAAACACAATGATATCACCTCATGTTCAACAACGTCAAGTTGAAGTGCCTATAAGAAGATCTAACAGAGAAAGGAGAAATGCAATTTTGAATGACTATGTTGTTTATCTCCAAGAACATTATTTTGATATGAGATTAGATGATAATCCTATAACTGTTAGTAGGGCTGTACAGGGCAAATCGATAAACCGCATCAAACCGACAAACCGAACCAAACCGGAAAAAAAACCCGACTAGTGGTTTGGTTTGACTTGATTTGGTGTTTGGAAAAAAAACCCGACCATTATAGGATTGGTTTGGTTTTAACTAAAAAAAAGTCAAATCGAGCCCAAACCGACCCGATTATAGATATACTACTTTTAAATTATGTTATACATGAAAATATTTATTAAAATGTAATTTATAAATATTGTTTTAAAATTTTTCATAATTTTGTTTTCTTTCTTACATTTAGATTTGGACTTGAGAAGATCATCTAAATAATAGGGAAATTTACATAAACATACTACATTAAAAAAATATTTACCATTTATAGCAATAATATATTTTTTTCACTGAACACTTATAATATAATTTTAATACATATTAGCGATAATAATTTATAAAACTCATATAATACAAGTTTTATTCATGAATAATATATTTATCACATACTTTAATACACTTATAATACATTGTGTCAATTTCTTACTAAACAAGTATAATATATTTTAAAACACTTATAATACATTTATATTGCATGCATAATTCAATTTTATCATGGCAGATATATCATAATATTGTTATATATTGCTATAAATGGTAATAAATAAAAAGTATCGCTAAATCAGTAATTATTTATTAAAAAATATTTTTCCTAATAATTTTTCCTAAATAATATACAAAAAAACCCATCTTATAAAGTTATATTATAAAGTTAAAACTTCAAACAATGTTCTGCCTCCATCTTATATGTTGATATTTTATACTAGAACTCTTTTTAAGAAGCACTACTCTGTGCTTTTTATTAGAAACTATAAAAAAACCGAGAAACCCAAAAAAACCCAAAAACATCCGAAAAACCCGAGAAAATTGATATCGAAAAACCCGACTTTTATTGGTTTGGTTTGGTTTATAGATTTAGTAACCCGACACAAGTGATTTGGTTTGATTTGTAAAAAATTCGAACCAACCCGGTTCATGTACACCCCTAACTGTTATCCATGAAAATCATGTAGAAACTCTGCTAAATGGATCGAAGTCATGAAAGATGAGATGAAATCTATGAAATATAATGGCATTTGGAATCTTGTCGAATTGCCACAAAGATCAAAACCGATTGGATGTAAATGGATTTTTAAAACCAAACGTGATTCAAAAGGTAACATTGAAAGATATAAAGAACGTCTAGTTGCCAAGGGATTCACTCAAAAGAAAGGCATAGATTTTAAAGAGATTTTTTCTCCAGTTTCATCGAAAGACTCTTTTAAAATCATTATGCCACTGGTAGCTTATTATGACTTAGAGCCGCATCAAATGGACGTAAAGACTGCATTTTTCAATGAAGACATTGAAGAAATAATATACATGGTGCAACCAGAAATCTTTGAGTCTCAAAATTCAAAGCACGTTGTATGTAAACTTAAGAAGTCCATATATGGTTTAAAACAAACATTCCGTCAATGGTATCGGAAGTTTGATCAAGTGATAACCTCTTTTGGTTTTAACAAAAACACTGTTGATCAATGCATATATCTCAAGTTCAGTGGGAGCAAATTCATTATCCTTGTGTTACATGTAGATGACATTCTACTGGCAAGCATTGATGTAGGTTTATTGTATGAAACCAAGAAATTTTTATCTAGTAAATTTAAAATGAAAGATCTTGTTGAGGCATACTTTGTTCTAGGTATAGAGATCCATAGAGATCATACCAGAAACATACTTGGATTGTCGCAAAAGACTTATATCAAAAAGGCGCTAAGAAAATTTGGCATGCAAAATTGTGCATAAGGAGATACACATGTGGCAAAAGATGATAAATTTAGTTTGCGCCAATGTTCAACTATGGACATAGAGAAGAATGAGATGGACAAAATTCCATATGCATCAGTAGTGGCAAGTCTCATGTATGCACAAGTTTGTACGCATCCAGATATATCGTACATAGTGGGAATGTTAGGCTGATATTTAAGTAGCCTGGGAATAGATCATTGGAAAGCAGCAAAACGGGTTATGAGGTATATTCAAAGAATTAAAGATTTTACATGCTCACTTATCAAAAGTCAAATTGAGATCGTAGGATATTTTAATTCAGATTTTGCTGAGTGCCTTGATAGTAGGAGATCCACATTAGGATATGTTTTCATGTTGGCTGGAGGAGCTGTTTCTTGGAAGAGAGTGAAACAAACATTAATAGCTTCTTTTATCATGGAAGATGAAATTATAGTCTGCTATGAAGCATCAAATCAAGGAATATGAATAAAAATAATTATCATTGGAATACATATAGTTAGTGGCACAGAGAGACCATTGAAAAGTTATTGTGATAATAAATCTGTTGAGTTATATTCGAAGAACAATCGAAGTTCGTCAAAGTCAAAGAACATTGACATTAAATTTTTGGTTGTGAAGGAAAGAGTTCAAAGTTGTCTTCTGTTAATTGATCATATTAGTACAAACTCAATGATTGTGGATCCTCTCATGAAATGTTTGCCGCCTAAAGTGTTTCATGTGCATGTGACTCATATGGGTGTTGTCAGATTCGATGATGAGTCACTTTAGTAGAAGTTTGTCATTATATATACATATTTTTTGATATGTTAAAGCTTATTTTCTGTACAAATTGAGGTTTTATGAAATTTATGAATTTCATGTTTTATTGATAACTCTGATAAATAAAAAATTAACTTTCTTTTGTGTTTTTTCATAAGGTATAAGAAATTGATTTTGGACACTAAAGTCATAAAGTATGACCAGTTGAAAATAGACATGACTTATATCATTTTACATGTAATTTTTGTATTTGATTTATGTCATTGATATTGCTGATTTTTGTGACCATTGATGGGTTTAGTTATGAATATATGTGTTACAAAAACCTCTTTGATCCTATATTGATATTATTGATGGACCAGATTATTTTGAGATATTTTAATTAACAAAGCAAAAGTTTGTGCACTATAAAGTTTCATCTATGTACGATTCTTCAGAAATATACGTGGTCCAAGTGGGAGATTGTTAATAATTTCTATTTTATGAACTCACATATTAAAATATTTGTACATAGATATGCCATTATTCCATAAGCGTTTTCTTATAATCATGATGAAACTTATAAAAAAAGGTACCTTTGATGAGAAGGTATTTCAACAAAAGATAACTTTCATGAAAAGACATTCTAATTAAAGGTACCTTTCAACATGAAAAGGCACCTCTAAAGCTATAAATAAACATGCTCCCTCAATCAAAAGATACATTCATTTTGTTTTTCTCTCCATCTCAGATAAAAAATACACAAAAAATTATCTTCACGATTTAAAAGACCAAGTCCTTCAATCAAGTTATTGTCATGGATAAAGGTTAGTGTTGCCATTTTCATTCTTTTATAGTGATATTTATGTCTAGTGAGTTACTTGTGATCCTAAATGAATTATATAAAGTTTTCTAAAAACTCAATCCCAAACAAGCCGGAACTAGACAGAAATTGATATGTGGCACTATGTAACGATGAAAAATAATAAAATTTATTCAAATATTATATTCATTAAATAATATAATATAATATGATATATTATGAAATGACATGTAACGATCATCTTTTAATTGTGGTCTGATCCTTTTTTAGAATTCGTGCACAACCAGAACTACCAAGTTGCCCTATTTATAATAAGTAAAACTACACAAATTGGACCCACTAAAAAAAGTATTTATCCAAATTAGATCCAATCCAATATATTTATCCTTATTGGACTCATTGCCCAAATAATATACCCGACTACCATTTTCCCCTCTTTATTTTGTTTGGTTTGCAAGTGTACGAGCTCCTACTAAATGACACTCTACTGCCTCCATCTTCTTTACTATTTCGATGAAGTAGAATAAACAACAACACAACCAAACCTACACCAAACGAACAACAAAACAACGCAAGCTCCGGCGAGAACAGTTTAGCCCACAAAACCCAACACCACTCCACTTTTCCTTTCCCCCCACTTGAAACGTCCACCAATACCTCCAAACCTCCATAGTCGTCACTCCTCCACCACACAGTAATTGACTGCTACTTTTGGATCCACTAGTTTAAGCTGAGTGTACAATTGAGACATCATATGGAGGCACATAGTTATGGAACAAGGAGATTGCTACTATAGAACTCCGCCTATACTAATGGGTGAGACTTCATCCCAAAGTCTACTTGGTGCTAAGTAAACTCTCAACGGAATATCATACATGAACATACCATAGTCTTTGAAAATGGTAAGAATTTAGTAATACAATTCCATCATAATATACTTCATATCATAAGAATAGATCCTTTCAACATATCATAATTTCATAACATATTCATAAAAAATACTTATCTAAAGCATCTAGATCATGATAAGTTGTTCATAAAAAACACATTTCAATTAGAAGTGGCTAAGTCATGGAAATCCTTCATGATGAAAATACTTCAATACGAAGCAACCTTGCTTTCATAAAAATCATATTGATACTTTATCTAGCAACATCCTTAAATCATAGTTCTTAAATCATGATACATGCATAATCTCAAGGCATAGTTCATAATAATAAAATAGGCATAATGCATGAATTCATAAAAAAAAACCATTTAAAGTATGTAATTAAGATAAAATCAAAGATCAATAAGAATGAATAAAGACATAATTGATTGAATCCAATGCATAAGCATGAAAACCTTTTGGAAGAAATCATAAAGAGAATTTGAAGATTCTTTGGGATTCCATGGACGAAAAGAGATCCATGGATGAAATTTCCACATACCTTGAAGAACCCTAGCCTTGGAATTGGAAGAGGAGACTTGAATCCTTGAAACCCTAGCTTTCTTGAAGAAGAAGACCTTGAGAGAGAGAGATTTTCTTTAGAGATCTTGGTGTTTTTTTAGTGAATGAGAGGAAATGAGGGAAATTTGAAGGATAAAAGTAGTTATAGGACTTAAGAATAGTCTAGAAATGACATAGTTTAGGTATTAAATGGGTAAGAAATGACTGAAATAACCATGAAAAATAACTACCGGAGGGACTTTACCTTACGACCACTCCTATGGGCCGTTGGACCTCATTCTCTGAATCTTACCTTACGACCACTCCTATGGGCCGTTGGACTTCATACGGTTCGTACGTACTTATAAGTGAATTAACATCTTTCCAACTACAACTGCCTTCTACAGATCATAGGTCCTTTTTATGATCTATAGGTAGGCTCGTACAAAACTGTCACCAACAACTTTTTACAACTTTTCTTTTCCAACTTTTGAGGTGTTACATCATCATAGGCCGACTGAGCTAGCAAAGTAAAAATAATATGAAAAGCGAAAATTAATACTATAGAGGTGTCACAATTGAACCCCCCAAGCCGTGCGAGCACCCACTCTAATACTAAGTAGGAGAACACTCAATACCCAACCAATCAAAAGATGTGGAAAATTAGGAAATACCTGAATTTTTAAGTGAAAAACCAATGAATTATAAAATACTGAGTTAAACAACATCAAGGTCTAAATTTATTAAATAATTTACACCCGAGGGATATAGTCTAAACAAGTATAAGAGCTACTAATATACAACATAAACAAATAAAGCATGACACAACTCCCACCGCAAGGAAGGAAGAGTAGAAGCTGCTGGAGATTGTCTTCATATTCACCTATGAAACATTACTGACCTTGCAACCAGACTATGTCAAGTGATATATCAAGAGTAGTATCAATACAAGAAACACGTACTGGTAAGTATTATTGGTCAATGCAATACCCACTAGATTGTATATAGTAAAAAAGCATGATCAACAAGAAAAATACACCGCCAGCATTCTACACAATGCTATCACCTCTCCCAATGTTATTGTAACCTAACACTTGCCCATTTCTTATTGGTCCGCTGCCAACTCTAAATATAAATCTAGGCCTACCCTTTCTGTTACATAGGTGAGTTCTCAGAACCCACACTACCACTAAGTCTACTATGCTAGCCTTACATACCCTCAAGCCCATATGTCAACAACATTATCCCTAACTCATTTCCCGCTAGTTAGTAAGGCTTTATTGGCCATTCTAGACCGATTAATCTTCACCAGACAGAACCCAGTCACGATCGATTACTCTTCACCAGATAGAACCCAGTCACCCCATAATCATACCGTGGTTTTGACCCTCACTATTAATTACAACAACGACTACCACCTGGTCAAACTCTAAGTAACTGAATCCCAACTTAACAACCCAACCACTATCTTTTACCTGTCTCCATATAATACCGTAGCCAACTACAATATAGTCACATAATATTACACAACTGTAACCCTAGATAGTACTATACTTACTCCCAATGCTTAACTTGGATAAGGTAACAGGCATATATACCACATATAGAAAGGCTAAACACCACCTACCCCTATTTCACTAAATAGTTCTTCCTTACCCAGGTCATATCAAGTTTAATCATTAAAGTTACACATTTCCTGCCTATATTCCGTCCCTGAGGTCCTGACCATGAAACCTCCCATCACCGGTACTTTGTGAAGACAAACTATCTCCCAAATATAGATACAAGCCAATCTCTCAACACTAAAAGAAAACTGAATGGGAAGTATATGTGCTGACTTGGTCAATCGATCAATGATGGACCAAATATTGTCAACATCTCTAGAAGTCCGAGGCAATGCCAAAGCAAAATCCAAGGTGATACGCTCCCAGTTCCACTCTGGAATGGGTAATCTTTGATGATAACCACCAAACCTCAAGTGCTCGGCCTTTACCTGCTGGCAACACAAGAAATAGGGAATATAGTTTGCGATGTATCTCTTTATTCCACTCCACCAATAGTGCTTCCTCAAATCACGATACATCTTTGTTGTGTCATGGTGGATAGAATATCTAAAATCATGGGCCTCATAAAGAATCGAGTGAATCAAACCCTCAACTCTTGAAACATGGCCATCAAACCTCAAAACCCCCATCAAAATATAAGGTGTCTTTACTGATGTCACCTCAAAAAACCCATTCTCTGGGAGCTACCAAAGTCATCATCCTCACCCTGTTGACCTCGGATCCACTCCAAGAGAGATGATTGAACCAAAACTAGGTTAAAGCTCACCTAGAATCTAAAATATCAAGCCAAATCATACTATTAGCTAAAGAATGAATATCTAAAGCCAAAGGTTACTCTAAAAAAAGGAAGGCTAAAATCCCCATACTCACTACCTTTCAGCTCAAGGCATTCGCTACTATATTCGCCTTTCCTAGATGGTATAGAATAGATAAGTCGCGGTCCTTTAGGAGGTCGATCCATCGATGTTGCCTCGAGTTGAGGTCGTTCTGTCTCATAATGTATGCTCGCATATGATATGATAAGGCTTAGTTGGGGTCATTTGGGATTCTAATCGTCGTGTCACAGCTAGGCCTTAGTTCAGGTCGTGACAAACATGGTAGTTATGACCCAAACTAGGGTCAAGCTATTATACGATGATTGGGATGCAAGGGACCCTAACCAATCTATCTTAGCATATATTTCATACATAAGGTAAATAAACATAGTAATATAAGAGGAAGTAAAAGCTCAAGGGGATGGGTATAAGGGATAGAAAGTCAATCAATGTCCAACCAGACTACTTACAATAGCATCTAAACATACCTCTAGTCTATTCTTTGATGGGGGCTTAGGCAAAACTCCTAGATCACCCGAAACATAAGAAGAAAATCAAGTAAACAATGAGAATAAAAGTCATGTCCTTGTTAGAATAAGGACTCACAGACTACTTGATATGTAAAGCAACTCTAGCCATGAAGAGGATGGTCGTGAGTGTTATCCGTTCCTACATTATGAGACAATGTAGGCAAAATATGTGTTAGTAAATAGAAGATACTAAGTATGTGACATATGCATGAACAAGTAAAAAGAACGTGAGCAATATCACATAAGTTGCATGAACAATCATAATGAACATGAGTGAGGCTTAAAAGCATATGAAAACATATGAAAACTCATGGTCAATGCATGTCATAAAACTTCATCGTAAAACTCCTAGTTTAATTTTCAACTTGTGTGGGACAAGACCTTTAACTGATATCTTAAGACTATGCTAGTTATAACATGAAATTCGATGGAATCCTCATCGAGAAGGGGGAGGCTACCTTTCCAGGGTACACTCCATCATGGTACTCAACTCAACTCAACTGTGCTATATGTGGATCCACTAGCTAGGCAATGAAGGTAATCTACGCGGGCAATATAGTTTGAGACTTTAGATTGCTACTAGGATTCCCTTGGGTAACTAACTATGTTATCAGACCGAACACCACCTAGAATCCCTCTCAGTTCTTAGTCAATATCCCAATGGAAACTCATGAAAACATGATCATAACATAATAGGAAAAGATAGTAACTACCTATCAATCCATTTTTATAAAACATATTAGGAGTAGATCATTAACTTTCATGATTCATAGGAATCCATAACTACGGTGAGAATTGTCCTTATCACCATCTTAAACATGATTGTGTGAGAATTTTACTTATCACACCTTAATAACTTGCTTTGATCATAATTGATCAACATCATAACTTTCATCATTAAATCATAATCTCAACTTTATATCATAAAACTTTTGTTGAAAATCATTAAACTCATAATCAACTCATAAAAATCATCTTTGAACCTTAAAATTATAATTGAGATAGCTTTATGCATGAGAATTTATAATTCAACTTAAAATCATGCAATTAATGTAAAAATATGCTTAGAGTAATCATTGATAACAATTCAAAATAAAATTGAAATAGTTCAATGCAATTCATCAAATCTAGGGTTAATAAACCATTGAAATTTGAAGAAAACTTTGATAAAACTTTGGGACTCCATGGGTGAAAGGGACCCATGGATTAATTCCCTACCTTGGTTTAGATTACTCAAAAGTTAAGAAGAAACCTTGGTGAAATCTGAAACCCTAGCTTGAAACTTGGAGAAGAATCCTTGGGATAAATTAGTTTTTGCCTTAGAGAATTTGGAAGAGTGATTTAGAATAAGGGAATTTTTAAAGAATTAGGTAGATATAGGGTTGAACTTATCCATAATTTTGTCTATTTTCAATGAACCGAACTTGGGAAATGAAATAAATACCCTTCATTAAACTAAAACTTTGACCCTATAAGACAACTCTATGAGTCGTCAAGACGACTCATCTTGCAGGTTTGAGGAAAGGGCTTAAATTCAAGTCTCTGAAGTTTGCAAATGAGTCATTTCTACAACTCATCTTCATGAATACGAGTTGTCATTTGGACTCGTTTTGCAGGCCTGAAAACCTGTAAGTTTGGAAGTCTTTAAAGTTTGGTTACGACTCATTTCTACGAGTCGTAAAGGTTTCTGCGATTCATACTGTTTAGTCGTAGACTCGACCTTAAGGAACTTATGAAATATGGCCTCTCAAGTTTTGGAACTAGTGGTTCTTATAACTCATAAACAAGACAACGACTTATCCTATTGAGTCATAAAACCTCTCCTATGGGTAACACTATACAATACTCAAGGGGTCACTCTACAACTCACTCTTACGAGTCGTATAAAGCTCTACGAGTCATAGAGTGACTTGTAAACATAAGTTAGTTCAAAATTTTGAGAAATTTCTCCTTGGTTCCTACTTTACAACTTTTGGGGTCTTACAATATCTCCTTCTTGGGAACATTCATCCTCGAATGAGATTAACTTATTATAGGAAAGACACTAAAAGAGGACTAACAACCCAACATGATAATAATGACACCTCATAATGCATGGAACATGAAACTCCAAACTTTAACATAAATCATGACTTTAAAATTAAATTTCATGAACATGCATGCATATGAATGACATAGGAGGAACTAAATACGTAAGAGTTCAATTAACTTGAATAAGAAGAATTAGTACATTAGGCTTGAGTAGAGAGAAAGAGGTAGGGTATTATTTCATCATATCTGCCTCTACCTCCAAAGTAGCACTTTCTACTTGTTGATTCCTCCATAATACTTTGACGAACACAACCTCTTTTTTTCTTAGCTTCTTCACTTGACGGTCTAAAATTTCCACCAAAACCCCCTTTATAAGTTAAATTTTCTTCAACATTTGCATCTTCCAATGGTACGATAGAATTCAGATCACCCACGAATTTCCTCAACATAGATACATGAAACACCGGGTGAACCATAGCTAATTTAAGTGGCAAATCTAACTTGTAAGCTACCTTGCCAATATATCTCAATATCTTATAAGGCCGAACATATCTAGGACTTATTTTCCCTTTCTTGCCATAACGCATTACACCCTTCATGAGAGAAACCTTCAAATAGACCCAATCATCCACCTCAAATTCAAGGTCTCTTTTCCTAACATTGGAATAAGACTTTTGACGAATTTGAGCCATCTTCAATCTCTCCCTTATGAGTTTCACCTTTTCCATGGCATCTATTACCAAATCTGGACCGATCAAGGACATTTCACCTACTTCAAACCACCCCACCGGGGACCTACATCTCCTCACATACAGTGTTTTAAAAGGAGCCATTTGGGTGCTAGTGCGATAACTATTATTGTAAGCGAATTCAATTAATGACAAATGTTCATCCCAACTCCCTTTAAAACTAATAAAACACGCCCTTAACATATCTTCTAAAGTTTGAATCATTCTTTTGGCTTAACCTTTGTACCAAGACCCCTTTGAAATGACTTCCAAAAATGTGAAATGAATTGAATACCTCGATCCGATATAATTGACAAGGGAACACTATAAAGTCTTACCAATTCACGAACATATAACTTAGCATAGTTTTCGGCACCATAAGAAGTCTTAATCGGTAGAAAATGAGCCTACTTAGTCATCCGATCTACAACAATCCAAATGGAATCATGTTGCTTCTTAGTACAAGGCAAACTCGTTACAAAGTCCATATTTACATCTTTCCACTTCCAAGTAGAAATTTTAATGTCTTGGGCTAGACCTCTTGGTATTTGATGCTCAACTTTAACTTGTTGGCAATTTGGATACTTAGCTACAAACTCCATTATGTCCTTCTTCATACCATTCCACCAATACACTTCCCTCAAATCACGATACATCTAGGTGGAACCCGGATGAATAGAATACCGAGAGCTATGAATCCCATTCAATATCAATTCTCTTAAACCATCAATATTAGCCACACACAAACGACCTTGATAACGAAGAACACCATCTCCCCCTTCAGAAAAAGCCTCAATGGCTTTTTTGGCAACCGACTTCTTTAACTCAACCAACATCATATCATGATCTAGTTTGGCCTTAACATCCGCCACAAGAGATGATTCCAAACCATTATACATAAGAATGCCTCCATCATGTGAATCAGCAAAACCCACACCTAAATGTGCCAATCTATGAACATCTTTGATCAATTCATTTTTATCTTCTTCAATATATGCAACACTACTCATGGATAATCTACTTAGTGCATCGACAAACACATTAGCTTTTCTGGATAGTACATCACACTTATATCATAGTCTTTTAACAATTTGATCCATCTCCTTTGCCGAAGGTTTAAATCATTTTGTTGAAACACATATTATAAACTCTTATGGTCGGTGAGTACATCCCTATGAACACCATAAAGATAGTGTCTCCAAATCTTCAAAGCAAACAAAACTGCTGCTAGTTCAATATCATGGGTTGGATAATTTTGTTCATGTACCTTAAGTTGCCTAGAAGCATAGGCTATCACCTTACCATGTTGCATTAAAACACAACAAAGAGCAACCCTTGAAGCATCATAATATACAATAAAACCATCGGATCCTTTCGATAAGGTCAAGATAGGAGCGGTAGTGAGAGGTCTTTCAACTTTTGAAAACTCTTCTCACAAGCTTTCGACGATTGAAACTTCACTTTTTTTTGAGTCAACTTAGTCAAAGGTGACGAGATCAATGAAAACCCTTCCACAAATCTCCTATAGTTTTCGGCTAGGCCTAAGAAACTTCTAATATCTGAAGGGGACAATGGTCTAGGCTAATTTTTTACCGCTTTGGTTTTCTTAGGATCGATCATAATCCCTTCACCGGATACAATGTGACCACAAAAAGCCACCCCCTAGACAAAACTCATACTTATTGAACTTGGCAAATAATTGCTTGTCTCTTAGTATTTGCAACACAATTCTCAAGTGATTAGCATGCTCCTCCTCATTTCGAGAGTAAACCAATATGTCATCAATAGACACAACCACAAATATGTCAAATATTGTTTGAACACCTTATTCAGCAAGTCCATGAATGTCGCAGGAGCATTAGTTAAACTAAATGACATAACTAAGAACTCATAATGGTCATACCTTGTTTGAAATGCCATTTTGGAATGTCACACTCCCTCACTTTTAGTTGGTGATAAACAAAATGAAGATCAATATTAGAGAAGTAACTTGCCCCTTGCAATTGGTTAAACAAATCATCTATCCTCGGAATTGGGTATTTATTCTTGATGGTTACTTTGTTCAATTGCCGGTAGTCAATGCACATACATAGTGAACCATCCTTATTTCTAACGAACAAAACGGGAGCACCTCATGGGGATATACTTGGTCTAATGAAGCCTTTGTCTAACAAGTCTTTTAATTGATCCTTTAACTCTTTTAATTTCACTGGAGCCATTCGATAAGGAGGAATATAAATGGGTTGATTTCTCTAAAGAAGGTCTATACCAAAACCAGTTTCCCTTTCGGGAGGAACACCCTTCAATTGATACATAGCCAAATCCTCCCTCTCAACCGGGCAAACCCCAATGATATCTACAAGTGAATGCTATCAATAAACTCTTGTGGATCCTCTTCCATCTTAGCACCCCAAAAATTAGGAGGATTCATCCTCATGAAATTATGAACTCTTGTTGAAATCGTACCCATATTTGGGTTCATGGGAGCAACCATTTCACGATTAACTTGGGATGTAACAGTTTGAGCAAGTACATGAGAAGCCTCTCAAAACTCGGCATAGGAGACTTGATCATTCAGAGGATCATTCAGAGCTTGTTGCTCGTCTTTAGCCATATTCCTTCTAGCAAGGTCTCTTCATGGAGGCATTTTCTGAAAATCACAAAGAACAAGTGTTAGAGGGAAAGACTTAGAGACGACTCTACTGCATGACATAGATAATAAAAGAAGTGATACTTTCCTAAGATGTTTCTTAGCCTCCTATTCATGGATGTGATGCACTCCACACTAATGAATAAGACTCTACTTAACGCGACATATTAGACTTCTTAGGATTCTTCTAAACCTTGTGCTTTGATACCAAGTTTGTCACAATTTGAACTAGGATTAAGCCGTGACATGGCGATCGAGATTCAAGGGAATAAAACTAAGCCATCTTAGCATACATCGCATATATAAGGTAAAAAACATAGTAATATAAGCGGAAGTAAAAGCTCAAGGGGATGGGTCTAAGTGATAGGAACTCAATCAATGTCCAACTGAACTAAATCACAATAGCATCTAAACATGCCTCTAGTCTAGTCTTTGATGAGGGTTTGGAACAAACTCCTAGATCATTTGAAATATAAGAAGAAAATCAAGTAAACAATGAGAATGAAAGTCATTTCCTCTATAGAATGACGACTCACAGACTACTTGATATCTAAAGCAACTCTAGCAATAAAGAGGATGGTCGTAAATGTCATTCGTCTCTACATTATGATACAATGTAGGTAAAATATGTGATAGTATATAGAAGGTACTAAGTATGTGAGATATTCATGAACAAGTAAAAAAAGTATGAGCTATATGATATAAGATGCATGACCAATCATAATGAACATGAGTGATGCTTAAAAGCATTTAAAAACATAGGAAAACTCATGGTCAATACATATCATAAATCTTCATCGTAAAACTCATAGTTTAACTTTCAACTTGTGTGGGATAAGACCTTTAACCAACATCTTAAGACCATGCGAGCTATAACATGGAATTCTATGGAACCCTCATTGAGAAAGGGGGGCTACCTTGCCAAGGCATAATCCCTCATGGTACTCAACTCAACTGTGCTATATGTGGATCCACTAGCTAAGCAATGAAGGCAACCTACGCGGACAACGTATCTTGGGATTTTAGGTTGCTACTAGGATTCCTTTGGGTAACTAAATGCGTTACCAGAACAAACCTCACTTAGAATCCCTCTCGGTGCTTAGTGAATATACAAATGAAAATTCATAGAAACATGATCATTGTTATAAAACAAACTAATTTAGCAAATTAATAAGAAAGATATCGTAAAAGAAAGAGAGAGATCAGAGAGAATTTCCTTTGTCGTTTATTTCTTCTTCGTAAGGCTATTTATAGCCTGAAGAAATAAGGGGATAAGGGAGAGGGTGCAATTTTTCTTTTAAAGTGGGTCCCACCACATGGGCATCCACTACATTTTGTCTACATATCCTTTCATAACACTCCCCCTTAGATGTCCACGTGTAATGTGCCTCATTAAAAACTTTACTAGAAATAATATATATAGTTATTCTGAACACCCATAGATGTTGTGCCTCGCTAAAACCATACTAGGAAAAACTCGATGGGAAAAAGCCTAGTGAAGAAAAACGAGTACACGCATCTGGTAATACGCCTTCAGTGCCGCCTCATTAAAAACTTTACAAGAAATAATATACATAGTTATTCTGAACACCCATAGATTTTGTGCCTCGTTAAAACTTTACTAAAAAAATCCAGTGGAAAAAAGCCTAGTGAAGAAAAAATAGTACACGTAGCTGGTCATACACCATGAGTGCTGCCTTATTAAAAATCTTACCAGAAAAACCCAGTGGGACAAAACTTTGGATAAGGAAAAAAGAGTACATCGCGTATTTTACTCCTCCTAATAAAAACTTCATTTGATATTTTAGAGATGACACATTCCAATCTTATATCTTAGCTTCTCAAAAGTTGATGTTGGTAATGTCTTTGTGAATAAATCTGCAAGATTATCATTTGAACGAACTTGTTGTACATCAATATCACTATTCTTTTGGAGATCATGTGTGAAGAATAATTTTGGTGAAATATGTTTCGTTCTGTCTCCTTTTATGAAGCCACTTTTTAATTGAGCTATACACTCGGTACTTTGACATCATTTTTCAGGCCACATCTTTCTTTGATGAATTGTATTATCGATCTCAACCACACACATTCTCTACTTGCTTCATGAATTTATATTATTTCAGCATGATTTGAAGAAGTAGCAACAATAGACTACTTTGTAGATCACCATGATATAGCAGTTCCTCTATATGTAAATAGATAGCCTATCTGAGATCGAGATTTATGTGGGTATGATAAATAACCTGCATATGTATAACCAATAAGGTCTGCACAACCTTTTTATAGTATAAAACAAACCCATATCAATGGTACCCTTTAGGTATCGCAAAACATGCTTGATACCATTCCAATATCTTTGCGTTGGGGATGAACTATACATTTTCATCAAATTAACATAAAATGTTATATTAGGTTTGGTTGCATTAGAAGATACATAAGTGCACCAATAGCATTGAGATATGGTACTTCGGAACCAAGAAGTTCTTCATTCTCTTCTGGAGGTCGAAATGGATCTTTATCCACTTCAAGTGATCAAACAACCATTGGAGTACTTAATGGATGTTTTTTTGTCCATGTAAAATCGTTTTAAGATTTTCTCTGTGTAAGCAGATTGGTGGACAAAGACCCCGTCTGCTAAATATTCAATTTGCAGACCTAAACAAACTTTTGTCTTTCTAAGGTCTTTCATCTCAAATTCTTTCTTTACATATTCAATCGCATTTTGGATCTCTTCAGGGGTTCCAATGAGATTTATGTCATCAACATAAATGGCGAGTATAACAAACTCTGATTCCATTTTCTTAATAAAAATACATGGACAAATGACATCATTTATATAACCTTTATTTATCAAGTACTCACTAAGGAGATTATACCACATACGCCCTAATTATTTCAGATCATATAATGATCTTTGCAATTTGATTGAGTACATCTCCCGAGACTTAGTACATGCTTTAGGCAATTTTAATTCTTTTGAGATTTTCATGTAAATTTTATTATCAAGTGAACCATAAAGGTAAGGTTTAACTACATCCATTAGATATATTTCAAGATTTTTATGTACAACTAAATTGATGAGATATCAAAAAGTTATTCCATTCATAATAGGTGAATATATTTCTTCATAGTTGACCCAGGGTCTTTTAGAGAATCCTTGTGCAACAAGGCGTGCCTTCTATCTTATAATTTCATTTCTCTCATTTTATTTTCGTACAAAAACCCATTTATGGCCAACTAATTTTACATCTTCAGGGGTTTGGACTACATGTCCAAAAACCTCATGTTTAGCAAGTGAGTCTAATTCTGATTGAATTGTCTTTTGCCATTCTAGCCAATCACATCTACGTCGACATTCTTCGACAGATTTAGGCTCAAGACTATCACTATCTTGCATGAGGTTAAGTGCAACATTATATGCAAAAATATTATCCACCATAATTTTTGATCAATCTAAATTTATCTCATCACCGGTAGAACTTATAGAAATTTCTTCAGTCACTTGAATCTCGGGTTCACTGATTTCTTCAGGAATATCAGGATTACTCAAATTTTGACCTTTTTCAGGAGGTTCGTTTTTATTATTTCTCACGCTTCTCTTTTGGGGATTTTTATCCTTTAAATCCAATGGTCTACCACAATTTAGGCATGTTTGGGATTCAGAAGTTATGATACTAGTAGATGTTTCTTTTGGGATATCAATCGTGACATGCACATTCACTACAAGAATATATGACTTAGTTATCCGTTGCAAATCAGTAAATGCATCTGGCATTTGATTTGTTATTTTCTGTAAGTGGATGATCTTCTAGACCTCCTGCTCATGTGTGCGAGTACGTGGATCAAAATGAGATAGTGATGAAACTTTTCACGCAATTTCTCTTTTGGATTCCTTTTTCTCTCCCCCTAATTATGGGAAAGTTATTTCATCAAACCGATAATCTGCAAATCAAGCAATAAATAAGTCTCCTGTCAACGGTTCAAGATAGACAATTATGGAGGGTGAGTCAAACCCAACATATATGCCCAACCTTCATTAAAGGTCCATCTTTGTACGTTGTGGTGGTGCTACATGCACGTATACCGCACAACCAAAAATTCATACATGGACTATATTTGGCTCATGACCAAATACTAATTGTGATGGAGAGTATTTATTATAATTTAACGGTCTGAGACGTACAAGTGCTTCTGCATGTAAGATAGCATGACCCCAAATAGTAATCGACAATTTTGTTTTCATTAGTAGAGGTCTTGCTATTAATTATAGGCACATAATAAATGACTCGGCAAGGCTATTTTAAGCATGAACATGAGTAACATGAAGTTTAATTTTTATCCCAATTGATAAGCAATAATCATCAAAAGCTTAGGATGTAAATTCTCCAGCATTATCAAGAAGAATAGCCTTAATTGGATAATCTGAAAATTGCGCCCTTAATCTTAGTATTTGTGCTAACAACTTCGCAAACGCTAGGTTGCGAGATAATAAGAGGCACACATGAGACCATCTAGATAATGCATCTATTAGGACCATAAAATATCTAAACAATCTACTAGGTGGATAAATAGGTCCACATATATCGCCATGTATACGCTCTAAAGAGCCATGAGATTCGATGCCAACCTTCAGTGTTGATGGTCTGGCAATTAATTTGCCTTGATAACAAGCAACACATGAAAATTTATCATTCATAAGAATCTTCAGGTTCTTTAACGGATATTCAGTCGAATTTTCAAGAATTCATCTCATTATTATTGATTCAGGATGACCAATTCGATCATGCCATAGCACAAATGTATCTAGATAAGTAAACTTCTGGTTTATGATCAAATGTGCTTCAATTGCACTAATTTTTGTATAATATAGGCCAGACAGCAAAGTTGATAATTTTTCCAAAGATATTTCTGGTCTGAGACACTCTTGGTTATACCAAGGTATTTAATATTTATTTCATTTAGTATCTCAACATGCTATACATTTCTGCAGATATCTTTAAAACTTAACAAGTTTCTTGGGGATTTAAAAGGGAATAATGCATCTTGTATAACAATCTGTGTCCCATTAAGCAGAAATATATTAGCTCTTCTAGAGCCTTCAATAATTTTTGAATTACCCGAAATTATAGTTGTTGACACCCAATTTTGACCCTCCACAAACATATATTAGTTATTGAGCTTCTTCAATTTTAAACAATCTGAAATAATTACTTTTATAAAATACCAAAATATTTTCAAATGTAGTTTTAAAAGAAAATTTTGTCATTCTTATAATTAATAATGATCTATATACAGTTCTATATAATTATTAATTTCTATAAATATTCAAAAATGATTAAATAATAATAATAATCTAATTTTATTATTTCGTAAATTAGTAGCTTATATTTTTGAATTAATTAGTTTATAAATAAGTTAATTAATTTATTTTGGTTAGAATTAAGAAGCTCGTTAATTAATTATTATCGATTCGTCTTATTTAATTTTTATCTGAATTCACAAATTAAATCAATTTGGCTATTTTGTGGCCATTTTCCTTACAAATCTAACCATTTTTCCACTCCACCATTAACCAAATTTTAAGTCATTTTTTTAGCCCAAAATTCAGGCCAAAAGTCATTCCAACCCAATGTTGTCATCCCACTCTCTACAAACTCAATAACAACAACTTACACTACTACAACGTACTAACACCTATACACCTAAAACCCAATTCTTATAATAATTTTGGTCCAACACCAACTCACTACAATACATATATTATACTTAAACAATAATAACCCCACCTTTTTCTTCTTTTTCCTTTTCCACCTCCCAATCTCACTTAAACCCCTTTTTTTTAAAAAAACTCAAACATCATCATTCTCCTACTCCATCCTTTTCCTTTTCCTTTTCCCTTTTCCCTTTTTTCACCCCACCAAACCCATCATTATTCAAAAATCTCATTATTACTCCCACCAACCTCACTCTTTTTTTAAAAAAATACCTTCATCTTCTTCTTTAAAAAAAAGGAAGAACAACATATATCACAAAAAAGAAGAATTAATCTACATTCATCAACATACAAGACGAACACAAAAAAAAGGAAAGCAAGAACATAATACTACAACAACAAAAAAAATTAGACGAAAAAAAATCACAAAAAATTTTAGTCTTGGATTTTTGATTATTTTTTTTAGTTTTTTTGCTCATTTTTGGTGGGTTCAAGAAGTTTATCACCCTCAAATACGCCGCCTCAGTCGCTGCCCGAAAATAGGTAAATATCTTTTCTCGATTTTATTTTATTTAATAAATAATTATTTCATGTCTTCTATGTAGTCGATTTGTAATCTTATTTTTTTTATTAAGCATGTGTTAGGATTAATCAGATTAATGACAGAAATTTCTTGTCTTGCTTGAAGTGTAGTGATATTTTTTTTATCAAATATGTGAAAACTCTTAGTTTCATTCATTATTTTTTTCAAGTTATTTTCTTTGACAATATAGATTTTTACGTTTCCAATTTCTTCTTTTATCATCATTTAGATAATAAATATATGCTTAAGTTTCTTGTTAATTAAAACTTTCATAGCTTAATTGATTTAAATTTTGCTTTGAGATTTGAGTTAGTATAATGTATATGTTAATTCAATGCCCTTTATTTACTCGGATATATTTCTATGTTTCCTTTTTTTTCTTTTTTTCTAGATATATGCAAGTTGTTAGTCACTGTGTTAATTTATTATATTCCTATGTCATCCTTTTAAGTGTTATGCATATATACATATGTGTATTTTGATATTTCATTCTTATGCCTCAAGTACTCACCATACCAAGCTGAATTTAGTGGTAATTTGATCGTGAGTTGTGTTGTCCCTATTCATTTACTGTGAAGTTTATGTGTTTGTTTGTTAATATTCAGTAGCTCATATTTATATTATTAAATGTTATGCATCAATTGGCCTTTAGTACAACACATGATTAATTAGAATTAATGAGGTATCTCGTCCTTAGATGTAAGTTTCATGTTGGTTTTCTTTAGATCCTAGCGATTGCACTTAAAATGAGATGTTTAAGTATCATTTATTCAATTAATAAGAATCATATCTCAATTGCTTTCTCTCTATTGATTTACTAATGTTATCCTTTTTAGTTATTGTATGAACCATCGTCTGAATCCAATATGGATTGTCTCCATTATTTGCATTTCGACATAGAGCCACAGAGGCCCAAATACCTTTTTTCGAGTCATACTCTTCAAAAACAATGGAAAGGGATGCTGATTTACAGGTTGCTGGAGCTAAAAATAGGCTCTATACAGTGTATATACAGTTCGATATACATAAAAATAGTATTGTATACACTGATATACATTGTATATATATCCATGATATACAGTAGAATTAGGCCTAACACCCAAAATGCAGGTGGCCCAATAACTTGGCTCAGGCATACAAAAACTAAGTGTTGGGCCAAATTTTCATACTTTATTCAGTTATATTTAATTCGGGTTGTAATAATTTATTTATTTATTTACGTTTATTTATACTTGCGTAGAAGTTGATTTCGTTTGGTTTAACTTAATTGGACTCCCCTAAAAGAGAAGCCATTTTTTCTGTTTATTTATTCTTTAAAAATGATTTCATTTAAGTATTTTCTTTTAATTAGACATTTCAACAAATATAATTTTCTTCCAAATTATCTTAAAGGTTTTTAAGTTGATGTTTTTTCAAATCAATTGAGTTTAAAATGTCTTTCTCTAAATTGATTTTTCCCTAAATAGCTCAAATAATTTTTCTTATTTAATCAAAGTATTAATTGTCTTTAATTTAGTTAAAATACATTAGATCTATTACGTTTCTTTAAACATATTTAAAATTTATTTACTTAGTCATTTAATAAAGTATATTTTCTTGATAAATTATCTCAAATATTTCAAATTGATCTCAAATATTTCAAGTTGATTTATCGCTCAAATAAATATATTTATCTTTACTACTTACAAGTAATTTTCACAAAGTTAGTCAAATAATTTTCAAATCATTGGATAACCGCACGCTAACGGTCATTTTAAGTGCTAACTCCTTGTCAAAGTAGAAATGTGAACCCTTACCCATTTCCTCTAATTTTTAAAACTTAAATCTGTTAGGGTCTTTTAAATTAAGTTTTCTTAATTTATTTTAAAAAAATTAAGTGCCGACTCTCTTTTTCTAAAATTAATTTTTTTCTCTGAAAAGTTGAAATTAATTTTAAACCGTCTTTTTCCAACATAACAGAAATGATGACTCTACTGGAAATTTAATTAGGTTCTAACTATTAGATTTGATTATTTATTTGACTAACTATTTGAATTTGTAATAATTAGTAATTCTTGTTTTTCTTAATTACACAATTGTGTGTTTAATTTATATATTAAACTATCATTTGCATTTTATGACATCTTTCAATTGAATGTATAGTATATTAAAGAACGGTTTTGTGGAACCATAGCCAGGCTTTTTTATACTTGACTCTTTTTCGGAGAGATCGACAATTTATTGATACGCCATGCATCCAATGATTGTCGTAAGTTCCATCATGAGTTGTCCGCTTGGGTTACTTGTCTTGAAATAGACACTTTTAGTCAACATAGTGAAGAACATTACCAAAATCCTGATTTAGCACACTGGCCAAAGAGGACCCAGTACCCAAGGCGTATTGGGCCCATTAGAAAGACCACCTTGAGTCCAAAACGGCCCTCGGCCTAAATTGACGATCATACCTATGTGTTTAAATTTGAAGGTTGTATGTGCCGTTTGGTAAATCATTGTCCCTCGGGGTTGGGAGTTTATTTTAGTAGCTTAGTCTAGTTAAAAAAGGATCTTTACAAACTGCTACTTCATCCAAAAGGCGTTGGTGTTCGAAGATGTCAAGAAGTCAAGAAAGAAAAATTTTCCACGAAGTCTTAGTTTAGGATTGTACCCCTACGTGGGATCGATTATTTGTATCCCATTTTCCTATTATGTATCTCCATTCAGTTTATTCATAAAGCTTGTATAAATATGGTTTTTTGGGCAATGGAATATTTCAAATAACGTTATACATCCTTCAAATCGTTAGGCCTATCCTTGGAGCAAAAAGGTCACATATTTGTTTAGGATGCGCAATAACTGTTTATGTGCTATATGCTATAACCATTTTTGTGAATATATTGCTTCATTTGGAAACATGCTAGTCCACTCTTTTTTGAATTTTTTCTAAAACTTCATAGGCATGAATATCGAGTAATTATCGAAAGTGCATCCAAATACTCCATGAGTCTTTAGTTTTCCAACAAAAATTGAACTTTACTCTCAAATCATAAACCTTGCTCTCTCATCTCAAAAAAAGGGTTGATATTTTATTAAAAAAATCAAGCTAGTCGAATTACGTAGGATCTAAATTCTCCTTTGTGATATACGTAGGCAACCTTTCAAGGCTCGGTCCCTATCTTTGAAGTTTTTAGTCTTTCCTCATTCTTATAAAGAAATTGAAAGTTTCGTCTGCATGAAGCGCAAGAAATGTTTAATTCAACTCAAGTCAACCTTTCTCACACATGAATCCCAAAATTAAGTGGGCCAATTGCTGTCCGTTTAGTCATTCATCACCCATGGATTAGTTTGTCTTCAAACAAAGCAACATTTATCTGTTTAGTTCTTTGTATGATATTTTGCATTAATTATTACAAACACGAACTAATACTTTGGATTTTGAGTTATTCTTCTTTTTAAGGGAGAGATTGATTTGTGTTGGAAATCAAACTTGCTTGCTTTTCAAAGATTGAGGGTTCAACCAAAATTGATTATTTTTTCCTTTGAAGAGGTTCTTATCAAAGGACATCATGCGATAAATGATTGGATATCAATTTTGAGAGGTCAACACCCCCTCCCTAACTATGAAGTTTTCTTTGTACATAGGAGAGACGACATTATTTCAAAAGAGGAAATTACGGCAATCCCAAATCGACTGCAATATTTAACCACAAACTTTAACCCTAATCTCTTTCAATTCTTTAATCTAAGAGAAGTCATAACCCTTTTCCTTATGAATCTTGCAGGGACAAATGGTTCATGGAAAATAACGATGACCTTGAATTTTACAGGACACCAATACACAGTCTGAAAAATAAATTAGGGTAGTCTTTGACTATGAAGTCTTACTCCAATATTTGTTTTCTCCGCTTTCACACTTTTCTTATATCTTTGCAGGAAAACCGTCCCCAACAATAGTCGGAGATGGTTATAACAATGTATGATCATGAATAGTTGAAAGAATTCAAGTCATAAGAGACAATCCCCAAAAAGAACACAACAACAAGTGATTCTGCAGGAAATTGGAAGAACACTTCAATGTATAATCTCTGAGGAATATCTGAAAAATAATACAATGATAGGTGTCCTCACCGATGCTTGAGAGGGCACGAAACGTATTGGTACAAAAAAGAAAAAGACACTCCCCAACTGAAGATGTCAACGAGCACTAGACTTACAATACGTCACTCTGAGTCTGTCTAAATCTTTAAATTATTTTATATATCATATCTACAAGAACTACGCACACCTGATTGTCATCTCAGTGAGATACGTAGGCAACCCTTCTTGGGTTCGATATTTCCGTTTTCAACAAAAAAATAAAAAAAATAAAATAATAAATTGTGTACAAATTTTAAGGGTCATATCTTCTTGTTTGGGAAGAATACAATTAGGAGCATGCAAAATATTCGATATGATGAAAATGATTGGCTTATTGTTAAACCATAGCTTCTGTTGATATCTTTCATTTGTATTTTTGTGATGCTTGAAAAAATTCTCTTGCAGGCATTTAAGGTAAGAATAAAACCAACCTCATGGTTTCATGTGCATTGTGTGGTGGTGTTTAGATTAAAATTCAATTGTATCACACTATTGATCTAGAACTTGGCCTGAATGTTTGTTGAGGCAAAATCCTGAGTAATATTTGGTTTGAGAAAGGATTGTAGGCCTTTTTTAACCCGATTGTGCCCTTCAAAGCCTACCAAATAACATTAATCCCTAGCTTTTCCCACTTTGAGCCTAAACCCTTTTCTTTAGACAACCACATCTTAGCCCTTTCCCTTCTGAGTGTTCACATACACTATATCTCTCTTGGCCCAACTTTCTTGAGCGCATCAAAGATGTGAAAATTATAGAAGAATATCCAACATTTAAATTGCCGAAGGCAAAAGATGTAAAGTCTCCAAAGTCAAGAAAGCAAAGACGACTTTCAAAAAAAGGGGGGTGTTGAAAGAAATAAAAAACCTCAAAACGAAGGGGTGAAAAAAAGATAAATCTCCAAATATAAAGACTCAAAAATAAGTCAAAATCAAAGAAGGGAATAACAAAGAGGATCAGGCGCCAAAAGGCTTATCAATCATCAAAAGCACGAATTCAGTGTGATGCTCAAGGAGGGATTAAGTCACTTTTATCCCAAATAAATATCCTATTTGTCCTTAAGACTACATTACAAGCCAATAACAAGCACTACATGATCTTATTCCAAATATTATCACATTAGTGAAGACTTATATGCAGGCCAAGCATATGGTATCATAGTTATGCGTTGAACATTCTTGAGAGTGTGAATGCACTGTGCAAAATTTCCTCAAATCAAACACTTCAGATATGTGCGAAATTGGACTTTCTTTATTGTGAGATTACTTGAAACATGAGAATTGATATAATTCGAAACCTTTGTTTGAAGCAAGATGAATAAATCTTGTCGATACCTAAGTATGTTTGAGGTACCTCTTGAATCTATAGGAATTACCTCGAAGTCAATCTCAGTCATAAGAAAGGAAATGAGAAAATTTTCTATGCAATCCTAATTGGCGGTACCAATTATAGTCAAGATTTGACTATCCCCTTACATTAAAAAACCAATGTTTTTAATACATTCTACAGCAACTTCAGGATCATTTCCTTTTGAAACTACATTTTTACTTTGAAATTGGATGGTTTTCTCTAAATAATGTGACATTAGGATAATTTCATCGGTGTGAGATTCCTATTTTAGTTCATTGGATCGTCCATATCAAATGGGTGGCATATCTCGTGTTTTTAAACTAAAAATATTGCAAGGAATACATTTTTCCATTTCATTCTGCTCATATTACACATGTGTCTACTGATGGTCTTGTCTCAAATTTTGCAGTATTCATCATCCACAGGATTGAAACTACATTTGACTTGATTCTTGCACCAACAGGATATGTAGGCGCCATAATGGCTCAGTCATTTTCCCCGTAAGATTTTCGTTTCTCCCTTACAATGAAAACTGAGATAGAATTTTTTAGAAGATCTCAAAAATTCACAAGAAGATACTATCTCCAGCAAGTCAAAATTAGAGATCATGTTACTCTATGCAACTGGGACAGAATTTTTGAGAAGATCTCAAAAATTCCACAAGAATGTCAAAATTCTTTTTTCATCAGCTCGAGATTTGTCAAGAGATCTAAATGGGATAGAATTTTTGAGGAAGATCTCAAAACTTTTGTCAAGAATGTTCAGAAGTTCGAAGTCAACTTCAAATGATCTCCAATATTACTAGAATAGAGCGAACACAAATTCAAGATGCGAGCCACCGATGCCTCGTATAAACTTCCATCAAAGACATGAGTCTCAACAAACACAAATTGTTCAAAAGAAAAAATGAAGGAACATGTGAAAGAATCGAAAAGATGACACTTTCACAATTATCGAGACATCTACGTTGTGACAATGGACAAACATCGAGCCATCTACCTTATTACAATGGATAATCATTCAACTCATCCAAGAGGATGACATTTACATTTTTATTTTCCAAGAGAGCCATCATTCAAATCATCCATGAGGATGACATTGCAATATCATTGCTGAGAGGGCCAACATCATATCATTTCCGAGAGGGCCATCACCATCATTATATCATTGCCGAGAGGGCCATCACCATTATCATATCATTGCCGAAAGGGACATCATCATATCATTGTCGAGAGAGCCATCACCATCATCATATCATTGATGAGAGGGACATCATCATTATCATATCATTGCCAAAAAGGCCATCATCATATCATTGCCGAGAGGGCCATTTCATTACATTGTATTGCCAAAAGAGTCATGCATTATTCAAATCATCCAAGAGGATGACATTTGCATATTTATTTGCCAAGAGGCCCATTTTATTTTCATTGCATTACCAAGAGGGTCATGCATCATTCAAATCATCAATGAGGATGATATTTGATAATTATTTACCGAGAGGGCCATTGTATATCGATCTCATCAAAGAGAAACATTAGTATTTTCAAGCATTATAAACGTCTGAAGGGCATATGTAAGACATATCAAATATCAGAGAAGATTTGAAGTGCAACTTGCCAATGGATCATTATCCTACTGATGGAGCAACATATATCCTGCCGATAGATCACCTTTATTCATCCTATCGATGGAAATGCAACATCATCCTACAAATGAATCATCATTCGTCCTATCAATGGACCAATATATTTTACTAATGGATCTTCATTCATTCTACCGATGGAAAGACAATTATTTTACCGAAATATTCTACCGATGGATCACCTATTAATGGATCACCCTCCTACTGATGGAGCAATATTTATATCCTATCAATGGATCTTCATTCGTCCTATCGATGGACATACAATTATTTTGCTGATTATTCTATTAATGGATCACACTCCTATTGATGGGGCATCTTTATTCGTTCTACCGATGAACATGCATTTATTTTTCCAAGTATCCTATAATAGATCACCATCCTATCGATAGAGCAGCATTATACTACCAATGGATCAATGGAGATTTTCAACATGCAAAGAGGATGAAAGAAAGTGCGAACGACATCAAAGAGGATGCAACACAATGTGGAACCTTTTCTTAGCAGCGAACTGGGACACAGTCCGAAGAGGAATATCAAACTCATAGAACACGGGCTGAGGAACGACTTCCACCACAGTAAACCACATTCCTATTGGAAGGCGTGTGTTTATTTCAGAGTCCAGCCATAATTCCAAAATCCATACCAACCCCTTTACAGAAAGATAAAGATGGAGTCGGTCAAAATTGGATTTGTCAATTTTCTTTATCCAGAATCTCTTTTATTGATCCTATCCAAAGAAAGGGACAGTTGTTGACCCCCAATTTTGACCCTCCATAAATGTATATTAGTTACTGAGCTTCTTCAATTTAAAATAATCTGAAGTAATTACTTTTATAAAATACCAAAATATTTTCAAGTGTATTTTTAAAAGAAAATTTTGTCATTCTTATAATTTTTAATAATATATATACAGTTCTATATAATTATTTATACAATTATTAATTTCTATAAATATTCAAAAATGATGAAATAATAATAATAATTTAATTTTATTGTTTCATAAATTATTAGCTTATATTTTTGAATTTATTAGTTTATAACTAAGTTAATTAATTCATTTTGGTTAGAATTAAGAAGCTCTTTAATTAATTATTATCAATTCGTCTTATTTAATATTTAACTGAATTCACAAATTAAATCAAGAAAAAATTACTTGGGTGAATATTTTTTAATAAATAATTACTGATTTTGGCGATACTTTTAATTTATTACCATCTATAATAATACATATCAATATTATAATAAATTTATTATGTATTAAAAGTAAATTATGCATAATATATAAATGTATTATAAGTATTTTAAAATATATTATGCTTGTTTGGTAAGAAATTGACATAATTTATTATAAGTGTATTAAAGTGTGTGGTAAATGTATTATTCATGAATAAAACTTGATTATATGTGTTTTATAAATTATTCTCACTAATATATATTAAAATTGTATTATAAGTGTCAAGTGAAAAAAAATATTATTGTTATAAATGATAAATATTTTCTTAATATAACATATTTATGTAAGTTTCCCTTAAATCAATTTGGCTATTTTTTGTCCATTTTTCTTACAAATCTAATCATTTTATCACTCCACCCTTAACTAAATTTCAAGTTCTTTTTTAGACCAAAATTCGGGCCCAAAGTCATCCCAATCCAATGTTGTCATCCACTTTCTACAAACCCAATAACAACAACAACCTACACTACTACAACATATTAACACCTATACACCTGAAGTCCAATTCTTATAATAATTTTGATCCAACACTAACTCACTACAATACATATATTATATTTATACAATACTAACCCCACCCTTTCTTCTTTTTCCTTTTCCACATTTCAATCCCACCTAAAACCTCTTTTTTTTTAAATTCCCAAACATCATCATTCTCCTACCCAATTCTTTTCCTTTTCCTTTTTCCATTCTCTTTTTTCACCCCACCAAACCTATCTTTATTCAAAATCCTCATTATTACTTCCACCAACCTCACTCTTTTTTTAAAAAAATACCTTCATCTTCTTCTTCAAAAGAAAGGAAGAACAACATATATTACAAAAAAGAAGAACACAAAAAAGGGAAGCAAGAACATAATACTACAACAAAAAAATAATTAGACGAAAAAAAATCACAAAAATTTTAGTCTCGGATTTTTAATTTTTTTTTAGTTCTTTCGCTCATTTCTTGGTGGGTTCAAGGAGTTCATCGCCCTCAAATTTATCGTCTCAGTCGCTTTCCGAAAATAGGTAAAAATATTTTCTCGACTTTATTTTATTTAATGAATAATTATTTCATGTCTTCTATGTAGTCGATTTGTAATCTTATTTTTTTCAGTAAACATGTGTTAGGATTAATTAAATTAATGAAAAAAATATCTCGTCTTGATTGAAGTGTAGTGATATTTTTTTTATCAAATATGTGAAAACACTTAGTTTCGTTCATTATTTTTTCCAATTAGTTTTTTTTGACGATATAGATTTTTACGTTTCCAATTTCTTCTTTTATCATCATTTAGATAATAAATATATGCTTAAGTTTCTTGTTAATTAAAACTTTCATAGCTTAATTGATTTAAATTTTGCTTTGAGATTTGAGTTAGTATAATGTATATGTTAATTCAATGCCCTTTATTTACTCGGATATATTTCTATGTTTCCTTTTTTTTCTTTTTTTCTAGATATATGCAAGTTGTTAGTCACTATGTTAATTTATTATATTCCTATGTCATCCTTTTAAGTGTTATGCATATATACATATGTGTATTTTGATATTTCATTCTTATGCCTCAAGTACTCACCATACCAAGCTGAATTTAGTGGTAATTTGATCATGAGTTGTGTTGTCCCTATTCATTTACTGTGAAGTTTATGTGTTTGTTTGTTAATATTCAGTAGCTCATATTTATATTATTAAATGTTATGCATCAATTGGCCTTTAGTACAACACATGATTAATTAGAATTAATGAGGTATCTCGTCCTTAGATGTAAGTTTCATGTTGGTTTTCTTTAGATCCTAGCGATTGCACTTAAAATGAGATGTTTAAGTATCATTTATTCAATTAATAAGAATCATATCTCAATTGCTTTCTCTCTATTAATTTACTAATGTTATCCTTTTTAGTTATTGTATGAACCATCGTCTGAATCCAATATGGATTGTCTCCATTATTTGCATTTCGACATAGAGCCACAGAGGCCTAAATACCTTTTTTCGAGTCATACTCTTCAAAAAAAATGGAAAGGGATGCTGATTTACAGGTTGCTGGAGCTAAAAATAGGCTCTATACAGTGTATATATAGTTCGATATACATAAAAATAGTACTGTATACACTGATATACAGTGTATATATATCCATGATATACAGTAGAATTAGGCCTAAGACCCAAAACACAGGTGGCCCAATAACTTGGCTCAGGCATACAAAAACTAAGTGTTGGGCCAAATTTTCATACTTTATTCAGTTATATTTAATTCGGGTTGTAATAATTTATTTATTTATTTACGTTTATTTATACTTGCGTAGAAGTTGATTTCGTTTGGTTTAACTTAATTGGACTCCCCTAAAAGAGAAGCCATTTTTTCTGTTTATTTATTCTTTAAAAATGATTTCATTTAAGTATTTTCTTTTAATTAGACATTTCAACAAATATAATTTTCTTCCAAATTATCTTAAAGGTTTTTAAGTTGATGTTTTTTCAAATCAATTGAGTTTAAAATGTCTTTCTCTAAATTGATTTTTCCCTAAATAGCTCAAATAATTTTTCTTATTTAATCAAAGTATTAATTGTCTTTAATTTAGTTAAAATACATTAGATCTATTACTTTTCTTTAAACATATTTAAAATGTATTTACTTAATCATTTAATAGAGTATATTTTCTTGATAAATTATCTCAAATATTTCAAATTTATTTATTGCTTAAATAAATATATTTATATTTACTACTTACAAGTAGTTTTGCCAAAGTTAGTCAAATATTTTCATTTCCCTGAGATCGTGGAGAAGACATGTCCAGTCCAATGAATTTCAATCCCTTATCTCTCGGCTTTTCAAATCGTCGGATATCCGCACATTAGCGGCCATTTTGAGTGCTAACACCTTCTCAAAGTGGAAATGTGAACCCTTACCCATTTCCTCTAATGTTTAAGACTTAAATCTGTTAAGGTATTTTAAATTAAGTTTTTTAATTTTTTTTAAAAAAATTAAGTGGCGACTCTCTTTTTCTAAAATTGATTTTTTCTCTAAAAATTTAAAATTAATTTTCAACCGTGTTTTTCCGACATAACAGTTATAGCATTTGCTTTTCTTCTAAGAAAGTATGAAAAATGTTTTTCGTTATTAAAAATGGCATGAGTCATTCCGCTATCAATTACATAAATATTCTTGTGATTGATCATTGATTCAAATAAAATTTGAGGCATATCCATATTTTTTCTTTTGTTACCTTTGTAAAATTGCTCAAAGTGATGGAGGATCGTGCTGATAACGTGTTATAAAATAAACTAATTTAGCAAATTAATAAGAAGGATATAGTAAAAGAAAGAGAGAGAGATCAGAGAGAATTTCCCGTGTCATTTATTTCTTTTGCGTAAGGCTATTTATAGCCTAAAGAAATAAGGGGATAAAGGAGAGTGTGCAAATTTTCTTTTAAAGTGGGTCCCACAACATGGGCATCAACTACATTTTGTCTACATATCCTTTCATAACAATCATAACATAACAGGGAAAGATAGTAACTGCCTATCAATCCATCTTTATAAAATATATTAGGAGTAACTCATTAACTTTACTGATTCATAGGAATCCATAACTTCGGTGAGAATTATCCTTATCACCATCTTAAATATGATTGTGTGAGAATTGTAATTATCACACCATAATAACTTACTTTGATGATAATTGATCATCATCATAACTTTCATCATTAAATCATAATCTCAACTTTAGATCTTAAAACTTTCCTTGAAAATCATTGAACTCATAATCAACTGATGAAAATCATCTTTGAACTAAAATCACAATTGAGATAGCTTTATGTATGGGCATTTATAATTAAACTTAAAATCATGCAATTCATGTAAAAGTATGCTTAGAGTAATCATTGATAATAACTCAAAATAAAATTGAAACAGTCCAATGCAATTCATCAAATCTGGGGTTAATAAACCATTGAAATTTGAAACTTTAAGAAAACTTTGAGACTCCATGGGTGAAAGGGACCAATGGATCAATCCTCACATACTTTGGTTAAGATTACTCAAAAGTGAAGAAGAAACCTTGGTGAAAACTGAAACCCTAGCTTGAACTTGGAGAAGAATCCTTGGAAGAATTTAGTTCTAGCCTTATAGAATTTTGAAAAGTGATTTAGAATGAGGGAAATTTTAAAGAATTGGGTAGATATAGGGTTGAACTTAGCCATATTTGTGTCTAGATTCATTGAACTAAACTTGGAAAATGACACAAATACCCTTCATTAAAATTGAAATTTTGACCCTACGAGTCGCAAAAATGATGACGAGTCGTCAATATGCCTCATCTTCTGGTCTAAGAAAAGGGCTTAAGTTCAAGTCTCTAAAGTTTGCAAATGAGTCATTTATATGACTTGTCTTCGCGACTACGAGTCGTCATTTGGACTCATCTTGCAGGCCTGAAAACCTAAAAGTTTAGAAGTCTCTGAAGTTTGGTTTAAGACTCACTTCTACGAGTTGTAAAGGTTTCTTCGGAAGATGATCACAGTAAAAAAAAGTGGAACCCCGTGCATTTTTTAAGGTATGAAAAGTAGTGGTTAACCCATTGAACACTATATGTTGAGAGAGATAAACTCGTTTAGTTAGAATATCAAGGCATTTATATCCTTTGTTATGGGAACCATAACCTAAAAACACATCAAGATGATCTAAAAATGTAAGCTTATTAGTTATAGATTCGAAAGAACGTATAACAAGTGAAACCTAAAGGCCTTCAAGAAGCTATAATCAGGCACTTAATGATGTAACTTCTCATAAGGCAAAATATTCTGAAGAATTAGTGAAGAATCTAAACAAACACATAGTTTGCAGGATCACTGAATATTGTTTCACTAGCCTAACAATGTAATCACATACTAATACGAACTACACCATATAAAACCATAGTCTATAATCGCATACCTATTACAGTTGTTCGCTTTTCGTAGAAGAAATCTTCACAAGAATCTTCACTTGAAACTTTACAGGAATTGGAGAAGGAAGAAGAAGAAGAAACAGAATAAGTGTCTATTCTTTTTTAATTTGCAGAGAATGAAAAGATGCCTTGATTTTTCCTGTGAAACCCTTTTTTATAATCCTAAAGAGACACAACTATCCAAATAGATGTGTCTTTTCCTTTATATTTATTAATATATATATATATATATATATATATATAAATATATGATACATAACTATATATCTTTAATCTCTCATGGATTCGGGTTGACCTACATAGGTGACCCGTCCAATCTCCTTCATCTCCCACTCACACATAGTGGGTCAACTCTTATTCTTATTTTTTAACTTTCATACATTACGACTAGATCGTGTGACCAATGCATACTTTGAGAGATTCGTTGCTATACATCTGGTAGGAATATACAACATCTCGATCAATAAAACTTAGAGCAGATTATTGTATGCAGTACCTTAGATCATTTATCACATTCAAATTTCTCATCATCTCTTTTTCTTAATTTTGAATTCATCATTATGTACTTGTCTCATAGACAAACATAAAGGACGTAAATAAACACAATTGATGTGATAATATCCAATGATCTTCCTCATCTCATGAATCTCTTAATCTCATTATGATATGTTTTTCTAGAAATGTCACCACCCAAGCATAGGGCCTAGACGTGACACGGGGAATGAGACATTCGGAGGTACCTCACCCAAACCTCTTAGCATTCATTAAGTATTTCATTGGTAATGATAAGCAAATCAAGCGGAAACATAAGGGATATAAGTCTAAGGGCTTTATGTTTATAAGGAGTCAAAGATAACATAACATCCTTTACTATGTACAACAATACCTTCTACATTAAGACTTGGTGGGGGCTAAGACAAGTCCCTAGTTCACCCTCAAATTTGAGTCAAAAATACCAAAATTAATTTAAATGTTTAAACATAATATAAGCTAGATAAGATAGGAGTGTCGTTCTCGAAACATGGGAACTCACCAAAGTGGTAGCCTTCAATGCTCAACTTAGCCACGGGAAGGAGAGTGTAGAGCGACATCGGTCCCTACATAGTAATATCATGTAGGCAAAATTATGCGTTAGTACTTTGAATATACTAAGTATGTGAGTGTGCTATGAAATGAAGAACATAAGAGAAAGTCATGTATAAGCAATATGCTTAAGTGAATGCATACATGAGAAACCATCATATGAATCCTTAAAACATTCATTTTGTGGAAAAGTGACCTTAACCGATATTTAAGACCATGCGAGCTATTACATGAAATCCAACATAGCCCCCTACGTTGGCACGGGGAGACTACTTGCTGGGTAAAAATCTATCAACTTTAATTATTTCTTTAACTTTAACCTTAATGGCTAATTCTGGATCCATTAGCCTAAAATAGCCGACAAGGGCCTCTATGGTGGCACATAGTTAATGCAACATGAGACTTTACTTAAGGACCCCTTCAGTCGAGCTCCATCAACATGCTACATTCGGTGCTAGGTCGAGTCCCACAGAATAACATTTAAACATCAATATAGCATAAGCATTATATAACTTTAATATTAAAATATCAATCGGTGAGATAGCTAATTAAAACCTTTCATTTGATCCAATGCGAGAATTGTTGTTTCACATTGAAATCTTACTTTGGCTAAGAAACTCTTCATCAATCAATCATTTTATAAAGACTCCCATTCATAAGCATTTACTTCATAACATTCATTGGATTCAAACTTCATTTCAACTTTACTTCATCATAAGAAACTAGGTGGGTTCATTTCGTAAAAATCTTTCAATGCCTTTAAAGAATTCTTGCACGAATGAGAGTAATGAAAATGCTTAAAATACACATTCTTAAAGCAACCCATCATACATGTCTTAAAACTCTTTTCAAGCCTCATATAGGCACTTTAATAACATCATAAGTTCATAAAATCAAGAGTCAATATCCATCAATATATGTAAAGAAACTTCAAATACATCATAATCTATGCATTTAAAGTCATCATGTAAAAGCCCATAAGATTTCATCATTTTTAATGGAAATACTAGTTTAAGAAAATATTTGGGATCCATGGGTAGAAGGACCCATGGATGAAAACTCACATACCTTGTTTGAATTCACTACTAATTGAAGAATAACCTTAAAGAAATTGGAAACCCTAGATTGAATTTGGAGAGAAATCTTGAGGAGACTTGTGAGTTCTTGACTTGGAAGTTTTGAGAGAATGAATTAAATAGGAGAGGGTCTTTAAAAGAAGGGTATTTTCAGACTTTGAACTTGTCCATAAAAGTATCTAGGTTCATTGAACCAAACTTTGGAAAAGACATAATTGCCCTTCATTAAATCTAGAAAATTAGCCCTACGGGGCCTTTATACGGGTCATCGTCATAACGATGAGTCGTGCAAACAACCTGTCTTGCAAGACTGAGGAAACGACCTAAAATATAGTCTCTGAAGTTTGGGAACAACCCATGTAAATGACCCATTCTCAAGAAATGACCCATTTCTTTGGCTCTCCTGCAGGTCCCTAAAACCTGCAAAATTCAAGCCTCTAAAGTTTATGAGTGACCATGGTATATGACCCATCCTTAGGGAAATGACTCGATCTTTGGCTCATAGACTTAGACCTGATAGTTCCTTGAAACTTGGCCTCTGAACTTATCCTACGAGGGGTTTCTACGACGCGTCTTCTAGAGAATGACTCATTCTAGAAGGTCGTAGGACCTCTCCTGAGGGGAAATCTAATTTTCTTCTCGATAGATTGCTTTAAGACCCAACCTTACGGGCTGTCAAAGGACCTATGAGCCGTATAGGGGATCTTTCACATGATGGGTTTTGAAATTTTGAGACTTTCCTCTTTGGTTCCAACTTTTTGACTTACGGGGTCTTACAATATCTCCCTCTTAGAAACATTCATTCTCGAATGAGATTAACTTATCTTAGGAAGGACATGAAAAGAGGACTACCAACCCAACATGAATAAAATAACACATGCAATGCATAAAAAATGAGATCTTTAAACTTAGCATAAAACATGACTTTAAAATTTAACTTCATGAACATGCATGCATATGAGGACATAAGAAAACTGAAACTTAGAAGTTGTAAACATTGAGCATGAGTAACTTAGTACCTTAGACTTGAGTAGAATGAAAAAGATGAGGGTAACGTTTCATCATATCCGTTTCCGCTTCCCATATAGCACTTTCAACTTGTTTATTCCTCCAAAGGACTTTAACAGATGTAACTTCTTTGTTCCTCAATTTCTTAACTTGCTGGTCCAAAATTTCAACTATGACTTCTTCATAGGTCAAATTTTCTTCAACGTTCACTACTTCTAAAGGAACAATGGAACTCGGATCACCCACACATTTTCTCAACATAGACACATGGAACACCAAGTGAACCATGGCCATCTCTAATGGCAACTCCAACTCATAAGCAAACTTGCCCACACGTCTCAAGATTTTATACAGCCCTACATACCTAGGGCTCAATTTCCCCTTTATACCAAATCAAACCACACCTTTCATGGGTGAAACCTTCAAATACACCCAATCACCCACATCAAACTCAAGATCCCTTCTTCTAGTGTCGGAATATTACTTTGGATGACTTTGAGCCATTTTCAACCTTTCTCTAATGATCTTCACCTTGTCTACTGCATCAATACCAAATTAGGGCCCAGAAAGGTCATCTCACCTACTTCGAACCAACAAATTGGGGATTTACATCGCCTCTCATATAAAGCATCAAACGGCGTTATCTTAATACTTGAGTGGTAAATATTATTATAGGCAAACTCGATAAGTGGTAGATGATTATCCCAATTTTCTTTAAACTCCAACACACAAGCCCTAAACATATCCTCTATTATTTGAATTGTCCTTTCGACTTGCCTATCGATTTGAGAATGGAATATGGTGCTCAACTTAACCTTAGTACCGAGGCCCTTTTGAAACGATCTCCAAAAGTGAGAAGTGAATTGGGTACCACAATCCGAAATAATGGACAACGTCATACCATGCAACCTCACTAACTCCCAGATGTACAACTTGGCATAGGCTTCGGCCCTGTAGGGAGTCTTGACCGGTAGGAAGTGAGCCGAATTAGTCATTCTATCAACAATCACCCAAATAAAATCATGTCTCTTCCGAGTGTGAGGAAAACCCATTATAAAATCCATATTAACATCTTCCTATTTCCAAGTAGGGATTTCAATATCTTGGTCTAGACCAGCCGGCCTTTGATGTTCGACCTTCACTTGTTGATAATTCAGACATTCAGACACAAACCTTGCTATGTTCTTCTTCAAGCCACCCCACCAATACAACTCCTTCAAGTCCTGATATATTTTTGTCAAACCAGAGTAAATGGAGTATGCAGAATTATGTGCTTTCATCAAAATCAAACTCCTTAGGCCGTCCACATCCAGAACACATAACCGACCTTGGTAATATATCACCCTATCTCCCCCTTGTGAAAAGACCTCTACCTTCTTTTCCTTTACAAACTTCATTAAATTGACAAGGGTCGGGTCAAGTCTTATTTCGACTTGACATCCACTACCAAAGAGGATTCAGACCCATTTTGGACAACTATACCACCATTATTGGTACCGCGCAATTTCATCCCTAATCTAGCCAACCAGTGGACATCTTTCACCAACTCTCTCTTTCTTTCATCAACATGGGACACACTCCCCATAGACACTCTACTAAGTGCATCGGCAACCACATTGGCTTTATCCGAATGATAATGCACACTCATGTTATAGTCCTTGAGGAGCTCTAGCCACCTTTTTTTATATTAGATTGAGGTCATTTTGGGTGAACACATATTGAAGAATCTTATGATCGGTATACACATCTACATGTACCCCATAGAGGTAGTGCCGCCAAATTTTCAAAGAAAAAACCACGGCTGCCAACTCAAGATCGTTGGTAGGGTAGTTATGCTCATGTACTTTCAATTGCCTAGAAGCATAGGCTATGATCTTACTATTTTACATTAAGACACAACCCAAACCAATCTTCAAAGCATCACAATAAACCATAAACCCCCCTAATCCTTCTAGTAGTATCAAAATAGGAGCGGAGTTAAGTCGATCTTTCAAGGTTTGGGAACTCCTTTTACACTCGTCCGTCCATATAAATTTCGTCTTCTTTTGAGTCAACTTTTTCATAGGAGATGAGATAGAAGAAAACCCCTCAATGAATCTTCTATAGTAACCGACAAGACACAAGAATCTCCTAATTTCTGAAAGAGACAATGGTCTAGGCCAATTCTTGACCGACTCTGTTTTCTTAGGATAAACCTTAATCCCATTGCCAGACACTATGTGACCAAGAAAGGCCACCTCCTACAACAGAAACCTGCACTTGCAAAATTTTGCAAACAATTGTTTATCCCTCAATGTTTGAAGCATAACCCTCAAATGATCCTTATGTTCTTCCTTACTCCAAGAATATATCAAAACATCATCAATGAATACCACAATAAAGGTATCAAGGTAGGGTTTGAATATCCTATTCATTAGGTCCATGAACACCGCCGGTACATTCGTCAACCCAAACCTCATTACCACAAATTGAAGTATCCATACCTTATCCGTAATGCCATCTTGGAAATGTCACACTCCTCACCCTTAGTTGGTGATAGCGAGATCGAAGTCAATTATGGAAAAGTGACTCGCCCCTTACAGTTGATCAAACAAGTCATCTATCCTAGGAAATGGATACTTATCTTAATAGTCACCTTATTCAATTGTCGATAGTCTATTCACATTAGAAGAGGCCCATCCTTCTTTATTACAAATAACATGAGGGCACCCTACAATGAAATACTTGGCCTTATGAACCCCTTTTCTAACAAATCCTTTAACTGTTCCTTTAACTCCTTCAATTCTGTCGGGGCCATTCGGTAAGGAGGAATCGAGATAGGTTGGGTATTGTGGAGAAGATCGATACCAAAATCAACTTCTCTTTTGGGAGAGATACCGGGAAGGTCATCAGAAAAATATCGGTGGACATCTTTCACCAACTCTTTCTTTTCTTCATCAACATGGGCTACACTCCCCATAGACACTCTACTAAGTGCATCGGCAACCACATTGGCTTTACTCGAATGATAATGCACACTCATGTCATAGTCCTTGAGGAGCTCTAGCCACCTTTTTTATCTTAGATTGAGGTCCTTTTTGGTGAACACATATTAAAGGCTCTTATGATCGGTATACACATCTAAATGTACACCATAGAGGTAGTGCCGCCAAATTTCCAAAGAAAAAACCATGGATGCCAACTCAAGATCGTTGGTAGGGTAGTTACGCTCATGCACTTTCAATTGCCTAGAAGCATAGGCTATGACCTTACCATTTTACATTAAGACACAACCCAAACCAATCTTCAAAGCATCACAATAATCCACAAACCCCTTTAATCCTTCCAGTAGTGTCAAAATAGGAGTGGAGTTAAGTCGATCTTTCAAGGTATGGGAACTCCTTTCACACTCGTCCGCCCATATGAATTTCATCTTCTTTTGAGTCAACTTTTTCATAGGAGATGAGATAGAAGAAAACCCCTCAATGAATCTTCTATAGTAACCGGCAAAGCAACAGTCATCTCTAACGGTCATCTCCTCCCTCTCTATTTCACACTGTTCATCTCCGGTCAATTCTGAATGGCTTTACCATCGCCAGTGAAGCTCCCGTGGCCACCGAATATAGATTATCAAACATCACCAGCTAATGACACTCTAAATCTGCAAAATAATACTGCAATTTCAAGTGAAATTGGTTTGAATCAACAACAATAGATCGGTCAACAAAATACTGATGCAATCACTCTCTCTGAAGAAGAGCTGAGAATTGCACACAAGATCATCAATTTTCAAAAACATGGTTTGATTCGAGTATCAAGAACTGTGGTAGATGATTCCTTATCTTTTGGACTACATACAGTCCAAAAATCGGATCAAACCATCGCACCATTTGAGAGCACTGATCAGGCAATGCCTGAGAGAAATATCACAGAGTCGCCGGAGTTGCGCCTTCATATTCGAAGGGACTTCGGCGACATTCGAGATGGAGGACCCCCTGGGGTTTGTTCCCCACCTCATGGCGCTCCTACCACCAAAATTTCAACCCAAATGGACAGTGAAATCGTTGGGGACGATAGTACCGGCGAGGTTGCCGGAGCTTAGGCGACATTTTCAGGTGGAAACCAATGCAAAATGGGGCATTTTATTGATACAAATACACCCCACCAGCAACTCACAAACACTAGAGAAGGAATCAAATCCTCTCAAATTAGCTCAAATTTGCCAAATCAACAAGGTCATTGTTAGAGTGACGGCGCCGGAGCTCCGGCGAACCATTTGTCACAAGATCAAATCCAAAATGTCCCTAAGGGAAATGCGCAACTTCCCATCCACAAGAGGTGTCTCGAATCATCAACAACAAATTCAAATTCAAAAAGTCGTCGAGACACTCGTCAAGGTGATATGCACATTTTCACAGATAATCAAGCTGAAGAACACACATTGGTTCAAGACCAATATCAACAATATGGTCAATTCAATCAACTAAAAAATGATATGCACACAATTGATAATGCAAAGTTGATGCATCCTTTTTCCAAAAATGATAAACATGCCTCAGGAACTTCACAGCAATGTAACAGTGCTAATGTTACAGACCTTCAAGGTAAGACCAATCTTTCCAACTTGATATACTCTGAGACTGCCAATTTAAAATCCAGTGGAGTTCTTTTGCAACCTAATGCAAATGTAATCCCTAGTAATGCTGTAGGTAACTCCTTGCAGGGCACTGATCATACCAAAATCAATTCTAAAAGCAGCCCTGAAATTTCTACCAAAATGCCTAACAATTCTATTCCTCAAACTAGCAACCAGCCTACCACCACGCATAATAGCTTCCCTAAGGTGTCTAGTAATTTTGACATCCAGGTTTAAACTAGCCAACCTAAGGTGCCTACCAGCTATGCTAATGTTGGTCCTAGACATGTTGGAACTAAATCAGTCAATACCCAACCTCAACCAAATTCCACTAACCAAAACCCCCAAAAAAATATTTTTCCCAACTTAAAGGACCAGGTCCTTCAGCCTGCCCCTTACACTGTAGTTCAGACCTTTGCTGCCAAACTCAGAAATAATCAAGCAAAGAATGAGGCTCCTATTGAATTAGCCACCCCTGAATACACAACCAAACAGGGCCTGCCTGTTGTGTTTTTTGAAAAAGAAGACTTTATGCACAAACTAGCTCAAAGATGCAAATACACCTTGGTTGGCAAATTTACCCACACCATGCCAAAGATAGAGTTGATAAGAAGGAGCTTTATCATTCAAACTTAGCTCTCAGGAGGTGTAAAAATTGCTCATTTCAATGCTAGACATGTCTACATTGACTTGGACAATGAGTTGGATTACAATACTGTCTGGACCAAATAGAGAATGACAATAGAGGGCCAACTCATGAGGATTTAGACATGGACACCTACTTTTAAACCGGATGAAGAAACCCCAATAGTGCCAATCTGGGTAGCCTTACCAGAACTACCTTGGCATTGTTATAACATGGAGTTCACCACTGCCCTGCTAGCCTCTGTAGGGAAGGTACTTTATCTAGACACTACTTCCATACAAAAAACAAGGGGAAGCATATCCAAGGTGAGACTTCAAGTGAACCTCACCAATAAAAGACCTCCCCATGTTTGGCTAGGATATGACAAAACTGATAAAACTCTAGGGAGGTGGCAAGCTATTTTATATGAAAATGTACCTGATTACTGCATGTATTGCAAACATCAGGTTCACTTGATACATGTTTGTAATATTCAAATAAGGGATGAAGAACAAAAAAAGAAGAAGAAGAAACAGCAAAAATGAACAAAAACAAGGAGGGCATGCTAACCAAGGATCATGATGACACAAATATCAATACATCTGTAAAAGATGCTCCTGCCCAGCCACAACAAACACTTGGCAATGCAAAAGAACTGTTATGGCAAGTTCAGAGGAAGAAACAGTCTAAGGGATAAAACAAGCCCCAACAAACAAATGTGATCATCTCTATTCAACCACAGCAGAACAAGGGAGTTGATAAACCTCAGCAAAACATCATAGGTCCAGGTAAGCCCTCTACTCCTATTTATACTTCCAATAATTATGTTGATCTTGTTACCCAGGATCAAACCAATAACCAAGATGCAGGAGAACCAAGTAACCAAAGGAATTCCACTTTGAAGAATTCAGCAAAAATGCAGGAAAACACCATAATTCAACAATAAGGTACTACTCAAGGGAGCGATATAACAAGGAATGCAGGTATTGACTTATTATTCCCCATACCCCTTACACCCCCATATCATATCTCTGCTGCTGTTGGCTGTGTAGTTGATGGAGGAAGGGTTGGAGGAGTAATGGAGAACCCCACTAATCTGCAGGATGGGGAACCCAAAAGGGGAGGGATCTTGTCTCATGTTTTGCATGAGAATATCACTGACCTTAGAAGTGCCCTTACAGCCCCTGCTACCCCTGCACACAAGGCTCAAAATGACATACCAAATACTGAATCCATCAGAAGAGATCCCCCTACTGATGATTCTACCATGCAAAACATCTTAGGCTCTATGGCCAAGGATTTGGGATCCATTGCAAGCAGTAGTGGCAAAGACTCTAATGCTAAAAAGAACAAGTTAAGCAAGAAAAGGAGAGAGGCCATCAAAAAGAAAACAAACCTTTTTGAGAAATGCCAAACTCCTTTAGCTGACAGTGTTGCAATGCAGTAAAGTGAACAGGGATGTCAACAATTTGTACTTGATGATGATCAGGTGGGTATAGATATCACTCCTTTTCAAACTCCAAAGGTAGCTACAGATCACTTCACCTTCAACACCAACATACAGGACCCTATTGATGAGTATGTTGTATGTGATTCAAAAAATAAAGAAGATAATAATTATCAGCCCTTGCATGATCAGGAGGAAGATGATATTATAAGTGATCATTTAATCAAAACCATCAACCCCTCTTCTGAGAATATATATGAGGAAGACATCCAACAGGTGGCTAGTTCACAGGGTCTATCTCCTAGAGGGATACATAGGACCAGATTTAGCAACAAGGCAAAAATTTCTACAAAAACTACCCCCACAGGCAGACCAAGTACCAGGTCCCATACTTCAAGAATTTCTCAATGATTAGTACCCTTAGTTGGAATGTAAGGGGTAATAATACCCAAGGAGCCATGGATAGAATAAAACTTCTCAAAAATATCCATCAAATTTCTCTTATAGCTCTAATGGAACCTTTTTCTTATAACTCTCACTTACAATACTTCAGAAACCAGCTCAATATGGACCATGCCATCCACAATCCTAATGGTAAGATTTGGATTTTCTGGACCAAAGATGTGAATTGCAAGATTTTGGAGAATGATGAGCAACTAATCACTTGTGAGCTCAATCATGCCATGATCCCAAATCAATTCATCACTACCTTTGTCTATGCTAAATATAAAGATCATCTCAGAAGACCTTTATGGGATAGCCTTCTACAGCAGTCTACCACTTCCAATCCATGGTGCACTATAGGAGACTTTAATGTTATTGTAGACCCTGAAGAAAAATTAGGGGGTATCCCCTATAATATGAGAAAGAGTTTTGAGTTCATTAGCATTATTGAGGCTTCGGGTCTTCAAGACCTTGGTTTCTCAGGTCAGAAATACACCTGGTCCAACCTGAGGGGTATCAACTTTAGAATTTGGAAGAGACTTGATAGAGGGATGGTTAATGATAACTGGCTAGAGACCATGCCCCATACCAGCATTACTCATCTTCCTTCTGTGGGTTCTAATCATTGCCCCTTGCTCTTGGAAATGATTGACCAACAACACAACCCCATCAAGTATTTCAAATTCCTGAACTGCTGGCCTGAGCAATCTTCTTTCATGGATACTATCAAGAATTGCTGGAGCAGACCTTCTGAAGGAAATCCAATGTGGAGTTTTCATTAGAAAATAAAAAGACTTACTGCTACTCTTAGCTGCTGGTCAAGAAATCAATTTGGAGACATCAGAAGAAAGAAACTCAGGAGAATCAAGAAACCTCCCTAACTCATTCCATTTTGGTTCTAACTCAAACTTCAACATGGTTTTATCTATGCATAGCTATAAATACCTTGAAGATCTCACAGTTAGAACTCCTGGAAAAAGGAAAATCTCCCTTCCTTATTACTATCTTTATTATTTTCTTAGAATAACCAGTCTAACTTTAGAGGTAAAGAGTAGAGTAGTTTATATTTTGTCTTCTCTTCCTTCTTGGCTTAACAGGTATAGGAATCTTGATTGGAAGCCCAGGCTGGTTTCCTTGCAACACACATGGGACACATTCAAGTTCTTGTTTTTGTTTTTATTTGCTGGTCTGTGTAGATACATCACATTACACATCCTGGAATTTTTTTACATCAGTAACAACAAGAGGAGCCATAAGGGAAGTGCTTCTTTTTGGGGTGACAGAATTATTTCCAGATTTTGCTTTTTGTTTCTATTTCTGTGCAGGTTACAAACTACAGTAGGAACAACATTCCAGCCTCTTCCAAGATTACAGCAGGAACAACAATACAAAATCATTCATTAGGAACACCTCTCAACAACTCCTACCAACCTGAAATTGTACCTCTTGAGCCATCTGTGTTTGTCTATTTATCAGTACAGATTCACAACACACTCCAGCTGTGATAATTTGAACAACTTGCAGACATGCAGCTCTACAGATTCAGCAAGATCCCAGGATCAAAAACAAGAGGAGTTGTTCCTTGCAATAAGTTTGTCAAAACTAAGGAGAAGCAGATGCCAAAAACAAACCTCAGCAGCAGCCATCAGCCCTTAACAACATGCATCATGCAACATCCAAAATCCTCTAAATTTTGCAGGATATTAGCATCCCCAAAGATGGTTGAGCCTAAGAAATTTCAGCTCAAACGGATAACCGGAGATGTTAGTCGAGCGACATTGAAAAAGACAGCCGATGTTGCACGCAGAACAGTAACTCTCAAGAGGAGCAACAGTATACATCATCAAAAATGCTCCAAATTTTGCAGGAATACAGCAACTACAACAATTGTAGAGCCCAAGAAATTTCAGCCCGAACGGAGAATCGGAGACGTTAGTCGAGCGACCTTGAAAAAGATAGCCGATTGTCATGGAACCCCTTTGTTTCTTCTTCTTTGGCAAAATCCAAATTTTAACAACTTTCAACAACTTGTATGCTAGCTATTATATGGACCCAAGAATGTAAAGCCCGAATGGATTCTCAGAAACGATAGTCGAGCATCACAGAAGATATGACCGATCTCGACCCATGCAAAGAAAATTGGGTATACTTGATTTTCTTCAATTTAGCTAGGTTCTGTACCTTAGTTGAATAGAACTAGTTTCCTATACTTGATCTTCCTAGTCGAGAGGAGTCCTCTCATTACATATCTTCCATTTTATTTTTGGAGGTAAGGCCTTTCACGTCCCCCTCCTTGTACTCGTCAGTTTACTTTTATATATATAAGAGGAAAATTTTATTTAAAAAAAATAGTAACCGACAAGACACAAGAATCTCCTAATTTCTAAAAGAGACAATGGTCTAGGCCAATTCTTGATCGACTCTGTTTTCTTAGGATAAACCTTAATCCCATTGTCGGGCACTATGTGACCAAGAAAGGCCACCTCCTACAACAGAAACTTACACTTGCAAAATTTTGCAAACAATTGTTTATCCCTCAATGTTTGAAGCATAACCCTCAAATGATCCTTATGTTCTTCCTCACTCCAAGAATAGATCAAAACATCATCAATGAACACCACAATAAAGGTATCAAGGTAGGGTTTTAACATCCTATTCATTAGGTCCATGAACACCGCCGGTACATTCGTCAACCCAAACCTCATTACCACAAATCGAAGTGTCCATACCTTATCCGTAATGCCATCTTGGAAATGTCAGACTCCTCACCCTTAGTTGGTGATAGCCAGATCGAAGTCAATTATGGAAAAGTGACTCGCCCCTTACAGTTGATCAAACAAGTCATCTATCCTAGGAAATGGATACTTATCTTAATAGTCACCTTATTCAATTATTGATAGTCTATGCACACTCTAAGCGATCCATCCTTCTTTCTTACAAATAGTACGGGGGCACCCCACGGAGAAATACTTGGCATTATGAACCCCTTTTCTAATAAATCCTTTAATTGTTCCTTAAATCCTTCAATTCTACCGAGGCTATTCAATAAGGAGAAATAGAGATAGGTTGGGTATCGGGGAGAATATCAATACCAAAATCAACTTCTCTTTCATGAGGGACACTGAGAAGGTCATCAAAAAAATATTGAGAAACTCATTGACTACAGGGACCGACTCAAGGGGAGGACTTTCGGAGTTGACATCCCTAACTCTCACTATATGGTGAATACAACCCTTAGTATTTATTTTTCGAGCCTTGAGATAAGAAATGAATCTACCCAGCACCACCGAGTCACAACTCTCCTTTTCAAAAACTGACTTATTTGGGAATGAAAACTTGACTCGACAATCCTACAATCTATGGAAGTATAAGATGCATATAATCAATCTATCCTAAGGATGACATCGAAATCTACCATGTCAAGCTCTAAAGATCACAGGGAACAACTTTATATAAGATGGACATGAGACAACCCCTATAGACCTTTCTAGCCATAATCGAATCACCCACGGAGGTAGACACCAAATAAGATTATACTAACATTTCGGGAAATATATCAAACCTATTAGCTAAGAATGGAGTAACAAATGAAAATTTTACACCCGGGTCCAATAATGCATATACATCAAAAGTAAAGATCCTTAACATATCAGTAACAACATTTGGTGTTTCCTCGACTTCTTGCCTCCCATGCAATGCATAGAAATGGTTGGTGCATTGGCCACCTCCTTGAGTTTTTTGGCCATGAGAAACTTGTCCTTGAGGCCTATTACCACAACCACCTCTACAATTCGGAGCATGATGAATTGGATTTTTGCATTTGAAGCACACATTTGAGCCCGCCAAGCACTCCCTTTTATGGGTGTTACACCCCCACACTCTTAAGCTTGGAATACATCCTAAGATTCTTAGAATTTATCATATAAGCCGGATAATCTACGACACCATCAAACGACTCTAAGAAAGGGAGAATATGATACCCCAGGGTAGGGAAGGATGGAACTAGGGCCATGAGAAGTCGGAAGGAGTTGGAGGCCAAGTAATGAGTCATAGGACTCTATTTACCTATGTAAACTACTAACTTAGGAGTTTTACATACTTAAGTTACTTGAGTACATACCAACAAAATATGGCAAGGATTACATAGGTTCTTAAAATAAGACGAGATTACGAACCCACGAGAAAGAGGGGAGAATAATACGTGGAAGCAAGAGGAAGCTCCATGTGGAAGCATGGGAAGATGCCACATGGCAGCAGGTGACCCACCTTCTTAGGTTCAAGTAGGTGACCCACCTACTTTAGGGGTGGGCCCCCATAAGGACATGTGGCAGCCTAGGGGCAAGGCATGGATCTGTGGACCAATAGGGGTTGTACAAGTGTCACCCTATAGGGATGACACATGTCACCTCCAAATCCACCCTATATATGTATTTTATGTGACTAAGTACTTCTGTTTCTATCCAAAAACTTAGCCAAAAAAAGAGAGAAAATGGTAGAGAAGAAGAGAGGCAGCCATGGCTTAAGCTAAAGTGAGTTTCCAATTTCTCTCTGTAAATTAATTATCTACGGTGTTCCTTGATCATGTGGAGATGTATATATGAATCTTATGATGCCTACGGAACCATATCTTATGCTTTACACTTAGAACAAACAAGAGAAAGTTGAAGGAAAACTTAGAAAGCCAAAGAGAGAGGGCTACGGGTTTGGTCTCCAAAAGGTAAGCCTCCAATTTCGTTCTACGAGTTAATTATTTAGGGTATACCACAGTTATATGAAGGTGTTTAATAACAATAAATTTCAATTCGGGATAGTGAAGAAGTGATACAAATAGTCCGCTAAAGTTTCAGCATGACAAGGAACTTCTGAGGCTAGTTTGGCGAGTTTTGGCCAATTTCGTGTAAAGTAAGACCTTTCCCTTCAATTTGGAGTTTATGGTGTTGTTATGAAGTGTATTAAACGTTTTTTAAGTGTCTGGAAATATGAAAATCCCATAAATATGCTTGATGTTCGAAACAAACTAAATTGGAGTCGCTATAGTTAAATTGTAGTCGAAGCAAGGTGTTGTGCTTGTAGTGTGCTGCTGCAGGTGTGTTGTTGTGTGTTTCATGGACTAAAAGTATTCTAAATGAGGTGTGGGGGCTGATGGTTTCAGCTACACGACCCCTTGTTTCGTATAATTGAAGGTTTTGCGAAATAAAGACTAGAAACCCTATTATGGTATTGTAATTTTCAGCTAGTTGATTAGAGCTTATGTTGTATAATGTTGCCATGTTTTATTTGAATATTATCTAAAGGTTGTTGTTGTTGGTTGTCTTTAGGGATTAGGGATCTAATTGGAAATTTGGATAGGGCATGTTATAGGGGAGGTGCTGTCTGATTTTCGTTAACTCCTTAACTAGCTAAAGAACTAGTCGAGAAGACGAGCGAGGAAATGAGTTCTATGAATAATCATATGAAACTTAAGTTGCTGAAAAGTCAAGGATGGTTGATATTCGTATTTCTTCTGTGTTGAATAGGTTCAAAGGACAACGAGGCGAGCGTGATAAAGAGTAACTCGTAAGAGGTATTTGAAGCTTTCTCTTGGCAAGTTTTCGGCATAGGTATGTAAAGCTATCTTTCTTTCCTTTTGGAATGTCTTAGCCGTAAGTGAATTAGATGTGAAATGTGGGGGTAATTCCATTCCCAGGAATCCAAGTACGCCTCATGATCCCTATCCACTGCTTTGTATTGGAACTCCTTCAAGAATTAAGTATTGCCTGTTAAGGCTTCTACATGTTAAAAAGTAGTGTGTGGAAAGCTATCTCTCCTTTCTCTTGATATGTACTTGGTATGAAAATGAGATTATGATGCCATAGTTGTTCACCGAGCCCCAGGATGGGCCGGGTACGAAATAGGTACATGATGACCATATGAGGGGAAATACAGACTATATAGAGCTTATTCTCTTTCTTCTTTTGGCATGTCTTAGTTGTAAGTTAAATAAGATATGAGCTACGGGGTAATTTCATTCTTAATCATCTCCTATTTAGTTCAGAATATGGAACTCCTATAATAGTTGAACTATTTCTCTAGGAACTTCTATAGGTTAAAGAGGTATTTCTATATGTTAAAGAGGTACTAAATGTACAGGCTCCAAGTCTTAAAGACTATATGATAACAAGTGTTTCTGGTTCCATAAGTGGTTTGTCCTTACATTAACACATGTCTAGGGTACCTGAGATTACAATTGATATAGACCATAATGTCATTTAGAGGGAACTCAAGATGACTACACTACTACTCGAGTCCTTAGACGAAAGTTTAATCTTCTTATACGATCAAGTCTCTAATAATGTTTTAAATTGCATATGGTTACTCACTACTCTACTCGTATATACTGTAACCCTTCTATCACTGAGTCTTGGATTGGGTACGTAGACATACGCATTTTACTGCATAATCCACTAAGTCCCTCACCAAAGGGGTCGGGTACACTATACGAGGACATAATAATGCAATGACATGAAAAACTCACTAAGTCCCTCACTAGAAGGCTGGGTACGTATGTATATATATGATGATGTGTTGTAATAAGGTGGTGATGGAGCCAGGCCTATGATGGTCCTACAAATATATTCACTGGATCCTAGATAGGGCCGACTATATAGTATAATTTGAGCATGCATGCTTTTATGATTCACAGGATACGGGTACAGGTTTCTGATTTGATATTTTATCCCCCACTTCTCTATTTCAGGTATGCTTTCAGTTGAATTATGTTATGTTTTACATACTCAGTACATATGTCGTACATACCCCCATTTTTTCGAGGGGGCTGTGTTTCATGCCCGCAGGTACAGATATAGGTTTTGGGAGTCCGTCAGCTTAGGATTCCACTCAGCTTAGCTGGAAGAGGCTCTATTGTTTTGGAGCCTGGGTTTTGGCACTGGCTGCTGATATATATCATTGTTTTATTGTTCAGGGGTACGACGGGGGCCTTGTCCTGCCATATATTGTCATTACTATTTTTAGAGGTCTGCAGACATGTATATGTGGGTGGTATGTGTAAGCTTTGTTCAGTTGGGTCCATATGATGTATTGTACATGTTATTATGCTATGAAAGCCTTGTCCGCTTGCGTGCCCTTTCATGTTATGACATAAAAGTAAGAGGCTACAGATATATGAAATACTATGACCCATCGGGGTTCTAATGTATGTACCATGTTGTTTGTAGTACAGTTTGACTAAACTTGATTTATATGCATTACGTGTCTATACTTTAACTTGATCACAGTTGATAAATATATATACGGGGGTCTAGGTCGGACCCCAATCGCGGCCTATAGGGTTGGGTCGTGACAGAAGTGGTATCAGAGCAGTTGGTCATTGGATTATCTATAGACCGTGTTTGGTAGAGTCTTGATTATCGATGTGTTGTGTGCCACATCTATAAGAAGGAGGCTATGGAACATTTAGGATATTACCTTTCTTTCATATCTGAGATCGTGCTATAGATTCAAGTCATAGGAAATGTTATTATACTAACCTTGGACTTTAGCAGAAGGACGACATCAACTGAAGGAAGTAATTAATGACATGGGAGATTACAGAGCACGCAGGTAAGTAAAGTAAAGGCACGGAAGATATCTATTGGGTAAGGTATTGAAGTAAAATGGAAATGTAAAATCGAAAACTGAAGGAAACAAATAGACAGAAAAGCGCAACAGATGCAGTTCGAAGTTGGACATACGAGGTAAGTCCATTATTTCTATATTATTATTGATATTGAAAGCCCTATGTGGCTGTGGTATGAGATGATATTGAAAGCCCTGTACGGCTGTGATGTGATATGAATATATATACATATTGGCCTTGTGAGGCATTGTTGGTATTTTCTGCATGCAGGTTTTGGGATAGTAAGGAGTATAGAGGAAACTCTGCCAAAGATTTTCTCAGAACAAGGAAAGGGAACGAAACATAGATTCTTAATATGTCTTGGAAGTTGATATCGAGTACCCCTATTATGTTTAACTAAACCTGTAGGAAGCACTCTCCATATCGTCGATAAGGGGTACCATTTTTACTTGAGAAATTTTTATCTCAGAGAAACAAAAGCCTATCTAAGCAGTAAAGTTCAGACTACGGCATCTCCAACCATATTTGTGCCGTAGAAAGAAGAAAAAAAAGCTCAGGTTGAAGGGTAAGATGTCCAGCGATTGAGTTCTACTCTCATTGAAAAGTACCAAGCCCCCAACTCCTAATTGTAAAATTAGATAAGTTGTTCATAACGCGAGGATAAACTCAGAAGAAGACCATGTAGTTCAAGTATTAAAAAGGTATTATGAGGTTTAAGGGATTCTAATTTTCTTCTAACGGTAGTTGTAAAGTGCTCCATGATAACAGGTTATTAGTTCTTCACCGACTAATTAAAGAAAGAACTTCTAACAGAAGCACCCCAGAAAGATGTCATAAACTGAATATGAGTATGAACTTAAAGGTGTGATATAACAATATGGGGATAAAGTAAGACCGCTAGTAAGGCGCACTTGGCATGTGTTGACTAAATCAAAAGTCTGTGTTGGGTGCACAGTAAGGGCAAGGGGCATAAGGTATGAAGGAATGATGCATGCACACCATATCTCCCAGAAAGTAATGGAATACTTAGGAGATAAAGATGGCAAACTTAAGGAATAAATGGTGCAACTTCCATTAACCCCAAGAAACAAAGGATATAGGTGGGGATAAAGCTACTACTCCGAGACAACCTTGGACAATCATCGTCGGAATACAAGTGTTGCCTAGCTCAAATTGAAATAGCTACAAGTGTGTATTACCCTTTCATAAAGATAAATAGAATATGGCCTTGGATGAGTTGTTTCTTGGGTCACATTACTCAAGTACAGATTAATAAAGGAGATGTCACAGTATGTATGGAAGGCTCTCATCGCTTTATGATCTCGCCAAGGTTCTGTACATGGATAATCAGGTTGGAAAAATATGCACATGATACAGTACCAAGTGGATTGGAAAAGGAGATCAGACAAATTTGAGACTGAACATAGAGGCATAGAGAAAAGTATAAGCAGATAAAGGTGTTAGTACCCTCTAAAGGGGGGAAGTCAAAGACAAAAGTTGCAAGGATAAGGTGGAGGCAAGTGATACAGCAACATATTTAAGATGGATACTTAAACTTCAATAAGATCCCTTGCTGAACCAAGTTAGGAAGTTTTGGAACTCACCAATAATTGGACAGAAGTCAAAATGCCATGTAAGGCAGTGTTAAGAATTTTTTAACGAGACATTGAATGACATCATGCCAGACCAAAAGCCAAAATATTAGCTATAGAGTTAGTCGCAAATGATATTGCGATAGATAAATAACCAAGGAAAAGGAATAGAAAACCACCTATGGTAGGAGATGAGAAAAGTAAAGAGTAAATAAGGGTAAAGAAAGAAGTATAACAAAATGGGACAAGCAAGTTCCAATATGAGTGAGATGTGTATAGTAGAATGAACCAGGAGATAGAAAGACTACGTGTACCTCCTACAAGTTGCATCGGAATGGGTATGCAACCTACGGATATGTATATATAAACATCAGGATAAGTGAGTAAGCACATGATAAAAGGAATAGGGGTTCAGTAATGACAATGCAGTTATGATATGTTGGATACCCTACTGATAGATGCAAAGATAGGTTAAGACAAACTATCGAGATGGAATTAGCACTACGGGCAAAGTAAGACATGGCCACGGTTGGACCAAAGATCTACTTCGACATCAATTATAGGATAAGGGAGGAAAAGGCTAGGTAACACATGAGACCTAGCGAGACGATGCTAAGATATTTCTCAGGATAAGTCGAGCACCTTCTCATATTCTCGTAAAGGTAAAGGACAAAACGAGATAACGTATCTAAAGTGTTACAAGCTGGGATAAGGAAATTGTGAAATAATTTAACCAGGAGGAGCAGAACTAACTGGTTACTAAAGGATGGCGAGCTTATATGCCAAATTCCTTCGAAATCATGCCAGCTAATGATAAAAAGAACTTAAAGTGGATATAAAGGTCACTATATAAATGAACTTTAGCGCTACTCAGTAGCCAACCCTAAGGATTGAAAAAAAAAAGAAACCCAAAGGGTGAAGTGCCAGTTAAAGTCTTCTAAGAAAGTTGAGGAGTAACACATGAGGTCCTTACAACTATTATCTTGAGTAGATGGGCTTAATTACAGCTAGCGCTTGAATATCAATTCAGGAAGAGATCAGGAACATAGGTACGTCTTAGTACCGCCTTTTACCCTCAAAACTGATAAACGGGCTAAGCATACCACTTAAACGCTAGAAGATATGTCAGGAGCTAGTGTTGTTAACTCGAAAGTAGCTGGGATGATTATCTAACACTTAGCAAGTTGCCTATAAGAATGGCTACCATTCTAGTATCCAGATAGCCCCATATAAGACGTTGTATGGTAGAGTGTGTAAGTCCCCCTAGCAAAGACTAAAAGGCCCCGACATGATTGAGCAAGATATTGACTAGCAACCTATAGTTGGCAAAAGTGACATGTGAATAATCGATATCGACAGTCAGAGTTCAAATAGATGATTAGGTGTTCCTAATAGGGTCACCCAGGAAGGGTGTAATAAGATTCGGCAAGAAAAGAAAACTTAGCCCAAAATATATTAAACCTTATCAAGTTGCTTATAAGATGGACAAAGTTGCTTGTAAGTTAAACTTACCATCTGATTACGAAACTATACACCCAGTACGTCTAATACGGATACTTCACAAATGTACTGGTGATCCACCCAACGTATGTCCCATATATGAGGTCCACGAAATGGAATACTACAAGGAACAACCTATAGTCATCTTGGATTGGCAAATTAGAAGGTTGCGAACTAGGATGTGACTTCCGTCAAGATATTGTGGCAAAACAAAAGCCAAAAAGGGGATGACATGGGAAGTCAAAAAGGAGATAGAAAGAATATATCCATACTTGTCCCTATATACAAAGGTAATCTAACCTCCTAAATAGATTGAGAGACGATGGTTATAAAGAACCCCCAAAATCCTCATAAGATCCTATAAGGCGAGTTAACATTTGAGGATGAATGTTCTAAAGGGGGAAAGGATATTACATCCCCATACTCTTAAGCTTGGAATGCCTCCTAATCTTATAAGAAGTTATCATGTGAGACGGATAATCTATGACACCATCAAACGACTCTAAGGAAGGTAGAATATGATACCTCAGGGTAGGGAAGGTTGGAACTAGGGTCATGAGAAGTCGGAAGGAGTTGGAGGCCAAGTAATGAGTTATAGGACTCGATTTACCTATGTAAGCTACTAAATTAGGAGTCTTACATACTTAAGTTACTTGAGTACATACCAAGCTTACGTGGCAAACATTACATAGGTTCTTAAAAAGAGATGAGATTACGAACCCACGAGGAAGAGGGGAGAATGACACGTGGCAGCATGGAAAACTGCCATGTGGAAGAAGGTGACCCACCTTCTTGGGGTCAAGTAGGCGACCCACCTTCTTAGGGGGTGAGACTCACAAGGACACATGGCAGCCTAGGGGCAAGGCATGGATCCATGGCCCAATAGGGGCTGGACACGTGTCACCCTATGGGGATGACATGTTTCACCTCCAACGACACCCTATATATGTATGTTATGTGACTAAGTACTTCAGTTTCTATCCAAAAATGCAGCCAAAAAAAGAGAGAAAATGCTAGAGAAGAAGAGAGGCAGCCACGGCTTAAACTAAGGTGAGTTTCCAATTTTTCTCTGTGAATTAATTGTCTACGATGTTCCTTGATCATGTGGAGAAGTATATATGTATCTTATGATGCCTACAGAACCATATTTTCATCTTTACACTTGGAACAAATAAGATAAAGTTGAAGGAAAACTTAGAAAGCCAAAGAGAGAGGGCTACGGGTTTGGTCTCCAAAAGGTTAGCCTCTGATTTCATTCCGCAAATTAATTATTTAGGGTATTACATGGTGATATTATGGTGTTTAATAACAATAAATTTCAATTCATGACAGTGAAGAAGCGATACAAACAGTCCGCTAAAGTTTCAGCACGACAAGGAACTTTCGAGGCTAGTTTGGCGAGTTTTGGCCAATTTCGGGTAAAGTAAGACCTTTTCCTTCAATTTGGAGTTTATGGTGTTGTTATGAAGTGTATTACACGTTTTGTAAGTGTCTGGAAATATGCAAAATCCCATAAATATGCTTGATGTTCGAAACAAACTAAATTGGAGTCGCTATAGTTAAATTGTAGTCGAAGCAAGGTGTTGTGCTTGTGGTGTGCTGCTGCAGGTGTGTTGTTGTGTGTTTCAGGGACTAAAATTATTCTAAATGATGTGTGGGGGCTGATTGTTTCATCCACACAACCCCTTGTTTCGTATAATTGAAGGTTTTGCGAAATAAAGACTAGAAACCCTATTATGGTATTGTAATTTTCAGCTGGTTGATTAGAGCTTATGTTGTATAATGTTGCCATGTTTTATTTGAATATTATCTGAAGGTTGTTGTTGTTGGTTGTATTTAGGGATTATGGATATAATTGGAAATTCGGCTAGGGCATGTTATAGGGGAGGTGCTGTCCGATTTTCATTAACTCCTTAACTAGCTAAAGAACTAGTCGAGAAGACGAGCGAGGAAATGAGTTCTATGAATAATCATATGAAACTTAAGTTGCTGAAAAGTCAAGGATGGTTGATATTCATATTTCTTCCATGTTGAATAGGTTCAAAGGACGACGAGGCGAGCGTGATAAAGAGTAACTCGTAAGAGGTATGTGAAGCTTTCTCTTAGCATATTTTTCGCATAGGTATGTAAAGCTATCTTTCTTTCCTTTTGGAATGTCTTAGCCGTAAGTGAATTAGATGTGAAATGTGGGGGTAATTCCATTCCCAGGACTCCAAGTACGCCTCATGATCCCTATCCACTGCTTGGTATTAGAACTCCTGCAAGAATTAAGCATTGCCTATTAAGGCTTCTACGTGTTAAAAAGTAGTGTGTGGAAAGCTATCTCTCCTTTCTCTTGATATGTACTTGGTATGAAAATGAGATTATGATGCCATAGTTTTTCACCGAGCCCCAGGATGGGTCAGGTATGAAATAGGTATATGATGACCACATGAGGGGAAATATAGACTATATAGAGCTTATTCTCTTTCTTCTTTTGGCATGTCTTAGTTGTAAGTTAAATAAGATATGAGCTATGGGGTAATTCCATTCTTAATCATCTCCTATTTACATCTGAATATGGAACTCCTATAATAGTTGAACTATTTCTCTGGGAACTTCTATAGGTTAAAGAGGTACTTCTATATGTTAAAGAGGTACTAAATGTACAGGCTCCAAGTCTTAAAGACTATATGATAACAAGTGTTTTTGGTTCCATAAGTGGTTTGGCCTTACATTAATACATGTCTAGGGTCCCCGAGATTATAATTGATATAGACCATAATGGTTTTAGAGGGAACTCAAGATGACTACACTACTACTCGGGTCCTCAGACGAAAGTTTAATCTTCTTATACGATCAAGTCTCTAATAATGTTTTAAATTGCATATGGTTACTCACTACTCTACTCGTGCATACTATAACCCTTCTATCACTAAGTCTCGGGCTGGGTATGTAGACGTACGCAGTTCACTGCATTATCCACTGAGTCCCTCACCAAAGGGGTCGGGTACACTATATGAGGACATAATAATGTAATGACATGAAAAACTCACTAACTCCCTCACTAGAGGGCCGGGTACGTATATATATATATGATGATGTGTTGTAATAAGGTGGTGATAGTGCCGGGCCTATGATGGTCCTACATACATATTTACCAGATCCTAGATAGGGCCGACTATATTGTATAATTTGAGCTGCATGCTTTTATGATTCCTAAGATACGGGTACAGGTTTCTGATTTGATATTTTATCCCCTACTTCTCTATTTCAGGTATGCTTTCAGTTGAATTATGTTATGTTTTACATACTCATTACATATGTCATACATACCCCCTTTTTCGGAGGGACTGTGTTTCATGCCCGTAGGTACAGATATAAGTTTTGGGAATCCGTCAGCTTAGGATTCCACTCAGCTCAGCTGGAAGAGGCTCCATTTTTTTGGAGCCTGGGTTTTGGCACTGGCCACTGATGTATATCATTGTTTTGTTGTTCAGGGGTATGACGGGGGGCATATCCCGCCATATGTTGTCATTACTATTTCTAGAGGTCTGCAGACATGTATATGTGGGTGGCATGTGTAAGCTTTGTTTATGTATTGTACGTGTTATTATTTTATGGAAGCCTTGTCGGCTTGCGTGCCCTTTCATATTATGACACAAATGAAAGACACTACAGATATATGAAATTCTATGACCCATGGGGGTTCTCATGTATATATCATGTTGTTTGTACTCCAGTTTGACTAAACTTGATTTATATGTATTACGTGTCTATACTTCAACTTGACCACAGCTGATAAATATGTATACGGGGATCCAGATCGGACCCCAGTCGCGGCCTATGAGGTTAGGTCATGACAGTGGGCCTTCCCACACTTCCTATATGGGGGAAAAGCTTGGGTGCCAATGTTATATCTTGGGCCCATTGAGTTGGGTCCTTTGTCCTTGTTGAATTTAGGAGGAGGAATATTGTTGGAACCTTGTCCAACAAACCGTTGACCACTTTGGCCTTTTCTATTGCTACCATAACTGGACCTTTGAAGGTTGAACCCTTCACCATCCACTCTAGCCTTTTTGATCCCTCTAGACCTTTGCCTTAACTTCTTTTCTTCGATTTTTTCGACATAAGTAATCAACCGGTAGATGTCCATCTCCTTGACCAATATGGCCATTTTGCACTCCTTGTACACCAAGCTCGAAACACCAGAAATAAACTTACTCAGCCTTGACCGGGGGTCAAAGACTATAAAGAGAGCATACTTAGACAGTTTTTTGAACTTGAGAGCATACTTTCTCACACTCATACTCCCTTGACGGAGGTTGATGAACTCTTGGATCTAGGCCTCCCTAAGCTCCAATAGAAAGAAACGGTCTATTAAGGCATTTTTGAACTCTTCCTATTCTATTGGTCCCCTTTCTTCATCCCTATCCGCAACCCATTATTCGTACCACACTTGAGTCACACCTTTTAGTTGATAGGCCACTAGCTTAACCTTTTCATTCAGTGGCACACCCATGATTGCCACGATCCGGTGTACCTCATCAATGAACTCCATAGGGTTCTCATCTAGTTTAGAACCATCGAACTCAGGTGGGATCATCCTTTGAAAATCCCAAATCCGAGAGGCCAAATTTTGCACTTGAGGAGGAGGGACACCTTAATTCCCCTAGTGGGATACAACTTGAGTCAACAATGCGACGATGTTGCAGAACTCGACATGACTTACCCCTTCCTCACGATGTGGGATATTCAGAACCGGAGGAGCTTGGTCCTCATTGTCAACCCTTGCTCTTAGAGGTGCTCTTCCATGAGGCATTATCTAAAGGACATAAAATCGTTTGTTAGTTAGAGGAAAACTTAAGACACTCTAGGACATGACATGAATTAAAAAAAGTGAAAACTTTCCTAAACATTCCATAGTCTCCTATTCATAGTAGTGGCGCGCTTCACAACCATGAACAAGACCCTATTTGATGTATTATGTTTAACTCCGAGGACTATTTCAAAACCTCGAGCCCTTTGACATAACCCAAACCTAGGGACTAGATGTGACATGGTGAATAAGACACTCGGATGTACCTCACCCAAGCCACTTAGCATTCATTAAGTATTTCATTGGTAATGATAAACAAATCAAACAGAAAAATAAGGGATATAAGGGCTAAGGGCTTTATGTTTATAAGGGGTCAAAGATAACATAACATCATTTACTATGTCCAACAATACCTTCTACATTAAGACTTGGCAGGGCTAAGACAATTCCCTAGCTCACCCTCAAATTTGAGTCAAAAATACCAAACTTAATTTAAATGTCTAAACAAAACATAAACTAGATAAGATAGGAGTGTCGTTCTCGAAATATGGAAATTCACCAAAGTGGTAGCCTTCAATGCTCAACTTAGCCACGAAGAGGAGAGTGTGGAGCGATGCCGGTCTCTACATGGTGATATCATGTAGGCAAAATTATGCGTTAGTACTTTGAATGTACTAAGTATGTGAGTATGCTATAAAATTAAGAACATAAGAGAAAGTCATGTATAGGCAATATGCATAAGTGAATGCATGCATGAGAAACCATCATATGAAGCCTTAAAACATTCATTTTGTGGGGAAGTGACCTTAACCGATATTTAATACCATGCAAGCTATTATATGGAATCCAACATAACTCATATTGGTACGAGGATACTAGTTGACGGGTAAAACTCCATCAACTTTAATCATTTCTTTAAATTGTGGATCCACTAGCCTAAAATAGCCGACAAGGGCCCCTATGGTGGCACATAGTTAATGCAACATGAGACTTTGTTAAGATCTTTAGTCGAGCCCCCATCTATAAGCTACATTCGGTGCTAGGTCAAGTCCCACATAATAACATTTAAACATCAATATAGCATAAGCATTATGTAAATTTAACATTGAAACAACAATCGGTGGGATAGCTCATTAAAGCCTTTCATTTGATCCAATGCGAGAATTGTCGTTTCACATTAAAACCTTACTTTGGCTAAGAAGCCCTTCATTAATCAATCATTTCATAAAGACTCCCATTCATAAGCATTTACTTCATAACATCCATTGGAGTCAAACTTTATTTCAACTTTACTTCATTATAAGAAAGTAGGTGGGTTCATTTCGTAAAAATCTTTCAATACCTTTAAAGAATTCTTGCACGAATGAGAGTAATAGAAATGTTTAAAATACATATTCTTAAAGCAATCCACCATACATGTCTTAAAACTCTTTTCAAGCCTTCATATATACACTTTAATAACATCATAACTTCATGAAATCAAGAGTCAATATCCATCAATATATGTAAAGAAACTTCAAATACATCATAATATATGCATTTAAAGTTATCATGTAAACGCATATAAGATTTCATCATTTTGAATGGAAATACTAGGTTAAAAAAACATTTGGGCTCCATGGGTGGAAGGACTCATGGATGAAAACACACATACCTTGCTTGAATTCACTAGAAATTGAAGAAGAACCTTAAAGAAATTGGAAACCCTAACTTGAATTTGGAGAGAAATCTTGAGGAGACTTGTGATTTCTTGCCCTGGAAGTTTTGAGAGAATGAATTGAATAGGAGGGGGTCTTTAAAATAAGGGTGTTTTCAGATTTGAACTTGTCCATAAAAGTGTCTAGGTTCATTGAACTGAACTTTGGAAAAGACACAATTTCCCTTCATTAAATCTGGAAAATTGGCCTTACGGGGCCTTTATACGGGTCATCGTCGTAATGACGAGTCGTGCAAATAACCTGTCTTACAAGCCTGAGGAAATGGCCTAAAACATAGTCTATGAAGTTTAGGAAAAACTCGTGCAAACAACCCGTTCTCAAGAAAATGACCCATTTCTTTGGCTCGTCCTGCAGGTCCCCAAAACCTGCAAAAATTCATGCCTCTGAAGTTTATGAATGACCATGGTATATGACCTGTCCTCAGGGAAACAACCCTTTTCTTGGGCTCATAGACTTGGCCTTGAGAGTTACTTGAAACTTAGCCTCTGAACTTAGCCTACAAGGGGTTTCTATGACCCGTCTTCTAGAGGACGACTCGTTCTGAAAGGTTGTAGGACCTCTCTTGAGGGGAACTCCAATTTTCTTTTGAAAGGGTCGCTCTATGACCCAACCTTATGAGTCATCAAAGGACCTACAAGCCATATAGGGGCTTGTTCACATGGATGGGTTTTGAAATTTTGAGTCTTTCCTCTTTGGTTCCAACTTTCCAACTTACGGGGTCTTATAAAAAATGTCCCACCAGATCGAATCGAGCATGATCTCTTGGCAACATACTAGAATAGCAAGGACCAAATTGAATCTCAAGAAACTGATTAAATTCATGAGGGTACAATGTGAAAATTACTTATAACTTTCAGGGTTTCACATGATAGCAAGTAGAGACTAACCTTGTATTGCCCTTATGAGTCACTATATGCATACATGTTATGAAACATGTATCACAGTACTAACTCCTTTTTCATGGAGCGTATGTATTTCATTAATAAATAATGTGCAGATGATAGTTCAGACAACTCATCTCTAACTTTGAGTCAACAAATCTACTCATCATTTTATTCTTCAGAACTCACATCTAGCATGAAACAGACTAATTCATTTTAATCACATATGATTAAATACAATCTAACAAACTACATTCTTATTATTAACTTTTAGCTCTCTATTATTATCACTTTTGATAATAACTAATTTATAATTGTCTCACTCTACTTGTCACGTAGACAATAGAGGTGATTGCCTGTGCGAATAGGCCAACCTTTTTATCTGTTTGACATACTTTTTTATCCTCAGAATTTTATGTACATTACATAAAAAATGATATATGTATATGAACCAAACAAGAATGAAAATTAGGCATAAATCAACATTAACTTCAATAATGTGAATTTACATGAACATGTTTGGGAAAGATAAATATAAATACATTTGCATCTACATAAACCCAATGACTTCACAATTCTCTCATAAAAATCACATGCTATGGGTTTCGTTAAGGGATCTGCTATCATTTGATGTGTAGATATGTATTTCACGTTCACTTCTTTTTATGCTATCATGTCTTTTATAAAATTATACTTTATGTCAATATCTTTTCATGGTACTTTGGATCTTTCATATAGGCTATTGCAGCCTGACTATCATAACTGATTGTGACATGCTCAACAACATTGTTATACACACCCAAG